>NC_135821.1:46427699-47130384 GCF_964213995.1 Mustelus asterias
CAGTTTTAAGACACTTTCTAAAACTTTGTTCTGTCATAATTTAATCTTTAATCAGTTAGATATTCCTTTAATTTTGGCAATAATTACTCTTCCTCCCCAGAAAATAGCCTTCTGCCCTTGGTGACCTGCAAGAAGCTGTGCATATTCTGCATGTCTATATACCATTGGATTTCATTGGCCTTTTCTACCCACCGCTTGCATTGACATATTATTCCCTGAGTTTCAAATTTGAATCGTATTCCTCTCATGTAGAGTCAGGTTGACATGTAATGAAGGTTTGGTGCTTTCAATCACGATGTTTGTGTATTTCATGTTTGTGATGAGCAGTGCATCCTGGGGGGGGATCCGATCCCTGATCCCAGACAGAGCATCTCCTATCCTGTGGGGGAACTGCCTCGAGATGGGGGCAGGATTTCAGAGGAAGCTTTGACATTGAGACAGAGCACTCCGGCTTGTCCTGGTCCACAGGCAGTGTTGGGAAAGTGCTTGTCTCCTCACCAAGGCTGGCTTTGCCTTGCTGCAACTGCCAGCTTTACTGAGGGTACATTTAAACCACTATGGCCGGTTAAACCTGAGGCTGCTAGCCTCATTAACATTTTCAAAATGGTACCTCCTCCGAGCAGGCTGTTTAGCCTCCCCTTGTCCCCCCTCAGCAGAATTCATAAGTTGCTGCATTAGAGCTGGCTATCCGACACACTCGTTTTTTCCCATTTAACCCATAGAAACATAGAAAAACTACAGCACAAAACAGGCCCTTCGGCCCCACAAGTTGTGCCAAACATTTCCCCTGTACCTACCCCCCAGCACCTTAAACCTGTGTCCTCTCGTAGCAGCCATTTTCACCCTGGGAAAAAGCCTCTGAGAGTCCACCCGATCTATGCCTCTCAACATCTTATATACATCTATTAGGTCTCCTCTCATTCTACGTCTCTCCAAGGAGAAAAGACCGAGCTCCCTCAGCCTATCCTCATAAGGCATGCCACTCAATCCAGGCAATATCCTTGTAAATCTCCTCTGCACCCTTTCAATCTTTTCCACATCCTTCCTGTAATGAGGCGACCAGAACTGAGCACAGTACTCCAAGTGGGGTCTGACGAGGGTCTTATATAGCTGCATCATTATCACCGGACTCCTAAACTCAATCCCTCGATTGATAAAGGCCAGCACACCATACGCCTTCTTAACCACCTCCTTCACCTGTGGGGCCGATTTTAGAGTCCTGTGGACCCGGACCCCAAGGTCCTTCTGATCCTCTACAGTACTAAGAGTCTTTCCCTTTATATTGTACTCCTTCATCCCATTTGACCTGCCAAAATGGACCACTACGCATTTATCTGGGTTGAAGTCCATTTGCCATGTCTCCGCCCAGTCTTGCATCCTATCTATGTCCCTCTGTAACTTCTGACATCCCTCCAGACTATCCACAACCCCACCAACCTTCGTGTCGTCGGCAAACTTACCAACCCATCCCTCCACTTCCTCATCCAGGTCATTTATGAAAATGACAAACAGCAAGGGTCCATACTGAATCTGATATGGTCACACATTTTATTTATTTATTTATTAATGTCACAAATAAGCTTACATTAACACTACAATGAAGTTACTGTGAAAATCCCCGAGTCGCCACACTCCGGCGCCTCTTCGGGTACACTGAGGGAGAATTTAGCATGGCTGATGCACCTAACCAGAACATCTTTCGGACCATGGGAGGAAATCAGAGCACCTGGAGGAAATCCACAGAGACATGCAGACTCCACACCGACAGTGACCCAAGCCGGGAATCGAACCCGGGTCCCTGGCATTGTGAGGCAGCAGTGCTAACCACTGTGCCGCCCACATGTTCAAATCCACCCACAGTAACGGTGCAGGAAAGCATGTCGTAATTTATGCTTTAGGATTTTACCATGAATCCCTTTCCTGGGTCTGTCTGTGTTGAAAAACTTTGGCCAGGATTTTCTATTCCCTCCCATGGTGGGTTTCCCAGCGGAGGAGGCAGGCCACCATTGGTCGGCAGATCCCATGATGGTGCAGTCAGCGAGCAATGCAAATGGACATTGACCTCGGCGGGACCAAACGATCCCATCAGTGGCCAATGATGAGCCCCCTCCGCCAGCGGAAAACTCACTGCAAGGGGGCTGGAAAAACCCAGTCGTTTGGTTGGTGATTGGGGTTTATGAAGAAAGAGAAACCGCTTTGGAAAGTTGAATTTGCAGCAATGTTGAAGTGGGTGCCGCAAATGATGCATTGCTTTTCTTGTGGCGCTTTAAGCAGGAGAGCAAAATGACGTGATTTATCAGCTCTACTTACACAACTCATTTAGCCAGGAATTAATGATCTCTGCCCCTCCTCCTGTATATCTGATGTGACTGCAACTTTGAAAGTCCTGGGATAAATACTGAAAGATAGAAGGGTGAATTATTCTAAATCAGTTGACTTCATCAAGAGCTTCCAAACTGGTGTGGACCTTGGTTCACATAGAAACTAGAAGCAGGATTAGGCCATTTGGCCCTTAGAGCCTGCTCTGCCATTCATTATGATCATGGCTGATCATCAAATTCAATATCCTGATCTCCCCCCCCCCCCCCCCCCCCCCACCCCCATATCCCTTGATCCCCTTTAGCCCCAAGAGCTATATCTAATTTCTTCTTGAAATCAGACAACATTTTGGCCTCAACTACTTTCTGTGGTAGTGAGTTCCACACATTCACCACCTTCTGGGTGAAGAAATTTCTCCTCAACTCAGTTCTAAAAGGTTTATCCTTATCCTCCAACTATGATCGCACGTTCTGGACACCAGAACCAGGTTAAATGAGACAAAATTTTAATGAGCAGCATGAGGAGGTCATAGGGGAGATATACTGCAGGAAGTGTGTTTCAGTTGTACGGTCGCAGTGCCATTTGTGAGTTTACATAAGCAATTCCTGCTTCTACTATCTCCAGCATAGTCAATTCTGCCTTCCATTATCACCAGTGCAGCCTGTCTCGCTGCTAAATGTAATCTATATCTACCGAAGGCAACTTGTAATGTGGAAATAGTTCTGCTCCTCCACTTCCAAAACTGTCTTTTCCATTATCACATTTCACCTCCTCCATCACAAAGACAAAATGGTCTAATGTCAGATTTTCTCCTCTCCTTCCATGGCAACTGTGCTCTGTTGTCAAATGCACTCTTCTCTTTCTCCACCACAGTCTGTCTTCCTGTCAAACGGCATTCCATCTGTCATTCAGATCTCCTTTCCCCTCTCTCAATTATCATCTCCTCCATCTTCGAGACAGCCTGTTCCCAGTGCCATCAACCAGCTCCTCCATCAGGAGAACAGTTGGTTGCTTTCAATTGCTCTCCTGGAATACTTGCACATGGGCAATAAATCCACAAACTCTGCACGGCTGGAGCCCGAGACAAATCACAAGTCACAGAATGTAACCAAATTGTACAGGGTTGAAGATTGCTAACTGTTGTTTGACACGTGTTAAGTATTTCTCTTCATTTTTCACCTGTGTCAAATGACTATCCTGCAGACAGTGATGCTATAGGTCATGGATCAATAGCTCCATTACTGAGGGTACATTGTTAACCAGTTTAAACATTGAGGTGGAGATGCCGGCGTTGGACTGGGGTGGGCACAGTAAGAAGTCTCACAACACCAGGTTAAAGTCCAACTGGTTTATTTGGAATCACGAGCTTTCGGAGCGCTGCTCCTTCATCAGGTGAGTTTAAACATTGTGAGAGTGGATATCATGCTCTTCATATTCAGTGCAGACATTAGTCTGAACACATATCTCCTTCTTTCCTGATGTCAATCATTTTAAGGTTTTGCCCATTTACGAATAACAAAAGCGATATTCTATATACAAACAGAAAATTCAGGAAGTGCACAGTCAAAGACAGGTTAATGTTTCAGGTGGGGCTCTTCCCGAGAGAATCTTCCCAGTCCATCACGCAAACCAGCCTCCCATCCATTGACTCCGTCTACAGTTCCTGCTGCCGCGGAAAAGCAACCAGCATGATCAAAGACCCCACGCACTCCGGACATACTTTCTTCCACCTTCTTCTGTCGGGAAAAAGACACAAAAAGCCTGAGGTCACATACTAGTCAACTTAGGGACAGCTTCTTTGCTGCTGCCATCAGATGTTTGAATGGACATACCTTATATTGAGTTAATCTTTCTCTACATCCTAGCTATGACTGTAACACTACATTCTGCACCCTCTTTTTTCCCTTCTCCCCCATGTACTCTATGAACAGTATGCTTTGTCTGTATAGCATGCAAAAAACAATACATTTCACTGTCTACCAATACATGTGACAATAAATCACATCAAAGATTGAAATCAAGGATGATTCTGGATTCACACCTATTTTCAGATATTCTATATGTGACGGCAAAGATTGTTATTATACTCAAACAAAAACAGAAAATGCTGGAAAATCTCGACAGGTCTGACAGCATTTGTAGAGAGAGAATAGAGCTAACGTTTCGAGTCTGGATGACACTTCATCAGAGCTGGGTCGAGCTCTGACAGAGGGTCATCCAGATGTTGGCTCGATTCTCTCTCCACAGGTGCTGTCGGAGCTGCTGAGATTTTCCAGCATTTTCTGTTTTTGTTTCATATTCCAGCATCTGCAGCATTTTGCTTTTATCTTAGTTATTATACACCGCTGGTTTGAAAAAAAAATCACATTCCTTACTGCTTCTCGTGGCTTTTCTGTTATTATTTTTCATGCCTGACTTTCAATCATGACTTTGATCATGAAGCAATGCAAGGCTCTCAATCCACTAACTCAGAACAAGGCCACAATGATACTGGGTCTGCTTAGTAGTCAGATATTGCTTGTCTGCTGCCTGACTAACTTGTCTTTCTTTTCACAGATTCTCATAACGATGCCTCTTAATTAATTGCCTTTCAGAGAACACATATTTCCCTACAGGTTTAAGGTTCACATGGATTAGAAACATGCAACGGATTCCTGTATCTACAGGGTAGTTATCTCACCCGTATTATTTAAAAAGGTATTTTGTTAGTCCACTGGCAGACATACCTGAGGTTTTGCATGTGGGTTTAAAAAAATGGCCCAAATCGTACAGCCCAGCCTAAATTCAGTCTTTGAAGATCGTCATCCAGGTTTTTAATTTGTTCCGAATGCTGTGCTGTACTTCTGACTGATACTAATTACTGTTGTGACATTAATACAACTATGAAAATGCAACTTACATGTTTAGATTTGGGAAACCCATATTTTAAAAATAGTGACCAACCAGTTGTTATTGATTGCAGCGTATGAATTTATCAGCCATGATTGAATGGTGGAGGAGATTTGATGGGCCGAATGGCCTACCTCTGCTCCGATATCTTATGGTCTTATGGACATGGCATATAAGACAGTCTAATTTACTTGGCATCAAACTACATATCTAGAGCTAAGTTCAGCATTTGAGTCTACTTCCCCCACCCCCGCCAATATTTCAGCTAATACATGCATATTTAGGGCTAGACCCAGATAAGGAGTTGGCCCCAATCTTTCAACTCGGGGATGCATGTTAGTGCTTTACTCATCTTCCAAGTCAGCACATGGGATCAAGGAGGCAAATCGTGGATTCCCTACAGTGCAGAAGAGGGCATTCTGCCCACTGAGTCTGCACCGACTCTCTTACAGAATATCTTACCCAGTCCCTCACCCCTGCCCTGTCCCCAGACCCCCATACACATTTCCCATGACCAATCCACCTAAGCTGCACATCTTTGGAGTGTGGGAGGAAACCGGAGCACCCGGAGGAAACCCATGTAGACATGGGGAAAATGTGCAAACTCCTCACAGATAGTGACCCAAGGCTGGAATTGAACCCGGGTCCCTGACGCTGTGGGGCCACCATGCTGCCCTGTGTTGCCAAGAAGATGCAGGCAAGCTTAAGACAGAGCAGACCACGCATGGCAACTCACAGGCAGAATCCTGGACATATTCTCTTCCACCTTATTCCATCGAGAAAAAGGTACAAAAGTCTGAGGACACAAACCAACAGACTCAAGAACAGCTTCTTCCCTGCTACCAGCAGACTTTTGAATGGATCTACCTCACATTAAGTTGATCTTTCTCTACACCCTAGCTATGACTGTAACACTATATTCTGCATTTTCTCCTTTCCTTCTCTATGTATGACATGCTTTGTCTGTATAGCATGCAAGAAACAATACTTTTCACTGTATACTGATACATGTGACAATAATAAATCAAATCAAAAATGGGAAATGGGTCCAATTGTACCAACACCAACCGTTTACAGTTCATGCTCGACATATAAGTCAGCCCTTATTTTTGGAAGGATTTTTTGAAGCTTCAAAGGTTGACTTTCACACCACGATCTATGATACTCGTTTATTTTTTATTCACATTTCTATTTCTGTAAATCAAAAAGGGAAATCTTGATTCTTGGACCTCTTGGTGCTTAAGTTCCAAAAAGCTTTTTTTTATTCTCTACTTTAGCTGAGTGCGGGGCCTCTGTCACTGGAAATGAAGGGATTCTTCTTTCACCCAATTACCCAGCTGATTACAGCAACAACCATGAATGCATCTATTCCATTCAAACACAGCCTGGTAAAGGAATACAATTGAAATCGAGGACATTCAGGCTCCAGGAAGGAGATATTCTAAAGGTAAGCACAGCATTGTTAAAATGGCATGCTTAGAAGCGTAAAGATTTTCTGAAGACTCTCTGAATATCTGCACAAAGCTGCATTTCAATGTCATTCTTGTGTACGGTGGCAGCTGATGTTTTTACAAGCTGTTAATTCAATGATTCTTGCTTTGCAATCTGATATAATTAGGTGGAAGGTGGAACCTTTTCAACGAGACACAATGAACTGAAGTCAGTTTATGGAAATCTCGGTTTCAGGCGAAGTCAATGATCCCCTTAAGCATAAGGAGGCAAAAGTGTTGAGAGAGTAATACAATATTATCAGACTCCAAGCTGAAGCAAAGCAATAAGGAACTGAAGAGCGGCACGGTGGCACAGTGTTTAGCACCGCTGCCTCACAGTGCCAGGGACCCGGGTTCAATTCCGGCCTCGGGTGACTGTCTGTGTGGAGTTTGCACGTTCTCTCCATGTCTGGGTGGATTTCCTCCGGATGCTCCGGTTTCTTCCCACAGCCCAAACATGTGCGGATTAGGTGCATTGGCCATGGTAAATTGCCATTTAGTATCAGGGGGACGAGCAGGGTAAATATGTGGAGTTAAGGGGATAGGGTCTGGGTGGGATTGTTGTCGGTGTAGACTCGATGGGCCAAATGGCCTCCTTCTGCACTGTAGGGATTTGATGATTAATGTAGAGCAACATCAAGAAGCTGAATGTACAATAACCTCAGGGAGGTGAGAAGTGCATGAACAAGGATCAGGGCAATGAGTCTCAGGGAAACGACTGGACACTAGGATACCGAGACATTCACATAATTGCACTCACATGGAAGAGTTATAGGTGACTTGGGAGATATCCAGGACAGCAAACAAATATTCTTACTGATGATTTATGAATGAATAAACTCTGTGCAGGTGGATGGGGGCGGCTATTACTTCAACACCGAGTTACTGTGGTCGCTTCCAAGTGCAAAAGGAGCAGTATGAATTTGACATGCTGGTGATACAATGAGGATAACCTGTGGCATTTGGTATAGTAGGCTTTTACACAATTGGCTGAGATTTTCCGGTCACGCTCACCCCAAAACCGGAAAATCCTTCCTGAGGTCAACGGACCTTTGCATCGTCCGCCCCCTGGCCGCTACGAGTGTAATCAAGGGTGTAGCAGAGCGGTGCGGCTGTGAGTGTATTGAATCCAGTTAAGGTCCATGAGTTATCAGAATATGTCAATGATGCATTGAGGTCATTGGAAGATGATAGCATTTTTATATTTTGTGGTGAATTTCTGTGTTCATCGGTGGATTGGTATTTCATTGGTGAATAATGGAACTTCTTCACTCTTTTGCATCCATTGTTATCATGAAGTATTATCACACAGGCTAGAAGGCAGAAGAAAATTCCCCCTATGTTGACCCATCAGTGTAACTTACACCTAGTCCAATCTTAAAAGAAAGAACTTGAATTTATATAGTGTTTTTCAGAACATTAGGGTGTGCTAAAACACTTCAGAGCCAATTAAGCAATTAATAAAAGGTGATCACTGTTGTGATTTCAGAAATGTGGTAGATCATTTTCATACAGCTAGCTCCCAGAAAACTAAATATCCTGTTTCATTTACATTGATTGCTGGATACTATTGACCAGTGCATTGGGAGAGCTCCCTGCTAAACTTCGAGCAATGCCATTCTCTCGGAAAAGGGAGTTGGGACCGTGGTTTCATACCTCGTCCGAAAGGCAATCAACTTTTTGAACTTCAGCACTCTGAAGTATTCATCTAGATTATATATATCATAGAATCCCTACAGTACAGAAGGAGACCATTCAGCCCATCGAGTCGGCACTGACCACAATCCCACCCAGGCCCTATCCTGTAACCCCACGTATTTACCCCGCTAATCCCCTGACACTCAGGTTAATTTAGCATGGCCAATCAACCTAACCCGCACATCGTTGGACTGTGGGAGGCACCCGGAGGAAACCCACACAAACACGGGGAGAATGTGCAAACTCCACACAGACAGTGACCCGAGGCATTAACACAACTTTTAGCAATTACAAAACTGAAATGTGGCACAGTATAACTCCTAACAGCTAGCTATCTCTGCTGTTCCAAGTCAAACAACGTCCCACAGATATAAACCCTTCTTCAGACTTAGCACAAAAAGCAAGTATGCCCACATGATGCTGGATCTTCAACGTTTTAACACCTGCTGTGAATTCATTCCTTTGAATCTTGGATCAAATCTCTGAGACTTCCCAGCCCTGGAAATTTCAGAAAGTCTCTGGAGAGAGAATGGCAGATAGACATTGCATTCTTCCACCAGCTCCTGACAGCAACTGCGAAACAAACAAAAAAATTAGAATGCTCTGTTGAAAAAAAATCTCGTTCCCAGGCAAAATCTCATCCCTGACTTGTCAATCAAACTCCACTCAGCACTCCCAGGGGACACTTTAAAACTACATAACATTGCACAGTGGCACAGTGGTTAGCACTGTTTCCTCACAGCACCAAGGACCCGTGTTTGATTCCTGGCTTGGGTCACTGACTATGTGGAGTCTGCACATTCTCCCTGTGTCTGCGTGGGTTTCATCTGGATGCTCCGGTTTCCTCCCAGAGTCTAAAAGACATGCTGGATAAGTTCATTGGCCATGCTAAATTCTTCCTCAGCGTACCCGCACAGGCGCCGGAGTGTGGCAACTAGGGGATTTTCACAGTAACTCCATTGTATGTTAATGTAAGCCTACTTGTGACTGATAAATTAACTTCAACTTCAACTTTTAGTTCAGATTAAAAATAAACATGATGTCAATTATACTGCTTCAACAACAGTAAAAAAAACAGCTGCAGACAACACAGTGTCAACAAGTTCAAGGGCCTGCTGGAAACATTCTGCAGGGAAACATGATCAAAATATGCCTCTTAAAGGCACAGTACGGTCACACCAACCCTCCAGGCATTTCCTACCCTGTCCGCCCCGGGATCACGTAAACTTACCTTTCTCTCCAGGGCTTAGGCTCTGCCGCCGTCATGACGTTCCTCTTCTGTTCACTGCAGCCCTTCTCTTTGCCGGGACGAGAGAGCTGACGGCCAATCTGATTTGCCTGCAGCTCTCTAAGGCAGGACTCCCTCCTGAGTGAAGGACAGAAATCCTGTCTGCTGCCAATGAAGCTTATTCAAGCATAAAATGACTGTGGGGCATTCAGAGTCAATGCGGATGTGTTCCCCACTGATTCAATGGATGGCGGGAAGGTTAACCCCGCCAACCGAACTATTCAGGCCACTAGATTATCATTTTTATTTGAGTAGGATTTCAATGCAGGATTAAAATGTACTTGTTGAGTAAATTTGTAGTTCAAAGTACCCAACTAAGTATATGCCCTGAGGATTAAATTACAGCCTTAACAAATTATACCATGGGGCGGCACGGCAGCATAGTGGTTAGCACTGCTGCTTCACAGCTCCGGGGACCTGGGTTCGATTCCCGGCTTGGGTCACTGTCTGTGTGGAGTTTGCACATTCTCCTCGTGTCTGCGTGGGTTTCCTCCAGGTGCTCCGGTTTCCTCCCACAGTCCAAAGATGTGCGGGTTAGGTTGATTGGCCATGCTAAAATTGCCCTTAGTGTCCTGGGATGCGTAGATTAGAGGGATTAGTGGGTAAATACATAGGGATATGCGGGTAGGGCCTGGGTGGGATTGTGGTCGGTGCAGACTCGATGGGCCGAATGGCCTCTTTCTGTGCTGTAGGGCTTCTAAGATTCAAGATTGGAGAGCAAACATACAGCCTTCTGACAGAGGGCTGCCCATAAGCCAAGATTGGTGCCATCATAACCAAAGTGCCTGCTATTTAACCAATGAGAGGAAAGGGGTACATTTACACACCAGTTTCTTTCTTTGACTGACATAGTGTGTGATGTTATTTGCTGTGGCATCATGTTAACCCAGAAAGGGACTGAGTTTCTCTAAACACATTCAGATAGCCTTATAATCAGCAGTCAACAGAAGGATTCATTCGTCAGGGTTGAATTCAAGCCCTGATACCAGGGAAGAAAATACCTTGTTCTAACTTAGAGTGCATTTTAATGCACAATGACAGCACTTTCATTATTTTGATCTATTTTGCTTGAATATTGATGCTTTCAAAATGTTCACTGTTCTCCTTCTGGGTGATATGGGTGTGAGTACAATGGAATGCAACCTGACACATCAGTGCGGTGAAGTCAGATGTAAGCGTAATGTAATGATATTCTATCTGGTGCCACATTCTGTTGAAGCTTCTTAAAAAAGCTTTTCAAAACGCTTCCCCCACATCACAAACAACTGAATCAATTTTTGGCATTGTCTTTTCCACCAACTATGTCGCTTAAACACCAATGAGATAGGTGTCCTGTTAAAATTCTGAAATGGAAATTAGGAATTGGGGCAGTTTGTTAATTGGAGAACTTTCACCAAAACTGAAATCAACAGATAGATGATGATGGGCTTACCCCCATACTATTAAATTTCTGTCTCCAAGGCCCTGCTTAGATGTAGAACAAATACCGGCATTGTATATCTATATACGTTACATATACTAAGCCCACACAAGCAGGGTGGATAATTTAATCCAGGATACAGGAAACCACACAACCAGTTTGTGATCAGGAGAAAAAAATCTTTTGGATCTTAAGGTGTGCTGTCACCTAAAAGTACAAAGAAATGAAATATTTTCATCATTTATTACAGTTCCTGTCAGTACTGAAAATAATTCTTCACAAAATCTCCCCGGTGGATGTTTGCTAGGTCCAATCCTATCATTGAAAAATACAAGTTTTTTTTAAAGTTTATATATTAGTGTCACAAGTAGGCTTACATTAACACTACAATGAAGCTACTGTGAGAATCCCCTAGTCGCCACACTCCGGCACCTGTTCGGGTACACTGATGGAGAATTTAGCATGGTCAATGCACCTAACCAGCACGTCTTTCGGACTGTGGGAGGAAACTGCAGCACCCGGAGGAAACCCATGCAGACACGGGGAGAACGTGCAGACTCAGCACAGACAGTTACCCACACCTGGAATTCGGACCCCAGTCCCTCGCACTACGGCAGCAGTGCTCCTTACTTGAGAAAGGATATACTGGCACTGGAAGGGGTGCAGAGGAAATTTACTTGGTTGATTCCAGAGTTGAGAGGGTTGGCTTATGAGGAGAGGCTGAGTAGACTGGGACTATCCTCATTGGAATTGAGAAGAATGAGGGGGATTTATAGAAACATTATAAAATTATGAAGGGAATAGATAAGATAGAAGCAGGGAGGTTGTTTCCACTGGCGGGTGAAACTAGAACTCAGGGGCTCAGCCTCAAAATAAGGGGGAGCAGATTTGGGACCGAGTTGAGGATCTGTGAGATTACGGGGATCGGGCCAGGGTGGGATTGTTGTCAGTGCAGGCTTGCTGGGCCGAATAGCCACCTTCTGCACTGCAAGGATTCTATGATTCTTGATTCCATGAGCATCCATGACATGGTTCCAACAGGTTGATAATCAGTATACTAATCCTTCCAACATATCCCCACTGTCCCCAAAGGGAAGAAAAAAGTGAAGATGCAGAACAAGCTGATGGGAGTTCACCCTCAGTTGGCAGTGAGGGTCACCAGCAAAATCTTTTTGGATACCTGAAAGTGAAAAATTACCACAATTTGGCAACAGCTGGCACAGCAATATCGAGCTAATGTTAAAGTTCATTTATGAGTGTCACAAGCAGGCTTACATTAACACTGCAATGAAATTACGCGTGCGGAAACAATGTGCGAATTAGAAATGTGATACTGCTGCAGTGGGGTTGGTGCTGCAAAAGGTGAGCTTAAAGCACATTGTGAAGGGAATATTGTTATTACTTCTCTGCCTCTAATCTATTTTGTTCTCCACTTGTGCATGTCAAATGCCGATTTTAAGTGCAGGAAGCAATAACAATTCAACTCCCCAAATTGAGATCCTTCATGTTGATGACCACAAAAATGGTCATCCAAAGTAAAACAGCCTTTGTTTCCAATATGTGTGCTCTTCAAAGTTAAAATGGTAGATGGAGTTCAATCCTGATAAATGCGAAGTGATGCATTTTGGTAGAAATAATGTAGGGAGGAGCTATACGATAAATGGCAGAACCATAAAGGGTGTAGATACGCAGAGGGACCTGGGTGTGCAAGTCCACAGATCCTTGAAGGTGACGTCACAGGTGGAGAAGGTGGTGAAGAAGGCATATGGCATGCTTGCCTTTATTGGACGTGGCATAGAGTATAAAAGTTGGGGTCTGATGTTGCAGATGTATAGAACGTTGGTTCGGCCGCATTTGGAATACTGCGTCCAGTTCTGGTCGCCACACTACCAGAAGGACGTGGAGGCTTTGGAGAGAGTACAGAGGAGGTTTACCAGGATGTTGCCTGGTATGGAGGGGCTTAGTTATGAGGAGAGATTGGGTAAACTGGGGTTGTTCTCCCTGGAAAGACGGAGGATGAGGGGAGACTTAATAGAGGTGTATAAAATTATGAAAGGCATAGATAGGGTGAACGGTGGGAAGCTTTTCCCCAGGTCGGTGGTGACGTTCACGAGGGGTCATAGGTTCAAGGTGAAAGGGGGGAGGTTTAACACAGAAATCAGAAGGACATATTTTACACAGAGGGTGGTGGGGGCCTGGAATGCGCTGCCAGGCAAGGTGATGGAGGCGGACACACTGGGAACATTTAAGACTTATCTAGATAGCCATATGAACGGAGTGGGAATGGAGGGATACAAAAGAATGGTCTAGTTTGGACCAGGGAGCGGCACGGGCTTGGAGAGCCGAAGGGCCTGTTCCTGTGCTGTATTGTTCTTTGTTTGTTTGTTTGTTGTAAAAGATGTTGTAGCTGGAGTTGTGAACACACTTCCACAATGAACAAAGCAACAACAACATCATGGAACACTCCAAGGTGCTTTACAGGAGCATTACAAAACAAAGTCTGACATTGAGCCACATGAGAAGATGTTAGGTCAGAAAACTAGGGGCGGAATTTTCCGTTGACCTCGGGCCGGATGTTTCGGACTTGGGGCCAAGGTAGCCGGAAAATCCCGCCCAAGATGTTTGGCCAAAGAGGGTAGTTTTAAGGAATATCTTCAAGGAGGAAGGAAAAGTAGAAAGGTGAGGAACTCCAAAACTTGGGGTCTGGTCTGCTGAATGTGTGGCCACCAAAGGTTAAGCGATTAAAATCTAGAGTGCACCAAAAGCCGGAATTAGGGGAGAAAGGGAATCATGGAGGGTTGTGGAGTAGGAAGAGATTACAGAGGTAGGGAGGGAAGAAGTCGCGGAGTGATTTGAAAACAGGAGTTATTTGACCAGAAACTAATATAAGTCAGTGGCACAGGGATGATGAGGGATCTGGAATTTATTATGAGGTAAGTGTGTGTAATAGAACTTTAATGACCTTAAGTTTACGGAGGTAAGAATTTGGGAGAATGAGCCAATGGTGCGTTAGAATTGTCAAGAGTCAAGAACATTTCTAAGTCAGATAGCACCAATATGATGCTGAGTATAATTTTGTACTACAAAATTTCAGTAAAACCCAAGGGGTTTCCCATTTTTTGCACCCTTTGCCACCGGGTAACACATAGTGTTGGCGGCAGTGGAACTAAAATGTCCTGCCAGCAGGAAACGTCTGCACCAAATTTTTAATCATAGAATCCCTATAGTGCAGAAGGAGGCCATTCGGCCCATCGAGCCTGCACTGACCACAATCCCCATAGCCCCATGTATTTATCCTGCTAGTCCCCCTGACACTAAGTGACAATTTAGCATGGCCAATCAACCGAACCTGCACATCTTTGGACTGTGGGAGGAAACCGGAGCACCCAGAGGAAACCCACGCAGACACGAGAAGAATGTGCAGACTCCACGCAGACAGTGCTCCAAGCCGGGAATCAAACCCGGGTCTCTGGCGCTGTGAGGCCGCAGTGCTAACCACTGTGCCACCGCGCCGCCCCAAATCTTGAAAATATATAAAATATGCCATGTTGGTTTCAATGTAATTTGCAAGAATAATGGTGTTGTGCTGGTAAAGTGTCTGGCAGATCTAATTTTTGGAAGAACTTTCTTTGTAGATTGCATTGTAATGAATTATTAACATTAGCTGTTGTGTCAACTCTGAGCTGCAGCAGATGTCACCTGGGCAATAATAGACATTACTTGGGATGAATTGCTTCAATCCAGTTTGACCAATTATCCCCTGATTTGGTGCATTCTTAGTAAAGAAAGAGAGTGGCACTGTGAGAGAAAGATTTATTTTGTGCAGTGAAACTATAAACTTGATATTCCTCAGTATACAACCTTGGACACAGATAAACTGCACACTGTAGTATACTCTTCATACCCTTCAATTATGTTCCTTTTCTTGGACTTCCAGATTTTTGATGGTAAGGACAGCTCCTCGCGATTGCTTGGTACTTTCAGTGGATCAGAGATGCTTGATACCATTCTGAACAGCACATCAAACAGCCTGTGGCTTGAGTTCATTACAAATGCAGAAAATACGAGCAAGGGATTTGAGCTCCTTTTTTCAAGTAAGTGTCAGATTAAAGATAGTCAAGAAACTGTGTTAGATGAGGTCGCGTAAGATCTAGTGACTTTGAAGATAATTTTTGATTCATTTTGATGAGATTCTTGCGGATGCTGAGTGTTATTGATCCCTTGGTGCATCACGATGAATCTGCAACTCTTAACTCTGTGGACTTTCCTCTCTTTTTATTCTGATTATCAAGGTGAAGGGTGTCAATGAGCTGGGAAAATGAGCTTTTCATAATTGACATTTGGTGTTGTTTAGGCAACGCAGGTAGGGCACCAACTTCTTCTGTTATATCCCAGCAATTTACTTCAGCTTTTTCTGGTGTGAATACTTTGTTGACACATGAGAACGAGAGGTCACATGGAGTGAAGCAGCACAGGGGGCAATGAATCGGTCCATCAGTTATTCATCACCATCTTATAACAGTCATCATCAGATGGTGCAGGTAACAGGCAACTGAAGCAACATCCCCCATTTTGCGCCAATGCCCCAGATTAATTGGCTGTCCAAGATTTGTTTTTTTTAAAGTTGATTTATTAGTATCACAAGTAGGCACAAGTACACTGCAATGAAGTTACTGTGAAAGTCCCCTAGCCGCCACAGTCCGGTGCCTGTTCGGGTACACTGAGGGAGAATTTAGCATGGCCAATGCATCCAACCAACACGTCTTTTGGACTGTGGGAGGACAATGGAGCATCCGGAGAACGTGCAGTCTCCACACAGGCAGTGACCGAAGCCAGGAATCGAACCCAGATCCCTGGCACTGTGAGGTAGCAGTGCTAACCATTGTGCCAACATGGTGCCCATAGAAAGATCACTGGCCAGTACGGAGATCAAACCCAGGACCTTGACGTTATTAGCACCACGCTCTAACCATCTGAGCTAACTGGCCACTGCAGCAATTTGTAATTGCACAGGTAAAAAACATTCAATGTGGCTGTGGGAACATTCCAAGCCACATTAGTATACTGACGCACAACTCCACAGAGGGGAAAAAATGGACCTTTCCACTTGTGATTTAAATACCATGTTTAAATTTTCTGCTTTACTGTCAGGATAGAACCTGTTTGGAGGCTGAGTTATAAGGTCACATGAACTTATCTGGAATGCCCACCTGCAACCCTTTGTAGTGAATGTTGTTGCATTGGCAGCATTGAAATAATAAAAAATAAATTGAAAATAGGGCAGGTTAAAAGTTACTCATTGTCCCTTTGTTGCTGGGGTACAGCGCCAGGGACCCAAGTTCAATGGTTAGCACTGCTACCTCACAGCGATTCCCGGCTTCGGTCACTGCCTGTGTGGAGACTGCACGTCCTCCGGATGCTCCATTGTCCTCCCACAGTCCAAAAGACGTGTTGGTTGGATGCATTGGCCATGCTAAATTCTCCCTCAGTGTACCCGAACAGGCACCGGACTGTGGCGGTTATAGGGTGAAAGTCATGTTGAGCAAGAGGTTAAAGTGATACTTGGCACCGGTGAGAAATGTAAGGGACAGCAAGGAAGTTTGTGCCCAAATGGAAGTGTTGGTCAGTGTGGGTTCCTTAAATCACCGACATCAAGGACTTCCAACAAAGGTTGTTTATTGCCAAGCTTAGCAGCTACTTGCAGTACTTGAGCTCTGCCTGAGGTCCCAAGGATAACTCCCACCACGTCACCTCTTATGTAGTCGCGTCATGACCTGTTCACGTGACCAGTCGGTGGACAGTCAGTTGGGAATGCAATCTCAGAGCTCATTATTGTGGTAAAGCAAAGGAACCTTAGTGTTCTGGAAGTGTTGATGATGGCACTGATAAGGACATATGAACATAAGATCTAGGAGCAGGAGTAGACATATCAGCCCCTTCTGCCTGCTCCATCATTCAATACGATCATGGCTGATCTTGTTTTGGCCTCAACCTCACTTAACCTGCCTGTTTGCCATAACACTTCAACCCATTACGAATTAAAAATCTGTCTATCTCCTCAAATTTATAAGGAGTAGGAGTAGGTCGATGAAAGTAGTTTCAAAGAACACAGTGCGGGAACGGTGGCGCAGTGGTTAGCACTGTTGCTTCACAGCGCCAGGGACCCAAGTTCGATTCCAGCCTTGGGTGATTGTGTGGGTTTTCTCCGGGTGCTCTGATTTCGTCCCATAGTCCAAAGATGCACAGGTTAGGTGAATTGGCCATGCTAAATTGCTCCTTAATGTCCCATGATGTGTAGGTTATGTGGATTAGTGATATAAATGAATGGGGTTACGGAGATAGGGCAGGGAGTGGGCCTGAGTAAGATGCTCTGTCAGGGAGTAGGTGCAGACCTGGTGGGCTGAACGGCCTCCTTCTGGACTGTAGGTATTCCATGAATGTGTCCTGAGCAGTGACAAGACCTCAAATTGAGGACCACAAAATGATGGATCAAATAATATTTCAATCTCTACCTCGTGCAGATTCGACATTACACTTGTTTGTTTCCCACAGCCACCAGCTGGGATATGCAGATGGTATTGTTTAAAAGTTTATTTATTAGTTTCACAAGTAGGCTTATATTAACACTGCAATAACATTACTGTGAAAATCCCCTAGTCGCCTCACTGTTCGGATACACTGAGGGAGAATTTAGCATGGCCAATGCACGTAACCAGCACCTCTTTCGGACGGTGGGAGGAAACCAGAGCACCCTGCATTTATTTTATGACTTGTCCCTGATTGACTTTGAGCAGTTTTCAAATGTCCAGATTAAGAATTTATCCTGTGCAGGTATTCATAGTTAATGCCACAGTTAGTATGATGTTTAATCCACTTTTCCTGTAGTTCCAAGTGAACAAATTCCAATTGAGTCAGCAATCCATGGACTCAGCCAAGTCATTTCTAAGAATACAGGGATAGTTTGCAAAATTGAAATTATAATGTATACTGACAGTGTTATCTTTCTGGTTATTAACTGTAGATTATTACTCAATGAACTTGAATAGATAATGTCATGGTAGTTACTCCTGCAGAGAGAGCATTGTATTCGGCAAGTTTTCTTTGTAACCAAGCCAAAGTTGAACATTTTTTTATTCTGTACAAAAGTTGTATTTTCAAGTCTCAAGTGGTTTTGATTTTTTTTTGGCAGGTTTTGAACTGATTAAGTGTGAAGATCCAGGGACACCACAGTTTGGCTATAAGACCAAGGATGAGGGCCATTTTGCCGGGACCACAGTTGTCTTTGATTGCATTCCAGGGTACACTTTGCGTGGGGATTCCCAGCTGACCTGCTTAACTGGAGATCGCAGGGCCTGGGACAATATGCTGCCTTCCTGTGTTGGTAAGAAATCAGATTTCAGCAGTCCATTTTCTTTTAAGGTTTATTTATTAATGTCACAAGTAGGCTTACATTAGCACTCCAAAGAAGATACTGTGAAAATCTCCGAGTCGCCACACCCCAGCGCCTGTTCTGGTATACTGAGGGAGAATTTAGCATGGTCAACGCACCTAACCAGCGCGTCTTTCGGACTGTGGTAGGAAACCAGAGCACCTGGAGGAATCCCATGCAGACATGGGGAGAACGTGCTGACTCCACACAGACCAAGGCCGAAATTGAACACGGCTCCCTGGCTCTGTGAGGCAGCAGTGCCAATCACTGTGCCAAGGTGCTGCCCTAATGAATGAATACCTGACTCTTCTGGCAATATTTTAATATAATAACAGGTTATTAAAGGAACTTAAAAGCAGTGTTACCTCAGTTCCTCTGCATCCACCCCCAGCCATGCACCAATTCCTTGATGGGTAATCATGCAAGGGGAGCACATAGAAAGTAGAAGCAGGAGTAGGCCATTCGGCCCTTTGAGCCGATTCAGCCATTCATCTTGATCATGGCTGATCATCGAATTCAATATCCTGATTCCCCCTTCCTCCCATATCCCTTGATCCCTTTAGCCCCAAGAGCTATATCTAATTTCTTCTTGAAATCAGATCCCCCATTTTCTGAAATCACAAAATGAACTCAATGGCAGTCTGAGAGTAGAGATGATGTTCATACAGGCCATCTTCCTGTGATGGAGGGAATGTACCCCTCAGAGTTTTGGAAACAGGAAAAATGACTTGACCCGCCAAGGTTCAAAGGACAATCCAGAATGACTGCCAGGCAAAATTGAATTAGTTGTTTCCACAGCAGAGCAGGAATTATAAATGCAAGATTGATAATGTTGTTCCGAAGCTCCATATGGCTATTGTCTTTCATTGACATTTCAATTACCGCAAATCAGTTGAGTCCTCGGATAAGTGTTATTTCTTTGATGTTTCAGGCTGCTCTCTCTTGTACCTTTATCATCAGATTTCTCTTTTGCATGTGAAGCATTCAAACGTTGTTTTCTCATCTTATAAATGTTTTCAGCTGAATGCGGAGGTGACATCATTGGAGAGAGCTCTGGAAGAATCTTTTCACCTGGGTACCCCGCACCATATGACCACAATTTACATTGCACCTGGTCTGTTGAAGCAGACCCCGGCAGTACGATTGGGTAAGAAAACCGTTCCAGTTAACAACAAAGAAATCTTAATTAAAAATTACTCTGTGGGCGTATAATTAAAAGGCTTTTGTACATTTTCTATGTTGTTGCTGCTTTTAAAGCCAAAGGTAGGAATGAATTAGACTATTAGCCCTCATTTATGGCAAAGTGAGATGTGATTTGCATGTTAATTGCTACATGAAGCAGATGTGTATTTTCCCCTTGAAGTTGTGCTTTGGATTTATTAAATTAAAAATTTTAAGAGAAAATTCGTTCAATGGGCAATGGTACTTTGAGAAAATGGGCCACCTCAAATCACATCTTAACACAGCACTATAGTTAGCACTGCTGCCCTGGTTCGATCCTGGCATTGGGTGACTGACTGTGTGCAGTTTGCATGTTCCCCCCGTGTCTGCGTGGGTTTCCTCCGGGTGCTCCGGTTTCCTCCCACACTCCGAAGATGTGCAGGTTAGGCCATGCTTAATTGCTCCTTGATGTCCAAGGATGTGTAGGTTAAGTTGATTAGCCTGGGTAAATGCACAGGGTTGGAGGGAGTGGGCTTGGATGGGGTGTTCTTTTGGAGAGTCGGTGCAGACCCCATGGGCAGTATGGCCTCCTTCTTCACTGTAGGGGATTTGATTTGATGTACATTTTGGGTGAGTTTGCTGTCCAGTTTTTTTAAACCATCGAAACCCTGCGGTGCAGAGGGAGACCATTCGACCCATCGAGTCTGCACCGATAACAATCCCACCCAGGCTCTATCACTGTAACCCCACATATTTATCCCATTAATCCCTCTTGCCTACACATCCCGGGACACTAAGGGTCAATTTAGCATGGCCAATGCACCTAACCCGCACATCTTTGGACTGTGGGAGGAAACTGGAGCACCCGGAGGAAGCCCACGCAGACACAGGGAGAAAGGGCAAACTCCACACAGACAGTAACCCAAGCCGGGAATTGAACCCAGGTCTCTGGTGCTGTGAGACAGCAGTGCTAACCACTGTGCCACCGAGCTGCCCCAGGATTACTGTAAAATATGTACAATAGTTCAAATAAAATGGTGACGCCTCCACCTGAGAGCACTGGCAGGACCACCCCATCCAAAAGATAGTACTTGTGGCAGCACAGCCCTCCTTCATGACCAGATTAAGGGTTCACCTCGATCTTTATGTTTAAGTTTCTGGAGTGGGACGTGAATAAAGAACAAAGAAAATTACAGCACAGGAACAGGCCCTTCGGCCCTCCAAGCCTGCACCGACCATGCTGCCTGACTCAACTAAAACCCCCTATGCTTCCGGGGACCATATCCCTCTATTCCCATCTCATTCATGTACTTGTCAAGACGCCCCTTAAAAGTCACTACCGTATCCGCTTCCACTACCTCCCCCGGCAACGAGTTCCAGGCACCCACCACTCTCTGTGTAAAAAATCTGCCTCGTACATCTCTTTTAAAACTTGCCCCTCGCACCTTAAACCTATGCCCCCTAGTAATTGACTCGTCCACCCTGGGAAAAAGCTTCTGACTATCCACTCTGTCCATGCCTCTCATAATCTTGTAGACTTCTATCAGGTCTCCCCTCAACCTCCGTCGCTCAGTGAGAACAAACCAAGTTTCTCCAACCTCTCCTCATAGCTAATTCCCTCCATACCAGGTAACATCCTGGTAAATCTTTTCTGTACCCTCTCCAAAGCCTCCACATCCTTCTGGTAGTGTGGCAACCAGAATTGAACACTATATTCCAAGTGCGGCCTCACTAAGGTTCTATAAAGCTGCAACATGACTTGCCAATTTTTAAACTCAATGCCCCGGCCGATGAAGGCAAGCATGCCGTATGCCTTCTTGACTACCTTCTCCACCTGCATTGCCACTTTCAGTGACCTGTGTACCTGTACACCCAGATCCCTTTGCCTATCAATACTCCTAAGGGTTCTGCCATTTACTGTATATTTCCTATCTGTATTAGACCTTCCAAAATGCATTACCTCACATTTGTCCGGATTAAACTCCATCTGCCATCTTTCCCCCAAGTCTCCAACTGATCTATATCCTGCTGTATCCTCTGATGGTCCTCGTCGCTATCCGCAAATCCACCAACCTTTGTGTCGTCCGCAAACTTACTAATCAATCCAGCCACATTTTCCTCCAAATCATTTATATATATTACAAACAGCAAAGGTCCCAGCACTGATCCCTGAGGAACACCACTTGTCACAGCCCTCCATTCAGAAATGCACCCTTCCACTGCTACCCTCTGTCTTCTTTGACCGAGCCAGTTTTGTATCCACCTTGCCAGCTCACCTCTCATCCCATGCGACTTCCACATTTTGACTCAGAGGAGAGCGCTGGTACTCTGATCATTGGCTGACGCTGAGAAATGAATGAAAATCAGCTGACAGGAAAGCTCTTTGAGTTGATTGAAGACTGACCTTTCACCCTGAAGACCCCAATTCTGGTCTTGTCGGGGCAGTAATCAAACTGGTCACAATGTCCACCTGATATCATCAGCAATGGATTCATTCTTCTGAATATCTTTCAAAGAATAACCTCTCTCCGCATAAAGCATTATGAAAACCTTTGATTTTTTTTTGTGATAATGATTTGTGATGTGCTTCAAGAAGGTAGTTCATGTCTCTTACAACTCGCAGGATAAACGTGATGTGCAGATAGATAATCCAGTGGAGGATAACACTGAGATTGGTCTTCTGAATGGGATTAATTAGAGCGTTTGTCTCTCTGCACATGAGCATTAAGAGTCTCTCCAGGCTTAGCGCAGTGAAAATTCATTAAAAAAATAATGAGATACATACAATTGAGTCGACAGACATGCTGAGAAGAGGCTGAACTATGCTAATGCAAACATAGTTTAAACTCTTTTAAAACAAGAGTGTTCTTTTGCCAGACTGGGAAGAGGGTTTGATAATGCATAATAAAAGCAGACTACCTCCAAAATACAACTGGGCCTGCGATCGTTATGCAGACCATTAATATGCAATTAATTTTTGCTTCCCAAGTTTGCAAGTATTTACTATTCTTCCCCTCTGCTCTGAGATTTGCACTATTCCCTATCTCGGAGGTTGGAAAATTAATCGTTGAGCAGGTTGCGAATTGAGCAGGAGGAAACCAATTAATTTTCAATGCCATGGCTCTGTTTAGTCTCCCTGTCCATCAGTCCAACCCAAGTTGGGGGAGGTAGGATGCACACCTACGCTGCAGCACAATGGAACCCAGTGGAACCACAGGTAAAGGGTTAGGACAAGCAGCCCCTCAAGTCCACTTACTCACCTTTGATCCACAACCTACCTGGTAGCCTTAACAAATAGAAGTCCATCAATCTCAATTTTGACATTTTTAGTTGAACCAGCATCGGCACCTTTATAAGGAGGAGAGTTCTATATTTTCATTATTCATAATGTGGAAAAAGTGCTTCCTGAGGGGCGGCACGCTGGCACAGTGGTTAGCACTGCTGCCTCACAGCGCCAGGGACCCGGGTTCAATTCCTGGCTTGGGTGACTGTCCATGTGGAGTTTGCACATTCTCCCCGTGTCTGCGTGGGTTTCCTTCGGGTGCTCCAGTTTCCTCCCACAGTCCAAAGATGTGTGGGTTAGGTTGATTGGCCATGCTAAATTGCCCCTTAGTGTCAGGGGGTTGGGAGGGTAAATAAGTGGGGTTATGGGGATAGGGCCTGGCTGGGACTGTGGTTGGTGCAGACTCGATGGGCCGAATGGCCTTGTTCTGCACTGTAGAGATGCTATGATTAATCGATTTTGCTTTTTAAGGTTGTGCCCCTGTTCCTCAGTTCCCGATGTGGAGATGCCGGCGTTGGACTGGGGTAAACACAGTAAGAAGTTTAACAACACCAGGTTAAAGTCCAACAGGTTTATTTGGTAGCAAAAGCCACACAAGCTTTCGAGGACCTGAAGAAGGGGCTCAGAGCCTCGAAAGCTTGTGTGGCCTCAGTTCCCAGCCAGAGAAAGTAGTTGTGCGTCAACCATTTATCATCCTAAGCACATCTTAAGATGATTAGATTGTCCCTTGTTAGAATAACTGAAAATAGTTTAAACTGGTCAAAGTGTCCCTGGCATTTTTAGCCAGAGAATGCCTGTGGAGAAAAGATTAGCAGATTTTTATCTGAACAAAAATGAGTTGAACTCTGAGAATCGAGCACAGAGATCAGGGGGTAGCTGCTGAGATTTTGCCATGGGAATTCGGAGGTCAGTAGGCACAGGTGATTCTGTATTGTAGTCCCACCTCCAAAAACAAGACTAAGGCAGGGGAAGGCCCCAATTTGAGCCTGAGTGGGGTCTGCCATCTGAATGAGCAAAACTGAGGCAAAAACCAAGTCGTCCCTTCCAACTACTGCCTCCCTTACTGACCTCGCTTAACATTAACTTGCCTCCATTGTCACCATTAAGCCCCTTAAAAGTCCTCTGATCCTGACTTTCTGTCCTGCTACCTTGGCCTTCCTGTCTTTTATTTTGCAGGGTTACAGAGGGCTTCCCATGCCCGTCCTCCCTGGTGAAATTCCTGTAAGGCCTGCCTTTGAGTCTGGGATTCTGTGTGTGGGCTTCATGCCCCACATCCCACAATGTGGTTACCGTGACAAAAACAGAGTAGGACTTTGGCCAGCACCGGTCTGTGACCTTTTATTTGCCATCCACCTCCTTTTGGTCCTGTTTTAGGACTGCAAAAATTGGGCCCCACATGTCATAGTCTCCCTGCAGAGCTGAAGGGAGCTATCTGGCCCATCAAATCTGCACCAACTCTCTGACAGATATCTTCCCCAGGCCGTCTTCCCATTCCCGTAACCCCACACATTTACCATGGCTAATCCATCTAACTGGCACATCCTGGGACACTAAGAGGCAGTTTAGCACGACCAATCCCCTAACCTGCACATCTTTGGAGTGTGGGAGGAAACCGGAGCACTCGGAGGAAACGCACACAGACACGGGAGAACATGCAAACTGCACACAGTCACCAAAGGTTGGAATTGAACCTGGGTCCCTGGCACTGTGAGGCAGCAGTGCTAAGCACTGTGCCACCGTGTCACCTGCTAACCCATTACATTAAGGGATAGCAGAAGACAGTAAAATTAAACAATGATTGAAGAGCCCCTCAATTTTCTGAACTCAAATGAATACCAGTCAAGGTTCCACAACCTGATCTTACAATTCAAACAAGTATCAGTTGGTGATTCTGTGCTGGTACAGTATACCCTGCAAGATCAGTGCATCCTCACAGACATGCCGTGCCTACAATTGAAAGCAGCCCTCCAGATGGATGGCGCATGCGTAACTGAGGTGCAAATACAAATGGGGCATCATTTGTATTCCAGACCCCTTGGTCGTTATATAGGCCAACATTCCATTCAACCTCCTTGATGACATTTTCCCAATTAATGTGTTGCTCAATAAAGTTGATGGAAACAAATCGAAATAACCAAGTTTGCAACACCTTTAGTGGAACAAGTGGTTAGTACTGCTGCCTCACAGCGCCAGGGACCCAGGCTCAATTCCGACCTTGGGTGACTGTATGGAGTTTGCACGTTCTTCCTGTGTCTGCGTGGGTTTCCTCCAGCTGCTCTGGTTTCCTCCCACAGTCCAAAGATGTGTGGGTTAGGTGGATTGGCCATGCTAAACTCTCCCTCAGTGTACCCGAACAGTGGCGACTAGAGGATTTTCACAGTAACTTCATTGCAGTGTTAATGTAAACCTACTTGTGACAATAACAAATAAACATTTCTGTGGGATTACTGGGATAGGGCCTGGGTGGGATTGTTGATGGTGCTGGCTCGATGGGCGAAATGGCCTCCTTCTGCACTTTAAGGATTCTCAGGACATTAGAAGGTTTAGATGTGGGGATATAGAAGTGTACACTATGCCCTGATAGGACTTGGGTTCATGTATCCAATTTACCGCAAAGCACAGATCTCAAGTTGTAGAAAAAGTGCTTGAGAGGCACGGCAGTTTACATGGTGGGGAAGTTGGTGGGCCGGTAATCATTGAAACCCCGCGCCCCCCCTTACATGGCTTCTCGACAAAGAGCTAATATCATCTCAGCAGTGCACGCACTAAGCTGGGTCGGGGGCATCTTAATACATTCTACTGAATTGGACGGATCACTGAAATTTACTCTCAGTTAACCTTTCCGTTTTAAATATGCTTGAGCACTTATCTGATGGGTGAAAAATCTGACATGAATTTAGAATGTTCTTATGGGATTGAAGCATCTTTACATAGCAGTGAGTTTGATCGGCAGCCTTGGGATTTCTTTCTAATCTTCAGCTGCCTGGCAGTGAACTGAAAGTCAACCACAGTCCACTTATCCAATTAAGAAAGAATCCTGACTATTAGATTAGGAGCCGTGAAGTGGTAGAATACTAGCCCATTCTCAAAGCACCACACATATTGCCTTGCTGCATAGAGAAGAGGCAACAGTAGAGACCTCAGGAGGGAATGAAGCAGAGAGTTTGTCACAACTGACTATGGTGCACTGGTGATAGAAACCATCTAACATTTGGCCCATGGGAAGTGCCAGACACAGGGAAAGAGGAAATAGCTCCAGATTGATCTTGCTTAGTTCAGATTTGTGAAAATCTTTATACCTTATGGTTAGTTTACATTGCAAACAAGTAATTTTTACATCAATATTGACAGGATAGATCTTAATTCAGGGAGGTGAATTAATTTGTAACAGAAAGTCACTTTAAGGTTACATTTTTACCATCGATGAAGCAGGCAAATGGCATGGAATCATAGTTTCTGCAGTGCAGAAGGAGTCCATTCAGCCCATCGTGTCTGCACCGACCACAATCCCACCCAGGCCCTATTCCCGTAACCCCTCATGTTTACCCTGCTAATCCCCCTGACACTAGGGTTAAATTAGCATGGCCAATCCACCTAACCCATACAGACACAAGGAGAATGTGCAAACTCTACATATATAGTGACCCAAGCCGGGAATCGAACCTAGGTCCCTGGCGCTGAGGCAGCAGTGCTAACCACTGTGTCACCGTGCCGCCTAATTTAGATTAGTCACCTCTGCCTGGCCCTGATCCTTGGTGGGACAACTCCAACACACACCCTACCGCTCTCACTTCCCTCCCTGAGCCCACCACTTTGTCCTGGATGTGGTTCAGGCTGACAAGGGCTGCTCCATTGCAGTCTGGAAATTCCTGCAGGAATAGTCTCTGTGATTGTCAACTGACTTGAATTGACTTTGAAAATGGCTCAAGTTCGGGATTGTGGCAGCCAACCAGCAGGGAAGCTGGCCAGCGCCAAATCAGCACCCACTCTCTTCTGATCTGAACCCCACACTACATTACAAATAACAGCCCTTGAAATAGAGGGAGTTTGAAAGTAACCAAAGATGAGCGCTACATTGAAGGACAATTCTTGTTCATCAGTCCTCTTCCAAATTTCAGGAGGGAATGTGAAAGTTTTCCTTGCCGGTGTTTTCATCTCTCATGCCTGCCAGTACCATCAATGGCCACTTCTTCTCATCCACCACATACAAGTGGCAGTGATGGAATGGATCTTGGGTCCCTGGAAGAATTTATCTTGTCTGTCTCATTTTCGTCTGGTCTGTCCTCTGGAAGAAGGATTGAGGAAAGGAGTTGAGAGGAAGAAGAGGATGGAGGGATAAGTGGGAGACAGTGGGTGACTGGGAATAGGGCTAAGAAACCTTTAATGGCAGGGAGGCTGCTGGCAGCTCTCTCAAAATGCAAGCATTCTAATTGTCAACAAATCTCCAACTTTCAGTAAGGTGGGGGTGGTTTATAATCTTCTCGTAGGCACCCTGGGTTTGGTACTGGGGAGGTTATCCTTGGTAATTCTTAACCTCCCCGTAGACTGAGTAATTATCCCCACATCCAATTCACCAACTTCCTACTGCTACTGTTTCCTTTCCCTTTGGTGCATGAGGGGGGCATGCTTCTCAGGTCTTTTAACTATGCGTGAGGCTGCTACCTCTTCAAGATCTTAATTTAATAAACTATTGTCGATCCCTTTTTCCTCCGCTCCCTGAATGAAATTGGTCACCAGCACTGCTGCCTTACAGCACCACTGTCGCGGGTTTGAAACCGACCTCGGGTGACTGCCTGTGTGGAGTTTGCACGTTCTCCCCGTGTCTGTGTGGGTTCATAGAATCATTGAATCAACAGTGCAGAAGGAGGCCATTTTGGCCCATCGAGCCTGCACCGACAACAATCCAACCCAGGTCCTATCCCCATAACCCCATATTTTTACCCTCCTAATCCCCCTGACACTAAGGGGCAATTTAGCATGGCCAATCAACCTAACCCGCACATCTTTGGACTGTGGGAGGAAACCAGAGCACCCGGAGTAAAATCCATGCAGACACGGGGAGAACGTGCAAGCTCCACACAGTCACCTGAGGTCGGAATTGAACCCTGGTCCCTGGTGCTGTGAGGCAGCAGTGCTAAACACTGTGCTACCATGCCACCCCAAACTCAAATCAATTCTAGCAGTGGTTTTCTCCCATAGCCCAAAGATGTGCAGGTTTGGTGGATTGGCCATGGTAAATGCGTGGGATTATGGGGATAGTGCAGGAGGGGGGTGGATGGGGGGGGGGGGGGGGGGGGTGGTTTGAGCCTGGATAAGATGCTCATTCAGAGACTCAGTGCAGCCTCAATGGGCCAAATGGCCTCCTTCTGCACAATAGAGATTCTATGGTTCTTTTATGGCTCTAAAATCACTGAGCATTGGTGCAGTTAGCATTTAGCACAGGTAAGTTTTTGCACATTCAGGAGCTGCAAGCAATAACTCATCTTATAGCTGACCAACAAGTTGCAGTGTTTCACGGTCCTTGGGAAAGGCACAGGGAAAGTTTTAAAGGATGCATTGATATTTCAGAGAGTCAGCAGCTACAACCATTTATTTGGTACCTTTAACCTGGCAAAATATCCCGTACACTTCACAATAGCAAAATCAGCCAAAAAATGTAACTCCCAGTCAAAGAAGGAAGTGTTCAGATAGGTGCCCAAAAGCTTCATCAAGCAGGTAGATTTTAAGGAATGCTTTAAGGGAGGCAGAGAGTGGATGCGTGGGTGAGTGGGGAAATCCCTTTGCCTAGCACCTAATCAGCTGAAGACAAGGGAGCCGATGTAAATACAAACATCAACAAGCTGGCATAATGAAGGTGCCACTGGGATAAGGGCTGTACAATCAAAATGGATTTTAGGTTAATTGTCTGCTGATGCACATTAGGTCACAATATAGTCACAGCAATAGCTTTGAGAGCAAATGTTCCATCACGTGACTTTGAATGTTAAAAAGGCCAATTGTGGTGTTACAGCCCCTGCTATAAACACCTTCAAAATAAGACCCAAGTAAGGACCAAGATGTCACGAGGATTTCCAACATATCCTGAGTGGAATGTTGGGTGTCACCTACTGTTCACAGAAATATGCCCATCCCATGAGAGTATTTTAATTGAATGGAATGGCTTCTCCCTCAAGGCAGCTGGCTTAGTCAACACCGTATCGTACACCAAAATCAACTCGGGCATTTTACTTTCTATGGAGGAAACTGGTTGACAGAAGAAACCACTATCTAGCTACATGGTGCAGAAACGCATCAGGCTTGTCACAATTTTGTTATTCCATTTATGAAGAGGATTGACGCTGTCCCCAACTCATCACATTTTCTCTCTTTCCCACACTTGATATAATTGTGCTCAATCTGTCAGCCTGCCCAATGTTAGCGTTTTTTTTCCACGATCAGGTAGAGAATGGCATGTGTCACCACATGTAAACAGTAAAAGCATCCACTTTGTGTAACATATTGTCAATAATGAAAACTAGAAAGTCTTTGACCTACGCACTCACAGTTGGGATAGCAAGGGTTGGCTGCAGTGATCTCAATGCCCGGAGGCCTGAGAAGTCAGATTTTCATCCACTGGCTGCTTCCAAAACGTGCATGGGTTATCTCATAAGGCGCAGGACTTTGTATGACTGCTGATGTTCCCTTGGAATAGCACGCTGACACTCTGATGGTTCACACGTGAAGAATGGCTGCACCTTCAGGAGAGGAGAAAAACGGTATAAATAGAACTATAAAATTGATTTATGTATCATTGTGCATGGGTTGTATGCTGTCTGCAATCAAGGTCACTCCAGATGATGCTTCATAAACACCGTGACCACTTTAGTGTATTTGGTAGCAGATTAAATAATGCACATTAAGGACTGTGGGCATTTGTGAAAAAAATAATCACAGCTGTCTCTTGTATTTGACACTTTTAAATCTCATCTCTGGGTTGCAATGCAAGTGATATTGAAATTGTTGCACCGTGCTTATGAATGTGAATTAACGTGAGGGTCACAATTGAAAGCAGCAAGTGCTTGGCAATCTCCTATGGCTTGTCAAACATTGAACATTCTCTGTGCCTATTTCCACCCTCAAGATTGTTAACTGTTAAATCCTCCCTTTCTTTGCTATCATCTTCACTCTTGCTCTTTGTCCCCCAACATCTTATAAGACCATATGGAGTCTTAAAAAGCCACTCAACCAATTTCTTCCCAATAGACCATCTTGGGTATGTGCTGTCATGCACACTCCCCTACCTCTTTAATCTCCAGAAGGAAATAAATTAAAAAGTAGCGTTTTCAGCAAGACGAGCTCTCTGAAATTCCTCCCAGAACTCCAAAGGTAATCAAGTAACAGGCAGGATATTAATTTCATATCAAAGTCTGTGTTATTCACTCCTGACTGGTTGCATTGCCCACGGTCCCAACAGGAATACAACCATCAAAAACCAAAGTTGATTATCTATGCCTGTACTCCTTCGCAGAACCATCAGTCTTTTTCTTAATCAGGTAGTCCCCAATTCCCTTCTGAAGGATATTAATTATGAGGACGTTAGTACAAAGAATAAAAAGTTGGCAATACATCTTGCTGATTTCACATTTTACCCTCCCTTTCTCTGCACCAACTTTATCACACCCGCATCCTATTATGCAATTACAACGCTTCTATATCATGTAGGGGAGGCAGTGGCGTAGTGGTATTGTCATTGGACTAGTAATTCAGAGACCCAGGGCAGTGCTCTGGGGACCCGGGTTCGAATGCCACCATGGCAGATGGTGAAATTTGAATTCAATAATAATCTGGAGTTAAAAGTCAAATGATGACCATGAAACTATTGTCACGAAAACCCATCTGATTCACTAATGTCCTTTCGGGAAGGAAACCTGTCACCCTTGCTCGGTCTGGCCTACATGTGACTCCAGAGCCACAGCAATGTGGTTGATTCTTAAATGCCCTCAGTGATAGGTGATAAATGTTGGCCCAGCCAGTGATGCCTACATCCCACGAATGAATAGGTAGAAATGTGACAAATTTTGCTTCTATTTCATTGCAAGACGAATTAACAAATTTTTGCCACCCCATAAATACATTTGCAATATCCTCTGGCAGTGAATTTGAAAAGCAATTGAAAAATATGAGGCAAAAACAGAATTCCAATGTAATTTTTGTCGTACCATTGCTGCAGGAGTCTTATTTTAATGTTTCTGTCCTCCCCAGAGGAAAATTGCATTCAAGTTATTTACACTGGCTTCACATCAAAATCTGACTATCAACACCAATCCTCGAATATCTGCATTATTCCTGAAGTTACCTCAGCAACATTCTTCTTAATAATTAAAATTAGCTCCACTCTACCCTGCAAAGGACACTTTCAAAGTTTAAAGTTTATTTGTTAGTCACAGGTAGGCTTACACTCACGCTGCAATGAACTTACTGTGAAAATCCCCTAGTCGCCACACCCCGGCGCCTGTTCGGACCCACTGAGGGAGAATTTAGCATGGGCAATGCACCTAACCAGCACGTCTTTCGGACAGTGGAATGAAACCCGAGCACCCGGAAGAAACCCATGCTGACACAGGGAAAATGTGCAGACTCTGCACAGACAGTGACTAAAGCCAGGAATCGAATCTGGGTCCCTGGCACTATGAGGCAGCAGTGCTAACCACTGTGCTGCCCTACTTGATTGTGCACCTATTCTGGAAGGGGTTAAATTTACACCCCAAATTCTAAGAACAGGATGTAGTGGATTGGTGTAATAGTGTTTTCCAGAATTTGGTAAGCAATTAAAAATTATTCTTACCGAAACCTGCACTTAACCAAGTATTAGGGCTAAGTTTGGCCTTCACGATGGATATACTGAGATGAAGAGGAACTACTTCTTGCAGAGGGTGGTGAATTTGTGGAACTCACAGCTCCATAGCGCAATGCAGTCTGAATCATTCCAAAAGAGAAAATGCTGGAAAATCTCAGCAGGCCTGGCAGCATCTGTAAGGAGAGAAAAGAGCTGATGTTTTGAGTCCAGATGATCCTCTGTCAAAGCTGAATCATTCAATGTTTCAAGAAGGAGATAGATATATTTCTGATTTTGGAAAAAAAAACCAGGTTGAAATGAAATGGGGAACATGTAGGGAGGTGGATTTGAGACCAGGGAGAGATCAGCCACGATCTATTGAATGGCGGAGCAGGCTCAAAGGGCTGAATTGCCTACTTCAGCTCCTAGTTCCTATGTATACCAGCTGAGATTATTCATGAAGGCCCTGCTTTCTCAGCCTTGCCCCCTGCCTCAGGTGTGGTCATCCGCAGATTAAAATCACCATCAGTCAGCTCTGTCCCTCAAAGGGAAGAGCAATCTATGGTCAGCTGAGACTATGGCGACTTTACCACCATTCTGCATGGGAATAGTAGAGGTACACGAATCTGAGTGCGACATGCCATCTGATAGTGCATCCTCTTTACATTTGCACGGTCATTCTTACAGGGGGTGCAAGACTTATACTTGGCTTATGTTGGTGCTTACTTCCCATCATTGGCAAACATAGTAATTCTAAGTTGCAGGTTGATGTCGGCAAAATTGTCACAGAAATTAGCATCAATTTCAGCATTTCAGGATTTTCCAGGCGATGTTGTTTCAATTTCCATGGTGCTATATGCTCACCTTGCACATACGAATCATGGATTGAGCTGTGTCTGGGGTTGACGTGATAAGGAGCTGCATGCGTGGATACAGGCACAGAATTCTGTCTCCTGATCAGCGGATGTGTGCTCTGGAGAGCTGTGAGGGACGTTTGCTTTTATAAGAGTGCACTTAGAAAGACCCTCCAGCTCTGGACATGCCGGAGCTGCACTGTACTCAGTGCAGAGGAGAAAGCAGTTCGGATGTGATCGCACACCTCATGCTTTAGCGCCCTCACCAGTTGAATCGCTGAACCGGCTCCAGAGTTGGACTGTCGCTTCCACTTTAGTGAGCTGGATTGCTTTGCAGAAGGTGAAAGTGGCAGCATAACTGCACCCTTAATACAGCTAGGAACATTTAACAGGCATCCGTGGCTAATAAGGGACTTATTATAGTTGATTCGCAATAACTTTAAGTCAGCGCAGTGGGATTTTGTTTAATAAGAATGAGCTGATGAATGGGACATTCTCAAGACTTGTCAAAACGCTCCATTTAATCGGTCTTTGTTAGAATTCCTTGGGGAAAAGCAACAGAATCTGTGGGTGGAATTCTGAATGATAGTCTTGGGTGAGTTCTCCCGAGTATAATGGAGTGATCCGCACCGGTCTCTCAGACGCGCTGTGCATCACAATCCTCCCACCCTCTCTAACCTTTTTAGAGAGTTGCGAGTTTTGTGCTGATAATGGGGGAAGCGGGGCCTAAACACACCAGTGAACACGACTTCAGAGAGCTCGGGCAACATTTTGCAAGGGCACCTCGATCTCAGTGTGCACTGGGAGACCTCCCTCCTCCCTTGAAATGTCATAAAATTCATGGCTGTGGGCCAAGTGCTGGAAAGTGGGATGAGTGTAGATGTAGTTTTGTTGGTGCAGGCTTGATGGGCTAAATGGCCTGTTCTGTACTGTATGACTCAGTGGGGAGGATTTTACGAGAAACAGTCTAAATGTTCAGCTAGCGTGAACATGGGAGCGTTTCAGATCCATTTTTTGGGTGAGTCTTTGCTCCATGTCTAATGTGCTTAGACAAATAAAAAATGGGTGGACTGTTTCTCGCCACTGGATGGTGTGGGCGGGGCTTAATTCGCTGCCAGTCTGCTGCAGCAGGAGAGGGAGCTATTACACATGTGCCAACCTCTGTGGCTGCACATGCACTAGGCTGCACCTAGCAGGCCTCTCTCAGACCTGTCAGGCCTCTGCTGTTGCAGCCGGCCTCAACCCACCCCCCCGCTGCCACCCACCCACCCCCAGCAATCATGGGGGTCCGCGGCTGATCGCAAGCCCCATACCGCCTCTCCCATCAAGGCCACAAAGGGAAGCGAGTCTGGACGATTGCGTCCCAGGCTCGCTAATCACGCTAATTCAGTTTTACATATATTTAAATACATTATTCAGCCTCTCACCAGAAATGGGCAAGAGGCTGAAAGCGGCGGCTATCCGGCGTCGGTAAGATCGCAAGAGCCAAGAAATCAGGAGTGAACCTGATTATTTGGCTCTCGTGCCATTTTACCTGCTTGCCCCACCCATCGATAGGTGTGGCGAGCTGGTAAAATCATGGCCTATGACTCAAATGTTTAGTGTTGAATCATTTCAACTATCCCATTTCACTGCCTATCCTCCGAAGCACAGTCTAATCGTATGCCTGGGATTAAAAAAGAAGTGCAGTAAAATTCACAAAAGTGTAGTTTGCTTTTTAAAAAAAATTTAACAGGAAATTATTTAATAGAAGGGAAGGTCAACCGTGGTTGCTGTGCCATGCCAATCAGCCTTATACCAGTTTAACAATTTAAAAGTACAGAGAATGAACAAGCTGCTGCAATAAATAATTACTTGAAACTGGATTTGCTGGCAGGGTTTCGCAGTGTGTGTGATTTCTATGCAGATTCTGAATCTGATGAGTCATAAATAATCACCATTTGTGTCAAATATTCAAACAGCAAAAAAAAGTACCAGTAAGTACAAATTTAATTCATGGAATATTGCAACAGACTGAAAGCAGCATTTTCTGATTATTGCACTCTGCAGCTGACAGCAAAAGTATTATCGCTACCTCCACAAATTGCTCTTTTGAATGGCTGCGATGTCAAACGTGGATTCAAATCACAGTTTTAATCATCGTGCGTATGCACTCCAATTTCAACACGTGCACTGCTTTCGCCCCTACTTCCTCGACCTGTTTCTTTTACAGTTGTGTATTTATATTGTTCGGGTGCCAAATTATCCAGCACTGGATGATGCAAGAGAAAAGATTGGGGTTAAAAATAACTTTATACACAGCAGCATCTTATCAACTATATCTCAAAAGCTATCCTGAATTTTCCATTGTGAATCTAATGAGTTGCTACTTAATAATTCAATTATTGTTACAGATTGTCCGCTGAAAGAGTTGACTGAGAATGTGTTACAAAGCATCTTTGTGTGACGTGATGGAGTAGCGAGCTCACATGAGAAAGTGCTTCTGATATTTTGGTTTACATACTGTTAGGGTATAAGATCAGAAACCACATTGTATATTATGTAGATAGACTAAACCCAAATATTTGCTATTTTGGCATTAGTGTGAGGATAAGATATTTTACTCCAGGTGTGATTTTATTGACATACTTGGAAGCTTTAACAAAACACACTTTATTTAACAATACAATTTAACTATAACAAATGAATCAGTTTAACATTTAACATTTGAACAATACTTAAACATGACAAGATACAATTCTTAACTGCTTATCTATCTCTATTAGTTCCAATTCAAGCAATATTCCTCTTACAGATTTAAAGCCCCTCTTCAAAATCAGGTAGAAAACAACACAGGCTTACATGCTTGTACTTCTTAATAATCCTAGAGCTTTTTGAACACTTCTGGAGAGAGATCAGTCTTTCCAAAGAGTGAGAGAGATCTTTCCAGAGAGAGAGAGAGAGAGCACCTTTGTTTAAATAGTTCCAGTCAGCAACTGCTGTTAATGTTTAAAAATGAAACTAAAGCACTGTCTTTCCTGAAAGCTTGGCTCCTCCCGTTAATCACATTACTCTGTTAATCAACCTAATCAAAACCTGACTCTGAATCCCCAAGGGAAACCTAAGTAAAGAAAAATGCATTCATCCTGTTTAGACAAACACGCTGTTAGCTAGAATCAGTCATTATCTTTGTTTCTCAACATTTGAGCTGCCTGTTGCCCAGACAAATTGGCACCGTACAAAACAGAGCTGACTTTCAAACATACGCCTTCCAAGAAACAAGATAAAGATAGCTTTCTTAGGGGCACAGTATCATCACAATACTGAATTTAAATGTGGACTCAAATGAAACAGGAGTTCTCCTCCCAGCCCCACTGACAACCATAATTAGACACCTCCTGCTTTCTATCTTTCATCCCCTTCCAGGAATGCTGGCTAAGCAAAAAGCACAATATTAAAACCTCCTGGAACTTGACCTGCTTGTAGTGGTACAGTAGGCACCAGGAAATTGATCACAACATTTAGGTGAAGCTGGAGGGCAACCACAGACCTCTCTGCTCGGGTGTCAAGTCTGCGTCCAAAAAGAAATTACCATCCCAATGACTCATTATTTTTAATTTTATAATTTAGGGGCAGCAGAGTGGTTAGCACTGCTGCCTCCGAGCTCCATAGACCCATGTTCAATTCCGGCCTTGGGTGCCTGTCTGCATGGAGTTTGCACGTTCTCCCCGTGTCTGCATGGGTTTCCTCCAGGTGCTCCGGTTTCCTCCCACACTCCAAAGATGTACAGGTTAGGTTGATTGGTCATGCTAAATTGCTTCTAAGTGTCAGGGAGATTAGCAGGGTAAATACATGGGGTTACGGGGGAGGGGGGGAAATAGGGCCTGGGTGGGATTATTGTCGGTGCAGACTCGATGGGCTGAATGGCCTCCTTCTGCACTGTAGGGATTCTATGATAATGAGGCAGCAATATGTTAAATATGACATGATCACTTTTGCAATTGTTCTTTACCTGCTCAACTGTATTTCTGCTGATGCTGTGGAAAGAACACCTCTATATATAATTATATATATTTATTGTGATACTAATAGGGGCATTGAGTATAAAAGCAAGGAGGTTATGCTGAACTTGTCTTGTACAAGATACTAATTAGACCTCAGATGGAATATTGTGTCCAGTTCTGGGTGCCACACTATAGGAAGGATGTGAATGCATTAGAGAGAGTTTAAAGAGTGGTTTCAGGGATGAAGAACTTCATTTATGAGGCTGGACCAGAGGGGTTGGGACTGTCCCCCTTGGAGAGAGGAAGACTCAGAGAAGATTGGATAGATGTGTCCAAAATCGTGAGGGGGCTGGACAGAGTCAATGGGGAAAAACCGTTCCCACTTGTTTAAGGAGTGAGACAGAGAAGGCACAGATTTAACGTGATTTGCAAAAGAAGTAAATTTTCACGCTGCGAGTGGTTCTGGTCTAAAGTGCAGTGCCTGGAACTGTGGTGGCGACAGGGTCAATCGAGGCATTCAAGCAGGGGTACGGGGAACAGGCAGGAAAAGAGCACTCAGTCATAATGCTCATTTGGAGAGCCAGTGCAGACACATGGGCCAAATAGCTTCCTGCACCGTAACACTTCTGTATTCAATTTGGAGGCTGTCAGCAATGCTATTGAGTACAAGAGTTGGGAAATCATGTTGCAGCTATATAAAACCTTGGTTAGGCCACATTTAGAGTATTGCATGCCGTTCTGGTCACCACACTACCAGAAGGACATGGAAGCTTTGGAGAGAGTGCAAAGAAGGTTCACCAGGATGTTGTCTGGTGTCAAGGGTGTTGGTTATGAGAGGTTGAATAAACTAGGATTGTTTTCACTGGAAATACGGAGGCTGAGGGGAGACCTGCTAGAGGTTTACACAATTATGAGAGGCAGAGACAGGGTGGATAGTCAGAGGCTTTTTCCCAGGGTGGAAGTGTCAATTATAAGGGGGCACAGGTTCAAGGTGAGAGGGGGAAAGTTTAAGGGGGAAAGTTTTTCACACGGGGAATGGTGGGTGCCTGGAACATTCTGCCAGAGGAAGTGGTGAAAGCAGGCACATTAGCAACATTTAAGAGATATCTGGATAAGCACATGAATAGGGAGTAACAGGGAGATATGGACCGAGAAAGGGCCAATATTTTTTTTTAGTTTAGTTAGGGCATCATAATCAGCACAGGCTTAAAGGGCCTGTTCCTGTGCTGTACTTTTCATTTTTCTTTGTTCTTTATTTCCCTTCTGAGGCTCCTGAGTTTAGTTTATTTATTAGTGTCACAAGTAGGCTTACATTAACAGTGCAATGAAATTACTGTGAAAATCCCCTCGTCGCCACACTCCGGCACCTGTTCGGGTACACTGAGGGAGAAATTATCATGGCCAATGCACCTAACCAGTGCATCTTTCAGACTGTGGGAGGAAACCGGAGCACCCGGAGGAAACCCATTGCAGACATGGGGAGAACATGCAGACACCGCACAGACAGTGACCCAATCCAGGAATTGAACCCGGGCCCCTGGTGCTGTGAGGCAGCAGTGCTGACCACCATGCCACCGTGCCAGTCATGTTGACAGGGTTGATGTTAGATCCCAAGGACCAATTGTGATTAATTGTCGGGCACTAAGACAGAAGATGAAAGGAAAGTACAAATGCTATTGTAATATGTCTGGTGCTGTAGTAGCACATGTCTTTCATTGCCTAAAGTGGTATAAAATATTGGAATACATTTTCCACTTTGGTTAATTCCTTCTTTTATCCTTTCAAAGGATTTATGAAACTCGAGGCAATAATATGTTTGAGAACTAACTTAACTTATTCTTGCTTCATGACATTCATCATTTCACACAGAACGGTGCACATCTGGTACCACATTTGAAACCATCTGTGCAGGGAACTTCTCGGGGTAAATCACCAGATTGGTTTCTCCAAGCCTTTTCACATGCCTGGTCTTGTCTTGTCGGCAAAGCAAAGACCCTGCTGAGCTAAAAGCTGAATTTCCTTTTACACCTTTATTCTATTCTCTGAGGGACACGGCACCCACCAGGTGTTTTATGAGCCCCAACTCTTAGATCGGATTGTCCAAAGATGTGCAGCCGAGGTGGATTAGCCATGCTAAATTGCCTCTAAGCGCCAGGAAGGTTAGCAGGGTAAATACGTGGGGTTACAGGGATAGGATCTGGGTGGGGTTGTTGTCAGTGCAGGCTCAATGGGCCGAATGGCCTCTTTCTGCACGTGAGGGATACTATGATTCTATTCTATGATTCTAATATCTGGGGAAAAATGTTCTTGGTATAAAGGGAGTGCAGCGAAGGTTTACCAGACTGATTCCTGGGATGGCGGGACTGACGTAAGAGGAGAGATTTAATCATTTAGATTATATTTGCTGGAGTTTAAAAGAATGGAGGAGGGGAGAATCACATAGAAACCTATAAAATTCCAACAGGACTAGACAGGGTAGATGCAGGAATGATGTTTCCGATGGTGGGGGATCCAGTCTAAGGGTACCTGGTCAAGCTTTTAGGACTGAGGTGAGGAGAAATCTCTTCACGCAGAGAGTGGTAAGCCAGTAGAATTCTCAACCATAGAAAGCAGCAGATGCCAAAACATTGTGGGAGGAGTTTTCCCGCCCCGTCTGATACAGGAATCGTAGCAGGTCGGAGGGCAGACCATGCAACAGTGTGTTGACATTGGGTGGGATTTTCTGGCTTTGGGGTGAGCTGGAGCCGGAAAATCCCACCCTGTATGTTTTCAAGAAGAAGTTAGATATAGCTCTTGTGTGTGTGGGTGTGTGTGTGTGAGGGGGGGCGGGGGGGGGGGGGGGGAGAACAAATTGCTGAATTAGTTATGATCATAATGAATGGCGGAACAGACTCAAAGGGAAAAATGGCCGACTCCTGCTCCGATTTTTTCTAGGTTTCTAACAGAGCAACATTTGTGCCTTGATTTTGCTGGAAGAATAATGGTGAATTATGGCTCACCATTACTAAGGAGCAAACTGTCCAGCAACTTCTGGTATCTGCACATCGAAAGATTCTTTATGGGGCCCAGACTGTTTGCAATAACTTCCCAATTGTAAATAACATCAGGGTGTGCAGACCTAACCACCCAGCAAGGATGAACACTTTAAATAGTCAATTCAGAAAGTTTATTAATTATTAAAAAGTAACAAGCCAGACAGATAAAAAGCAGTGTCAATTAACAGTAATTGGCAGTAATTAATATTAAAAGGAGAAAGGTTAACTGTGACAATGGAACAGGCTTTTCTCACCATCACCCTTAGTTGATCAGACCAAGAAACAAAATGATAGTTACGAAAGCATGGATAAGTTAAAAGTTTATTTATTTGTGTCCAAGAAGGCTTACATTAACATTGCAATGAAGTTACTGTGAAATTCCCCTCATCGCCACACTCCGGCACCTGTTCGGGTGCACTGAGGGAGAATTTAGCACGGCAAATGCACCTAACCAGCAAACACGGGGAGAACATACAAACTCCACACAGATAGTGACCCAAGCCGGGAATCGAACCCAGGTCCCTGGCGCTGTGAGGCAGTAGTGCTAACCATTGTGCCACCATTTCTTAGGATCTTTATTTTATAGCTTAAAGATGTTATGTTACCTGAGCCAATTGTTAGAGATAGCCAATTGCTCTATAACTTGTCAGTAATGTTGGTTTTCATTAATTACAAACATTCTCTTAACCTTATTTCAATGGCTTCTCTCGTTCTCTCATCTTGAGTTTGCCGAAGTGTCAAAATAATTAATGGTTAACTTAACACTGTCAATTTATAATTGAAACAGTCTGAATAATGCCCTACTCATTTATTCAGTCAAGGTCTCGAAGTTTATGTTACCTTTCCAGACTGCCTGGGAAGACAGCATTTTACAGTTCTCATAATTAATGTTAGTATACTTAAAATCAAGTGTTAATTATTTATAATTATAAAACATTATTAAACCTTTGTTTTGCAGGTTATATGACCAGCCTTACTGATACATCTGTTGATTAATTGCTTATTCTTTAATTGTCTCACAATTAAGCTATTTAACTGGTCAGGCTGGTTTCCAGTAATGTGGTAATGGGTTTAGTTCTTGAAATGGTTTTTTAATCTCGGTGTCAGCACAAAATGCTTCTAATCTTTTGATTTGATCTGATTTATTGTTGTCACATATATTAGTGTACAGTGAAAAGTATTGTTTCTTGTGCACTATACAGACAAAGCATACCGTTCAGAGAGAAGGAAAGGAGAGGATGCAGAATGTAGTGTTACAGTCATGGCTAGGGTTCAGAGAAAGATCAACTTTAGATCGGTCCATTCAAAAGTCTGATAGCAGCAGGGTAGAAGCTGTTCTTTAGTTGGTTGGTACGTGACGAATCACGTTACGTTCGTTGTGCTAAATACAATATTGATTGATTCAGACTATAAAATGATTGTCATACTAAAACTGTTGATCTGGAAATTATCAACAACAAGCACTGTCAGACATGGAACTTTGATGTGTCATGCTCCACCAAGAGCTTTAATAAACTGGCACCACATCAGGTGGCTTTGAAAGATATGAAGGGTGTGAAATTGCAGTACGACCAACCAGCAATCAACTAACATGCCAGAAAAAGCTTGGTTTGTCCATCCAAGTTGAAATGAATTTTAAACCACATTTAACTATTATTATTTATTACCAACAACCTGCTGGCGGTGACTCTTTAATATTCTTTGCCGGACATGGACATGGCTAGGCCAGCATTTATTGCCCATTCCTAATTGCCCTTGAGAAGGTGGTGGTGAACCGCCTCCTGGAACCAGTACTGTTGAGACAGGAGTTCTAGGATTTCGATGCAATGACAATTCAGGAATGGCAGTATGGTTCCAAGTCAAGATGGCTTGGAGGACAACTTGCAGATGGTGTTCCCTTGCTGAAGACACTTGAACATAGGAACATGGAACTGAGGAGCAGGAGTTGGCAATTCAGCCCTGGTTTATCAAAAATCTATCGAAATCAGTCTTGAATGAATTCAATGATTGTGTTAGAAGCAGTTCTGAGGAGGTTTACTTAAGTTTTAAATTTAAAGTTTATTTATTAATGTCACAAGTAGGCTTACATTAACACTGCAATTAAGTTCCTGTGAAAATCCCATAGTAAGACCATAAGACAAATGAGGGATATGGTCCAAGTGCAGGTCAGTGGGACTCGGCATAAAATGGTTCGGCACAGACAAGAAGGGCCAAAAGGCCTGTTTCTGAGCTGTAATTTTCTATGGTTCTAAGACATAGGAGCAGAATTGGGCCACTTGGCCCATCGAGTCTACTCCGTCATTCAATCATAGCTGATCGTCACCACACTCTGGCGCCTGTTTGGGTACAATGAGGGAGAATTTAGCATGACCAATGCACCTATCCAGCACGTCTTTCGGACTGTGGCGGGAATCCGGAGCATCTGGAGGAAACCCACGCAGACACGGGGAGAACGTGCAGACTCCGCACAGTCACCCAAGCCGGGAATCGAACCTGGGTCCCTGGCACTGTGAGGCAGCAGTGCTAACCACTGGGGACAAGGGCATATCTTAAGAAGGAAGGTTTAACAGGTTTTGTCTGTATCTATTGGAATTTAGAAGAATGAGCCTCCTCTACTTTCTGGGAAGAGAGTTCCACAGACTAATAACTCTCTGAGAGAAAAAAAGATCTCATCATCTTATCAGGGACACCTCTTATTTTTAAACTGTATCATCTAGTTCTGGTCTCTCTCTCTCTTAATGGGAAGCATCCTCTTAGCATCCTCCCTGTCAAATTCCTTCAGGATCATATACACTTCTGTAAGATCACCTCTCATTCTTCTAAACTGCTCAATTGGTTATGAATTTGTGTGTGATTGAATATAGCCCCCGTTTAATTGTGAGTTCAATTTAAAAATAACCCAGCAGTCAAGCTAAACAAGATAAAGGTTAGTTAATGATGAAACTATTGTTGAAAGTCACTTGAAGTGAAATTGATAATGTTTGTAATTAAAATACAGAAGCAAAGATTAAAATGCAGAGAAGGAAGAAAAGCAATACTTAACAATGAGATTTCAAATCAATCCCTGTGAGATATCTTTGCAGGCCCATTGTTCGAATTCCTTCCTTCCAAAGTGAAAGGGTTGAAACTTGAGGTTCATCTTTGTAGCTGTGATGGCTTTTGAAGTCAAATTGTATGATAGAATCCCTCGAGTGCACAAAGAGGCTCCATTGCTCCATCGAGTCTGCACTGACTCTCTAAAAGAACATCCCACCCAGGCTCCCCCATCTGCCCTATTCCTGTAACCCTGAGCATTTAACGTGGCTTATCAACCTAACCTACACATCTTTGGACACTAAGGGGCAAGTTAGCATGGCCATACACAAAACCCGCACAACTTTGGAGTTTTCCTTTTTAGGTGGATCCGACAGGTAGAGCCACCGGCCGGAGGCGAGATTTTCCGTTCCCGTCGCAGTCAACTGGGTTTCCGGTTGTTTGCACCCTCCACTGGCAGGGAATATGCTGCAGGAGCTTGCTATTAGCAGGACTGGATGATCCCACTGACAGGAATGGCCGGAGAATCCCACCCATTGTTTCAAACAGTACTAGGAAGGTATTCAGATTGCAGCATTCTTCCTGCCGGCAACAATGGGCAGGAATTTTCCATCCTGTCCACCGCAGGGATCATCCGTACTCACTGAAAGTTAATGGACTGTTGGCTGGGCTGTTGAATCTCACGCAGCAGGTGCCACCATGACAGTACTGGAAGTTCCTGGCTGGTGAATTCTCACACCTTTAGAAGATTCAATTATGTTATCAAGGCAACCTTGAATTATTAATGAGTCTTTTAGAGACTCGTTCTGAGATAATGTAGTTCAACAATGCTTAAACAAGCATCTGTGGAGACAGCTGTCTGCTGTGAAAGGACTTTTCAAACTTAACTGCAAAGTTTTTTTCTCAAGGAAGAATGCACTTTTAACAATTTACCTTAAAAATCCACAATATTGTAACTTGCATGAGTGTGACATCTGCAATCTCCCTCCATTTAAATCGTTTTTTTAAAGTTTATTTGTTAGTGTCACAAGTAGGCTTACATTAACGCTGCAATGAAGTCGCCACATTCGGGCGCCTGTTTGGGTACTGAGGGAGAATTTAGTACAGTGTATGACCAATGCATCTAACAAGCACATCTTTTAGACTGTGGGAGGAAACTCGCGGGGAGAACATGCAGACTCTACACAGTGACCCAAGCCGGGAATCGAACCCGGGTCCCTGGCGCTGGGAGGCAGCAGTGCTAACCACTGTGCCACGATGCTGCCCACACAGTGTATTGCTTTCTTTGTCTTCCTGCCAAAGGGGACAAGTTCACTTTTTCCCACATTTTACTCCATCTGCCAATCCTTTGCCTATTCAGTTAACCTGTCTGTAAACCCTTGCAGCCTCTCTATCTTCTCTTGACAACTTACTTTCCAACCTCTCTCGGTGTCACCAGCAAAGCTATCTACCAGATATTCATTCCCTTCAACCAAGTTATTGGCCAGAATGATATGAATCCCGCTCCCCCCCCCGCCCACCACACCCTGGCAGGTTCTGAGGTGGGGGAGCGGTGTAGAATTGCATGGATGGGATTCCCTCCAACATCCCGTCCACCCTGACTCAGATGCAATTCTACAGTGGGGCAGGCAGGGTCTCAGATGGGAAGTCAACCCATATTCCTATTGCAGCCCTTAAGTAGCCACTTAATGGCCACTAAATGGCCTTTTCATGGCCAGCCCCAATCTTCTGAGAACGTTTAAGACTTATCGAGATAGCCACATGAATGGAGTGGGAATGGAGGGATACAAAAGAATGGTCTAGTTGGACCAGGGAGCGGCATGGGCTTGGAGGGCCGAAGGGCCTGTTCCTGTGCTGTATTGTTCTTTGTTTTTTGTTCTTCAGGCTGACAGGCACCAGTAGGAGCAGGGTGACAAATAGAAAAAGTTAACAAAGTTGGAGCTCTGGCTCTCCCTGTACCCCACTACTGCCCCACCCCCTCTTCAACCCTGACCTATCCTCTGACATTGAGATCACCCCCCCCCCGTTCCCCACCTCCTGACCCACCAGGGCATCCCCTATCCTCCCGCCCTCATTATTACTTACCTGAAGTGTGGCCCTGGGACCTCAGTTCAGGCATGGCGCTGCAGTACCTCTTCCAACCACTGCAGCACTGTGCCTTTCGGGGACTGGAGGGCTGCTGGCCAATCAGATTGGCCGACAGGTCTCCAAGGCAGAACTTCCATCCAGGGGTGGACATAGTTCTGCCTGCTGCTACTCAAAGCTCAATTGAGTGTTAACTGGTGGGGGTGGGGGATGGACTTCAGAGCCAGTGGGGATTCGTTCCCTGACAACTCTCAGGATGATGGGTGCTGAGCATTTGCCATCCTGAAAATTCAGGCCATTGATATGGATTGTAAGTAGCGTTGGCCCTAGCACTGCTTGCTGTGGCACTCTACTTGTTACAGCTTGCCAACCCTAAAAGGACCCATTTATCCCGACATTCCTGTTAGATAACCAATCTGTTATCCATGCTAATATGTTACCGCTTACACTATGTAAGCGTGGGAAACTTTGATGTAACACCTTTTCAGATGCCTCTGGGAAATCCAGACACAAAATAGCTCTTCAAATCTCTGCCATTTCTTTCTTTTTCCATTATTAATTCCCGAGACTCACTCTCTAGAGGACAAGCACTGGCTTTAGCTACTCCTTTCCCATGTAAGTACAAGTAGAAACTCTGACTGTCTGTTTTTATATTACTTACTAGCTTTCTCTCATACTCCATTTCCTTCCTCTATATATTTTTTTCATTCTTCTTTTCGATTTGTTAAAATCTATCCAATCTGTTGAGCCACCACTAACGTTTGCAGGTTTCTACAATGTTTCTTTCAATTTGACACTATTCTTTAATTCCTTATTTAGACATAGATGATGCATCGGTCTCAAAGAGTCTTTCTCATTGGAATACATTTTAACTGAGAGTTATTAAATTTCTCCTTCAAGGTCTTCCATTACAGCTCAATTGTCCTATCTTTGAACTTAGTTTCCCAGTTCACTTGAGCTGGCTCTACTTTCATATCCCTACAATTACCTTTAGTTAGGTGTAAAACGAAGGGAGAGAGGAATTCAGGAAAATTACAATCACCAGGATAGGGGTACTGAGCAAATTGTTGGACCTGCAGGCTGACAGATTCCCGGGTCCAGATGGACTTCAGCCAAAATTCCCTAGATTCAGGGAAGTTTCCACTAGATTGGAAGATTGCAAAAGGGAGGAAGGAACTACAGGCTGGTTAGCTGAGCATCTGTCATAGGGAACATGTTAGAAACCATGATTAAAGATGTTATAACACGGCACTGAGAAAAATTCACGGCAATTAGACAGAGCTAACATGGTTTTGTGAAAGAGAAATCAGATCTGACCAATTTATTGGAGCTCTTTGAAGGAGTCACATGTGTTGTGGATAGACTGGTGGGTGTACTGGACTTGGATTTCCAGAAGGCGTTTGATAAGGTGCCACATCAAAGATTATTGGTTTGGGGGTAACATATTGGCATGGATTGAGGATTGGCTAGCTGACAGGAAATAGAGAGTCTTTTTCTGGTCAACAGGATGTGATGAATGGGTTGCAACAGGGAAGAATGAGGTTGGGGATTTTCACAATGGATGAAGGCACTGAAGGTATGATTGCTAAATTTGCTGATGACACAAAGATAGGTAGGAAAGTAAATTGTTGAAGTGGACATAAGGAGGCTACAAAGAGACATAGGTCAAGTAGCAAAGTGAGCAAAGATCTAATGAATGGAGCATAATGTGGTTAAAATACGAATTTCTCCATTTTGGCAGGATGAATAAAAAAGAAGCTTATTACCTAAATGGTGAGAGATTGGAGAACTCTGAGTTGCAGAGGGATCTGGTTGTCCTAATTCATGAATCACAAAAGGGCATAGCAAGTATTAAGTAAGTTAATAGAATGTTATTGTTTGTTTACAGAGAATTAAATACAAAAGTGAGGAGGTTATGCCTCAGTTGTACAGGGTATTTGTGAGACGACATTGGGAGTATAGTGTGCATTATTGGTCTTCTTATTTAAGGAAGGATGAAGATATGTTAGAAGCAGTTCAGAGAAGTTTACTAGACTAATACCAGGAATGAACAGGCTGTCTTATGAGGAAATGCTGGACAGGTTAGGTTTTTATCCACTAGAATTTAGAAGAGTAAGAGGTGACTTGATTGAAACCTTCAAGATCCTGAGGGACTTTGACAGGTTGGATGTGGAGAGGATGTTTCCTCTTGTTGGAGAATTTAGAATTAGGAATCGCTGTTTAAAAATAAGGCATTGCTCATTTAAGACAGAGATGAGGAGAGTGAGGAGTCGCGACTCCTTGGAACTATCCTTCTCAAAAGACAGTGGAAGCAGAGTCTTTGAATATTTTGCAGGCTGAACTCAATAGATTCTTGAGGTAGGCTGGAATCTGGGGTTGAGGTTACATTCAGATCAGCCATGATCTACTTGAATGGCAGAGCAGGCTTGAGGGACTGAGTGGCTTTTTCCTCCTCCTAGTTCATATTTTCACATGTGTGTTCATTATCCACCTAGCTTACATATTCAATAATCTCTTTGTGCCTATAATGTAAAAACATCAATTATCTCCTGTCTCTTGAAAGAGATGGCTGAAGGAGGACCTAACAAAGATCTTCAAAATCACGATAGATTTTGTGAGATTAGATTCGGAGGCAATGTGCAAAACCAGAGGTCACTGATCTAAGATCGTCACCAAGGAATCAAAGTAACTGAGAAGAAACTCCTTCAACCAGGGAATAGCGAAAATATGGAATTCAGTTCCACAGGAATTATTTGAGGCAAATAGCAATAACATTTAAGGGGAAATTAGATAAGAATATTAGAGAGAAGGGACTTGAGGATTTGGCTGAAAGCGGTAGTTGAGGAAGGATGGAAGGAGGCGAGAATGAAGTATGGTTTTTTTGGTGCCGCATATTCTATGTGACCCTTACAATTGACAATGAATGAATGTGTAGAATGTCTGGCCCATTGGTCTATCTATCGCAGCTGACAGTCAAAGTTTCACATGCTGTACCCCCTTACTTGAGGAACATCGATTGGGATAACCATGCATGGCAGGATCCATGGCATTGTCTTCAGAACATTTGCCGCACTTACTAATTGTACTGTCCTATATTTCATGTCCAGGAATGTTTTCTGTAGATAATAATTTTGTAGTTATACCCCAAAGATATTTTATTTCTTCCACTTTGATGCTTCTCACTCCTAAAACTCGTTTTGATTTAGTCATCTGTAACCACTCTTTATTCTCTTTGAGGAATTTCCTATCTTCCTTGAGTAAGGTACCTTAGCCTCGGTTCGTATATCTTGCTGGATCTCAATTATAGAATCCCTACAGTTCAGAAAGAGGCCCTTCTGCCCCTCTAGTTTATACCGACTCTCCGAAAGAACATCTTATCCAGGCCTAGCCCCTCTCACCCCTGACCTACCCCCGTAATCCTGTGCATTTACCATAATTAATCCACTTAGCCTACACATCATTGGACACTAATGCTGGAATTTTACCGGCACGCCCAACCCGGAATTGGGGCGGGCAAGGCTCGCAGAGCGCCATTCTCCATTGGCCTCGGGCGGAATCTTATGAGCTTTGGGCGGGCGAGACGGTAAAATTCCGGCATCAGAGGCAATTTCACAGCTAATCCACCTAACTTGCACATCTTTGGGCATCATAACATGAGAGCAAAAAGATATTTCATACCATCCAAGGATGCTCAGCTTAACTAATAAATCTGCTTTGCCATGGAGATAAGAACATGGGAGACCTCACAGCCCCCTATCAGTAGAATACATTCTGCAGCAGTTAAGCTATCCATTGCCATTTGTGCGTAGCAATAAATAAAACGCTCATTATTTTTGTTTGGTGCACTTGTGTTTAATTGATAGACTTAGAGTGTGCTCGATGAACCTTTTGAGGTGCAGCTGAAACAGGCTCTTCAAATGAAGAGACCTGAAAATAATAATGTGGGAATATTGAGAGCAGTCATGATTAGAATTAATTTGGCGTTACTGGGTGAAATAACACCTCAGAGGCTGGTTTCCTTTCACCAGACTCCCTTTATTTACAAACTCATCTCCACTCCCAAGAGTGCTTCAAGTACAAAGTCAGAATCTGGAGTGTCAGTAGACCTGATGCTCCTCAATATATACACATGAGACTCCCTGATTGGGCAGGCAATTGTTAACTCAATCGAGGAGCTCATACTCCAAGAGGCCAAGCTCTTGGGGTTCGTTGAGTTAAATACACCGGGGTGCTGTGTCTGAGTTCACAATGAAGAGACCTCTGGACAGGATTTTCCGGCCGCACTCGCCCCAAGGCCGGAGATTCCTGCCCAAGATCAACGGACCTTTGCATGGACTGCCCGAAAATTCTGTCCTGCCAGCTACGATTCCCGTGGAGAGCGGGAGAGGAAAATATTTGCCCCTCTGAGCCTCCCAAAGTCCCAGAAAAGTTGTTGAAAGTATCGGATTGTAAACAGTTGTGTTGTAAACTGGGAATGGAACAAGGTTTGAGTTAGCCTGGTGGGGGATGACCCCAGTGAGTAAATGTTGAGAAAATTTTAAGATATTATTATACATACCCTAAAACAATTGTAATTATTTAATAAAGTTTTAGAAGTATTCATATGGAGATAGCGATGGATATGGTTGGTTCCGACCTAGGATTATAAAATCTGACTTAGGGCGAAAGGTTGGCAACTGTAGGTGTGTCAGCACACAACTATTTGCTTCATAATGTTAAGAAGAAATCTCTCAGTTATTGGTGCAAAAGGAGGCCATTCAGCCCACCAAACCTGCACTGACAACAATCCTACCTCGACCCTATCCCAGTAACCCCATGTACTTACCCTGCTAACCCCCTGACACTAAGGGGAAATTTATAGCATGGCCAATCCACCTAACCCGCGCATCTTTGGAGTGTGGGAGGAAACCGGAGCACCCAGAGGAAACCCACACAGACATGGTGAGAATGTACAAACTCCACACAGACACTGACCCGAGGCCGGAATTGAACCCAGGTCCTTGGCGCTGAGGCAGCAGTGCTGACCACTGTTTTGCCATGCCACCCTGCAGAATAGTAATGCTCGAATAAATGAACATGTGACACAGGGAGCAAATTTAATACATTTCCTCACAAATATCACGTGGCATTGCACGCAGAGAATTACGACCAACCGTAGCCTTGGTGGACAATTGAGGTGGGAGGTCCAAATGTTATTTGATAGGATATGACAAGCTAATTCAATAATTTTTAAAGTCATATATTCTCTCCTTTTATTTCTTTGCTACTTTGATTTTGTATTTTTATTCCTCGTTAACCAGAAAAATATACATCAGTTTGGGATAAAGAGTAGAATTGTTTGGCAGCACGGTGGCAGAGTGATCAGCACTGCTGTCTCACAGCGCCAGGGACCCGGGTTCGATTCCCGGCTTGCGTCACTGTGTGTGCGGAGTCTGCACATTCTCCCCGTGTCTGCGTGGGTTTCTTCTGGGCGATTTGATTTCCTCCCACAGTCTAAAGATGAGCGGTTTAGGTGAATTGGCCATGCTAAATTGCCCCTTAGTGTCAGGGGGACTAGCTCGGGTAAATACATGGGGTTATGGGAATAGGGCTGGGTGGGATTGTGGTCAGTGCAGACTCGATGGGCTGAATGGCCTCCTTCTGCACAGTAGGATTCTTTGATTCTATGAGTCACATAATGAATTTATGTTTGATTCTTCTGCCCATGATTAGTATGCTGATATGCAAAGAGTGTGCTTTTCCTTCCCCTCAGAGTGAGAATCTCAATTAAATAATTCCAGCAGCAAGCTTTTGTGAGTTTTAAAATAAAGAAAATGATTTATTGTCATGCAATTGCCCCACATTTTAAAATGTAGTGTCTCACTCACTCATCTTCATACACACATTTTTACACACAAAGATTAGATGCAGATGGAGGTAAAATAATAGTCATAATTTATAATTATCTAAGTCTCTATTGTGGTAGGCCTGTAGCTTCTTAGATGAAGGTGATGCTCTTGTCAAAGTGAAAGTCTGGTAAGACAAAGGACTCTCAGGAAGCTGCAAAGTGTCCTGTATGCAAATTTCCAAGAGGTAGATTCAAAGTTGCAACAGGTTAAAGGGAGTCCTTCTCCTAATCCCATAGGAAAGATGGTGGTTGAATGATAATATCACTGCACACAGAATACAGAGACACCATGGCAGTTGGTAGAATTCAACTTCAATTACTAAAAGCTGGAACTGAAAATTGGAAGTTATCATTAAAGTCATATAATGTTATTTCGGGAAAGAAATCTGCCATCCTTACCTGATATGGTTTACATGTGGCTTAAGATCCACAACATCTTTGGTAGTGGACTACTAACTGACCTCTGAAATGGTCTAGCTGGTTGCTCAGTTCAAATGCAATTAGAGAAGGTGAGCAGATGTTGGCCTTGGCAGCGACACCTGCATCTCATAAAAGAATTCAGGAAAATTCAACATCAGTCTATAAAGTTATTTTTGTTCCCTTTTGAGAGAGGGGAGTGGTATCATAGAATCATACAATGCAGAAAAGACCCTTTTGTCCATCAGGTCTGCACTAACACATGAAAAACACCTGACCTTCCACCTAATCCAATTTACCAGCACTTGGCCCAAAGCCTTGAATATTATGACGTGCCAAGTGTTCATCCAGGTACTTTTTAAAGGATGTGAGGCAACCCGGCTCTACCACCCTCCCAGGCAGCGCATTCCAGACCATCACCACCCCCTGGGTAAAAATGTTTCCCCTCACAACCCTTCAGCTAAGGGGAACAGCTGCTCCTCATCCACTTTGTCCATGCCCCTCATAATCTTGTACACCTCGATCAGGTCGTCTATCCGTCTTCTCTGCTCCAACAAAAACAACGTAAGAGTTTTAACAACGCCAGGTTAAAGTCCAACAGATTTATTTGGTAGCAAATGCCATTAGCTTTCGGAGCGCTGCTCCTTCGTCAGATGGAGTGGAAATCTTCTCTCAAACAGGGCACAGAGCCTCCACATCACAACAAAAACAACCCAAGCCTATCCAACCTCTCTTCATAACTTTCAATCCACAAAGAAGTGATCCTCAAGTGGCCATATTTTTGAGCCTTTTGTGATTTAAAATATCAAAATAACTTTGAAGTTCAGAATATACTGGGGCATGACAGGAGCAAAGGAGTTTCTCTCAGTCTCAGCCTGAGAAATTGGGGGAAAAAACACTCCGGTGATAAAGTACTGCCACATATGTGTCACTCTGGACTCTTCAGTCAGAAGTTTCTGGGTTCATGTCCTACTTCCATAAAATCAAAGCTGATGCTCCAGTGCAGTTCTGGGGGAATGCTGCACTGTCAGGTATGCTGTCAGTGTTAAGCTGAGGGCCCACCTGCCCTCTCAGATGTCAAAGATTGCATAGCAGTATTTGGAAGAAATGCAGTGGGGTTTTATCCCTGTTGTGCTTGCAAATATTTATCCCTCAATCAAAATCACTAAAACTGATTATCAAATCGCTGTTTGTGGGAGCTTGCTGTGCACAAATTGTCTGTTGCATTCCCTATTTCCTACCATATATCTTTCATTATAAAGCACTTGGGGATGTCTCAAGGTCATGAAAGGTGCCATATAAATGTAACTGCCTGTTCATTGACAGGGGGTGTAATTAATGTGTGACAAGCTTACACAGGCGGCTTCCACTAGAAACATGGGGGTGAATTTTCCAGTTCCACCTGCCACGGTAATTGGAGTGGGCGAGGGACAGACCACGGAAAGGTCCGTTAACCTCAGGTGGGATTTTCCGGTTTCGGAGCGAGCGCTGCCAGAAAGTCCCACCCATGGAATTTTTAAAGTAAGCATCTCACAACAGAAAGCATGTACAGACGTAACCTTTTAAAAATATTACAGAGTGTTTCAACATTTTGTTTGCAATAATTGATATTCTCAGAAGGTTATCACACATCATGGCAGATTTTACTAACTATAACAGTTTATAGGCACAGACTAATTGTCAGCTATTAATTACATAAGACATAAAGTAACAGTTGGTTTGGAATGAATTAGTGGTTCGAATACTTTCAGCATTCTCTGAATACCTCAGTAGTGCAGAGACTGTTAACACCTTCGAATTATTCCCGTACTCATCATCAGCACTGATCATATTGGATAAAAGCAAAATACTGTGAATGCTGGAATCTGAAACAAAAATTCATTTTCACAGTAACTTCACAATTACTTTCACAGTAACGTCATTGCAGTGTTAATGTAAGCCTACTTGTGACTAATAAATAAAAACAGAGAATGCTGGAAAATCTCAGCAGGTCTGACAGCATCTCTGGGGAGAGAATAGAGCCAGTGTTTCGAATCTGGATTACCCTTCATCCGCTGACAAAGGGTCATCTCGACTCAAAACATCGGCTCTATTCTCTCCCCGCAGATGCTGTCAGACCTGCTGATTATATTGGAGTTGTCCATTATTCGTTATGTCTCTATATGTGTCATCACATTGGATTGAATCATCAAAAACATTTTGCAAACTGTTGCTTCTGCAAAGTAAATAAATGTGGTAAAATGCAAAAAGTGCAAAGGTACTTTCTCAGTTGAAAGAGAACACTGGACAGCAGGAAAATAATTACCATCAGGGAACAGAGCACTGGCCAAGACAGTGTGAGGAGAGTCGTGTACAGTTATGAGCCCCGTACCTTGGGAAGGATATACTGGCTTCAGGAAAAGAACAATCCGGCGATTCTTTTTCCCCAGGCAGACAGAAAAATCCCCTGATTGCCACACTCCAGCACCTGCTCGGGGACATTGAGGGAGAATTTATCATGGCCAATGCACCTAAAGTTGGGCAATTGAGTGCATTTCAGTGGGAAAGCATCTGGGAATAGTGACCATTAGTTCATTTAGATTTATAATCGATTTGTAAGGTAATGACAAATGGTTAGCATCATTTGCACAATCTGGGTGGCTGCCTGGGACAAGCCGGGACAGTGTAATTAGGGAACGCTGTATCTCTGAAATGGTAAAACAGCCTCTTCAATCCATTTTTGCAGCTAATATGATGAAAGCAGAGCAGAACAACCTGTCAGAATCTGTTTGGATAATGTCTCGCAATTGTGAGATCTTTCATTATGAACTTTCAAAGGAAAATAGTTGCCGGATAAGAATTGATAAAAATGCATGCTGGAAGAAGACTCTCTCAGATGGCAAATTCTTGAGGATATGTGTAAAATATACATGTAAATTCATCCTCATTATTCAGAAAAGGCCAGAAAGATTTCCAAATAATCCCTCAGAATGAAGTACCAAGAGGCCCTAATAAAATGGTCTGTCAGGTAAATTGCAGTATTTGCAGCCGTGTGATTGCGCCTGGATTTCAGTAAAACAATCGTGAAAAGATGTGTTTAAATTTGAGATAGCACTCTGGAAGAGGGATACTTTAATACTTTGGCACTTCCAATAGATCAGTGAGTTCCATTTGTTTGTATTATTTATCAAGCTAATCTTCTTTTGAAACAATTTCACTTTCATATTCATGCATTCTGGTTTGATGATTATATGCCATTACTCTATGTGTCATCACATTGGGTTGTACGGTGGTTTTTCAGAAAAAGGAACAGGATTTTTTGTTAATGATGATGAGTCTTCCTCTTCGCTGCAAGTATATACATTTTTCCAAAGCAAGCTTCACCATTAAAACCCTCCTTCAGAAATTGTCGCAAACTGGCTGTTGGGTCACGTGGAAGTGTGTAGGAAGGATGGGAAGATCAGTTAAAAGCCATTGGTCAGTGAAGTGCTTTGGGGGAGCTGATGGTAGCATCCACTGACTACACCAAAAACACCTTATAATGCATTTTCATGTGAGGAAAATAAACTTGTGATGTTTTTAAGTTCAAGTTTATTTATTAGTGTCTCAAGTAGGCTAACATTAACACTGCAATAAAGTTACCGTGAAAATCCCCAAGTCGCCACACTCGGGCCCCTGTTTGGTTACACTGAGGGAGAATTTAGCATGGCCAATGCACCTAACCAGCACGTCTTTCATACTGTGGGAGGAAACCGGAGTACCCGGAGGAAACCCACACAGACACGGGGAGAACGTGCAGACCCCGCACAGACAGTTACCCAAGCCAGGAATTGAACCCGGGTCCCTGGCGCTGTGATGCAGCAGCGCGAGCCCACTGTGCCACCGTGCTGCCTAACATTAAGATGAATTTGTGGAAGATAAATTGAAACCTCTTCAAAAAAAACTCCAAGCTTACGACATTTAGACATCCATGCTGACTCTTCCTAATTGACCCACAGTTTTCCATGTGACTACTAATTCTATCACAAATAGAATGTTTGGCATTGACATCATGGAGGCAAAAGGTCTTTAGAAAAGTGTCATGTGTCGGCACAGATTTGGTGGACCGAAGGGCCTGTTTCTGTGCTGTACTGTTCTTTGTTCTTATTTTGTTTTTATTATTTTTCTCAATTTGACGATTAATAAATTTGCTCTTTCATTGATTGCTTCCTTATTCTCATAGTTTAAATAATTAATTTGGAAAAGGCATGACAAAAAAGTTTAAACCTTTGTTGTGACCAACCAAGGAGGATGAATAAAAGGGAGCCAGTTCACCACTTTCCACCCAGCCCTAAAAGGAAATACCCATGGGATCCAAGGGCAAGTGGCAAATTGGATCCAAAATTGGCTCAGTGGCAGGAGCCAAAGGTTAATGGTTAATGCTTGGATTTGTGACCAAAAGTTTATTTCATAGAATCATAGAATCCCTACAGCACAGAAAGAGGCCATTCGGCCCATCGAGTCTGCACCGACCACAATCCCACCCAGGCCCTACCCCCATATCCCTACATTTCCAGTGAGGTGCTGCAGGGCTCTGCACAAGGTTCCTTGTGGAAGGTGAATTAAAACCTCCAGTCTGTCGCATGCCTTTTGTTGTAATATGCCTTTAGGGGATTGGAGCATGATGTCACTGAAAGGAATTGTATCATGTAACCCTGTTCAGCTCCACTTTTGCTTTCCAGCAGAGCACAGTATCTACACCTTTGCTGCTGGTGTCTTGAAACATAAGTCCATAATATATAGAAATATGTTATTATAAGACCATAAGACATAGGAGCAGAATTAGGCCACTTGGCCCATCTGCTCCGCCATTCAATCATGGCTGATATTTTTCTCATCCCCATTCTCCTGCCCTTTCCCCATAACCCCTGAGCCACTTATTAATCAAGAACCTATCTATCTCTGTCTTTAAGACACTCAATGACCTGACCTCCACAGCCTTCTGCGGCAAAGAGTCCCACAGATTCACCACTCTCTTGCTGAAGAAATTCCTCCTCATCTCTGTTTTAAAAGATCGTCCCTTCAGCCTGAGGTTGTGCCCTCTGGTTCTAGTTTTTCCTACTAGTGAAAACATCCTCTCTACGTCCACTGTATCCAGGCCTCGCAGTATCCTGTAAGTTTCAATAAGAGCCCGTCTCATCCTTCTAAACTCCAACAAGTACAGACCCAGAGTTCTCAACCGTTCCTCATACGACAAGCTCTTCATTCCAGGGATCATTCTTGTGAACCTCCTCTGGGCCCTTTCCAAGGCCAGCACATCCTTCCTTTAGATATAGGGCTGAAAACTGCTCACAATACTCCAAATGGAGTCTGACCAGAGCCTTATTCAGCCTCAGAAGTACATCCTTGCTCTTGTATTCGAGCCCTCTCGACATGAATGCTAACATTGCATTTGCCTTCCTAACTGCCAACTGAACCTGCATGTTAACCTCAAGAGAATCTTGAACAAGTTCACACGATTAGAATTAATAAATGAACTCACAATATGTTTATCCAATCCCCTTTGAGTGATTGGTGCCTTTATGTCTTTGTAAAAACCGGAAAACGTATAAAAATATCAAACTTTGTTTTTCATTTCTGTCATGACCATCATGATTTTGGACTTTGAGGTCATGGAAGGGAAATAGTCCCACTGTACTTCTGAAGTAATTGAAGAATGCTCAATTGTCAAAGCTCGGGTAGCAAACTATACTTCCATTGTGTCTCACAAGTGAATCAGTGAATTGCCTGATCCTATCCCCCGTTTCTCTTTCTGCTTCTTCCTCCAGCATCCACTTCCTCGTGTTCCACACAGAGGCTCTCCATGATGTTCTGAAGGTTTGGGACGGCTCGCTGGAGAGTGGCATTCTGCTGAGGGAGATGAGCGGCTCCACACTGCCCCAGGATATCCACAGCACGTTCAACTCCGTCACGCTGCAATTCGACACGGACTTCTTCACCAGCAAGCAGGGCTTTGCCATTCAGTTCTCAGGTACGTGCCAACATACCGAGGTAATCCGTATCCCAATAGTGCGAGCGGTTGAAATATTGCCCCAGGTCTTGTGCAAAAACTTTCATCTGGAGGTTATGTCCATCAATATGTCCATCATCAGGTAAGTTGTAAATGGTCTGTGGAAGGAACAGGCTTCTTGGCTTAACTGGCCTTTCCTGTGAATATTTCATATATTCTCTTTAAGTGAAATTTTTCAGTCGAGGTTAGAGCCGTTTAGAGAGACTATTTTTTCTCTGCGTATCTCTTCACTTGAAATTAGTTTTGAGGCACAGCATTTCCGAATTGAAAATAAAGGCACGTTAATATTTGAATTAGAAAGGTGGATTTTAAATGCGTTCCTTTTCAAGTCTGAAAATTACACCTGATTAGATTTATGTTTTCTGTTTAATTCAATAAAACCAGGTTGATTCAGATTAACGACCTTCATTTCATCATTTTATGGGAAGGAAGAAATCTACTTTTTCAGCCCATAATGAAAAGCTCTGCTGACTTTTTAGAGCAGCATTGATTTGCAATTGCAATGGCTCATATTTTATTTAGCACTTTATAGCGAATGTTTTGTGGAACTTCAGATTATTTAGACATGTAAAAATTTGTTGCTGATACTTGGAGCAATAATTTTCTCCCACTTCCCTTTGGTATTTATGCACATAAGGAATATGGAGGTTATTTGACCATTTGGACTGCATGCTCCAAATGGGTGAACGCTCTCATTTTGGCAGCCAGCGTGTTTTGAATTTCCTCGCTCTACGACTATACATGGTATCATAGAATCCCTACAGTGCAGAAGGAGGCCATTTGGCCCATTGAGTCTGCACCAACAACAGTCCCACCCAGGCCCTTTTCCTGTTAGCCCACACATTTACCCTGATAATCCCCCTGACACTCAGGGCAGGATTTTCCATCCGCGTTTGCCCCAAAACCGGAAAATCCCACCCGAGGTCAACAGACATTTGCATGGTCTGCCTCTCTCTCTCTCTCTCCCCCCCCCTACTATTCCCGTGGCAGGCGGGACGGGAAAATCCCCCCTAAGGATCAATCGAGCACGGTCAACCACTATAATCGGCAGAAGCAGCTCAGCTGATCACTTGTGACATTCTGTTTATACAACCACATTGTCCCTACATTTCAATAACCACTTCATGTGGTTTGTGCGGTATGTTAGATTGTTTCTGGGGGCAATGTGGAGGTGCTGTATTATTATGTCCTTTGTTATATGCCCATGTACTCAGAGGATTAACATCATGTATTGCTATTTCTATAGTAATATTTTATTTCATGAAGAGTATGAGTCAAACTGTGAAGAGGTGTTTACAATTTTAACTTATAATTTGAAGAATTAAGTAGCCATTCCCACACATTTGCACCAAGATCTCCCTCCTGCATAAAGTTGGTGGCACTGTGGTTAGCACTGCTGCCTCACAGCACCAGAGACCCGCGTTCAACTTTGGCCTTGGGTGACTGTCTGTGTGGAGTTTGCATGTTCTCCCTGTATCTGTGTGGGTTTCCTCCTGATGCACCGCTTTCCTCCCACAGTCCAAAGATGTGCAGGTTAGGTGGATTGGCCATGCTGATTTGCCCCTTAGTATCCAAAGATGTGTAGGTTAGGTGGATTAACCAGGGTAAAAGCACGCGCTTATGGGGATAGGTTGGGGAGAAGCCTGGATAAGAAGAGTCGGTGCTGACTCGATGGGCCAAATGGCCCCCTTGTGCACTGTAAGGAATCAATGATTCTATGAACTTCGTGCTGCTCCCACACTCTAGGTGGTAAGTAATACAAGGGACAGCTAGGGTGATGACCCCATGCATGGACTCCTTTGGGAAAGGCCCACCTGATATTAAGTGCTTTTCACGTACCAAAATGGACAGCGGCCGGCCTTCCACAGGGTTGAGGAATCCAGAGGCGGGATTTCTGCCCCCAAGGACTGCCTGTCAATCAGAGGGAAGCTGTTAACTGCAGTCCACTCCTGCAGGAATGGAGGCAATTGTCGGTAGTGCAGCCTGGGAGTGGCCTAGCATCGACAAGGGATCCAGTCTGCAGGTGAGTGATGGAAGGATGGGGGTCATGGGAAAGGGCTGGGGGGAGATAGATCTGCCAAGCAATCTACCTTGCTTGGTAGATAGCAAGGGTCGACAGAGTGGCCCTCAGTGGATCCCCCTTCCTGATACAAGTCCCTCTTTCAGGCACTGTGTTCCTTTGAATGAGGCACTCCCTGGGAGCCCACAAGCAAATCAAGCAACGATTGTTTTTGGGTCTTCCTGTGAGGTGACTCTCCGACCTGCACTAGATGAATATCTGTAGTGACAGGCTGAGGCATTAATTACACACAGAGGGGCCTCAGCTGGTAGTGAGGAGGGAAGGCCATTCATGAGCCTTCTCACCCCAAACTTAATCTGTGAAGAGCTGGGAAGGTGGCAAGGTCATCACCCGGCAACCATCACCTGATTAAATGGCTCCCGCCTCCAAACTCGCCCCAGAGAAGGTCATTAAATTCTTCTGTCTGACTCTGACATTGTCAGTTTCTTGTTGAAAATTCTACATTATTTTCTTTCTATCTTGAAGACCATCTCTTGGAGATATCTTTGCCTTTCCCTGCATTCTCCAGACTTCCAAGATCCCTGCGCCTTTCATGTTTCTATGGTTCTCCATTTTCAAGACCTCATCCTGTCACCTTTCATGCCTCTTGTCTGCTCTGCCTCAAGTGGTCTGCACATCAACATCATTGCACTCTGTATGCCTCTCGCTGAAGTCCTTCTACTCTCCATGTTTCTGCACTCTCTACATTGCTGCAGCTCGAAGACGTCAACACGATCCAAACTTCAGGATATACTGGCACTGGAGGGGGTGCAGAGGAGATTGACTCGATTGATTCCAGAGTTGAGAGGGTTGGCTCAGGAGGAGAGACTGAGTAGACTGGAACTATACTCACTGGAATTCAGAAGAATGAGGGGAGATCTGGTAGAAACATATAATATGAAGGGAATAGATAAGATAAAAGCAGGGAGGTTGTTTCCACTGGCAGGTGAAACTAGAACTAGGGGGCATAGCCTCAAAATAACGAGGAGCAGATTTAGGACTGAGTTGAGGAGGAACTTCTTCACACAAAGGGTTGTGAATCTGTGGAATTCCCTGCCCAGTGAAGCAGTTGAGATTACCTCTTTGAATGCTTTTAAGGCAAGGATAGATAAATTTTTGAACAGTAAAGGAATTAAGGGTTATGGTGAGCAGGCAGGTAAGTGGAGCTGAGTCCATGAAAAGATCAGCCATGATCTTATTGAATGGCGGAGCAAGCTCGAGGGGCCAGATGGCCTACTCCTGCTCCTAGTTCTTATGTTCTTATGTTCAGAGTTCCCTGAACTTACCACATATCTGAGATTCATGTGTTCTTGGTATCTCTGTCAGTGCTCCATGGCCAGGGTTTTATGTTGACCAAGTGGGTGTGCGCCTAACCGGGAAGCACTTGAAATCTCATGGGAAGATGTCGGGCATACATCCAGATGTCATCGCTGTCCCACACGATACAACGGTTGGCAGGCGGTGCAGGAACCTGAAGCATGCCCACCGAGAATTAAGCAGGCAATTAAGCCCATTGAAGACGCAATTGATGGTGATTTTATGTGACCTGTCCACGTGTACAGTTGCTGAACAGGGCAATTGGCCAAGTAACCTTCACGTTTTCACAACAAAGAAACGTTCCAAGGCAGGAAAGAATGTCCAGAGTGATATAAAATAAAAGGAAACATTTGAGGGCTCTGGTTCTTTATGATTCTATAAAGATTATTAATGAATACTTTGCATCAGTTTTTATAAAAGAGGGGGATGATGCAGATGCTGTAGCTAAGGGCGTGCAATGTAAAATATTGATGAGGATAAAACTGGTTAAAAAGAACATTTTAGCTTTATGAACGTCAATAAATCATCAGGCCCGGTTGAAATGTGAACAAGGGAGTAACTGGTGGAGACCCTTACCATCATTTTCTAATCCTCTCTGGCTATAGCATCATGCTGGAGTATTGGAGAACTGCTAACCTCGTACATTGTCTAAAAAGGAGGAAAGGGATAGATAGGCTATGTTAGCACAGGCCAGTCAAATAAATTATTGAAAATTTTTCGGGACAGTACTGGTTGTCATGTATAAAGGCATGGATTAATATCGGGCTTTCAGTATGGATTGTTGAGGGAGATTGTGTCTGAGAAGCTTGATTGAAGCTTTTGAGGAGATAACAAGGCGGGTTGGTGAGGATGGTGCATTTGATGTAGTCAACATGGATTTTTGTAAGACTTGTGATAAGCCTCCCCATGCTATGAAGCTATACCCCTTTATTTTTGAAAATTTTTGAAAAAAGTCCAAAGATGTGCGAGTTAGGTTGATTGGCCATGCTAAAAATTGCCCTTAGTGTCCTGAGATGCGTAGGTTAGAGGGATTAGCGGGTAAATATGTAGGGATATGGGGGTAGGGCCTGGGTGGGATTGTGGTCGGTGCAGACTCGATGGGCCGAGTGGCCTCTTTCTGTACTGTAGGATTTCTATGATTTTTATGATTCTATGAAAATGTGATTTTTGCCATTATCGCACCACGCCCAAAGGCCAGGGAATTCCGTGCGTTGGGATTAGAATGGGCTATGTATATTTAAATGCTACTTCAAATATATTAATAGGATCCGGTCCTTTCTGGTCATGATTGGATTCACGCCATTAGGAAGGGGCCAGGAGACTCGCAAACTGTTTGGCGATAGGCGCAAAACGGATTTTTAGGCTCGCACTCTATGCTCTGGGACTGGCATCACCTACTCATGGTGCAGCGAGGTCAGAGATTTGCTCCCATAGAGTTTAAGAGCAGGGAGGTTATGCTGAAACTATGTAAAATGTTGGTTAGGCCACAGCTAGAGTATTGTGTGCAGTTTTGGAATCCACATTATAGGAGGGATATGATGTCATTGGAAAGGGTGCGAAGGAAATTTACCAGGATGTTGCCTGGCTGGGGAGTTTTAGTTATGAAAGCAGATTGGATAGACTGGGCTTTTCCTTGGAGCAGAGGAGACTGAGGGGAGACTGAGAAGATCCTGAGGGACAAGATTTATGAGCATTTAGAGAGGTTTAGTATGCTCAAGAATACTCAGCATGGCTTTGTCAAAGGCAGATCGTGCCTTACGAGCCTGATGGAGTTCTTCGAAAATGTGACTAAGCACATTGACGAAGGGAAAGTGGTAGATGTGGTTTATATGGATTTTAGCAAGGCGTTCGATAAGGTCCCCCATGCAAGGCTACTCGAAAAAGTGAGAGGGGATGGGATCCAAGGGGCTGCTGCCCTGTAGATCCAGAACTGGCTTGCCCATAGGAGACAGAGAGTGTGTATAGATGGGTCTTTTTCTAATTGGAGGTTGGTCACCAGTGGTGTGCCCCAGGGATCTGTTCTGGGACCCTTGCTGTTTGTCATTTTCATAAATGACCTGGATGAGGAAGTGGAGGGATGGGTTGGTAAGTTTGCCGACGACACGAAGGTTGGTGGGGTTGTGGATAGTCTGGAGGGATGTCAGAAGTTACAGAGGGACATAGATAGGATGCAAGACTGGGCGGAGAAGTGGCAGATGGACCTCAACCCAGATAAATGCGTAGTGGTCCATTTTGGCAGGTCAAATGGGATGAAGGAGTACAATATAAAGGGAAAGACTCTTAGTACTGTAGAGGATCAGAAGGAACTTGGGGTCCGGGTCCACAGGACTCTAAAATCGGCCCCGCAGGTGGAGGAGGTTGTTAAGAAGGCGTATGGTGTGCCGGCCTTTATCAATCGAGGGATTGAGTTTAGGAGTCCGGGGATAATGATGCAGCTATATAAGACCCTCGTCAGACCCCACTTGGAGTACTGTGCTCAGTTCTGGTCACCTCATTAGAGGAAGGATGTGGAAAAGATTGAAAGGGTGCAGAGGAGATTTACAAGGATGTTGCCTGGATTGAGTGGCATGCCTTATGAGGATAGGCTGAGGGAGCTCGGTCTTTTCTCCTTGGAGATACGTAGGATGAGAGGAGACCTAATAGAGGTATATAAGATGTTGAAAGGCATAGATCGGGTGGACTCTCAGAGGCTTTTTCCCAGGGTGGAAATGGCTGCTACAAGAGGACACAGGTTTAAGGTGCTGGGGTGTAGGTACAGGGGAAATGTGAGGGGGAAGTTTTTCACACAGAGGGTGGTGGGCGAGTGGAATCGGTTGCCGTCAGTGGTGGTGGAGGCAAACTCAATAGGGCCTTTTAAGAGACTCCTGGATGAGTACATGGGACTTAATAGGATGGAGGGTTATAGGTAGGCCTAAAAGGTAGGGATATGTTCGGCACAACTTGTGGGGCCGAAGGGCCTGTTTTGTGCTGAAGTTTTCTCTGTTTCTATGTTTCTATAATTGAGATGTATAAAATTATGAGGAGCAGAGATTAAAGTAGACAGGAAGAAACATTTCCCCTTGGTGGAGGGATCAATGACGATGGGGCATAGATTTAAGGTAAGGAGCAGGAGGTTTCGAGGGGGTATGAGGAAAAACTTTTTCACCCAAAGGTTGGTGGGTGTGTCAAACTCACTGCCTGAAAGGGTGGTGGAGGCGGAGACCCTCATAACACTAAAGAAGTATTTAGATGTACACCTGTGATACCAAGGCATACAAGGCTGTGGACCAAGTGCTGGAAAATGGGATTAGAATAGTTAGGCAGTTTGTCTTTGACTGGCGCAGATGTGTTGGGCCAAAGGGCCTATTTCTGTGCTGTATACCTCTATAACTCTATAACATGGTTTTGCCTTTAGAAATTCGTGCTGGCTCTTCCTAACTGACCCATATTTTTCCACGTGACTACAAATTCTATCCTGAAAATTGTTTCTAGAAACTTGTCCACCACTGCTGTTAAACTGACTGGTCTGTAATTGCTGGGGGGGCCCTGATTTCTGATGCATGTCTGTGCACATGCATTTGTGCGTGTCCTAATGACTGCCTGAGGGCTGAATACTTGATGTTGTGTTTTTATTATTTTTCTCAGTTTAGGAATTAATAAATTTGTTTGCTCTTTGACTGAAGAAAACTTTGGCTCCTTATTGCTCACAGCTTTAATAATTAAGTATATTCCGATTTGGAAAAGGCTTTGCCTCGTGAAAAAGAAACTTAAATCTTTGTTGTGACCACCAAGGAGGTCGAGTAAAAGGGAGCCAGTACATCACTTCCCAGCTGCTTCTAACACTAGTCACAAAAGGAAATGCCCATGGGATCCAAGGGCAAATGGGAAAATTGGCTCAGAAGCAGGAGCTAAAGTGTAATGGTTGTCACATGGATTTGTGACTGGAAGGCCATTTCCAGTGGGGTGCTGGAGGGCTCTGTACTCGGTTCCATGCTTTTTGTGATATATCTCAATGACTTGGATTTAAATGCTTGCGCTAAAGAAGATGATACAAAAATTGCTAATCTGATTGATAGCGAGGAACAATTCTGTAGACCGCTGCAAGATAATGGACTGGTCAAGTGGACGGAGAAGTGGCAAATAGAATTTGATCAGAACAATAATGAAGGAATTGCTATTGCAGAAGATACAGAGGCTTGGGATTGAGGGTGATTTAGCGGTTTGGATCAGGAATTGGCTAGCTGTAAGAAGACAGAGGATGGTGGTTGATGGGAAATGTTCATCCTGGAGTTCAGTTACTGGTGGTGTACCGCAAGGATCTGTTTTGGGGCCACTGCTGTTTGTCATAAATGACCTGGATGAGGGCGTAGAAGGATGGGTTAGTAAATTTGCAGGTGACACTAAAGTCGGTGGAGTTGTGGACAGTGCAGAAGGTTGTTGCAGGTTCAGAGGGGCGTAGGTAAGCTGCAGAGCTGGGCTGAGAGGTGGCAAATGGAGTTCAATGCGGAAAAGTGTGAGGTGATTCACTTTGGAAGGAGTAATAGGATTACAGAGTACTGGGCTAATGGTAAGATACTTGGTAGTGTGGATGAACAGAGAGATCTCGCTGTCCATGTGCATAGATCCCTGAAAGTTGGCACCCAGGTTGATAGGGTTGTTAAGAAGGCGTACGGAGTGTTAGCTTTTATTGGTAGAGGGATTGAGTTTCGGAGCCAGGAGGTCATGTTGCAGCTGTGCAAAACTCTGGTGCGGCCTCACTTGGAGTATTGTGTACGGTTCTGGTCACCGCATTATAGGAAGGATGTGGAAGCATTGGAAAGGGTGCAGAGGAGATTTACTAGGATGTTGCCTGGTATGGCGGGAAGGTCTTATGAGGAAAGGCTGAGGGACTTGAGGTTGTTTTCGTTAGAGAGAAGAAGGTTAAGAGGTGACTTAATAGAGGCATACAAGATGATCAGAGGATTAGATAGGGTGGATAGTGAGAGCCTTTTTCCTCGGATGGTGATAGCTAGCACGAGGGGACATAGCTTTAAATTGAGGAGTGATAGATATAGGACAGATGTCAGAGGTAGGTTCTTCACTCAGAGAGTAGTAAGGGTGTGGAATGCCCTGCCTGCAGCAGTAGTGGACTCGCCAACATTAAGGGCATTTAAATGGTCATTGGATAAACAGATGGATGATATTGGAATAGTGTAGGTTAGATGGGCTTTAGATTGGTTTCACAGGTCGGCACAGCATCGAGGGCCGAAGGGCCTGTACTGCGCTGTAATGTTCTATGTTCTATGAATGCATTCAGGCCAGGGTTTATATAAAAGGGTTGTTATGGTAGAACTACATAAAGCATTGGCTAGGCCACAGCTAAAGTACTGCTTACAGCTCTGGCCAATGCATCACAGAAAGGATAACTTTGTACAAGATACAAGAGACATGAAAATTGTGAAGATGTTACTCGGCCTGGAGAATTTTAGTCACAAAGAATGATGGGATAGGCTGAGCTTTTTTGAGTAGTGGAAGCTAAGGAGAGATTTCATTGAGATGTTTGATTTTATGAGGGACAGAGATAGAATAGATAGGGAGGACTTACTTCCCTTAGCAGTAGGTTAGGTCAATAAAGGTCAATAACCACAGAACAGAGACTGCTGTGTGGAGTTTGCACATTCTCTCAGTGTCTGCATCGGTTTCCTCCGGCTGCTCCGATTTCCTCCCACAGTCCAAAACTGTGCAGGTTAGCTTGATTGGCCAGGGTAAATTGCCCCTTACTGTCAGAAGGATTAGCAGGGTAAATACTTGGGGTTACAGGGATAGGGCCTGGGTGGGATTGTTGTTGGTGCAGGCTCGATGCGCCGACTTGCCTCGTTCTGCACTGTAGGGATTCTGTGATTCTATGAGACGTAACTTAGTGGATAGAAGGATTAGAAGAGAATTAAAGAGAGTGTGGTAAACTGCTTAAAATAAGTAATAAAGGCAGTAAGCCTCCGGCAGTAAACGGTACATGGAAATGTTCTTGAAACATGTAACCTGCCAGGCTATGGACCAAGAGATGGAAAGTGGGATTAGGCTGAGGGCAGTTCCTTTTCAGCCAGTTTTGACATGATGGGCCGAATGACCTCCTTGTAAGTTCCTACGATCCTATGGTAAATGAAACAGAATGTGTGTCAATCTGTAGGTTACTGGCAGCTCTCAGTAAATATTAAGCGACCTGGACAGGCGATGTTCCCAGTAAGATTTTCAGCTCTCGGATTGTAGCATGGTCAGAGATAAACTTCTGTGTATTGTACTACAGTTTGGTCTGCATACCTTACGCATGTTGCAGATGCCTTCCATTTAGGCCACTACAATGACAAGTTTTGACCTTCGGGTCGTGCTGTATGGTGCTAACATGAGTGGGCACTTAATGTTCAATAACAAAGCCAAATATTTGAATTCCGTCGTGGAGCTTTGGAGTTCTTGTCTCTTCATTGTAGTGGTTCGGAAACAGAGTCTCAACCTGTATATAATTATTATTTTATTCAGTGTTTTGGAAGGCCTCATTGAAGAACTGATAATTATGGTAATGACCTAGTGCTTGAGGAGGATAAGCTAAATCTGCAGAGTCTGAATCTGAGAATAGCAATAATTTAATTTTAATATTCTGATAGAAATATTAAACCCATTGTTGTGTAGCAGATTAGAATAGAATTAGGTGGAATGTTTTAACAAATACTTGTGTGTGTCAAAATTGCTTCAAGTTACACAATTGCCAATATGGTAAATTCATGTTTGCACTTTTCAGGAAAGCTGAACAATATTTGTATCACAATCGTGAACCCATATAATTATTGAAAAGAGGTAGCCTTTGCTTGAGCAACAGAAAGGACAATGGAAGCAATAGAAGGGACAGAACATTTAAGAGGATTAAATTTTCCTCACCTATTCCATTACAGCTTTCATTCAGCACAATTGATCCCATTCAGTTGAACCTAAATTTGCCTAAGTAAGTCTCGAGGGAACTATGAATGAATAAGCTTAAAATTGAAGCGTGTGGAAAGCAATATAGTTTAATCTGAATTTAAACACATTTTCATGAAGGAACACAATTTCACTTTCCTGTATTTCACCAGCACTAGAAGAAACCTTTCATTATTGTGTGCCTGTAATGAGAACTTGAAGTATAGTAAGGGGAGCCTCATGTTCTTCCATTAGAGAGCACAGCACACCTTTCCATTTATAACACAATAGCAAAGGACTGCAGTTGCTGGAAATCAAAAGTAAGAACAGAAAATACCGTGTATATTCAGCAAGTCAGCAGGTGTAGAGAAACAAAGTTAAATGGAATTTAGTACCCTCCCCCCATGGTGAATTTATTGGCGGGGCATTTCATCAGTTGGGAGGGGGGGGGAGAAGATAGAATAGAATCCCTACAGTGCAGAAGGAGGCCATTTGGCCCATGGAGCCTGCGCTGACAACAATCCCACCCAGACCCTATCACTGTAACCTGCCTGCTTATCCCCCAGACGCGAAGGGAGAATTTAGCATGGCCAATTAACCTAACCCTCACATCTTTGGAGTGTGGGAGGAAACCGGAGCACCCAAAGGAAACCCACGCAGACACGGGGAGAACGTGCAAATTCCATGTACTCACCCAAGGCTGGAGTTGAACTTGGGCCCCTGGTGCTGAGAGCCAACAGTGCTAACCACTGCGCCACCATTAAGATGTTAAGTAATAGAATTGATGAAAGTGCAAGGTAAATGGAGATGATACCGGGATAGTAATGACATAAACGATGGGCCTGGGGGAGATGTAAAAGGGAAATAGCAGGAGCGTTGTTAAACAGCTACTCTGGGGCAATGGTTATGATCTGCAACTAGTAAACTCAAGTGTTGAACCTGGAAGACTGTTATTGGAAAGTGAGATGTTGTCCCTTGAACTTTCATTGAGCTTCATTGGAACATTATATGAAGGCAAAGAACAGAGATATCAGATTCGGAGAAAGATGGGGAATTAAAATGAAAGGCGACTAGAAAGTCCAAGATTAAAACAGAAAATGCTGGGAAGTCTCAGCAGATCTAACAGCATCCGTGGAGAGGGAACAGAGCCAACGTTTCAAATCTGGATGACCCTTCATCAGAGCTTCGTTTGAGCTCTGACAAAGGGTCATCCAGACTCAAAAGGTTGGCTCTATTCTCTCTCCACGGATGCTGTCAGACCTGCTGAGACCTGCCAGCATTTTCTGTTTTTGTTTACGAACCCGACATCCATAGTATTTTGCCTTTATCTTAGAAACTCTGAGTCCTGCTTGTGGACCGAACTGACGGGTTCAGCAGCTCATGTTGAATTTGCTGCAATCAATATCTATTATCGGGGTAGTCAAATACTGACAAGACATTTTCACAGCGATGTCACTCATTGTAGAAAACAAGGTAATGAACAGATCGAGTGATGGCTTTGCCTTTTGTGTGAATAGCTTCATAGTACAGCAGCACTATCAGATTGGAGGTTTTGATTTAAAACAAATTAAAGTTCCTTCTTATTCTGTATACAGAACTTATTTTAGGATAATGTTATTTTACTGAGCCTTCCTTTAAAAACCAATATCTATGTCTTAAAGGAGGAGCACACCATAATTCGACATTGTTTTCCAAGGTGGGGGAATAATGATTCGACGATAAACGCACTACAAATAACTCGTGGTTTAAAAAAAACAAATTAATACCTTTTAAGTTTATTTATTATTAGTGTCACAAGTAGGCTTGCATTAACACTGCAATGAAGTTACTGTGAAAATCCCCTGGTCGCCACACTCTGGCGCCTGTTCGGGGACACTGAGGGAGAATTTAGCGTGGCCATTGCACCCAACCTTCACCTCTTTCGGACAGTGAGAGGAAAACAGAGCACGCGGAGGAAACCCACGCAGACACTGTACCACCATGCCGTTAATATTGCAACAGATCGGATGCTACTCCTGTTGTCATACCAAGGACTCGGTATTGAATATGGACAGTTTGAATAGATCAAAGAAGTAACCCATCTGGCTGGCTTTTCAGGCAGCTTATGATTAGATGTGGTACAGTAGGAGGCAGGGTGGCACGAAGCAAGCTGACTGAATGAAGAGATTGAGAATCTAATTGTTTCAATGCATGCAACATACTGAGAGTTCACTTTTCATTTTATGTAAAATATAGTTTCTATAAGAGCAGTTTAGCCTTTAAAAGTACTTAATTAGTGAACGTTTTGCACATACATGTGGCACAGTGGTTAGCACTGCTGCCTCACAGCACCAGGGACCTGGGTTTGATTCCCAGCTTGGGTCACTGTCTGTACGGAGTCTGCATGTTCTCCCCGTGTCCGTGTGGGTTTCCTCCAGGTGCTCCGGTTTCCTCCCACAGCCCGAAAGGCATGTTGGTTCGGTGCATTGGCCATCCTAAAGTCTCCCTCAGTGTACCAGAACAGGACTGTGGCGACTTGGGGATTTTCACAGTAATTTCATTGCAATGTAAGCCTACTTGTGACACTAATAAATAAACTTAAACTTAACTCACAGCGCCAGGGATCCAGGTTCAATTCCAGCCTCGGGTGACTGTCTGTGTGGAGTTTGCACATTCTCCCCATGTCTGCGTGAGTTTCCTCAGGGTGCTCCGGCTTCCTCCCACACTCCAAAGATGTGCGGGTTAATTGGCCATGCTCAATTGCCCCTTAGTGTCAGGGGATTAGCAGGGTAAATACATGGGATACAGGAATATGGCCTGGGTGGGATTGTTTTCAGTGCAGGCTTGATGGGCCAAATGGCCTCCTACTACTCTGTAGGGATTCTATTCTATGATTCTATGTCCTGCAGAAGGAAGGTAATCAATAGGCAGGGGACCAATAGAAAGCATTTCCGGGGACAGGGATTATGAGATCCCTGGAAGCAGTTTGATGGAATCTGGTCTCTCTCATTGTGGTCCTATCAGCAACACATGCACCCGGCAAGCCTAACTTCTCCACTGAAAGTGAGAGATTTGGGAATGACCCCTGTACTTGCACCAATGGCGGAAGATCTTGATACCATTGGTTAGGCTGACTCTAAAATATTATTGGCTGCAGAGGTAGGTTAGATCTCAGATAGCCACTATTACAATTCTGTTGCCAATGATCTGCCATTTCTGTGCTAGTTGCCCACCGTTGGAAGTGATAACTAGATAGAAGAGTCTTGTTGTCGATGATGGATCAATGTTTTCTCGTGAGGGTGGACACAGCAAGCTGCAAGTGTATGTTCTCCCTTGAACGATGTTCAGCAGTGTTTCCATGGCAGCAAGTTTACCTGACCTTGAGTTTGGTATGACCTAGGTTACACTTAAATCTGGATTTATAAAGTGCTGAAATAGATGTCGTCGGACAGAATGGGTGATTATAAACTACATTCCCCGAAGATGCCAACCTGCGATAACCCAGTGGGCTGCTGTGCCGGTACATTCTGCCGTTGAGGTTCAGTGTGTGGATTTCTGACTACGGCGATTTCCCCCATTTATTGAAGTTGTCAGGAAATTGTGAGAAGCTTTCTGCCAGAGACGAAGAGCAAATTGAGGGGTGAAGCACCCCAGGATGTCCCCCCGCACCACCTAATGTCAGTGGAAATTGGGAGACGGTTGTTCCACTGCCGTAACAGCAGGGCAAGAGTAGGCAACACCAGTGGACCTAAAAAATAAAACTCGGCAGTGGGGGCAAAGAGAAACCGACCCCATTAATAGAGTCCGAGAGCTTTAAAGGACATAAGAAGGCCCTTCGGCCCATCATGTTCAAGTTTAATATTCAAGGGTATGGGACAAATGCAGGAAAATGGGATCAGAGCATCTTTAGTGGTAAGTATTGTCGGTGCAGATCCAATGAGCCAAACGATCTTTTCTGCACTGTTTGACTATGGACGGGATTTTCTGGCCATGCTCATCCCAAGTCCAAGAAGTTCCACCCGAGGTCAACGGACCTTTGCATGGTCCATATCCCGCCTGCTACAATTCCCATGGCGGGCGGGACGGTAAAATTCCACCCTATGACACTCTGGCCAAAACTCTGCCACCTAGCCCGCCCCGATTCCGAGGTTCCCCGAATGAAAATCTCCATTGGCCAAGGGCAGAAATTTATAATCTCGCCCAAGCGAGGTTGTAAAATCCTGCCCTGTGACTCTATGTCAGTACCAGCGATCAAGATTCCATCCATTCTAATCCCATTTTTAGCACTTGGTCCATAGCCTTGTATGCTTTGGCGTTTCAAGTGCTCATCTAAATGCTTCTTAAATGTCGTGAGAGTTCCCACCTCTACCACCCTACCAGGCAGTGAGTTCTATTCAGAATAAACCTGACCATCAGAACTGTGCTTTGATATAAATCCCTGAAAGAAAATCTCATGAAGCTGCCTTGGGGGAGTTGTTGATCCAGATTGTGCGGGAGCTGAATTAAAAGCAGTAGTTGGCAAGGACAACATGGTCCAGTAAGTACTTGCTGATGACATTGCCGTGATTAGTTTCTTCTCAAACAAATGATCACAGAATCACAGGATCCCTACAGTGCAGAAGGAGGCCATTCGGCTCATCGAGTCTGCACCGATCACAATCTCACCCAGGCCCTTTTCCCGTAACTACACGTTATTTGCCCTGCTAATCCCCCTGACACAAAGGGATAATATAGCAGAGCCAATCAACCTAACCCGCACATCTTTGGGGTGTGGGAGGAAACCGGAGCACCTGGAGGAAACCCACGCAGACACGGGGGGAACATACAAACTCCACACAGACCTTGACCCGAGGCCAGCATCAAACCTGGGTTCCTGGCGCTGTGAGGCAGCAGTGCTAACCATATGCCACCGTACCCCCACCGTGATGGTTGGCAAACACATTTTTATGAATGCCGTGCCCCTTTAAAATTAAAAAATGCTTTTTTTAAAGCAGCTGTGTTGATAAACGAAAGTAAGTGCACTCTGTTTCGCTGAATGCACAGTAAATAGTGGAGCTGGAGCAATCTGGATAGCTTCCAGTCCAAATAACGGGTCTGCTTTGTGAAACCACGCCAAATTGCTGCATTGCTACAAGTTAAGTCACGCCTGAAGCACAGAGGAAGCAAAGCAAAGCAATCATTAAATTCACGGTTGTATGATGAGCAAGACAGCCCCCCTACCAAAAAAAATAGTGTATATAATCATTTGTATTGTGTTCCTGACAATGCTGTGCTTGCATTAGATATGCCAGCTGTGTCTGATTAATTCAAAGATGGACTGTGCCTATGTTCGCATTCATGTTCCTGTGAGACGTAGCCAACAGGAGCTGCAGCTGCAGTCATCTTGAATAGTGGCTTAAAAATCCACCAGAAACTTTGGCAACATAAGATTTGGGAAGAGCAAGTCACAGCATTAAATTACAAATGTAATATACTACTTCGAGGTACGGAGTGAGCACTTTCTTTTATTCATTCGTGAGACATTGGTGTCGCTGACTGGCCAGCATTTCTTGCCCATCCCTAGTTGCCTGAGGGCAGTTGAGAGTCAACCACATTGCGGTGGCTTTGGAGTCACATGTAGGTCAGACCAGGTAAGGACAGCAGATTTCCTTCATCAGTGAACCAGATGGGTTTTTCCGACAATCATCAACGTTTTCATCAGTCAATTCTTAATTCCAGATTTTTTGAAATTGAATTCAAATTCTACCGTGTGCCGTGATGGGTTCGAATCCGGGTCCCCAGAACATTAGCTCAGTTTCTGGATCCATAGTCTAGCGATAACACCAATCGGTCATTGCTTCCCCATATTACTTGAAAAGTATTTGAACTCAGTAAAATAAACCCTGTTTTTTATTGCAACACTCCTGTTTAAAGATTGACATTTATTTCTCTGCCTGTAAAAACCTACCTTTTGACTATCAAAATCTGACATAATTTCCTGTTACTCTTTCCACACACATTCAGATGCAGAGCAACTGTACCACAATGAGGGTGAAGTGATATTTATGACAAGAACAGATAACGTGAGGCCCAACAGATAAAGATATATATTAAGGTTTGAAAAAATATCAGTGAGGCAGCAACATACTTTCAGGGTTAAATGGCTCTATAAACAGTCATTTGGCAATGCCCCTCCCATACCCACAATCTCCATCACGTAGAAAGGTATGAGCAGTCAGCTTATGGAACACTATCGCCTCCAAGTTCCCCTTTGTCACTCACCTTTACCAACTTGGATATATATTGCCATTCCTTCCTTTTTTGCTGCCTTAAAATCCTGTATCTCCCTTCCTTTTTTTAATTCATTCGTGAGACATGGGCGTCGTTGGCTGGCCAGTATTTATTGCCCATCCATAGTTTCCTGAGGGCAGTTGAGAGTCAACTACATTACTGTGAATCTGGAGTCACATGTAGGTCAGACCAGGTAAGGACGGCAGATTCCCTTCCCTAAAGGACATTAGTGAACCAGGTGGGTTAAATGGATATTAATGAACCAGATCTCCCTACCTAATGGTGCTGAGGGGTTCATTCCACCACACAGACTGCAATAGTTTAAGAAGGCAGCTTGCTGCTCTCTCCTCGAGGGCAATTAGTGATGGTCAAAAAATATGGCCTTGCCAGATATGTCCATGACCTAAGAAGAAATAGGAACAAATATCTGAAGCTTCGATCTGTAGCATGTGGACTCCTCTCTTCTTGTGAACCCATCTCAACCAAATGCTGTGGCCATTCTCTAGTATCTACAAGATATAGGCTGAAATTTTCCAGTCCTTCCCGCTGGAGGGATCTTTCGGTCTCAAAAGTGGCAGAGGGCATGGGGCATGCAAAGCCCTGTAGGCAGAGACAGGATGGGAAGATCCAGCCAATAGCGGGCCATTTCCGTCACCAGAAAATATACTGTGCTGGGGTTGGGGGGTGGGAGGGGGGGGGAGGGGGGGGGGGGGAAGAATGGTGGCAGGGAAAGTCCCGCCAATATTTTATGTTTAATATCGAATTCCAATTAAAAATGTGCTTTATCCCAGTATGAACCACAGGGGATTTTTAAATGCCTCGAAATACCTCGATGCAGCAATAGCCAATCTGTTCCCAAACATTTCTGGTAAAAGTAAAATCTATGATCAAGTTCAATGGTTGCAATACATGTGCATGCATGTGTGTCAAGGCATTAAGGTAGACATGTTGGAATTAGCAGTTGTGTGGGCAAAACCGCATCCACAATAACTTTAAAGTATTTTTGGCTGGGATCTTTAACCTCTGCAAACTGTTACAGTCTCCACAGCCACTTCATGCAATGACCCTGGGATTCCTCAGAATGGCACTCGCAGTGGAGACAGCAGGGAGCCTCGAGATTCAGTCGTGTTTCAGTGTGACCCTGGATACGCCCTGCAAGGAGCAGCTACAATCACGTGTGTCCAGATTGACAATAGATTCTTCTGGCAACCTGATCCGCCCACATGCATAGGTATTGATTTTCTTGTCTTGTTATTAAGCGGATGCTGTGCTTTTCAGGCTGTTCGTAGAATTATTTTCAAACTATTTTTAACACAGTATCTGAAATTGATTACTGAAAAGGAGCACAATGTAACCAAACAGAGGCTCTTTTTTATAAAGCCAACAGCAAGCTGGGTTTTTTTCAAAAGAGATTTGTTTAAAGATAAAATGAATAACTTGAAATGATGTGGGAAAAAATAGCACAAATGTCTTAAAGGAGACGGTGCCTGCTGAGAAACACATGCTTATTAGTTGGTTGTTCTTATCAAGCAACCTGTGTAATATACATGACCGAATCAAGTGCCCGGTCTCTTTCAGTGAGCATTCTTGTTAATAATGTCCTCATTAAATTGCAGGCACCAAATTGAGATTGAATTAGAAAATAACCTATCCTTCTCTGCCTCTAATTACTTCATGACTTTTGCTCAGTCCTCCCACTATTTGTGGATTATATTCCTAATCCACCTCCACTCTGTCACTGGTGCAGCTAATGGGAATTCACAACCTCCCCTTTGCCTGTCGGCTGAGAGTCAATAATTTCTTCACCCAAGAGAGTTATTTACCACACCGCATTGGCTGCATTTTTAAGGCAGGATTACTTTTGGCCTTGTTAATGTGTTTAATTTATTCATTAGCTTGTGTAGTTAGTTGCATTCTGAAATCAAGAATCTTTCAGATGCACAAAAATGAGACAGATCATTGAGTCCATTGAGTTTGTTCTTCCATTGAAGCTCTTCATTACCCTCCAGTTCTGTAGTATTTACCTGGATCTTGAATGACTTGGGTTGCTTCCATAGCCAGACCTGGATGACTCTTAGAGATGTTAATTACTCTTTATGAGTTTGATTTGATTTGATTCATTTTTGTCACATGTATTGGGATGCAGCAAAAAGTAGTGTTTCTTGCACACCTTACAGACAAAACATACCATTCATAGAGTACATAGGGGAGAAGGAAAGGAGAGGGCGCAGAATGTAATGTTACAGTCATATCTAGGGTGTAGGGAAAAATCAACTTAATATAAGATAGGTCCATTCAAAAGTCTGATGGCAGCATGGAAGAAGCTGTTCTTGAGTCAGTTGGTATGTGACCTCAGACTTTTGTGTCTTTCTCCCAACAGAAGATGGTGGAAGACAGAATGTCCAGGGTGCGTGGTGTCCTTGATTATGCTGGCTGCTTTTCGGAGGCAGTGGGAAGTGTAGACAGAGTCAATGGGTGGGAGGTTGGTTTGCGTGATGGACTGCACTACGTTCACAGCCCTTTGTAGTTTCTTGCGGTCTTGGTCAGAGCAGGAGACATACCAAGCTGTGATACAACCAGAAAGGATTCTTTCTGTGGTTCATCTGTAGAAATTGGTGAGAGTCGTAGCAGATATGCCAAATGTTAATCGGAGTGTTTCCCAATTCCAGAGTAACTCCAATGTTAATATGATAACAAATACTTTAAAATGAGCACATTAAGTGTTTGCATACAAACTCCAATTCTAAGCCATATGTCCAATTACTTAAATGATAATTGTCTGTTCTAACTGCCTTTGGACTTCTCAAAAATATGAAACAACACACTTATGGAATGTGATGGTGACATTTCCCAATAATTTGTACCTGATTATTAAAATCATTAAATCTCTACAGTGCAGAGGGAGGCCATTTGGCCCAACAAGGCTGCACCGATCACAATCCCACCCAGGCCACAACCCCACATATTTACCCTGCTATTCCCCCCTGACACTAGGGTCAATTTAGTATGGCCAATCAACCTAACCTGCACATCTTTGGACTGTGGGATGAAACGGGAGCACCTGGAGGAAACTCACGCAGACATGGGGAGAATGTGCAAACTCCACACAGACAGTGACCCGAGGCCAGAATTGAACCTGGGTCCCCGGCACTGTGAGGCAGCAGTGCTAACCACTGTGCTGTTCCAACTCAGAGGCTAAATCAGTTTGAATATGCTGCACCCCTTCATACATGTCCAACATGAATGCCAACAACATTTTCATAGTAACTTGATTGCAGTGTTAATATAAGCCTACTTGTGACACCAGTAAATAAACTATAAACATTGATTGGCCACTTAGTTGTATCAGACACGAGTTCTATGTCTGAAAATATTTAGTCAGAAAGCAGAAAATAAGATGAGGGGGATTCCTTAGCCAACATGGAATTCTCTTCATATCAACAATGTGTGCAAAAATGAAGACGATCTGAGTGCAAGCAAAAGACGGGTGGATTTTCTGCAGCATTTTCCACTTCACTGACGCAGCCAAAATAAAATCACGAGCAGTTGAGAAATTTTTCGATTCCACATAATTGTTCTTTTCAACTCGCACCAAGCGAGAAATTGCTGGTAAGGAAAAAACAAAATAAATGAAGATTCTCTGGAACAGAGTGACACTTGGCAGCAAGCTGAAAGTACTCCTGTGAATTGTGCTGTATGTTTCAGCATATACTGCAGTCTGCCCTGTTAGAATCGACTTTTTCTCTTACATTCTTTGAGTGACATTTTTTTAAACTTTTAATCAAAAGTGGAGCATCATAAATTTCGGATTCCTTTGTTTAGATTTTGTTTTTTTGTACTCATCAGCTTGCTTTAGAAGTTCCAATACCATTCAGCCAGTCATTTATGAATAATGCACAATATTGAAACCCGGATTGATCTTCAATATTTGATGCTAAATGCATCCAAGCTGTTTGGCAAAATCCTAACTTTCTGCTTGCCAGTTAAAGGGACATTTCTTTCATGAATAAGAGCAATTAAAACCTCTTATAAGCACTTATTTCTATAAATCCATGGACTAATTCTTATTAAACTGTATCAGTGCATTAATTATAGAATCATAGAATTCCTACACGTGTTGGATCTGGCCACAAATCGGGTTGGAACATCTTCCTCTTTCTCAACATGGCATAACATGAACAGAATCCTCTTGTAAAGCCATCACGAAATGCAAATATCTAACTTCTACAAACTTACGCAAGGAATCTCTACCAATGTATCCACTCCAGACTGTTATCCTGGGAGTATCCTAATCATCTATCTTTGGTCACCGCCTCATTCTCATCGGCACAGTGAGGGCAACACGGCAGCACAGTGGTTCGCACTGCTGCCTCACAACCCAGGGACCTGGGTTCAATTCCAACCTTGGGTGACTGTGTAAAGTTTGCACATTCTCCCCTTGTCTGCGTGGATTTCCTCCGGGTGCTCTGGTTTCCTCCCACAATCCAAAGGTGTGCACGTCAGATGGATTGGCCATGCTACATTGCCCTTTAGTGTCCCAAGATGTGTAGGTTAGGGGAATTAGCAGGGTAAATGCATGGGGTTATGGGACGGAGGGATGGGTCTGGGTAAGAAGCTCTGTTGGAGAGTTGGTGCGGACTCGGTGGTTTTTGGCCTGATTTGGGGGGGGCGGTTTATAGTCGAGTTCCTCAGGGGTCATTGTTACTCGCCCAGATTAAATATTAATGCCCTAGACTTTGGTGTACAGGACAATTTCAAAATTTGCAGGCAATACGAAACTCAGAAATATTGTGAACTGAGAGGGGGATAGTGTTAAACTTCAGAAGGACATGGACAGGTTGGTGGGATGGGCAGACAAGTGGCAGGTTAGATTGATTGGCCATGCTAAATTAACTCTAGTGTCAGGGGGAATAACAGGGTAAATATATGGGGTTACAGAAATGGGGCCTGGGTGGAATTGTGGTCGGTGCAGACTTGATGGGCCGAATGGCCTCTTTCTGCACTGTAGGGATTCTATGATGTTCTCTGATGATTTGAAAGTGCTGTTCAAACTCATGATAGAACAGGGCAGGTAGAGAGAAACTGTTCCCGTTGGTGGTAGAATCAAGAACCAGACGACACATTTTTCAGGTAGTTAGTAAAAGAAGCAATGGTGACATGAGAAAACTATTTTTTATTCGGCCTGAGAATGTGGTGGTGGCAGATTCAATCCCAGCTTTTGAAAAGGAATTGGACCATTATCTGAAAATGGAATATTTGTCGGACTATCGGGAAAAGGTGGGTGAATGGCACTCGGAGAGTCGCTGTTGAAGAGAGTGAGCAGAGGGTGAGCTTGGACTTGATGGGTCAGATGGAATCCTATGCTCAATGTTTTTGTTGTTTGAGAACTTGGAGAGAGCAATTAAGAGGGAGAATTCTGTTCAAAAGAATGCAAAACCTTTCTGCCTGTGTGGAAGATGTATTTCTTCTAAAATATATTGCCCATCAAAATTTGCCTGTCTGTAGTTAGCCCAAAGATCATGGAACTCGATACACATGATCCCAGTGGAACTGAGGCCTTACCAAGTGCATGAATTAATAATCTTCAAGATATTAATCTCACGCGGCTTCCTTCAATCATGTGGTGGCAGGAGCCTGTATTTGTTGAGGAAGCTGCGCTGGGTTGAGCTGATATTACCTACAAGCACCTCGTGCCTGCTGTGAGTATCACTTACCAACCTCTCCCTCAGCAAGCTTGAAGCTGTCGCGCTGTTATCCTCTTCCTCACTGCCCATGTAATACCCAGCATAGCTAGGCAAGACCTACCTGCTGGCATCTCTATGACAGCCCCTAATAAAAATGCAAATCCCAGCTATCTTTCCAATTTCCCTGAAAAACTGCACAGATAAAACTCAACAACACATTTATTTTTCAATAGATCAGTGAATTGGCTCTGTGCAAGCATCAACCTGGTGCATAAAAATTTTAATTTGGTCTATCGGAGAACCTATCTTTCAACAAATCATTGTCGTCTTTGCCTGTATGTAATTGCATTCCTTTGCACTGATGAAATCAGCTGTATTATTTAGTTGCTGGACAGAATAGACTTAAAATCTAATTGATACCACGAGCTGAATGATGAAAGCATGTTAGTTTGTCAGCCTTAACTTGACAGTTTATGAACAGGAGATTGACACATATTCGGAGGATTTTGTGCAAGCACCATGTTAAAACATGTCACTCCAGGTCAAATATGGACCAGTCCATTTTAAATCTCGCTAGCACAGTGGTTAGCACTGCTGCCTCACAGCGCCAGGGACCCGGGTTCAATTCCTGGCTTGGGTCACTGTCAGTGTGGAGTTTGCACATTCTCCCCATGTCTGCGTGGGTTTCCTCCGGGTGCTCCGGTTTCCTCCCACAGTCCGAAAGACGTGCTGGTTAGGTGGGTTGGCCATGCTAAATTGCCCCTTAGTGTCAGGGGGACGAGCTCGGGTAAGTGCATGGGGTTATGGGGATAGGGCTTGGGTGGGATTGTGGTCGATGCAGACTCGGTGGGCCGAATGGCCTCCTTCTGCACTGTAGGATTCTATGATTCCATAAGAACTTAACTTCATAGAAATGAATGGGGTAGCTGCTTAAGTGTAAAGGTTGCGGGAAAGGGAATCTTCTCTTGGAAGGGGAAGAAATGGCAAGAGTAAGAAATGAGCAATTTGCCTCAGTTTTTTTAAAGAAGTGTATGAATATATGGTCTTCAAGGCAACCTGTGAGAAATTTCCAAAAAGAATGCAAAAAATAAACATACATTTTCCTGCAAGCCATGCTGTCAACTCGAATCAAAATATCGAAATGCAAAATTGATCTCAACCAATCCTTTGCTCTAAATTGACACTATATATTTTGCCAACAATGGAGATTGTTAGTTTTGCTGGTTAGGTTACAGCTAGTACTGTGTGCAGTTCTGGTCGCTGCACGATGGAATCATAGAATCCCTGCAGTGCAGAAGGAGGCTATTTGGCCCATCGAGTCTGCATCCACAAAAATCCCATCCAGGTCCTATCTCTGTAACCCTAGTTCTACTTGCACTAAGGGGCAATTTAGCATGGCCAATCCACCTAACCTAAACGTCTTTGGACTGTGGGAGGAAACCGGAGCACCCGGAGGAAACCCACGCAGATATGGGAGAACATGCAAACTCCATGCAGACAGTGACCCGAGGCCGAAATTGAACCCAGGTCCCTGGCGCTGTGAGGCAGCCATCCCAACCAAAACGCCACCGTGCCGATCATGAAAGTAAATTTTAATTATCAACAAAGCCTGCCAACAACAGGTTTGGCAAATTATTTGACCATTGTAAAACGCAAGATCGATTATTCTTTGTTATGTGCTAAGTTCGCTGTATTCTACCAGAGTACCAGCAGAGTTGCTCCAGTTGAACACTGTACCCTGAGATAGACTTGCAGCAAAATATCAGGATCTAGCATGCCTGGAGGGTATTAGGATATTTTTATAAATATATCAGATATAAACTATAGTTAAATAAAGTGTAGGGCTTTTTTAGAGATCAGGAGTTAAGCCCTTGACAATCTCATAGATGGATGTTTTAAAGTTTATTTATTGGTGTCATAAGTAGATTTAAATTAACACTGCAATGAATTTAGAATCATAGAATCTCTACAGTGCAGAAGGAGGCCAATCGACCCATCGAGTCTGCAACGACCACAATCCCACCCAGGCCCTATCCTCATAACTGCATGTATTTACCCTTGCTAATCCCTCTGAAACTAAGGGGCAATTTAACATGGCCAATAAACCCAACCCTGACATCTTTGGAGTGTGGGAGGAAACCGGAGCACCTGGAGGAAACCCACGCAGACACGGAGAGAATGTGCAAACTCCACACAGAGAGTGACCTTTGGCTGGAATTGAACCCAGGTCCCTGGCGCTGCGAGGCAGCAGTGCTAGCCACTGTGCCACCTTAAAGTTACTGTGAAAATCCCCTGCTTTATGCCATGCTTCAGCACCTTTTCGGGTACACTGAGGGAGAATTTAGCACGGCCAATGCTCCTAACCAGAACATCTTTTGGATCTGCAGTTTTGTCAAAATTATACTCCATAAATAGTTTTCTTTCTTGGAGTTAAGTTTTTCCATATATGTTTGCAAAGATTTGATACCAGTGGAATAAAGCATTCTCTTTTATAACCTTTTGCAGTTCCATGCGCTTGAATCTCATGGAACAATTTTGTTTCCCCACATAAGGGTACAGCTTTTGTTTCATTTGAGATGTGATCTGAAGTTAAATGCAAGATAAAAATGTGGGGGAGTACTCCATCATAAATCAGTGTGTGAAAAATAGATATGCTACATCACACGGCGGCATGGTGGCACCGTGGTTAGCACAGCTGCCTTAAAGCGCCGGAAACCCAGATTCGATTCCTGGCTTGGGTCACTGTCTGTGCGGAGTCTCCACATTCGCTTCGTGTCTGCGTGGGTTTCCTCCGGGTGCTCTGGTTTCCTCCCACAGTCCAAAGATGTGCAGGTTAGGTGGGTTGACCATGTTAAATTGGCCCTTAGTGTCAGGGTGACTCGCAAGGATAAAAGCATGGGGTTAAGGGGGTAGGGCCTCGGTGGCATTGTGGTCGGTGCAGACTCAATGGGCCGCAAGGTCTCCTTCTGCACTGTAGGATTCTATGATCGCGTCCTTTCTCATTGTGCATAGCATGATGGCGCATATTCCCCGAAACAGGATGTCATGCTGGATATTAAGATCACTTATGAAATAAAGGAATGGAATCACTGAACTGGTTGCTGTTCCTCACTATATAACTAATCTTTCATTTCTTGCATTCCATGACTCAATATTCCATGGCCCATGTTCAACGATAAGCAGGTTTTCTATCATCGTGACTGTCACTGATTTTTACTGTAGCTTGTCCTTGGACCTAGGAAACAAATATGTTCTGCTTAAATTATCGGCAAGTTGCATCTGTTTTCTTGCTGATAAACAACTTGTATGTCATGTAGCTGAAGTCTCATTCACCTCGTTTATAGCTTTTTTCTTTGAAGTTTTATGAAGTGGTTTCTTACTTTTTCATCAAAGTTCTAAGCACTTATGATTTGTACTTAACGGTCACTGGCCTGTCACAACTATACTGATGGAATCTTTTGAGCACAGCTACTGCTCGATGTTGCTCTGTTTTAATCTGGGCTTGGCTGGCCTCTGTGTTTCTAAGTGCTCTGCCTACACTGGATGCTCATTTGTGTCAGTGCTGTTGTGTGGCCTGTTTCTGAAATGTTCGCTCGTACAGTGTGTTTTGCTGGTAGAAGGTCAACACTAAATGAGCTGACTCCTGCTGATGTTTAGGTCAGATTCTCGTTTCTGAGTTTTGATCGAACACCTTTAAGTGCACAAATAACTGAGCTTCACAAAAAAATAGTGTCGGAAGTTTTAAGCATCAAGTTTAAAGCATGTTTGGATCCCGGTGATATTTATGGACTTGGCTGTCAATGAAACAGCCCTGGATGTGCTTTCAGACTTATCGATGTGGAATTTCTAAGTTTTGTTAACTTGGAATTTGAAATCCAGCCCATGACATTTTCCCATGAAATCTCTGAGCTTTCCATTGTCACCACTGCTGGATTTCCCAATCATAAGGCTACCATGATACTGTATTTGTGATGGATTTCACTCCTTGGTGGACTCTGTGTTGAAATTCTTTTACTCTCTCGGGTATAGGAGAGGACATGTTGAGTAACCTTATCTGGTGCATGGAGTTTTAAACATGTGAAATTGAAGCGCTTTTTATCCAGGAGTAAACGCGTTGACAAAACATGGAATACCTCAGCTTGTCTTAAATTGGAGAATGTTTCTCAAAACTAAGCATGGCATAGAGACTACTTCTCACATTGTTCAGATATCGAGACTGAGATTTTCTCCAATATCTGCAAAGGCCAATCTTGAGCTGGGAAAGTGGTGCTGAAGCTGTTGACAGAAGTCGAGGCTTTCTCTGCCATATAGTGCGGCACTTTGAAAAAGAAACTTGAAGTTACGGGTTCCACGACATGTCGCTGGTGGGTGGGCAGCCTCTAATTCACCTGTCCCGCCATCAAATCAGACACTTGATAATCCGAGCACCGTGTTTAAAAGCCGCCCCAGCACTCGGCTAGGAAACCAGGAAACGATCTTCACTGAGCTGGCACTGCCCCGGCATGATGTGGAGATGCCGGCGTTGGACTGGGGTAAACACAGTAAGAAGTCTGACAACACCAGGTTAAAGTCCAACAGGTTTATTTGGTAGCAAAATCCACTAGCTTTTGGAGCGCTGCTCCTTCGTCAGGTGAGTGGGAATTCTATTCACAAACAGGGCATATAAAGACACAAACTCAATTTACAGAATAATGATTGGAATGCGAGTCTTTACAGGTAATCAAGTCTCAAAGGTACAGACAATGTGAGTGGAGAGAGCGTTAAGCACAGGTTAAAGAGATGTATATTGTCTCCAGACAGGACAGTTAGTGAGATTTTGCAAGCCCAGGCAAGTCATGGGCGTTACAGATAGTGTGACATGAACCCAAGATCCCGGTTGAGGCCGTCCTCATGTGTGCAGAACTTGGCTATCAGTCTCTGCTATCAGCCCCTGGCACACAGCTGGCAGCACCCTGGCACTGCCCTCTGCCCCAAAGCTTTGCATTCACTTCTGGTCTCCCCTGGGAGTACTGCTCGCCAGTTGCATGCCCTCTGAGACCAGTCATGCTTCATGCCATTCTTACATCACGCTGCTTTGGATGCATTTTTTAATATGGCAGATGGTTCCAGAAAATGAGCCTGATTTAAAAAGTACCTGGATGAGTACTTGGCAAGCTATAACATTCAAGGCTATGGGCCAAGTGCTGGCAAATGGGATTAGGTGGGCAGGTCAGAGTATTTCATGTATAGGTGCAGACTCTATGGGCCAAAGGGCCTCTCCTGCACTCTAGTATCCTGTGATAATTATATTACAGAATTTGTTATAATGAGGTTCCCGACATCACGGATGGGGGGAGGGGACCATTGCTCCCTGATTTGATGTCGTCGTGAAGTGCGACTTGAATATTTTCCACTCCCGTCGCTAAATCCATCCGAGACGAATGGGAGATGGAAATCCTGGCCTGAGAATGGATGAAAATCTTCCCCTTTCCATGTTTCTTACCAGGTAATCCCACATATCTTTGCCAATTTTCTTGAATCTGGGAATCTGTAAAAAAAAAATTACATCAGATTCCCAGTTCATCTGGAAACGTGAGTAGATTTTTAGGTTTTCCGATTTACTTCTGAGGCTGTATAAGGTTCTGGTCAGACCCCATTTGGAGTATTGTGAGCAGTTTTGGGCCCCATATCGAAGGAAGGATGTGCTGGCCTTGGAAAGGGTCCAGAGGAGGTTCACAAGAATGATCCCTGGAATGAAAAGCTTGTCGTATGAGGAACGGTTGAGGACTCTGGGTCTGTGCTCATTGGAGTTTAGGAGGATGAGAGGGGTTTTATTGAAACTTACAGGATACTGCGAGGCCTGGATAGAGTGGATGTGGGGAGGATGTTTCCACTGGTAGGAAAAACTAGGAAAAACTAGAACCAGAGGGCACAACGTCAGGCTAAAGGGACGATCCTTTAAAACAGAGTGGTGAATCTCTGGAACTCTTTACCGCGGAAGGCAGTGGAGGCCAGGTCATTGAGTGTCTTTAAGACAGAGATAGATAGGTTCTTGATTAATAAAGGGATCAGGGGTTATGGGAAAAGGCAGGAGAATGGGGATGAGAAAAATATCAGCCATGTTTGAATGGTGGAGCAGACTCAATGGGCCGAGTGACCTAATTTTGCTCCTATGTCTTATGGTCTTATCACCTGTAAAAGCAACAAACCCAAAGGGCGGCATTTTCCCGTCCCGCCTGCCACGGAAATTGTAGCTGGCGGAACACAGGCCATGCAAAGCTTCGTTGACTCAGGTGGGATTTTCGGACCATGGGGCGAGCACGGCTGGAAAATCCCACCCACAATCTTGCTTGCTGACTGGAATAACTTACAGTTTATATCTTTTCAGTTCTTTAGCAAGATGTTCACTTTTTTAAAAATCTATGATCACACCAGATACTTTGGTCACTGAAGCACAATTTTTTTTTGTCCTTGTTACGATCCCTGCAGCGACAGGTATCTTTAAAAGAAAGATTACTTTCCCAAACCACCCAATGGGAGAAACTGCTGAGAAAGATTTCACTTTTTAAAACCTGTCCTGTAACAAACTGACTAACATCAACATAATCCAAATGTTAATTGACAGGTAAATTACTTTGAACAGGAAAACAATTTTATTTCAAACTGATACCACAAACACTACTATCTCATTGAAACTTAGAGAATACTAAAAGGCCTGGATAGAGTGGATGTGTGGAAGATGTTTCCATTGGTAGGCGCGACTAGGATCCGAGGGCACAGCCTGAGAGAAAAGGGTTTTAGAACCGAGATGAGGAGGAATTTCTTCAGCCAGAGGATGGTGAATCTATGGAATTCATTGCCAATGTGGAGGCCAAGTCATTGAATGCATTTAAGATAGAGATAAATAGGTTCTTGATTAATAAGGGGATCAAAGTTGACGGGGAAAATGTGGGAGAATGGGGTTGAGAAATATATCAGCCATGATTGAATAGTGGAGCAAACTAGATGGGCTGAATGGTCTAATTTGGCTCCTATGTTTTATGGTTTTATGGCACACAAGTCTTCTTGTTTGTCCTTTGAGACAAAGGTGACTGTTGTGATATGAAGTACATATCCATTTCAGAGAACATTTTTAACTGTTGCCATTTACTACAGGATGTGATGTATTAGTCCCATAACTTGGATTCAGTCAACAAGCAGCAGTGGTCAAGATCAGTTGTACTATACCTTGCCCCCCCATTAACTGTATCTGTATATAGTATCATCTTCAAATAAAAGAATCCTCATTATTGTTTCACCAATCTTTGTGTATTTTTGGTACATTTACATTGAAGAGAAGAATGTAACAATGACCACGTTTATCATCTGGGGTGTTTGGTAGGATTCTGAAGAGTATGTAGGTTTTTATTTGATTTATTAGTGTCACAAATAGGCTTACATTAACACTGCAATGAAGTTACTGTGAAAATCCCCTGGTCGCCACACTCTGGCACCTGTTCGGGTACACTGAGGGAGAATTTAGCATGGCCAATGTGCCTAACCAGCACGTCTTTCGGACTGCGGGATGAAACCAAAGCCCATTGCTGCACAATGGAAAATGGCAGGGTGTGTTCACACCATCTTATGACAGATTGGCTTTGGCCACTTTCTCCGTTAAGTTTCAAAACTTGGAGACATGAAGTCTTGAATTCTGTTGATTTTGCATTTTGGGTAAATTCCACAGACAGCTTCCATCTGAGTGTGTCCATCCATGGGAGAGGCTTCCACCCATGTTAATTTAATCAGGCACTTTCTGGAGACCCAATGCAGAAATTGTTAAAGTCACCTGACCTTTGGCAATCATCTTAGTTACCTTGTTAGCGTCCAATTTTAAATAGGAGATAGTTCCAGAAATGGTTAAACTGAATGCAGCCAATGTTTACAGGTGCGTATAGGACATTCAGTGGGTATGACCGTCACAAATCAGCTTTTCCACTTAAACCAAACATTTATAATATTGAGCAGTTAAAGAAAGTACTTGGTATATTTCAGTACTTTTTGCACCAGAAGCAACATTAGTCACAGGCTTCAAGCTTCAAAATAACATTTTTTGTTCTGCAGCTTAGCCTCCGTGACCTGCAATTTTGGCTCTTTCACTCCTTTATCTGATTTATTGCAGCATCCAGTTCTTTATTTAATCATCAAGGAGAGGTTTGTTTCTGTGTTTTAGAACAAGATCGCGTTGAGCTAATTAGCTGCCTTGGATACTGCTGTATTAGATACTGTTTTCTCAGAGATGCTGCTTGCACACACATATGTGGGCACATTCAACTTCTGAGCCTATATATCACATGGTGCTATGCCAGCAATCAATATGTAGCACAGGCAGCATGGCGGCACAGTGGTTAGCATTGCTGTCCCACAGTGCCAGGGACCCAGGTTCAATTCTCGGCTTGGGTCACTGTCTGTGCAGAGTCTGCACTTTCTCCCCGCGTCTGCGTGGGTTTCCTCCAGGTGCTCTGGTTTCCTCCCATAGTCCGAAAGATGTGCTGGTTAGGTGCATTGGCCGTGCTAAATTCTCCCTCAGTGTACCCGAACAGGCGCCGGAGTGTGGCAACGTGGGGATTTTCACAGTGACTTCATTGCAGTGTTAATGTAAGCCTAATTGTGACTCATAAATAAACCTGCTATTTGGCTTTCAGCTCTTTGTAGTTCAACAATTTAATTAACTGCGCCAATGGTCAGCATCAAACGTAGGTCAGTCAGGAATATTTCAGGTTTGAGCCATTCTCTTCCCCAGAGAGCATTAGAGACTGGGTCACTGAATATATTCAAGGCTGAGTTTGAAGGAATTTTGATCTCCAAGAGAATCAAGGATAATGGGGGAGGAGACAGGGGTGCAATTCAATTGTGGGACATGGGCGTCGCTGGCTGGCCAGCATTTATTGCCCATCCCTAGTTGCCCTTGAGAAGGTGGTGGTGAGCTGCATCTTAAAAGGCTGCAGTCCATGTCCAGTGGGTTGACCCACAATGCCACCAGGGAGGGAATTCCAGGATTTTGACTTAGCAACTGTGAAGGAACGGTGATATATTTCCAAGTTAGGATGGTGAATGGATTGGAGGGGAACTTCCCAGATATCTGTTGCCCTTGTGCTTCCATATGGAATTGGCTGTGGGTTTGGAAGGTGCTGTCTAAGGATCTTTTGTTGAATTGCTGCAGTGCATCTTGTAGATAGTACACACTGCTGCTACTGAGCACTGGTGGTGGAGGGAGTGGATGTTTGTCGAGGAGGTGCCAATCAAGCGGGCTGCTTTGTCTTGGATGATGTCAAGCTTACTGAGTGTTGTTGGAGCTGCACTCATCCAAGCAAGTGGAGAGTATTCCATAACTCCTGACTTGTGCCTTGTGGACAGGCTTTGGGAATTAAGGCCACAATCAGATCAGCCATGATCTTATTGGATGATAGAGTAGGCTTGCTGTGTTGAATGGCCTACTCCAACTTCTTAATCATCATGATGAATGGCAGAGCAGGCTCGAAGGGCCAAATGGCCTCCTCCTGCTCCTATCTTCTATGTTTCAATGTTAAATCCTTATTACAAAGGTCTCTCCCCAATACCAGAACAATGTGCATGAACGTGAACTAGAAGAGTGTCACAAATAAACCAGCGTGACACTTCTTCATCCTGTCCAACCTTTTATCAGTGGGCACTTTGAGTAAGGCTGAGAATTTAGTGGCACTGAATGCAAAGCTATGAGGGGACCTGTGCCATGGACTCCTACGAGATGCATTTGGATTGCTCGCACTCATTTTAGTTCATGTTTGCAGCAACCAGACTAGAAAAGCCTTTCATCCAATAACTCTGGGCTGCAGTGATCGGAGACAGGCAGTGTCCCTTGCTGTCTGCTGGAATCTGGTATCTTCAGGAAATGGCAATTGCTTGTCAAGTTAGCTGCATGGCTATATCAGATTAAATTGTCAAACGCCATAGATCTGCTCATGTTGATTGAAGTTGAATGATGCTTGCATATCCTTATATGTAATAAATGAGCTAGCTGAGTTATTTGACAAGTAAAATTATCATTGGCAGTAGCTTAATGATATTCTGAAAAGTAATTTATAGATACCTTTCCATGTTCCAATGTATACTGATTATATTTTGAGATACCTTTAAATGATTTGGTGATAAGCGGTTAGACACGGAGTTGAATGGTTTCTTCCTCTCTCCATGTGATAGCATATCGAAAATGTACCTACAGAACCTCAAAATGATTTTGATGTCTTTTGCCGGAATTTGAGATAACGTAAATTGATTTTTTTTTTGAAAAGTATACATGTAATTTAAAATGATTTGTAGACATTCCAAAATGACTTATTCCATAACTCATCCAATAGTCAGTCAAATGTATCTTAACCTGTTCAAGTTAATACAATTTGTCAAAGACGTCATTGTAAAAAAAAGTAAATACTCTTTTATTAAGTAGTGGACTGTTATGGAGCATATTTTTATTTACTTACATCCAGTAACACCTTTATTGTTCAGCCTATATGAAACCCAGATTGATGGGATCAAAGTCTATGGTGGACTGGCTGTCAAAATCCTATATGATTGTGATATATAAAATCCTATATATCCTATATGTAAGCCCACGTGGACTCAACTTAATTCCCAATCCACCTATGAATTAAACTACCCTAGTTTGACACAAAATTGGGTTTCTCACTCCAAAGATCTCTATTTGCATCACTGCAGTACAGGATATTCTAATGAGATTGAGAATAATCAAAGGAACTTTACTCCAGATTTAGCATGCTATACCTGAACCATACTCGTACTGAGTACCTAAAATGGAAAGCATTTCATTCACCAAGATTATTGTTCCTCATCTTCAAGAGCCACAGTAGCGCAGCGGTTAGCACTGACCCACAGCGCCAGGGACCCAGGTTCAATTCCCAGCTTGGGTCACTGTCTGTGTGGAATTTGCACATTCTCCCTGTGTCTGCGTGGGTTTCCTCCGGGTACTCCAGTTTCCTTCCACGGTCTGCTGGTTACGTGGATTGGCCATGCTAAATTCTCCCTCAGTGTACCCGAACAGGCGCCGGAATGTGCCGATTAGGGGATTTTCACAGTATCAATGTAAGTGTTAATGTAAGCCTATTTGTGACACTAATAAATAAACTTTAAACTTCAGAAAATAAAGTGCTCTCTGGACCAGGCTAGTTTACAATGATAGAACTGTTTTCAGCAAAGCAATCATGAGGGTTGATTTTCATTAAGTTGTCCGAACACGTAGTTTGTTTCTGTTTCAAATACCTAGTAAGAGTTTTTAACAACACCAGGTTAAAGTCCAACAGGTTTATTTGGTAGCAAACACCATTAGCTTTCGGAGCACTGCTCCTTCATCAAATGGAGTGGAAATGTGCTCTCAAACAGGGCACAGATTCACAAAAATCAAGTTACAGAACACTGATTTTGTAACGGCATCTCCACATCAAATACCTAGGACAGTGAAAAAGGATTGACAATATTGTGTGAACAAAAGGGGAGTGGAGCACGTGGATCAGCAAGTTATTGTTAATGGGTCCATTGAATTAGGCCTCAAAGCCTTGTATTGTGGTTTGAGTGTACTTCATAGAAACCCTACAGTGCAGAAGGAGGCCATTCGGCCCATCGAGTCTGCACCAACCACAATCCCACCCAGGCCCTACCCCCACATATTTACCCGCTAATCCCTCTAACCTACACATCCCAGGACTTGAAGGGGCAATTTTTAACCTGGCCAATCAGCCTAACCCGCACATCTTTGGACTGTGGGAGGAAACCGGAGCACCCGGAGGAAACCCACTCAGACACGAGGAGAATGTGCAAACTCCACACAGACGGTGACCCGAGCCGGGAATCGAACCCGGGACCCTGGAGCTGTGAAGCAGCAGTGCTAACCACTGTGCTACCGTGCCGCCCTACTTGTGTGTGAGAATCTGCACAAGCACATCTCTGGCTTGACCAGATTGACCCAGTATTTCAGTCCATTACTTGCCAGTGTTGTACATGATGTAACGTTGCCTTTACTACTGGACTTGTAGATAGAAGGAAACATTCCAAGCAAATGCATCTCGAGGGTCGCCACCAGAGATGAGACTGAATTGTTTTTTAGGATTGATTAGCTTTTTTAATAGAATTTCATTTTGGGGATTAGTCGAATCGACACGGGGTTAAATATTTAGATTAAAATAAAGGTTAAGCAGACCTCGTGCTCCTCTATGACTCCGCTGATTGAAGCAATGAGTAGCAGAGACGTAAGGACCAGAGCAGTCTCTCTATTGATTCCCAGCCTGTGCTGAGTTATCTGATTCCAGTCTGACAACAATACAGATGTTCCAGTCAGTCGCAGTGACCTCCTGTTGAAGGGTAGCAAAGGTTCCTGGTTGCTATCTGATGGTTCTCGTGACCACACAATCAAATAGCCTGGCAACACTTAGATCTAAGCTGAGCCAGAAAGAACACCACTGGGGGCAAAGATTATTTACAGCAGAGGGGAGGTTCCTTTTGTCTCCTTGCTGAATGGTTGCCTCCTTAAGCTGATCTCTGGGAAGCAGAAGATTGATCTTCTACCAGAATTTACTGTGTACCATGGAATGGATGTAACATTAGTGTACTGACTGGCGTCCAAATTCTGCTCCACCATGCCAATACCAGAATGGCAGGACTGACACATGAAGAAAGACTGAATCAACTGGGTTTGTACTCAGTGGAATTTAGAAGAATGAGAGGGGATTTCATCGTAACATATAAAATCCTGATGGGATGGACAGGCTAGATCTGGGAATAATGTTTCCGATGTTGGGAAAGTCCAGAGTCAGGGGTTACAGCCTAAGATTAAAGAGTAAGCCATTCAGGACTAAGATAAGGAAGAACTTCTTCACTCTGAGAGTTGTGAAGCTGTGAAATTCTCAACCGCAGAAAGCTATTGGGGCCAGTTTGTTCGATATGTTCAAGGGGGAGCTGGACGTGGCCCTTGCAGCTAAAGGAATCAAGGGGGGATGGAGTATGGAGAGAAGGGGGGATGGAGTATGGAGAGAAAGCGGGATGGAGAGAAAGCGGGAGTGGGATACTGAAAGTGTATGATCAGTGTATGATCGTATTGATCATATTGCATGGTGGTGCAGGCTTAAAGGACCGAATGGCCTGTGTGGCCAAATTCCCCTCCAACTCGATTTTCAAGTTTGCTTATGACACCACCATAATGGGACAGATCTCAAACAATGATGAGATGGAGTACAGGAAAGAGATAGAGAATCTGGTGAACTGGTGCAATGACAATAATCTCTCCATCAATGTCACAAAATGGAGGAGATACTCACCGACTTCAGGAAGCGTAGTGGAGGACATGCCCCTATCTATATCCAGGGGGGCAAAGTAGAAATGGTCGAGAGCTTCAAGTTTTTAGGTATCCAGATCACCAACAACCTGTCCTGGTCCCTCCATGCCGACGTTATAGTTAAGAACGCCTCTACTTTCTTGGAAGACTAAGGAAATTTGGCATGTCCGCTACGACTCTCTCCAGCTTTTACAGATGCACCATAGAAAGCATTCTTTCTGGTTGTATCACAGCTTGTTTTGGCTCCTGCTCTGCCCAAGACCGCAAGGAACTACAAAGGGTCATGAATGGAGCCCAGACAATCACTCAAACCAACCTCCCACCCATTGGCACTGTCTACACTTCCCGCTGCCTTGAAAAGCAGCCAGCATAATGAAGGGCCTCACGCACCCCGGACAGTCTCTCTTCCAACTTCTTCCATCGGGATAAAGATACACAAGTCTGAGGACACATAACAACCGACTCAAGAACAGCTTCTTCCCTGCTGCCCTCAGACTTTTGAATGGACCTATCTTGCATTAAGTTGATCTTTCTCTACACCCTCGTAACACTACATTCTGCACTCTCTCGTTTCCTTCTTTATGAACGGTATGCTTTGTCTGTATAGTGCGCAAGAAACAATACTTTTCACTGTAAACTAATACATGTGACAATAATAAATCAAATCAAAGCCTACTCCTGCACCTATGTTCTATGTTTCTTACCGATCATACAAGAAAATCTCTGCATTTAAGGTTCATTCCCTCCATCAGAGTATCAGAAATAGGAGCAGGAGTAGGGCCATTTGACCCATCAAGCTTACACTGCCATTCAGTGAGATCATGGCGGATCTGATTGTTGTCTTAACCTCAGGGTTTGCCCATCTCCCATAGCTTTCGGCTCCCTTGTCATTAAAAAAAATCTGTCTGGCTCAGCCTTGAATATACTCAATGACCCAACCTCCACTGCTCTTTGTGGAAGAGAATTCCAAAGACAAAAACCCTCTTAAGGGAATAAATTTTTCCTCTTCTCTCAAATGATAGCCCCCCCTCATCTTTAAACTGTGCCCCGAGTTCTAGATTTGCCCAGAAGAGGGGAAATCCTTTTAGCACTCCCCCTGTCAAGCTCCCTCAGATTCTTAGATGATTCGATAAGATCACCTCTCATTCTTCTGAACTGCTCAACCTTTCCTTATAAGGCACACATACACGTACCTACATATATCGCCTTTAATATCTTTGATCTTTCCTTCACTTAAGTCGTTTAATGGAGACAGTTCTACTGACAGCTCTCTTAGAACCACTTTAAAAATACACTTTGTGAATGAATGTTCCTTAACCCCAGCTGTAAAGAGCTTTAGCCACACACTTGTTCAAAGAGTTATAGTTCTGACTGGAATGTTATTGACAAAAAGCATACAAATAAAAAAAAACTAAAAGCTGCAAGAAGGTCCAGAGATAACTCTTTGTGACGAGCAGTATTGTATCCTGGATTTCTAATCTTGAAAGGAGGCTTCAGATAGAATAGATAAAGGCAATGGATGGACAAAAGGTAGTGCTGACACTTTAGGTCGGGCAACACTGTGGTAACGCGGAGCTGATGACTGGTATGGTGAATCTTGAAGATCTCAGCAGAAGGGTATTTCAGAATGAGTTAACTGTAGAATGTAAATCAATATCGTACCAGAATCACAGAATACTACAGTGCAGAAGAGGCCCTTTGGCCCATCGAGTCTGCACCGACACTTGAAATGCCCTGACCTGCCCACCTAATCCCACTTGCCAGCCCTTGGCCGACAGCCTTGAATGTTTTGGCGTGCCAAGTACCCATCCCAGGCAGTGCATTCCAGACCGTCACCACCCTCTGAATAAGAAGGTTTTTCCTGAAATCTCTCCAAAAGCTCCAACCTCTCACTTTTAACTTGTATGCCCCCTCGGAACTGACCCTTCAACTAAGGGGAACAGCTGCTCCCTACCCACCCTGTCAATGCCCCTCATAATCTTGAACACCTCAATCAGGTCGCCCCTCAGTCTTCTCTGCTCCAACGAAAATAACCCAAGCTTATCCAACCTCTCTTCATAACTTAAATGTTCCATCTCAGGCAGCATCCTGGTGAATCTCCTCTGCACCCCCTCCAGTGCGTTCACGTCCTTCCTATAATGTGGCGACCAGAACTGCACACAGTACTCCAGCTTTGATCTCACCAAAGTTCTATACAACTCCATCATGACCTCTCTGCTTTTGTAATCTATACCCCAATTTTGGGTAGCCATTGGTGAGAGAGAAAGAGGTCCAAAAAATATTATTAAATACAGTAAGACACTGAAATTCCGATGTAATTTTCACTGATCTATCACTAACTCTGGAGGAATGCACCAGAAAATGGTTAGGATCCATTCACGTTGGGCCTCTGCAGTTCTCAAGGTGTCAAAGGGCACAATTTCTGCCTGCTCCCTCGAGAGGCGCACACTTTGTGAGGGAAATTTTCGCTAGCCTGGTTCAGTTAGGACCTGGTGTGCTATGGAGGCCAAAACTCCCAGAGTGTTAAGATGCACCGGCCTTCAGGTGGGTGGGAGTGGAGGTGTTCCTGACTGCCCAAAGATATGGGACGTTTTTTTTCAGGAACAATTTTGTGCCTAGCCCGCCAAGTGGGTGGAGGTAGACATCACTGGGGTCGGTGCACTCAGCTGCCTATCAGACTTTTTTTGGAGCAGGTTTCAGTGTGTATTGGACCCTCAATCGATAGTGGATCCAATGTCTGTTTTAGGCAGGAGTTACAAGGTACTGGAAGGCAGTTGGTGCCTGTGGAATTAATTGTATATCAGCAAATAGTCACTGCCTTTCAGAGGTGTGCACGATAAACAGTCTCACAACACCAGATTAAAATCCAACAGGTTTATTTAGAATCATGAGCTTTTGGAGCCTGATGAGGGAGCAGCGCTCCGAAAGTTTGTGATTCTCAATAAACCCGTTGGACTTTAACCTGGTGTTGTAAGACTTCTTACCGTGCCCATCCCAGTCCAATGCCGGCATCTCAACATCATTTCAGAGGTGTGGCAGAGGAATTTGGCAAGGATTGAAGATTGAGATAAATAATCCTGGCACAAGTACCTTGCCAGCTACTGTCAGACACCTCTAACTTCACACTGATTTGCTCCGTAACAGAAAAGTTTGAATCATTACTTGAAATGTGATATTGTTAACCCTGCAGATAGAATTCTTTAAAGAAAAATTGACCTTGTTTCTGAAATTCGGGGTATTCAGATTAATAATTTTCTCCCCTTTTCCCAGCTCCATGCGGTGGGAACCTGACTGGACCCACAGGAATCATCTTGTCTCCCTTTTATCCAGAGCCTTATCCACATGGCAAGGAATGTGACTGGAAAATGACAGTGTCACCCGACTACGTCATTTCCCTAACCTTCCAGAGGTAAGATCTGCATGAAAATTAAGTTGTTAAAAGGGAACTGTAACCTTACCTGAGGATGTGAAGCACAAAGGATTAGGAACAAACTGGGGGCCGGTTGAATGGCTGCTTTGTGTTGTGATTTTCTATGATTCTGTGATTATACTAACTGTGGAACATTATAATTCCAATGTAATAAACACAAGAGGTTAAGACATTGCAAAATTACAGGGTTACAGTATTATTCCAGCCCATAAGCACTGAGTACATTCAAAACTAATGGGAAGACAGGACCATTCAGTGTGAAAGATCCTTGATGCAATTTGGATCAGTAGTATGAAAAGCCAGTGATTTAAAGTTAAAGTTTACTTATTAATCACAAGTAGGCTGAAATTCACACTGCAATGAAGTTACTGTGAAAATCCCCCAGTCGCCACACTCGGGTGCCTGTTCGGGTACACTGAGGGAGAATTTAGCATGGCCAATTTACCTAACCCACACATCTTTGGACTGTGGGAGGAAACCGGAGCACCCGGAGGAAACCCACGCAGACACAGGGAGAACGTGCAAACTCTGCACAGACAGTGACCCAAGGCGGGAATAGAACCTGGGTCCCCGACGCTGTGAGGCAGCAATGCTAACCAGTGTGCCACCATGCCATCCCTGTGCCAACGTGGGTTCACTAACTCCGTTGCGGCATTAATGTAAGCCTACTTGTGACACTAATAAATAAATAATAACTTGGATCAAATTTGGCTGCAAATAGATGAGAATTGTTGCGTGTATAATCAGTATTGATGAGATAAATGACCAGCTCCAGGAACAGCTGAATGTCACACAGATAAGCCCCTGTGTTGTAAGCAATGTTAAATAAAATGTGGTTCAACAAATTTAAAAGCGTAATATTCACTTGCACTTGTTAAACCATTGCTCAGGCATGCAGAACAGTTTTTTTTTAACTTTTAATCATTAAAGTCATTTCATGCTGGTCTTGGAACAGGCTAATTAGGAAATGGTGGAATAGAAGCCGCGTGACAGCTGGAGGGTGGCAGGGTGACCTTTCCGCAACAGGGGTTCACATCCTGGGACTGATGAAGATACCACGGACATTATCTCCTGCTGAAACCTTGCTAAAATAACTGTGTTGTGTTGATTTGAGCAGCATTACAAGACAGCAATTATTGCAGCCCCATGAGACCTGAGCAGTGTGGAATATATTAGACACTAATATCAATATTTTACCATTTTCTGTGCGTATCAATGGGAGATAAACAACAGGCCTTCGGAAATGCTTTCTCATTTATATGGTTCACATCCTGTAACACTTGGAGAACTGAAGCAGGATTTTAAATTTAATAGCATGTGGCAAAAATCTATGATCTGTGACCAGAGAAGATTTTACTTGTGGGGTTTGGAATTACTCATTGCTAATTGTTCTTTCAGATCCCTTTTGCCACATCTAAAATCAATATCTGTTTTAAAATGCCACTTCTGCATTAGATATTAAACTCAATATTAGCCTCTTGAAAGTTACTGAAGTGGTTTCAGTGTCTGATGCACCGTATATTCTCAGCAAAATTATGAGATTGATAGAATCATAGAATCTTACAGTGCAGAAGGAGGCCATTCGGCCCATCGAGTCTGCACCAACCACAACCCCACCCAGGCCCTATCCCCATAACTCCATGCATTTACCCTAGCTGGTCCCCCTGACACTAAGGGGCAATTTAGCATGGCCAATCCACCTAACCCGCACATCTTTGGACTGTGGGTGGAAACCGGAGCATCCAGAGGAAACCCACGCAGACAAGGGGAGAATGTGCAAACTCCACACAGACAGTGACCCAAGCCGGGAATCGAACCCGGGTCCCTGGCGCTGTGAGGCAGCAATGCTAGCCATTGTGCCAACATGCTACCCCTATGCCAACGTGCTGCCCCTCAGAGAAAATGTATGTATATTTAAATTATATTTTAAACCCAGTGCCACTCTCACTGCCTATCCTTGGTGACAATGAACATAGGAAAAAACAAAAGCTCCAAAAAGTTTTTTTAAGCAATAACAGTGTACAAAAAGAGCTCAGCTTTTCACATCCCTGTCACTAAAGGTAGGGCTACTGGTGGGTTTGGAAAAGTAGCCTCTCTCCTTCCCTTTTTTGAGTCTCTTGTTCTGTCCTTTATTTTCTGCATTCTCCACTTGCTCTCCCTTCATGAAGTTGCCAATTCTTCTTTCTGTGCTTCTCTTTGGGACAGCTCCAGGATTTCACTGTGCCCTCTCTTTGGGCTAAAGGAGTCAGCCCAGCAGGTTTGAGACCCGTCTCTCTTTTCTTCCATTGTCAACGTCACAAATGCTGAACATCAATGAGCAAAATAAAACAAATAAGGACATAAGAACTCGGAGCAGAAGTAGGCCATCTGGCCCCTTGAGCCTGCTCCGCCATTCAGTAAGATCATGGCTGATCTTTCTGTGGACTCAGCTCCACTTACCTGCCACTTACCCTTAATTCCTTTACTGTTCAAAAATTTATCTATCCTTGCCTTAAAAACATTCAACGAGGTAGCCTCAACTGCTTCACTGGGCAAGGAATTCCACAGATTCACAACCCTTTGTGTGTAAAAGTTCCTCCTCAACTCAGTCCTAAATCTGCTTCCCCTTATTTTAAGGCTATGCTCCCTAGTCCTAGTTTCACTTGTCAATAATAATAATAATAATTGTCAGTAATAATATTACTCCAGTTACAGGGAGTGGCATGATTCTAGATCTCAGTGGGATTCTGGATTGTATCATCGATTTTGTTTAAGATTGCTTTGGAGGGCAAAATCAGACCAGGCGCCATTTCCATCTGATCCTGCAGTTCAATGGACATTTCTATTTAAAATGTCAATCATAGAGGCTTTGTTGCATCTGAATGAAAGATGGAATGGAGGGGGGAACAGGGGGAAGGCTGAGACTGACATTTTAGTTAAATTTTTTTATGGGATGTGTACACTGCTGGCTGAGTCCAGCATTTATTGCCTATCCCTTACTGCATTTCCCTCATTGCCTATCCCCTACTCCATTTCGGAGGGCATTTGAGAGTCAACCACACTGCTGTGGCACCTGTAGGTCAGACCAGGCAACGTCGGCAGATTTCCTTCTCTAAAGGGCATTAGTGAATCAGATGGGTTTTTCCAACAATTGACAATGGTATTATGGTCATCAGTAGATTCTTAATTCCAGATATTTTTTGTTGAATTCAAATTTCACCACCTGCTGGGGTGGGATTCGAACTCAGCTCCTCAGATCATTAGCTGAGTTTCTGGATTAATAGTCGAGTGATAATACCACTAGGCCATTGCCTCTCTCTTCCTCCCCCTATGACAACAGTTTCATGGTCATACAGTTAATCATTAGGCTTTTAATGCCATATTTTAATTGAATTATTATTCAACCATCTGCCGTGGTGGGATTCGAACCCGAGTGCCCAGGGCATTACTCTGGGCCTCTGGATTGCTAGTCCAGTGATAATTGCACTGTGCCACTGCCACACACGAATGTGAAATTTAAAATGAATTACGGAAGATAAAAAATTGACCTAAGATAAGGGGGGCAATTCTCCCATCCTGCTGCACTTATCTTTTAGCCTAGCAGGCCGGGGATCAATGCATGGGACCTGCGCTGGGCGTCCCGCCCCGATAGTGTCTCCCAGTGCTAGATTTCCAGCAGCTTCAGCTCCCTGCCGGAAATCAGTGGGGAGCCGCATATATTGTTCAAATGGGAATTTAAATAGAATTTAAATAGAATTAGCGGGCTCGGGATAGAAATCCCCAAGTTGGCCGGCGATCGGGGGGGGGCTGGCAGTACGGGGCCACTGCGCATGCGCTGATCTCGGCACTGACAGATCAGTGTGTGCGCAGTGGCCTGCTCAGCGGGATGCTGCCGGCCTCTCCTGCGGGGATAGGTCCCACCCCCAGATTTTCAGCATGATTTACGCTGAGACGCTCTGCAGTGCACAGAACGTGGAAGATTAATTTTGAAATTCCCACTGGGAAAAAAAAACTGGGATTTACTCCAGTTTTCACGCGAATTTAACACTTGGAATTTCTTTGGGAGAATCCCGGCCAGTATCTTTTATAAAAGTGTTCCAGACAATTAAGCAAGACAAATTGTAACAGGAAAACAGCCTTTATATGTCGTGACATTGATGGAATAAGATTCCTGGTGCTGTAAGATTTAGTTATTTGGTCTCTTTGCAAAATAAAAATTGCATGTGGTCGTGGGTCTTGAAGCTGGCTCAAAAAGGTTTAGTTTGGATTGTTTCTGAAGGTTGTTTGAACCACTCTTCCTCTTCTCTGCTTTCAGCTTCAATGTGGAGCCAGGCTATGACTTCCTTCACATTTATGATGGACCAGATTCTCTCAGTCCTCTGATTGGCAGCTTTCAAGGCCCGCAGCTGCCTGACAGAATCGAGAGCAGCAGCAACAACCTTTTCCTGGCCTTTCGCAGTGACGCCTCTGTCAGCATGATGGGATTTTCTCTTCAATATACAGGTAACTCATTTTCATCCAGACAGATCATCGTGTTGGCAATATTTAACAAGAACGTGCTGGTTGTACCAAAGTCCCAGGGAACGCTTCCAAGTGTAGTGCTGGTGTGTGTGCGTGTGCAACCATGCATCGAAGTCTTTTTTAAAAAAAGATTGTATAAGAATAATAATTGAAGTGTCCTGTTGCCATCTGTCGTTCTTATTGTATTGCGATGTCTAAGGGATTATCTAGCATAGTTGGCTGATTCTTGATAGAATTGTGTGGGTGCAGATACAATTGACATCATGTTTAAAGAGAAGTTGCGTGGCAAGTTTGTTAACAGTGGGGTGAGGTGGGGAGACGGAAGATAGGGTTGGCAGTGTCATGACCGGGTAATCAGAAAAGGAACAATCAAAACCAAGATGGTAAGCAAAACTGTTTATTTATTATTTATGTCACAAGTAGGCTTACATTAACACTGCAATGAAGTTACTGTGAAAATTCCCTAGTCGCCACACTCCGGCACCTGTTTGGGTACACTGAGGGAGAATTTAGCATGGCCAATGCACCAAACCAGCACATCTTTCGGACTGTGGGAGGAAACCGGAGCACCCGGAGGAAACCCACACAGGCACGGAGAGAATGTTCAAACTCTGCAGACAGTGACCCAAGCCGGGAATCGAACCGGGTCCCTGGCGCTGTGAGGCAGCTGTGCTGACCACTGTGCCACCGCATCGCCCCTGGATTGCTGTTCGGTGATTGCTTGGAACTGGTTGCTCTCCTGTCTCTATGGCTGAGAGATGACAGGCGGAATTTTGTTGGGAGGGTAAGAGACCCACCATTGGAGGGGTGGCATCGGCAGATTAAGTGGACGGCAGCCCGCCTTGAGGAGCTGCCGGCCCAATCAGAGGGCTCTGTAGCCTCAGCTATGTCACTGCGAATGATGGCCAGTTCTCAGGCAGGAGTTCCAGGAGGAAGCACCCTCAAAAGAAAGGTGATGGGGGCCTCCAACACCAGGCAGGCAGAGTCTGGTGAAGGGGGTGGTCATGAGGCATCACCTGTTAGCGCACTCAGCATAAGAGCATCCAATTCCATCAGGTGGGGCATGGGGATGGTGGGGGTGCTTCCTCCATGAATCATGGAATGCTTATAAAGGAGGCATGGCAGCTTTCCCGCACATTGGCCAGCCCTTTCAACACAGGCAGACAGTGGCTAGCCTTTAGTTACCCACTTAGGTGGATCAGCTAACTTCCTGGTGGGTGTCCGAGCTGTGGTCTCAAAGAAATAGAGGGAAGCAACACATCACGGGTCAATATTCATTGCTATTAAACAAATGCACTATAGATCAGCACCTGAAATGGATTTTACATGCTTAACTCCTGCCATAAGGGCTGTTCGGAACAGGAAATGTTAAACTTGAGATAAAAGCAAAATACTGCAGGTGCTAGAATCTGAAACAAAAACAAAAAGTGCTGGAAACCCTCAGTAGGTCTGACAGCATCTGTGGAGAGAGAATAGAGCTAATGCTTCGAGTCTGGATGACTCTTCGTCAGAGCTATAAATCTAAATGTTAAACTTAGCTGCTCCCCTTGGGTACACATAAAAGTTCCCATGGCGCTACTTTGAAGAAGAAAAGGGGATTCCTGGTTAATGCTTATCCCTCAATCAACATCACAAAAACAAATCCAGAAGGAACTCTTCCAGTGTAGACAATACAAATATAACAAAACTTACTCCAACTTATAAATCAAAGAAAAGGTTGAATAAAGAAACTTCATTAACCCAAACTTGAGGCCCCGCCCTGGGCCATTCCAAGTAAAATAACAATTCCCAACAGGTTCTTATTTATACTGAGTCAGTTGGTCAGCTGATCATCACATCATTCTGTCTTTGGTTTCATGGTTTACTGGGACAGCTGACCCTTACAACCTGTTACCATTGGTCACATTACAACAGATCCAGTGCGATCATCAGTTACATTCTAACAATGAAGGCCATAAGCTGTGGAATTTAAGTGACTGAATTGTGTTCCAGTAACGCGTTGAGTTAAATAAACATGAGCTTGTTAATGTGAGGGAAATTACTGAGGTAATTGAAACAAGCTGACATTAGAACTGTGGAGGAGGTTTCCAAAAATGCTCTAAACCATGACGTGACTCACTGTCATACAAATGAGTACCGAAATAATGAGAATCTAGGGATTCTCTGAAAATGCAGTCATAATTCGTGATTTTAAGGACCTTGTTGCAGAGTGCAAAACATATTTGTGTTCAGTGTTTTTTCTTATTAAACAGGGATTTAATTGAAGTATCAGTTTACTCATGCCCTAATAAGGAATGCTGCTGAAAAACTGCAAAGAGCATGTGGCTTCAGAAAAGCTGCATACATCTTTTCGAAGAGAAATCCAGCTATTTTAAAACTTTGGGTAGAGGCAAGGTGGAAACAAAGTGCAAAGGAGGGGCAGATAAGAGGAAAGCGGGGGTGGTGAGATTTGTAGCAGGGTGACATGGTGACACAGTGATTAGCACTGCTGCCTCAAAGTGCCAGGGAATCCGGGTTCAATTCTGGTCTCAACTGTGTGGAGTTTGGACAATCTCCCTGTGTCAGGGTGGGTTTCCTCTGGGTAGTTCCATTTTCTCCCACACTCCAAAGATGTGCGGGTTAGGTGGATTGGCCATGCTAAATTACCCTTAGTGTCAGAGAGATTAGCAGGGTAAATAGGTGGAGTTGCGGGGATAGGGCCTGGGTAGGATTGTTGTCAGTGTAGACTTGATGGGCTGAATGGTCTCTACCTGCACTGTAGGGATTCTGTGACCCTATGTCTTGAAGCCTTAGCAAATTGAGATTTGGAGTGCTACCCAATTATATGTGGACCATTGACTAGATCGAACATGAGTATCCATTCCCCCACTCCAAAAACATGGCAGATTCCTCTGCTTAGAGCTTTTGATGATGCATTCATCCTTAACAGAAGCAAAATACCGTGGATGCTGGAAATCTGAAATAAAAACAAAAGTTGGAAATACTCAGCAGGTCCGGCAGCATCTGTGGAGAGAAACAAAGTTAATGACTAAGGGTAGGGGGTTTGGGGGGGGGGGGGGGAGTTGGGGGGGGGGGGAGTTTGGGGGGGGGGGGGGTGGTGGTTCGGCTGTTCATGCCGGTGGGATTCTCTGGTCCTACTGGCAGCGCACCCCCTCCCATGGGTTTCATGGCAACATGAGATGACATCAAAGGGAAATCCTATTGACAGCAGCAGGACAGGGGAATCCTCCACCAGTGAACAGTACGCCACCCCCCACCGCCAAGAAACACGTGGCTGGGAGGCCACAGAATTCCCTCCAAGATCTCTGTTTCTCTCATACCATTTTCCAGGCATTCTAAAGCAGGGTATAGGAGCATAGGTTGCTGGGGGTATATGTGCATAAGCCATTGAGGGTGGCAGGACAGATTCAGAGTAAGTTACTATAACATATGGTATCCTAGAATTTATTATTTGGGGCATAGAATACAGAAGCAAGTAAATTATATTAAACTTGTGTCAAACCCTGGTTCAGCCCCAATTGGCATATTGTATTCTGCTCTGAATGCCACACTTTGGCAAAGATGTGAAAACATTAGAGAGGATGCAGAAAAGATTCACCAAACTGCTTCCAGGGATGAGAAAATCAGTTCCAAACAGTTGAATATTGCTGCAAAGACATGCAAAGGGCACTAATTAGTTGGCCAGTCAACTGATTGGTTAAGGCATTGCCTTGGCTAAAGCAACAGGGAATGTTATAGCTCCCAGGTAATTCAAAAAAGGAGTAAAGCTTGAACATATTCCTTTGTTTGCAGGGAATGGGTTCCTGTCTATATCTGCGTATGTAGATTCTAGCAAGTGTGAATAAGCCATGTCACAGGCTTGGCTACGATCTTAAATTGGCTATTAGTGTAGCTATTAACGCACTCAGGATTGTTCTGCAAGTGCTGGCCAAATCCAGAATCAAATCTAATAGTGGGCATTTTGTTTTGGGTTTTGAGAGTGCAGGTTGGTTAAATATGGTTTGTCCTCTGCCTATTATGAACAACCAAAGGAACATACTGGGGCACGTGACCAATATACCTGGCTTCACACTGGCAGTAAAATTCAGATTGCGATAGGCAGAAGACCTTTTTGGAATGATGATAGTACCCTGTTAGTGGGAAAATATCACTTGCACAATCATTGCATAGTAACAATGTGAACCCGCTTGTTTCACCTGTCGTTCAAATTTTTAACCAATCGGAGTTGACTTGTGAATGTTGACTTGATTTTCCTCCTGTAGTATGAAATTTTGAGATCGTTTGAAATTTGGCACTCTTGTATTTGTCCCAGTGAGCACAAGACTAAAAGCTTCAGCAATATGTTTCTCTCTTCAGCAAAACTTCAATTTTGTAGGTAGATTGGAGAAGTTTTGCAGTGGCACAGTGGTTAGCACTGCTGCCTCACAGCACCAGGGACGCGGGTTCAATTCTGACCTCGGGTCACTGCCTGTGTGGAGTTTGCACATTCTCCCCATGTCCGCGTGGTGCTCCAGTTTCCTCCATTGGCCAAAGACGTGCGGGTTAGGTTGATTGGCCGTGCTAAATTGACCCGAGTGTCAGGGGGACTAGCAAGGTAAATATTTGGGGTTATGGGAATAGGGGCTGGGTGGGATTGGGGTCAGTGCAGACTCAATGGGCCAAATGGCCTCCTTCTGCACAGCAGGGATTTTATGATTCTCAGTTGGGACAGTTTGTCTTGGAGAAGAAATGGTTGAGAAGAGATTTGATAGAAATACTCAAAATCATGAGGCGCTTGGACAGGATAGGCAGGGTAAAACTGTTCACATTGCTGGAAGGATCAAGAACAAGAGGGCACAAAGTTAAGGTCATTTTCAAAAGATGCAAAGGTGACAAGAGGAAAAACTATTTTTACTCTGAGTGTTTGGGATCTGGAATGCACTGCCTGAGAGTGAAGTGTGGGCAGGTTCAGTTATTTAAGAGGGAATTGAATTATTATCTGAAAAGGAAGAATGTCAGGGCATTGGAGAGAAGGCAAGAAAGTGGCACTGGATGAATTGGTCCTTCAGAGAGCCAGCACACAAACAATGGGCTGAATGGCCTCTTTCTGTATTGTAACGATTCTGTGTGACGTACGAAGTGTTTCCAGGATTTTCTATATTCATCCTTACACAGAGTAGACAGTCGACGCTGTGTCAAGTGTGGCCTATTTTCCATCTTCAACTGAGACAATGACATTTTTTAAAAAGGTAAATCTTGAAACAGAGTTGTTTGGTGACATTTCATGTATAATCATCTCAATAGCATGACACTGCTTCCAGCCCTTATTGCTATGACCATCTCAGCACGAGGTCAAAGACAAACATATAGGAGGCAATTTTCCTATCCACAGCACATGCTGAGAAAATTATCCCTACTACCATAATTTGCCCTTGGGCGATAAGTAAATTACAGGTTGTCCAGCACAGGGTCAGCTTAAACCTTAACCTGGATCTCGTCCAGCTGCTTTCAGGTTTCTGCAGAGAAACATCAATTCAAAAGCAAAATACTGCAGTTGTTGGAAATTTCAGGCAAAATAGAAAATGCCGCAACTGCTCAGCAGGTCAGACAGCGCTTTGGAAATGGTCCCAGGCAGTGGTCTGGGATCAGTGAAGATGCAGGCCTCAGGTGAGTGAGGGCAGGATGGAGGTCTCCAAATTGGGGCTGCGGGAGATTACCCGTGCAATGGCAAAGGGTATTAATTGCATACTTAAGAGCCTCAATTCGAGACAAGGTGGGAAAGCCGTGCACAAGGCTTCCCGCCCCAAACTTAACCGGGGTAAAGACAGGGAGATGGTGGGGTCCCTACCTGGCACCCACCTGCCTGGTTAAATGCACCCACTCACCCTTAACCCGTAGGCAGTAATTTCCATCCAACACTTCAGGACGTGAGGAGCTTTGATCAGAATTTCTGTCCTGATGGAGAAGCATCATTTTCCTTCTCCTCCTTTATTCATGTTTGATTTTTCTTTCTGAATTTTGATATTTCTCCCCAGTATATATGGCATGATGGGGTTGCGATGATAGGGTGGGTAAAAAAAGTGGCTGCCAAGCCCTTCACAGTGCTACCCTTAAATTGGGCAATTTGTCGTCACACCCATTGAGATGGCGACTGCCTCTGTTCAGTAAACCCCAAGAACCGTTTGGCTTGGATTTCCAGCACAGACTCAACACTGTGCCGTGATCTTTTGGTAATCGTTGCATCCTTCCTGTGTAACAGTTTGAAGGTAAACAAGTGTCAGCTCCAGAGATTGGAGTCATTTCCACAAGTAAACACAGAAAAGGTTTATTTATTTCTGAACTGCTCTCGTAGCAGTACCTGTAAACAGTCTTGCTTGGATGTGTTCCTCACTTGCAATTAACAACCGTGGAAATGAGTTTGCTGGAGAGCACATTGGTAGCAGCTTTTAAAAAATGAAACACTTCAAGTCAAGTACCACTGTGCTTTTGCTTGCAACTTGGGACGCATGGAAATGCTCTGTTAGTATTGTATTTAATGGTAGTTGGACTGATGGAACCATTAAACACAGTAATAAGAATCACCTGTGGTACACCTCAAGAATTTTTCACAGCTCAGCTGTAAAAGTTTCTATTGCCTCTATTGCAGTGTTTACATAAATGAATGAAATGACTCTCACACGAAGTAAGTGCTCCTTCGCTCTCGCATCTGTGACATACTGCCACCGTGGGTTTGAACTCCTCAGCTCACCACAGTCTGAGTCAGTGCTGATGCTCCTGTTCAAATGGGTGCGATATTAAGCAGTTTAACGGAGCAGAGGCCTGTACCTGATCTGAATGGACATCCCGGCTACAAATAAATTGATTGAGTGCCTGGGTTAGGCAGTGTCATTTCAATATTAAAATGAAGATTCCAATTGTAGCTTTAATTCATTGACATCATTTAAATTCTGACAGTTGATTGGTTACGTCACCTGTGCGCAACTTATTGAGAGAATAACTTATAAATAGAGAATATAAGTTGTCACAAACTGTACACGTTTGTTAGCCAGATGCCTGAATTGAAATGAATTAGTTGCTCCTCTTGCTCCCTTCCATCACACCCCCCCCCCCCCCCTCCCACAACTCTGAGATTCAACAGCACGAGTGGCACAGTGGTTAGCACTGCAGCCTCACAGCGCCAGGGACCCGGGTTCGATTCCTGACTTGGGTCACTGTTTGTGTGGAGTCTGCATGTTCTCCCCATGTCTGTGTGGGTTTTCCTCTGGGTGCTCCGATTTCCTCCCACAATCCAAACGACATGCTGGTTAGGTTCATTGGCCATGCCAAAATCTCCCTATGTGTACCCAAACAGGTGCCGGAGTGTGGTGGCTAGGGGATTTTCACAGTAACTTCGTTGCAGTGTTAATGTAAGCCTACTAAAAAATAAACTTTAAACACCTGTCGGCCTTAACAACAGTTAAAATTAGCCCAAAATGTGACTCAACATGAACAAATGTTAAGGCTGAAGAAGGTCTCCTCCATTCTGGTACACCACTCAATTTTAAATGTAGTGTCCAACTCCTACCCCAGTAACACCCGACTAAGTAACACTATCAAATTATTTCCTTGAAGGGATCTCACTACCAGATCCTCTTTTTTAAAAGTTTAATTGTCAGAAATCCTGTGAGGGACAGAATCCAATTGCTTCGAATTACTTTTTATTCACAAATCCACCTTTTATTAAAACTGAGTTAACTTTGTTAACTCTTTCCATTCTTTACTTCCTTATTGTTTTTTATTGAAACGCCCTTTTCTCAAAAAGATAGGTGGGGGTGACTTGAATAGAAATTGTCTGTTTGAGTTTGAATTTTACAAAATAAATACTGATATGAATGGAATTAGCTCCCAGTGATCTTTCAGCTGTCACATTGTCTTTATCTCCTCTATTTAATTTGTGGTTCCTCTAATCTGTCATTGTCATTCAATGATAACTATGATTTCCATATATGTATAATAGGAAGAATCTTTAACCTCACCCCACTCTTCCCACAGGGTGAGTTCAGAGATGGGCAGGCTTGAAAATGACCACCAGCATGCTGATTTGATCTTGCTGTTGCGCCCCCACCGATATGACACCGGGCAGGGGAAAGACAGGGAGGCACCCTGCCTGATTTGGATAAGTGGCCAATTGACCTTATTAACAATTTTGTTGTCAGCTCATAACAGGCTGAGAGGGGCACCCAGCCATTGGCGTACAGGTGCCATTGGGTGAACACCGGTAGCAGAACAAGTGGACTGTACCCATTTTGGCAGCAGAGGGGATCATGACTCTCCAGGAATTATGGGACCACAGGGGAGCTGGGCATCCAGAGGTCATTGTGAAGGAGGTTGATGGACATGGGAGTGAAGTTTTCCGAGACTGGGTCAAGCAGCGATAAGGATCAACATCCTCAGGAGTAGTTGCAGAGCCCTGGAAATGGGGAGGCAGTGGAGAGGAACGAGTGGTAGAAAGGCAACGGAGTTCATCAAGTGAACCACCATAGAAAAAAACTACATGGACCTGTCAGAAACCAATGCCACACGAGGCTGCACCTATCTAGGCAGATGGTCACTGAAATTTGTGCCCTTGACCCAAAATATCTCACAACCCATAACACAGCTCACCATGCCATGTCAGTAGCTGTCAAATTTCTTTACCTCTGTCTCTTCCCAAGGCCAAGGATTAGCAGCAGACCTTGGTGGCATCTCATAGGTGGTAGCAGACCATAGCATCTCATTGATGCTCCAATTGCAAGACCTGAGGGGAGTGCCTTGTAGGTGCAAGGGAAGTGTGAGTCACTTCCAGCACTGAATTCTCTGTGTTGCAGGGCATCTTTGATTGCACCCTTATGACCACAGGAAGCGATTCCACTCCCTAAATATGCAGCTGATCTGTGACCATGAGGAGTTTCATGCATGTGGCAGCTCAATATTCTGGCAACTGCTATGATGCCTTTATTGTCCAGCAGTCTGGATACTTATTTTTCATTCATCTACGGGATGTGGGCATCACTGACTGAGCCCAGCATTTATTCCCCATCCCGAACTGCCCTCCATTTCAGAGGGCATTTGAGAGTCAATGTAGCTGCTGGCAGAGAGGCACAGCAAATATTTAATAATCCCTTTATGTAGGTGGATCATTTCAGTATCGCTGCACTTGCAATGGAAGCTTTGCTTATAGCGAGCATGAGGTGGAGATTGGGCTTGTTGAGATTGTTTCAGGGGGTGTGGATATCACGAGCTCGATGAGCATTGATTCCCTGTGTGTTGTCACATCTGCCCCCTGAAAATGCAGATTATCTGTGCAACACATATTGGTGAATTTACCCGACTGGATCCACTCTCATTTGTGTGGTGTTGTGTCCACTAATTGAGCCCTGGTTAATTCTAGACTGATTACGTACCATGCTTGTGGAAATTAAGAAAACCTCACCCCTGCATGCTGGAAGTTGCAGCGAGTAGTTTAACTAAACAGTTGTTCTCAATTGTTGGGACTACATAAGGAGTCATTTTTTAAAAGTTCATTTACGGGATGTGGGTGTCGCTGGCTAGGCCAGCATTGATTACACATCCCTTGGTGGCGATGAGCCACCGCCTTGAACCACTGCAGTTTGATGTGTAGGTTTTTATTAATTTGTGAGACATGGGCGAAGCTGACTGGTCAGCATTTATTGTCCATCCCTAGCTGCCCTTGGAGAGCAGTTGAGAGTCAGCCACATTGCTTTGGATCTGGAGTCACTTGTAGGCCAGTCCAGCTAAGGACTGCAGATTTCCTTCCCTGAAGGACATTAAAGCCAGATAAGTTTTTACAACAATTGACAATTGACAATGACTTTTCAATTCCAGATGTTTTTTTCAATTCAAATTTCACTATGCTGTGGTGAGATTTGAACGCGGGCCCTCAAATCTTGTCCTGGGTCTTTGGATTACTAGTCCAGTGACAATGCCAGTATGTGCTGCTGCATCCCAGTGCTCTTCATGCCACCAGCTGAACTTATGAATAGATTCTATGGGACAAGGAATATCCCGAGAAGACGTGACCATTCACTCTATTATGTGATTTCCAGACAGAGCCACAGTGACGCTACAAACAAGGACCACCATGGAACAGCAGGTTCTGGTGTCTGGATCGATTAGGTGGTGGCCTGCAGTAAACTCTTGCAAGGGTCTCGCATATTGTGGCCATCTGCTGTGTTCTCCTTAATATGGCCTTCCAGAGAGATTGTGAGCCTTGTGAAGAAGGCAAAGCTCTGGAAGGATATAGTTGAGGGGTGGCCAAACTTTCAAAACCTTAGTACTGCTTACGATAATCGCCAGACGTTCGAGAAGCACAAGGCATGGACCACCGATACAGACACGCTATTACTCACATCATCCCTGACACGGGTCGTTTGCATTGGAACCCTCCCAATGGGCCCCCCTGCCGGACCCCTGACGTGCCCTTCCCATCGGGAGCCTCCTTGCTTGTGATTCCAGAGGCCCTGTCTCTCCATCCAGCTCCATGGCCCGAGGGGCACTGCTCACAGCTGCCTTTCCAACTTTCACATCTTCCTGTCCACTGCTGCCATCCTTCTCATCCAGTGCCAGATGTTCCAACCAGACACAAGGACCTGCCAGATGTTCCAACCAGACACAAGGACTTACCAATATGAGTGTACCTGCACTGGTGGAAGGTATACTTGTTTGATCTGACAGTGCTGGCTCTGCTGTCTCAGATGCCTGTAATACTTCTGGTGATGTGACAGTGTTCTGGTGCTCATCTTCCTCAACTGACTCTTTGGGAGAAACATGAAGTAGATCCTGAGAACTAGCCATTGACAGCAGAAGCCTCAACAGTGCTGAGTCTTTTGACATGCTGTCTTATGAGGAGGAATGTATGCAACTCCTTTTGTATATCATTTTTGATTCATTCATGGGACATGGGTGTTGCTGGCTGGTCAGCATTTATTGCCCATCCCTAGTTGCCCGAGGGAAGTTGAGAGTCAACCACATTGCTGTGGCTCTGGAGTCACATGTAGTAGGTCAGACCAGGTAAGGATGGCAGATTTCCTTCTCTAAAGGGCATTGGTGAATCAGATGTTTTTTTCCAACAATCGACAATGGTGTTATGGCCATCGGTAGATTCTTAATTCCAGATATTTTTGTTGAATTCAAATTCTACCATCTGCCGTGGCGGGATTCGAACCTGGATCTCCAGAACATTAGCTGAGCTTCTGGATTAATAGTTGAGTGATAATACCACTAGACCATCGCTTCCCCCTTTTTTTCACCTTCTTCTCTAGTTAGACCTCCATTGCACATTTTGTTCTTACAGGGTGAGCGTGATGATTTCCATCATTTGCTTTCCCCAGGGCAGCCACAATAACCAGCTGGGGCGACTCCTCCTCCATTGTGAATCCTCTCCCTTGAATCATGTGTCTTCACCCTCAGCAAAGACAAAAGAGAGTGGATAAGATATTATTGACCTCTCTGACCAATGCCAGTGGCTCATTTATGTTAGTTGCATATATCAGTGCTGCCATTTCCTCAACAGTGCTTTGGGGATTGCTGAGGGGGTCACTAATTACCCTTGGCACATACTTTTCCCACGTTCAGGGGCACCATGGACCCTTAGGTTGCTCAGCTGGAAGTTGCAGACCTCGGAGACCAGTCATCTGGGTCTCTTTTTGCACTCAGCTTACCAGAGCGGAGAAAGTCATTGAACCTCCTGGTTGGTCTATACTCTATTCGTGCTGCTCAGTTCCTGTCACCTCTGACCAGACCTGCTTTCTTTCACTGGGTGACTTTCCCTTGCTACACTCTGAAACTAGAGCCTCCCTCCTAATTCCCTCAAGTGGCACTACAACTTCTGCATCTGTGAAGAGTGGAGTGGCCTTGCCACAAGTGCTTGGCCTCCGGCTCTCCTCCTGTTGCTTTGGGGTTTGCACCCTGCTTCAAAATGGCTGCTGTGGTAAGCACTGTGATGGCGCCTTTAGAAATTGCGCTTTCATCGTCTTGTGTCAGGTGTTGTTTATTGGCTGCCAAACCTGCCATCCAACTAATTAACAACCCCTGCCAAAATCATGGGCTGTTGCCGTACCCCAACCCCCCCACAAGGTCAAGACCTGCAAATGGTCCGGATGTCAATTGCTGACCCTGGAGCAAAATTCTGCTCAACGGGCAGGATTTTCCGGCCGAGTTTGTCCCACCCAAGACCGGAAAATCCCACCTGAGGTCAACGGACCTTTGCATGATCCGTGTCCCACCCGTTACGACTCGCGTGGTGGGCAGGATGGGGAAATTCTACCCAATATCTTTAATGAAGCAATCATGCTAAGAAGCTACCCAGAGAAGAAACAAATACAAAGCAGTGGAGGAAGAGTTAGGAGAGACAGCCAATGTTTTGTTGTTCGGGAGATTTTTACAGATGGAGGAAAGCAGCAGGATGAAGGGGTTATAACAGGGTGTCCCGGAGAGTAGGCAACAGCTAAAGGCACTCCCATCAATGGTGGAGCAGTAGAGGGAATGCTCAGACCCCCAGAGCAGGAGGAGGGCTGAAGACACATGTTGAGAGTTCACAGTGTAAGAGATTGCAGAAGCAAGTGAAGTTAGACTTTGGAGGAATTTGAAATTGGGATGAAGATTTGAATTTGATCTGTTGATGGCAAGGCATACCTGTCTATGTTAGGTACACATGGATGTGGGGACATTTCAGAAAGGATTTTACAATCTGTAAAGTGCCTGTGGACATCCTGTCGTCATGAAAGACACTACGTAAACATGTCTCATTTGTTATGATTGTTCCCCCATCTCCACCAAACCCACTTGCCCCACTCCCGGACTAACATGCAGGGAAGTTGTATTTGACAGCTGGACAGGTGAGTGCCATTGAGTTGTAGCTCATATTATCTGGGAAATGTCTGGTTAGATGCAACTATTTTGTTTGAGTTCTTTGTGCTGTTGTATTACAAATTGTCTTTCATAATACAGTAGCAGAATGGACATAACCTTTCCAGAGTTTGAACGTCAATGGAATAAGTTTTTACAAAGAAATAAACAGCCAAGTAATTAACAATTTCAATGCATTTTTTTCTAATTAAAGAAAACCCCAGAGAATCTTGCTTTGACCCTGGAACAATCAAGAACGGCACAAGGGTCGGAACGTACCTCAAGCTCGGATCCACAGTGACCTTTTACTGTGACAGCGGCTATGAGATTGTTGGTTATTCAACTTTGACTTGCATCATGGGAGGAGATGGAAAACCTTCCTGGAACAAACCCGTTCCATCCTGTTCAGGTAACTGCACTCCAAGTGGAAAGTGTCAGTCTCGATATGTATGTACAAAATGCAGCTTGCAATGGCAGGTCACCATCATGCTGGAAGGAAAAATGTCAATATTTTAATCCTCTCTTTCTTCCCCTCTGCTGTTCCATTTTACAATGCTTTTTCTTTCCAGTTTTGCAAAGGCCAACATGGCGTACACCATTAGTGTCCAGGTACCTGGACAAGTTATTTCTTCTCAATGAATGTCCACAGCCAATTCATCACACTGGCTTGCTTTCACTCTCTTATTTTTCACACAATGATTACATTCTCATCAACTCCCTGAAAGACATGGTTGGTATTAAAACCTCATTATAGAATTCACGGTAGAGACTTTTCAATGATTTTTTTTGTCTTCAGCATATTTGTATTGATCTTGTGGAACAGATCTTCCTTTATACAACCCGCCCAGTTTTTATTCTGTGATAAAAAATGGCACAGTGGTTAACACTGCTGCCTCATAGCGCCAGGGACCCAGGTTCGATTCCCGGCTCGGGTCACTGTCTGTGTGGAGTTTGCACCTTCTCCGTGGGTTTCCTCCGGCTGCTTCGGTTTCCTCCCACAGTCCAAAGATGTGCCGGTTACATGGATTGACCATGCTAAATTGTCCCTTAGTGTCAGGGGGACTAGCTAAGGTAAATGCATGGGGTAATGACGATAGCACCTGGGTGGAATTGTGGTCAGTGCAGACTTGATGGGCCGAATGGCTACCTTCTGCATTGTTGGATTCTATGGATTTGCAAGCCAGTTGAGTTCGACAATGGGCGTGTGATGAGCTGGGCCAGATTTCTATTGATGCGGTGAATGCAAACATTGATGCCCTTTTGCTGTGTTTGTTTGTGTCAAGGGCTATTACTGGACAAGAGAATCAGGGTTGACACACACATCTATGCGTAGGCATGCTCGAAAGTATTCTCTTGGTTAAAGGTCGAATAGCAAATGTTCATTCTCTGTTAAGGGAACTATACTGATTTGGTGGAACACAATCTTGCATATGAGAAAGATATTAAAAGTAAAGTAAAGTTTATTTATTGTCACAAGTAGGCTTACATTAACACTGCAATGAAGTTACTGTGAAAATCCCCCAGCCGCCTCGCTCCGGTGCCTGTTTGGGAATATTTGGTGTCTGAGGGAATATTTAGCATGGCCAATGCACCTAACCAGCACATCTTTCAGACTGTGGGATGAAACTGGAGCACCTGGAGGAAACCCACGCAGACATGGGGAGAACGTGCAATCTCCGTACAGACATGACCCAAGCCGGAAATTGAACCCAATTCCCTGGCGCTGTGAGGCAGAGGTGCTAACCACTGTGCCATCGTGCAAGCCAGGAATAAAAACCATACAACCAAATGTTGGTAGGTGGGTTTCATAAAACAGCTCAAAAATAGTTATGAAACTGCAGCCAGAATCATAGAATCCCTACAGTGCAGAAGGAGACCATTTGGCCCATCAAGTTTGCACCGACCGCAAACCACCCAAGCCCTCTCCCCGTAATGCCTATTTACCCTTGTTTGTCCACCTGACATTAAGGGCCAGCAAACATCAGAAAACCAATCAATTGTTTCACTCAGGAGATCATTTTGCAAAGGGTTACCAGTGGCAAGCATTATTTTCTGAATTTTCTAAAAGTAATATTTCTGATCCAATCACATCACATATTAATAATTCATGTTGAGTGACTAACCTTACGGTACAGTTGCCTCTATAGTGTTTCACACTCCTGTGATGATTTCTTTCTTTGGGTTACTCATTTCAGAGGCTTAAACCTACAGTTCCAATGCTCCCCTAAGCTTCATTTTTGGAAATGAGGCTTTGCTATCCTTTTATTCCCCCATACAATGAGGCTTTATCCGGCATCTGCAACATGCTGCACTTTCTTCAAGTTTTAATTTTGTATATTTTCGTCTGATTTGAATTATTTGACATTTGTTTCTGCTCCGTTACTGACTGAAGTGTCTAATATTCATTCCGTGCTATTTTTTAATCAGGCGTTTCTCCTCTTGAAAAATTAAGTGACTCAAGTCATGAGCAATAGTGCACTCGTTTAAATTTAATGTTTTTATCTGGAAGTTCTAATGATGCTGTAATGCACTCTTGTAATGAGAAAACAACATCCTCTGTGTCACTCCGTGGAATACCACAGAAGAACAGGCTATTATATGGAGAATAGTTTGAATTTGGAACATAAATGGCATGAAAATAAAAAGCACTGTTTTTTAATAATTTTAACCTGCCATTTTACGCTGATTCCTTACATTGACTTGTTTATTGTGCAAGTCAATGTTTATTATGCGCTATTAGAATCAGAATTCTTTCATCATCTAAATTTTGATCTGACCATTCTACCTGAATATAATCTTTGAAAGATACGATTAGGTAATTTTATTATATTTATTCATTAAGAATCCTAATTATCCTTTTAACCCCAGTTTCCTAATAACCCAATAATCCGAGTACATTTAGTTTCTAAGCATAATTAAATTTAGCACATTGGAAAAATTAAGGCGAGAAATATCTGTTGGTAGTAATAAATACATGATTTCATACTTTGCAATGTCATTGTTTTGTGTGCACTTATAACATCAGAGTTAACTAATTTTGAAGTAAACTGGCTAGCATGTCGGCACAAGGGTAGACCATATAACCCTCCGAGCCTGTTCTGCTATTCAATGAGGCCATCGGTGGGATCTTCTGGTCCTCTCCGCCGGCGGGGTTTACCAGTGCTGCCAAAGTCGATCACCTTCTGGCTGGCTCACGTAAGAACAGGTGAGCAGAAGATGGGAATGAAAGGCAACAATTGGAAGTAACGATCGCACATGGATTACCATGTTATGCTTCAATTTAAATAGCTAGAAAGTACCCGGATTAGGATTTCTTAATGCATAATGTGTTGCCAGTCAAAGAGAAGCCCCACTACCCTAAACTACATTGGGCGATTGGTGCATTTTATCTCATTTTTGAAAGAGTTTTCTGCTTTATTTTCCAGCACCATGTGGAGGTCAGTACTCTGTATCGGAAGGTGTGATTTTATCTCCAAACTACCCGAAGAACTACACTGGTGGACAGACATGTTTATATTCCATTATTGTGCCGAAAGACTATGGTATGGACACCTCTCTCATTGAAACAACCTTACCCAAATTAAATGAGTCCTGATCATCTATACAAGAATAGGGTTCACCTTTGACAGACATGGGGCAGCATGGTGGCACAGTGGTTAGCACTGCTGCCTCACAGCGCCAGGGACCCGGGTTCAATTCCAGCCTCGTTCTCCCCGATTCTACGTGGGTTTCCTCCGGGTGTTCTGATTTTGTCCCACACTCCAAAGATGTGCAGGTTAGGTTGATTGCCCCTTGGTGTCAGGGGGATTAGCAGGATGAATACGTGGGGTTACGGAGATTGGGCCTGGGTGGGATTGTTGTCAGTGCAGGTCTGAGGGCCGAATGGCTTCCTTCTGCACTGCAGGGATTGTATGTTCTATATTATTATAATGATAACCCGCTGAGAAGATGCATTTTCCATGCAGTACTTCTGTTCTTTTGGCTGTTATTGTGCAATTATTTCCCGATTTATCCTTCCCTTGTTAAATTATTAAATTAGCTTTGTGTTCATAAAAGACTCATCAGTGAGTCATTCTTTAATCATATTATCTGTATCCGAAAAACTACTACTTTCTCCTTTTCTCAGTCCTTGCGCAGACATATAAGTCATTGGAACATTGTTGAGGACTGTTAATTGAATTCATTTATGTATTTTTTATTTGTCTTGTTGATGGGTATTGCTCTAAATCAATCTTTTTATACACTAATGCTGAGAGGCTTGAAAATATCACGACATAAAACAACTCTAATTGATGTTGGAATTTTAACCTGTCAATGTCTCTTTGCCTAATGAATGTGTTGTCTTTTCCTCCTGTGCAGTGGTATTTGGTCAGTTTACGTATTTTCAAACAGCTCTCAATGATGTGGTGGAAGTGCATGATGGCCCAACCCAACATTCGCGGCTCCTCAGCTCACTCTCTGGCTCACACACAGGTAATTCCATATCACTGGCTACAAAAATCACATACACACAACACGCTTTTTTGGAGTACAATTGAAAGCCACCCTATACTCCATTAATTCAAGGGTTTAAAAGTGGAAAATGACAAGGGAGTGCATTACAGAGCTGCAACAAGCCCTACGCAATGAAATATTGTTCCAGTGCACTTTCGATCACCCAGCACAGTACAAGTGATTGGTGCAGCAGCAGCATAGTGAGTGATGAATGCAGTAACTGTACAATAAGAGTACACCACTATTATCATTGAGTATACTTAAGATAAAGAGAGACAGAAGTTTGGTTTCTCAGGGAATGCAGAATATGAGGAGTGAGCGTGAAATAACTCCTCCAATGCCAGTGTCCCTTCACCAGATAAAAGCAAATTACTGCGGATGCTGGAATCTGAAACCAAAAGAATAAAAATGCTGGAAAATCTCAGTAGGTCTGGCAGCATCTGTGAGGAGAGAAAAGAGCTGATGTTTCGAGTCCAGACGACCCTTTGTCAAAGCTTTGTCAAAGGGTCATCTGGACTCAAAATGTCAGCTCTTTTCTCTCCTTACAGATGCTGCCAAACCTACTGAGATTTTCCAGCATTTTTTTTTCTTTTGGTCCCTTCACCAGATTCCTTTCACTTCCAAACTCAAGTGCATTCCTGAGAGCGCTACAGGTACAAAGTCAGAATCCCTGGTGTCAGTAGCTCTGAAACATCTCTCTCTCTATATATATATTATTTATATATTTAGGCGAGATTTAATTAGGCAAGCAATGGTTACCTCAATCAGGAAGCCCGTACACTAAGAGGCCAACCTCAGAGGTCTCATTGAGGTCATTCCAGAGCAGTAAAGTGGAGTTAAGACAGAAGAGAACCCATATTCATATTGAATGGCAAAATAGGCTTGAGGAACAAGGTGGTCTACTCCTGCTCCTACTTCTTAGCTTCCATGATTTCTGTAACAAATCTTTTCAAAGCGCAGTTATTCCAATCCAATTAATTGTTTAATTAAAGGGCCATATTGCTGATATGGACAGGAATACGATGTAAATGTGTGCTGGAAAACACAATTGCAGAAAAAAATAAAAATGGTTCAAACAGAACGTGAGTGTTCCAGAAGGATCTGATTTTGCTGGTTCTATCAGCATAGGCAATGTTTCGTAAGCACGCACATTCCAGAGTTCAACCTTAAGTCTCTTGTGAGCTAGAATTTTCAGAAAGAATTTTAGTTTAAACAAGTAATTTAAACTCCTCAATCTGACCTCCTTTACGGTCTCAACCTGCATAGTGTACAGTCATGGCCTGCACAAGCAGCATGCTTTTACCACACTCAGTTAATCGTGACCTTCTTCTCTGTTCATTGCACACTGCCCAGTCTGAAACTGGAGAATTAATTACATCTATCTAAGACCTGAATGCCCAGCCAAATAATCACACACAGATGCTGCCAAATAAAATATTCGCTGTGGCCTTTGAGAGGTGCCTGGATACATCACATACAGTTACGTTGAAACTGGTTTTAAAATTGATAACTGTTTTCATGGTTAGCCTATGCAGTGTCTATAAATTTAGATTTCCCAATGTCCAGCGCTTGTTGAGCAGAAATTTCCTCCAATTAGTAATTGGGAAGGACAAAACCATTGGGTAGGATTTTCTGAACTCCCACCCCACAGGGATTTTTTGCAGTGGTAGGTGGCCTGTCATTAGCTGGCGGCAGTATCTTCTGGTCCCACCAATGTTGACGGGATTTCCTATTGTTCACGCCCTCCGCTGTCGGGGTACCCATGGCAGGGGATCAACGTCGGCGGGTGGGACGATTATGCCAGTGGGAATGATCAGAAAATCCCACCCGTTATCTTCAGTCCCCCACCATAAACTCCATTCTAGCCCTCTCCCTGGCTGACCGTTCACAAGCTTGGTGACCGTCCAGCCACACATTATACATTCATAGAATCCCTACAGCGTAGAAAGAGGCCATTCGGCCCATTGAGCCTGCACCAACAACAATCCCACCCAGGCCCTGTCCCTGTAACCCCATGTATTTTACCCTGCTAATCCCCCTGACACTTGGGGTCAGTTTAGCATGGCCAATCAACCTAACCCCGTGGGAGGAAACCGCAGCACCCAGAGGAAACCCATGTAGACACAAGGAGAAAGTACAAATTCCACACAGACAGTCGCCCGAGGCCGGAATTGAACCCTGTTCCTGGCACTGCGAGGCAAGAGTCCTAACCACTGTGCCACCACACCGCATCACTCAGACAACCTGCTTCCACCTCCATAACATCAGTTACTCCATCTCTGCCTCAACCCATCTGGTGCTGAAATCCTCAACCATGCCATTGTTACTGAAAAAGTGGCCTATTAGTGCACTGTTATCCAGCCTCCACAAACTTGAGGTCATCCAAAATTCTCCTGCCCATGTCTTAACTCGCAGCCAGTCACATGCACCCATCCATCACCACTATGCTCGTTGGCATTCATTCCAGTATATTAACTGGGGCATGGGGCAGCACGGTGGCACAGTGGTTAGCACTGCTGCCTCACAGCGCCAGGGGCCCAGGTTCAATTCCTGGCTTGGGTCACTGTTTGTGCGGAGTACGCACGTTCTCCCCATGTCTGCATGGGTTTCCTCCGGGTGCTCCGGTTCCCTCCCACAGTCTGAAAGACGTGCTGGTTAGGTGCATTGGCCATGCTAAATTCTCCCTCATGTACCCGAACAGGCGCCAGAGTGTGGCGACTAGGGGATTGTCACAGAAATTTCATTGCAGTGTTAATGTAAGACTACTTGTGACAATAATGAACGAACTTTAAATTATCTCCCCTTCCAGCATTGCCTCAATTTTAAAATTCTCATTCTTTTTAAATTTCTGGGCCTCACCATCCCGATCTCTGTAACTTCCTTCAGCTGCACAATGCCGCGAGACGACTGCGGCCCCCAATTCTGGCTTCTTCTGCATCCCCTATATTGATTACTTCACCATTGGCGGCTATACTTTCTGCGAAAGCTCTGAGCTAAGGAATTCCCTCCGTAATCTTTTCTCTCTTGTGTTTCAACTCGCTCTTTTCCGAAAACACACTCGTCAAAGTCCACCTCTTTGACCAAGCGTTTGGTCTGCTCTCCTCACAGCTGCTGATGTGGCTCAGGGTCAACTTTTGTTTGCTAATATTTTTCTGAAGTCCCTTCTGCTGTTTAAAATGCGAATTGTTGTTATCAAGGTGAGATGTATCAGTTCTGGCAAAGGAAAAGCTTTATCCTTTGTTGGCAACTGACGTTATGTGCAAACACTTTTAGTTTGAATAGAAATAGGAAGGTTCAAAGTAAAGCTCACATGATCAGACTGCGCCAGTCTGAATCTATGTAGTTCATTCATTAAGTGACTGTCCTGTCTGGAGACAATACACATCTCTTTAACCTGTGCTTAATGCTCCCTCCACCCACATTGTCTGTATCTTTAGGACCTGGTTGGTTGTAGGGATTCGCATTCTAATCAGTATTCTGTAACTTGATTTTGTGTCTCTGTGCCCTGTTTGAGAGCACATTTCCACTCCATTTGACGAAGGAGCAGCGCTCCGAAAGCTAATGGTATTTGCTACCAAATAAACCTGTTGGACTTTAACCTGGTGTTGTTAAAAGTCTTACTGTGTTCATTCATTAAACGATAGTTTCTCCAAATTCAGTCGGTAATGTCACTAATTTGTGCTGATTAATGGATAATTTTGCGCTGTCTACCCGTGTTCATTGCCAACTGGACTATGAACACCTAAACTCACTTGATGTTGGATCATTGGAGCTGTTGAGAGGAGACTTCATTCCAGCAGCCTCCATGAAGTCCTTGGGACAGAAACAGTTATGTATTCAGCAAAAGACATTGGGAATGAGACCAGTACAAGCTGTTAAGCATGGATCCTTCTTTACTATTTATTCTCTTCCGAGCAGACCCCCTCTGCTCATATATGCACGTGTACGCTATGGTATCAGGCTGAGCAAAACACACAAAGCAATTTTCAGGACACGACTGTCCGCTCCTGAATCAATCTCATTCTAGATAAAGAAGACAGCTTCATCTCCTGTGTCGCTCAGTCCCTGATAAATGCTGTTGAGTTGAATCCTGACATTTCCCATTGGTTTGTTTTCCCACTTGGCTGTGACAATCTGAGGTTTAGAAGCACAACTAGTGCCACCTTTTGTTGATCCTGGGACTCTCATCAGTACAACCAATCATGGTGGCACAGTTGTTAGCACTGCTGCCTCACAGCGCCAGGGACCCGGGTTCAAATCCGGCCTCGGGTGACTGTGTGGAGTTTGCACATTCTCCCCGTGTCTGCTTGGGTTTCCTCTGGCTGCTCTGGTTTCCTCCCACAGTCCAAAGATGTGCGAATTAGGTGGATTAGTCGTGTTAAATTGCCATTTGGGCGATTTGCGGGGTTAATGTGTGGGGTTACGGGGATTGGGTGGGGAGTGGTCCCGAGTAAGATGCTCTGCCAGAGAGTTGGTGCAGACTTGATGGGCCAAATGGCCTTCTGAACTGTCAGGATTCTATGGAACCCAGGTAGCTTTTCTCCTCAGAGGGCCCAGTTTCTGGCATTTTTGTTGAAAGCCCTTGAGTAACCAGTGTCACGATGGATAGTGTCCTGATAGCCAGTGATAGAATTGAGGATTTCTGATCTCCAGTTCAATCCATGTTCAAAGAATAAATATCAGTGCACTGAGATACAGGAAGTAAATTCACATTCCGCTCATCCAAATTACATATCCATTGACATATTGGACCCAAATTCAACAACACACATACGCTGTTCAGTTCCAAGCAAATTCTTTCTGCAGACCTCTGAACCAGAGAATCTTGCTCAGCTGAATACATCTGCTAACCCAGAAAACAGCAGCTGCCACGATTCCAAAAAGTCAACTGCTTAAAAACTGCCCTGAATGTAGCTCAATGGCATGTGAAGATAAGGCGTCAGATGGAGTTCAATGGGACACCAGCTTGCCATGGCTGAGGCTGCAAGTTTTTCCAGCTTCCACCTCTTTTCCTTCAGTATACAGAATCACAGTTTGCAACAGATTTTAAAATAACTGAACTGGGATGTGAGTGATGAAGGCCTAAGATTATTCTCCCTTCTCTCTGCCCACTTTCCTCAGGATGTGGAGATGCCGGCGTTGGACTGGGGTAAACACAGTAAGAAGTTTAACAACACCAGGTTAAAGTCCAACAGGTTTATTTGGTAGCAAAAGCCACACAAGCTTTCGAGGCTCTGAGCCCCTTCTTCAGGTGAGTGGGAATTCTGTTCACAAACAGAACTTATAAGACACAGACTCAATTTACATGAATAATGGTTGGAATGCGAATACTTACAACTAATCCAGTCTTTAAGAAACAAAACAATGGGAGTGGAGAGAGCATCAAGACAGGCTAAAAAGATGTGTATTGTCTCCAGACAAGACAGCCAGTGAAACTCTGCAGGTCCACGCAACTGTGGGAGTTACAAATAGTGTGACATAAATTCTGATTCTAGGATCGCATGATAAAGACTCAGGAGGAAAAAAGCAGAAATATTTATGTGAAATAGTGTGACATAAACCCAATATCCCGGTTGAGGCCGTCCTTGTGTGTGCGGAACCTGGCTATCAGTTTCTGCTCCGCGACTCTGCGCTGTCGTGTGTCGCGAAGGCCGCCTTGGAGAACGCTTACCCGAATATCAGAGGCCGAATGCCCGTGACCGCTGAAGTGCTCCCCAACAGGAAGAGAACAGTCTTGCCTGGTGATTGTCGAGCGGTGTTCATTCATCCGTTGTCACACTATTTCACATAAATATTTCTGCTTTTTTCCTCCTGAGTCTTTATCATGCGATCCTAGAATCAGAATTTATGTCACACTATTTGTAACTCCCACAGTTGCGTGGACCTGCAGAGTTTCACTGGCTGTCTTGTCTGGAGACAATACACATCTTTTTAGCCTGTCTTGATGCTCTCTCCACTCCCATTGTTTTGTTTCTTAAAGACTGGATTAGTTGTAAGTATTCGCATTCCAACCATTATTCATGTAAATTGAGTCTGTGTCTTATAAGTTCTGTTTGTGAACAGAATTCCCACTCACCTGAAGAAGGGGCTCAGAGCCTCGAAAGCTTGTGTGGCTTTTGCTACCAAATAAACCTGTTGGACTTTAACCTGGTGTTGTTAAACTTCTTACTGCACTTTCCTCAGAGCATTTTGATTATCTGATTTGGTGCAAGTTTTGGCGTATTGGAGCCTAGCATAAATCTAAGTGTTCAATTTAATGTGATATTTTATTTAACACATCATTATTCCAACCCCATATGTTAGTTTGCTTCCAGGCCCTCGTAATTTAAAAAGGCAACGGCCAGATTTATCAAAGAAAATGGCAGTTGTTATGTTTCCAATATACAACCTCTTCATTTATGTCCAAATTGCAGTTGACAGCAGTGTTTTGGAAACCCCCACCACAGGTTTCCTGGTGGCTGGGCGGGCGGGGGGGGGGGGGGGGGAGGGGTGGGGGGTTGGTGGCCGGGTTGGGGGGGGGGGGGGGGGGAGGGGTGGGGGGTTGGTGGCCGGGTTTGGGGGAGGGGGGGGGGGGGAAGGGGGCGGTGGCGGTGGGGGGGATGCGTAGAACAGGAAATCCCTTTGAACGTGGTGGTATCAGAGAATCCAGCCACTGGCCAATGACAGGTCACCTCTGCTGGCACGAGAGATGCCTACGGGGGAGCGTAGAAAATCCTATCTTGAATCTTAATGACACAGGCTGGACACGTCACAGCAAGTTCTTTAGCAGATTAGAAGGAGCTGCTCATATTGGTTTTTGACTCAAAGTTGTGAACAATGAACAAAGGAAGAATTGACCATAAGTCTGCTCTCAACTGATTTCAGTCCCACCTTGCAAATTATCTCATTGGTTCATACTGGCATCAAAGAAAAAAAGCTGACTTTTCATGTGGAAGACACAAGTGCCAGATTTTTACCACCTCACCTGCCCAAGGCCAATGGCGAATGCTGTTCTGCGAGCCTCGCCCGCCCTGATTCTGGCGAGGCGGTAAAAATCCGGCCAAGAGATGGAATTTTGCCACGTTTTGGCAAAGTGTGAACTCTGGCAAGAAATGTGGTGTGTAACCTGCCGGCTGCACTGCTAGCTTTTCCAGCCACATTTTCAAACGCTCGACCGAAAATAAAACCAGGAGGGTGGTTCCCTCTGAATGAGGCCGCCCCACCATCAGCAGCAGCCATCAAGGGCATCCTAATGTTAAAAATAGTAAAATAAAAAGGGCCCTATTGGAAAAGGGTAGCCCCACCACCACCTTGGAAACCCCACTACCACAGACTCCCTTACATCCCCCAGTCACCATGGTTCCCCCCCCCCCAACTCACCTCACATGATAAAACTCCTGGCACCACCGCCACAGTTCCAGTGCCAGGGGGGATCTGCAAGAGGAAGTGTCTAGGCATGACCTTCTTCATAACTGTGCGCCAATGGTGGGTTCTGTTTGTCAGTTTCTCATTTTACAAAACCAGTTGTGTGTCCAACTGATGTGATGTCACGCCAACAGAGGTGCAGACGGGTGTGGAGTTGGGGGAGATTGGAATTCCCTATGTCAGGGATGATACAACAGGGAGGCCTGCTAAGTATATGGCAAGTATTATAATGGTGTTTCTGTCATTCCATGCAGGAAACCCCATTACATCAGTAGCAGGGTAAGATGCTCTGGCAGAGAGTTGGTACAGACTTGATGGGCCAAATGGCCTTCTGAACGGGGGAGGAGGGGGCTGCGTAGAACGGGAAATCCCATTGAACGTGATGGTATCAGAGAATCCAGCCACTGGCCAATGGCAAGTCACCTCGGTCAGGGACAATTTAGTGGGGAAATTCTGCCAGTGTGAAAGTCATTTCGGGACTCCCCCTCGATTATCCACCCCCACGGCATGGCGGCACAGTGGTTAGTACTGCTGCCTCACAGCGCCAGTGACTTGGGTTCGATTCCCGGGCTTGGGTCACTGTCTGTGCGGAGTCTGCACGTTCTCTCTGTGTCTGCGTGGGTTTCCTTCGGGTGCTCCAGTTTCCTGCCACAGTCCAAAAGATGTTCTGGTTAGGTACATTGGCCATAGTAAATTGTCCCTAAGTGTGCTCGAACAGGCACCGGAATGTGGCGACGAGAGGATTTTTACAGTAACTTCATTGCAGTGTTAAAGTAAGCCTACTTGTGACACTAATAAATAAATTTGCAAAAGCTTTAAACTTTAAACTTTAAACCACTGCCATTCCCGCCTGCCAAAAACGGGGACGGAAAAATCCCCCCCAAGATTGGCACCCACCCACAAATAAGGCATTATTTCTATTTCCTCCAACACTAGTAGAAACACCTCCTTACCATTTTGAAATGCCCCAATCCTTACAGTTAGAATATTATTGGGTCTTAAAGCCTTTACAGTGTATCTGGACTGGGAGAATCAGATGCCTAATTTGTTATAAAATGTGGGAAATGTTTAATTCTGTAGCATTGAAAGTCTTAATCTGGACGAATGCAAATTCCCAATACACTTACAAAACAGACTTGTCCTTTTTCTCGTTATTAAAGACATCATGAAATATGGGGATAGTGTGGCAGAATGGTGTTGCGATCAGCCATAGTCTACTTGAATGGTGGAACAGGCTCGAGGGGCCGAATGGTCTAGTCCACTTATTTCCTATGTCAAATTATTAATGAACTCTAAATGAGTTCTCCCATTAGGTTCAAAGATCAATCGCATTTCTGGACAATCCCCAAAATCAAATGAAAAGATCAAGAAAGGTGAAAGAATTGGTGATCCTGTCCAATTCAAGTGTCAATGTTAACCGGGTCTGATTTCACAGTAGCAGCCCACAAATCAGGTCTGTTGACTTTACTTTGTCTCTGGCATTTTCTCCCTTTCTTGGAGTGTCAAAGATTAGATATGGTTTTAACTTTGTTTGGGAATCAAGGAATCAGAGTTAAGTGAGTGACAGACAATGACAGCAGATTGGATTTTCCAGGCTGCCAGTATTGCTTTCAGAAAGAAATTGCCTGCGTCAAGCAAGTTATTGACAGTGAGTGGGAGAAATAGAATGAATGAGAGAGTTGTAAGAGCAGGATAAAAATGATGCACATCAAAAACAAGCTTTGACTTTTTCATTTTACGAATTTAATTGCCTTAAGACTAGTTGCGGCGTCATGGCAAGTTACAGCTGAAGATAACACAACAGGGACAACATGTTGTCATTGCAGAAATGTTGCACCCTGCTGGATTACTGGTAGACTTTCACACGGTCCCAGTAAAATTCTGTCTCCACATCAATCAAGGGAAAATAGTCAAGGATTCTATATCTTCTGAATGTCAAAGTCAGTTTTTGTGAGACAGTTCAAACCATCAGTTGGCAGACGTATCTCCCAAAGGGCTAAATGATCCTGCCAACCACTGTGCAATAGTGGTTAGCACTGTTGCCTCACAGCACTAGGGATCCATTGAATGGCTAGCTTCACCTGTTCAAAAGTTCAAATCTTTTGCGATACCTTACTCTTCCAGGTCAAACTGAGGTAGACTGAACACTTTTCAGGACGGAAACTGACAACTTTAAGCCCATTCGTGAGTTTGTGCAATGTACAGCAAGCAAGGATCAGATTGGGGTAGCCATTAGCCCACACGATAGCTTCAATGTATCCTTATTTTGGCAGCTTGTAAATTGAGCAAATGGCTCTGGCCCTGTTCATGAGGTTGCTGATTGAAGCAATCCGATAGCATGTGGAATTGTAGAAATCCCAATGGGTTTATTGACCAGCAAAGGTGGACTTGCAGACAGGAGCAGAGAACACATTTGCAGGTTTCTTAACTGGCACGTCAAAGGAAGGGAGCTCATTTGACTGTTCCATTTCAAAGATGAAGGTTTCCCATTAAGGTGTGCAAGGAAATTCATGCATGCAGCTGCAGATTCAAATATAGCAGACTTATCGGACTGGATCTTACGGCCTTACTCGACCTGAGACTGGAAAATGCTGCCCGAGGTCAACAGGTCTTCCCATTGTCCGCCCCCCGCCCGCTCTGATTCCCATGGCTGGCGGCACGGTAAAATTCCGGCGATCATCTATGTATCAGTAACACGCAAGAGGTAGGAAGTTAGGGACCATTCCATTTAAGATGGGTTTCTTCTGCGGGAAGCCTCCTAGCTTTCAGTGTACTTAGTAAATAATCCTGATTGTGCTAGGTAATAGACTAAAAAACTAGTTAAGACTATCAGTCAAGCTCGCAGTGTGGCTCATTTCCACATGCTAGAAGCTGCATATATTCATACACAGGGCACAGTGCTTTACAAACAAGGAAGAACTTGTCCTGGTATTGCATTTGTTTTTAATTAAACAAAAATTTGGGAGTCAGCCATTCTCTGGCTCATTCTCTATGGCAATGCCTTGACCAGTCGGTGCCAAACTGCCTTGTTTGAATTTAAACAAAAACTTGGCAGTTAACTTTTCCCTAGTGCGTTCTCCATGGCAATGTCTCTAGCAATTATCCCTCTTTCTAACCAATCAGCACCCTCTTCTCATGCAGTATAAATTGTTGTTCCTTTTGAGATTGATATTCTTGCAAATCTGACCTGAGAAGTGCAGGTTGAAAAGTATCGACATGTCTCTTTTTACATGTTCAGTGCTAGCAAGCAATTTTAAAATTATTTCCTCTTTTATTGCAGGGGAATCTTTGCCACTGGCCACCTCCAATCAAGTTCTAATGAAGTTCAGTGCCAAGAGTCATGCAACAGCGAAAGGATTTCACTTTGTCTATCAAGGTAGGTTTTGTGATTCACTCACTGAAGCTTCTCGCTTTGAAGAGTACTTGCTGTGATCCAACAGTCTCTGTTTTTGAAAATCAAAATCAACCAATCTGGAAACTTCCAAAAGACTATTGGTCAGTGAACTTATAAAAAAAATCCATGGTCTTATCATCTAAGGTCAAAATAAATTAGATGTAATAAGATTGAATACTTTATAGTCTGGTTTGATAATGGCATTATCTTTTTCTTTCATTGCTAGGCCTAGTTGTATCTCTGTGCACCTCTCTGACTCTTGGCCATTAGAGCAGCAATGTTTCTTTGCCATATTGGCAATGTGCTCTCCATCGACTTACCAGTAAAATGTAAAATATATATATTTGTGTGTATCTGTGTGTTTATATAATCTGTGGGTAAGGCCGCATTTACTGACTAACTCTAATGTCCTGAGAAAGTGACAGTGAGCTTCCTTCTCGACCAACTGCAGTTATAGAGTCATAGAGTAAGAGAGGCTTCCAGCATGGAAACAGGCCCTTCGGCCCAACTTGTCCATGCCGCTCTTTCTTTTAAAACCTCTAAGCTAATCCCAATTGCCTGCATTTGGCCCACATCCCTCTATACCCATCGTACCCATATAACTATCTAAATGCTTTTTAAAAGATAAAATTGTACCCGCCTCTACTACTGCCTCTGGCAGCTTGTTCCAGACACTCACCATCCTTTGTGTGAAACAATTGCCCCTCTGGACACTTTTGTATCTCTCCCCTCTCACCTTAAACCTATGCCCTCTAGTTTTAGACTCCCCTTCCTTTGGGAAAAGATATTGACTACCTACCTTGTCTATGCCCCTTGTTATTTTATAGACCTCTATAAGGTCACCTTCAGCCTCCTACGCTCCAGAGAAAAAAGTCCCAGTCTATTCAGTCTCTCCTTATAACTCAATCCATCAAGTCCCGGTAGCATCCTAGTAAATCTTTTCTGCACTCTTTCTAGTTTAATAATATCCTTTCTATAATAGGGTCATGTGGGGATGACGTTCCCACAATGGTATTAGGCAGGGAAGTTTCAGGATTTTGATCTAACAGCAATGGATGAATGGTGGTGTTTGTGCATGTCAGAATTGTGTATGACTTGGAGTAGAATTTGGAGGCCATAATGTTTTCCTGGTCTTGCTGCAGTCCACCATAGGGTTGGAAGGTGCAGCCAAAGTGAGTTGTTGCAGTTTATCTCATGCATAATGCATTCTGCAGCCAAAGTGTCCAAATAATGGAAAGGGTGGATATTGAGTCCAGTGACAAGGCTGCTGATCTGCTGTATTTTGCATGGTGACCAAGTCCTTGAGTGTTGTTCAACTTGTCCATGGGCGGCATGGTGGCACAGTGGTTCACATTGCTGTTTCACATGCGTTTGATTCCAGCCTTGGGTGACTGTCTTTGTGATATTTGCATGTTTTCCGCATGTCTGCATGGGTTTCCTCCGGGTGCTCCGGTTTCCTCCCACAGTCCCATAATGATGTGCAGGTTAGGTGGATTGGCCATGCCAAACTGTCCCTTAATGTCCCAGAATATGAGGGGGAATTAGTGGGGTAAATATGTGGGGCTACAGGGATGGGGCCTGAGTAGGATGTTCTGTTGGCGAGTCGGTGCAGACTAGATAGGCTGAGTAGCCTCCATCTGCACTGTAGGGATTCTATGATTCTTCCAGGGAGTAGATGCTTTATTCTTCACTTGGTAATTTTCACACGTGGATCTTTTTGCTTATCCACAGCTAACCATTGAGTGCTGGTGAATGCAAGGGCTCTCTCAGCCAGCTCAGATTGTATCATAGAAATCATAGAAACCCTACAGTACAGAAAGAGGCCATTCGGCCCATCGAGTCTGCATCGACCACAATCCCACCCAGGCCCTACCCCCATATCCTTACATATTTTACCCACTAATCCCTCTAACCTACGCATCTCAGAACACTAAGGGGCAATTTTAGCATGGCCAATCAACCTAACCCGCACATCTTTGGACTGTGGGTGGAAACCGGAGCACCCGGAGGAAACCCACGCAGACACGAGGAGAATGTGCAAACTCCACACAGACAGTGACCCAAGCCGGGAATCGAACCCAGGTCCCTGGAGCTGTGAAGCAGCAGTGCTAACCACTGTGCTACCGTGCCGCCCGTGTCTGCCTGCTTCTAGCACAGGTGACTGGTAATGAAGAGGAGCAGGAAAGCAAGGCCAGCTTTCCTCTTCCTAAACCAAAAGCAGTGAGGCCAGTTGGAGGCTACTTATCATGATGCATGCTAGAACAGTATAGACTGGATAACAAATCTGGGACTTTAGTGATGATTGCAGTCTTTTGTTGAGTACCAAAGTTAAGGTCTTTACTAAAAATGCACCAAGATTATATAACTCGCCAGATTTTGTGACCTATTTATCCAGCCTCAGAATGCATATCTATCCCAATATAGATAAAATAAATTGCACTGTGACACATCAGAGACATTGAGTGTAGCATCAACAATATTATTCTGCGTGAGGTTTACCATCACATCACAAAACTTTTGTTGATACCACTGTTGACCGTATTTTATTAAAAATCGGGAATTATTTCTCTTTGAGTTATAGCAGATAAATCTGTGAATTTATCAACACAATTACAAAGGCAAGTAAGGAATTGGGTTTCCATCATTCAAAGCTTAAGGTAGAAATCAATAAATTCTATTTAATTGTTTCAGACGTTGGCCAGATTGATGCATTTTGTGACATTGTTTGTAACTCTTTTCATAGGATCCCTACTGTACAGAAGGAGGCCATTCGACCCATGAAACCTGCATCAACAACATCCCATCCAGGGCCTATCCCCATAACCCCGCATATTTACCCTGCTAATTCCCCTGACACTAAGGGGCGGCATGGTGGCACAGTGGTTAGCACTGCTGCCTCACAGCACCAGAGACCCAGGTTTGATTCCTGGCTTGGTCACTATCTGTGTAGAGTTTGTACATTCTCCCCGTGTCTATCTGGGTTTCTTCCCACAGTCCAAAGATGTGCGGTTAGGTGGATTGGCCATCCTAAATTGCCCCTTAGTGTCAGGGGGACGAGCTAAGGTAAATGTGTGGGGTTATGGGGATAGAGCCTGGGTGGGATTGCGGTCGGTGCAGACTCAAAAGGCCAAATGGCCTCCTTCTGCACTGTATGATTCTATGATAGGGGACAATTTAGTATGGCCAATCAACATAACCCGCACATCTTTGGAGTGAGGGAGGAAACCGGAGCACCCGGAGGAAACGCACACTGACATAGGGAGAATGTGCAGACTCCGTACAGACAGTCACCGAAGGCTGGAATTGAATTTGGGTCCCTGACGCTGTGAGGCTACAGTTCTAATCACTGTGCTACCGTGCCACCCTAATTACCCTTGAGAGGATGCAGTATATAACAATAAAGATGTTTCATGGTATTAGGAATTATATTTAAAAAGAAAGTTACCAAAGTTGAACTTGTTTCCTCTGAGATGCTCAAAGTGAGGTTTTTGATCATTTAGGTGAAAGAAACAAAGTGGGACAAACACTTTTTGCCTGAGGATAACACAGTCACGGAATAATTTATCAGGGAGGGCCAGTGGATCAGGGATTATAAGTGAACTCTGGTGCCACGGTGGCACTGTGGTTAGCACTGCTGCTTCACAGCGCCAGGTACCCGGGTTCAATTCCTGGCTTGGTCACTGTCTGTGTGGAGTCTGCACGTTCTCCTCGTGTCTACGTAAGTTTCCTCCGGGTTCTCCGGTTTCCTCCCACAATCCAAAGATGTGCGGGTCAGGTTGATTGGCCATGATAAATTGCCCCTTAGTGTCCCAGGATGTGTAAGTTAGAGGGATTAGCGGGTAAATATGTGGGGTTGTGGGGGAGTGCCTGGGTGAGGTTGTTGTCAGTGTAGACTCGACGGACCAAATGGCCTCCTTCTGCCCTGTAGTGTTTCTATGATTCTATGTGGATGCGTTTTTGGAGATAATAGATTCAGGGATAAATACAAAAGCTGGGAGGATGGGTTTGATATACGAAAGGGATGGACGAGGTCTAAAGATTTCTCAAAAATTCTTATCTTTTCTTCTCGTCGAGAAAACTGGCTGAATTATTGGCAGGAACCCAATCTCAACGCAGCTGAAAAACATCTCATCTGTGGTTTATAATGTCATGTCAACTCCAGGATTAGGGATTGCCATTATGATGTTTATCAGCAGCTGACCAAACAGTTACCATTCATCAGCGAAACATGCATGGTTTCGTGATCTGAAGAGTATCTCGGAATAGGCTGCAGGTCACAGCCATCTGTGTGTTATTCCAGAAAAAAGGAAGTTGGGAGGCATTGGTAATTTTGCCCTGTGGATAGTATTCCAGATGAAAGATTCCAATGGTGCTGTATTCTCCAGGTTGTAGCCATTTGTCAGCTGAAGTTTAATAAGATTGCATTACCATTTAGATATTATTTACCAGTGATAGTTTTGCCATTTTCACTAGTCAAGTTGAGAGATCAGAGGAATCTAGGTGTCCTGGTACATTAATCACAGGCTGTCAATCAGGATTGCACTCTGTCAACATTGTGGTCAGGATCAATGGAGCACTTGAGTTGCATTCAATCATGAAGGGAAATGAAAATAAACACAGGTGGCTGGAGGATGCTAGGAATCCATTGAGCTGTGGGCTGAATCTTTTATGAGGCACTGCACGTTAAATTTGTTACGCAGGAAAGGCTTCAAATACAATGGAGAGGGTTTCAACAGTTTTGACTTGCTGGGAAGCCTCAGCAACTTCAAACCAAAGCTGTGGGCTTACACTGGGGCTGAGTGCACAACTGGGCAGACTGGAACGCCCCACCCAGATGAAATTGACATCTCCCCGCTCAGAGGACTTCAAAGGAGTCTGCTGTCACCTGCAGCTTCTGACAGGGAGAAAGGAAAATCTCTGCTGCAGAATGGAGTGCTGCAATGATTTTAAATCCTGCCAGGTGACGTGGGGGGGTGGGGGGGGGAGGGGGAGGGTGGGGGGCATGGAGATTAAGGTGACCCTGCCACTTTAGACCTTTCACACCTGACAGGCAGGAATGCAGATGTTGATCACAGAACTGCCTGAAATCACTGTGCCAGGGATGATCTTCAGGTCTGCCAGGACTAGAAGGGGCAGTCTAGCCACGACACCACATCCAGGTGGAGAGTGGTGAGGTCAACCCCTTACCACCAGCCTGAGCCCACCCAACCCCCAGCACTCTTAAGGGACCCGTCCTTTGCAGCCTGGCAGCAGCAGAGGGGCAAATGGCCACTGGATCTACCTTATTATTCGCCTCTTCGGGGCCCAAGGTGCCAGATAAAGGTGTCAGTGCCAGGAGGTAGTACACTGTTGTCACTGCCGAGGTGCATGGCCTGAAGGGGGGGCTGAGTGAGTGGTCTGAGGGGGGGGAAGGGCCTGCGTGGGGTGTCGGGTCCGATAAACCTCCTGCTTGTGTGGTTGTGGGGTGGAGGATGCCACTCATTGCGGAGGGGTTGGTGGTGCTTCCTCGATCCTCGGGATCCAAGATGCCAGGACCTCGCTTGTGAGGACCTGTATGAAAGCCCGCCCAGTGCAGATCCCGCTGAGGAGGTGGGTGAATAGCGATGGTCATTTGAATTGAGCCCGCTAATGATATCAAATCCCCCTCCCCTCTCTCCTTCTCTCCCCAGATGACGCCAGACCTGCTGAGTATTTCCAGCATTTTCCTTTCAGATTTTCCACATCCACAGTTGTCTCATCCTTGTATTTGTATGAGGGAAGCCCGCACTCAGAAAGGGAAGTTTTTCAGAGTAGCAACAGTCTCAGCGAATAACTGTTATCGTGCAGAGATATGTTCTCGTCCGGGCATCAGTAGGAACATATCCAACTTCTATCTGACAGGGGAAAATTAAAGGTTGATGTGTTTGTGCCTGTGATATGGACCCCAGATTGATCTTTAAACTGTTGGTAGCCTGGAGTTCTGAGTAGCTTGATCATTTGCTTGGATGTTTGCTTCCAAGTCAGTGCGTAATCTGAAAAGTTAAAACCAAGCACAGTTTCAAAGGGACTCTTGGCAGCTATAAAAGTTTAATCAAACAGAGAAAAATGTCAGCTCGTCTGCCCCATCAGTGTTCCCTGCACTCTCAGCTTCGAAACAGCACCTCCAGCTGTCCCCTTTTTCCATTTGATCATCCTCATCGACGGTTGGCTCTCAGTTTGAGGTTGACACATGCTAATTAATGCTGAACTGTGTGCCAAAACTCACTTCGTTTGAAACTCTTAAAGTTGGTGCAGTGAGTGAGCTTCAACCTAAAACTGACTTGAGTCGAAGCCCCGAAAGGGGGAAGAAAAACATTTTCAAAGCCAGCGTGATTTCAATTACACGCAGGTGACTATCTTCCTTCCATTAAATTATCTTGCGCTCGCACTGGCTATATGCATGTAAGCAACCACACACACTCAGATATTACTTTGTGCTATCAAAGATGTATGTGAAAAGTCATTTAAATTCAGGGTTATTATAGAATCAAAGAATCCCAAAGTGCAGAAGGTGGCCCATCGAGTCTGCACCCACAACAATCCCACCCTATCCCCATAACCCCCTGTAATTACCCTGCTAGTCCCCCTGACACTAAGGGACAATTTAGCATGGCCAATCCACCTAACATGCACATCTTTGGACCAGGTGATTTCTATAGTAAGCTCAAAAACAAATTATTGACAAAGTTCAGTGATTAGGTGACTCATTTATGTATGAATAGCTGGTAATTTTGGTGGCACAGTAGTTAGCACTGCTGCCTCACAGCTCCCAGGTACCCACGTTCAATTCCAGCCTTGGGTGACTGTCTGAGTAGAGTTTGCACATTCTCCCCGTGCCTGCGTGGGTTTCCTCCGGGTGCTCTGGTTTCCTCCCACACGCCAAAGGTGTGCAGGTCAGGTGGAATGGCCATGCTAAATTGGCCCTTAGTATCCCAGATTAGATGGATTAGCCATGGCAAATGGGTAAAGTTTGGGGGATAGGGTGGAGGAGAGGACCTGGGTAAGATGCTTACCCAAATGTCAGAGAGTCGGTGCAGACCCGATGGGCTGAATGGCCTCTTCTTCACTGTAGGGATTCTATGATTATATGACTTCCTTTGCAAGTGCTTTTGTCTACTTGTGTTTTCCGGTTTGGGCCTGGAACCCTCCCCTTCACAGTCTGTATGGTGACTAAATGAAGAATTGAATTTGAGTTATTCCACTGATTAATTTACAGCTGTTCCCCGGACAAGTGCCACGCAATGTAGCTCTGTACCAGAGCCAAGGTACGGCAGAAGAATTGGAAATGATTTTGCGGTCGGGGCCATTATCCGCTTCGAGTGCAACCCAGGTTACGCCCTCCAAGGCTCCAAGAACATAGAATGCCTCGCTGTGGCTGATGCCTTAGCACAGTGGAATGACTCAGCACCAAGCTGCTCAGGTAAGTGTCCAGAACCTTTAAGACTGCTTAAACCTTAGCATGTAACACCTCTTAGCAGTGACTAAGCTTGACAAAATGGAAAAGACCAATCAACGGTAGTCCTGCTGAATTGCATAAAGTTGTCACAAGGTGACCATTAGCTTATTAACTCGTGAATTTAATTCCAGTAACTAAAAGCCCTGAAAATTCTGGGAACGGAGAGGAGAGAGAACTCGTTTTCATCGGCAGTCACTGCTCAGTTGCTATTACAGTCGCACTCTGCTTATCGCAAACAAGAAGTGACCCTGTCACGCCCATAATTTGGGGTGGCATCACTGGCTTTGGGTTAGGATGGACCAAGTCTCTGCCGTACCGAACATCTTTAAGTGGGCCCCAGTAACTTTAAGATTCATGTGAATAAACTGAGGATTCAGCCAATTCTGCAACTTGAGTAATAACTGTTTTTGCTGGCTAATTGTTGAGGAATAACACTTGCTCCACCTGTACCTCACTGAGTCTGTCCTGTCAGGAGCTGAGCTGTATGGATCAGAAAGGGCCTTGCTTGATCTGCAGTCTCTGCTGAATTGGGTAACCCCAGCCAGAGTAGCAAAAGGGGGGATATGACATTTGCGTTAATTATAGAAAATCACCCGGCTTCTTCCTCTCCTAATTGCTCTCCATTGACTCTCTAGTGGTGCAAATGTGTGGACATTAAGTGTGGTTGGGTTTTAACTAAGCTATCAAATAGGCGGCACAGTGGTTAGCACTGCTGCCTCACAGCACCAGGGACCTGGGTTCAATTCCCGGCTTGGGTCATTGTCTATGCGGAGTCTGCACGTTCTCCCCATGTCTGCATGGGTTTCCTCCGGGTGATCTGGTTTCCTCCTACAGTCCAAAAGATGTGCTGGTTAGGTGCATTGGCCAGGCTAAATTCTCCTTCAGTGTACCTGAACAGGCACCGGAGTGTGACGACCAGGGGATTTTCACAGTAACGTCGTTGCAGTGTTAATGTAAGCCTACTTGTGACAATAATAAATAAACTTAAGGCATTAACATCATCAGCTTGGATTGGGGTACTGGCCAACATCTGTGGAATTGCGCCTTCGCAATTCTATCTTAGTTATAAATTGAAATGTGGGTAAATGCACCCTGATTAACATTGACCGGTTTGCATTAACCCTTTTTAACTAAGGTGAGTTACCCGGTGAGATAGACAAAGGGGTGAAAGGTCCAACACAACTTTATTGAACATTTTGTCAAGGAAAAACAATTTTTATCAAGCTCTGCTATTGTGCTTTAATTAAACTCGATCAATCTCTTCACAGGACTCTTCGGAAAACAGTCTTAAATCTCAAAGTACACAGTTTCAAATCTGCACTTGCTATCTACCTCAGACATGCACTTCTGAGGATTTGTTCCATTTTTTCCACAGATCCCTATTGCTGTATTTGAACTCTTTTCTGGAAAGACTGGCAATACCCGTTCAATTAGGCTGGGACAGGCTGTTCCTTGGAGCGTTGGCTGATATTTCAGGGTCTACAGCCGTTGATTTGGGCTTCCCCTCTGGTCTGGGGCTGATTCTGGTCTTTGGGTCATCCCACCGGGGTGGTCTTCTGGGTCTGGTCAGTCTGATGATGCTCACTATGAGGTACAAGGAGCTGGTGATGCTGCACTGCTCGGCTGCCAGTCGAAGGTACTCTCTGGAGACACCATTGAAGAAAGTGCAAAAGCAGAGAGAGCTGGAGCTCCAGCTTGCCCCTTCTATTCTCCTCTTCGCGCCCTTCTCGAAGATTCTGGCCGGAATTTTACCAATTCTGGGGCGGGCGCGGCTCGCAGAATGGAATTCTCCGTCGGCCTTGGGCGGGATTTTACGAGCCTCGCCCAAGCGAGGTTGTAAAATACCGTCCTCTATGTCCAATATTAGCATCGGGTGGGGGCAGGATAATTTACTGAGGTAACCACTTTTCATATTTGGAGGTCGTAGAACATGGTTTTGAGCCTTCAATTGTCAAGTGCTGCCTTGTCATTGAGGCCTCCTATTGAGCTGGGTGCCACCAAGTCTGCGTAGCAATCTTCAAATAAAACAGATCCAGTGGAGATGTAAACATTGGTTCATTCTGAAACAAAGTGGCCATTAGCACCTGGCCAGGCAGTTTCAGGCCTGTCTGGTATGGATAGGAAGTCGATTGTCCAAGGCCTGGCTGCATCAATACTGATGTGGGGATGCCGGCGTTGGACTGGGGTAAACACAGTAAGAAGTTTAACAACACCAGGTTAAAGTCCAACAGGTTTATTTGGTAGCAAAAGCCACACACGCTTTCGGAGCTCCAAGCCCCTTCTTCACCTGAATCAATACTGTCAGTTCAGCCCTGCAGGTTGCAAATTGCAGAGTCCAGCTAGATTTAAACTTGGCATCCACATTTCAAGTTTATATGCTCATGAAAAAAAATCAATATTTGTGTAACAATCCTGGAGGTCATGGGTCACCTGACTACAACCTCAGCAATGAGTTGACAATTCTGAGAGATGGGATTGTGGGGGGAAGAGGGTTAAAAAAATGTTTTAAAAAGAAAACATTTGTTTTCTATTTTTCCTCTCTTTTACTCGCACAGCACCATTCACTATCCCTGTCAGTAAAGACCCAGTGTAGTCACCAGCCTTTTCCCAGAGCTCTGCCTGTACCAGTTGCTCTGAGATCTTGTCAACATGGCCTGTGTGACTCCCACTCTCTCGTTCTTTTTCCTCCCTATGCATTTGTGGCTTTCAATGTGCATTCTCACAGCAGACAGTTTAGCGCGATGGAACGCTGACACATTCTGCCACAGGCCTAGTCACGTTGACTAACTCTTACAACTTGACAGCAAATTAATCATTACATTTTCATTTTTGGCATTCATTAATCGTTCAAATATCTGCATCCCCTCCCCAGTGTTTTCACCAGATGTTGAGAAATTCCCAAAATATTTAGTTACATAATTTGTCAATCAATGTCAGGTTGCGGAGAAAAATAAGTCAATAACATGAAAGGAGCAAGATCACCAACATTTCTGTTTGCAATATAATTAACAGAAGCTGTATTGGAAAGTAGTTCTATTCATAACTTAGCTACAGAAGCTGATGATGTTTACCCAAAGGAATAAAAACAAAGAGAATATTACATTGCTGGAAGTCGAGTACTTTAAGTCTTAACGCTAAGTACTGAGAGCATTCAATACAAATAGTTAGAAAGCAATTCACAGAGGAATCGGTCTACAAGATACAGAAACTGCAAGGGAAATGGCAAAAAAGAACAGTGAGCACTAATCAAGCAAGTTGAGATTCTGTCAGGAGTTATATTTTTTCAATGCTCTCATTCAATCTTACCTGGCTGATTACTCTTTTACTGAGCTGTTTTTGGGGGTTGTATACTGTCAACTCCATTGAGAAACGATGTCCATTGTAGTCGCATTTACTTCATTCAGACTGTGAAGGGATGGTAGGTGATGAGTTCCACCCGTTATACATGGCTATCTTATTCATTGTTACAGTGGTTTTGAGATTGTAGTGATAATTACTTTTAATCAGTGCTCTCTTTTTACATTCAAGCTCGTATCTTGAAAAAGAGAGTCTATCTTTACACAATGATTTGTTATGATCCAAAAGACTGTTGTAGACAGACTCATTTGTAATGATCAAAAGGGAATTGGAAAAGAAAATGCAGGGCTCTGCGGTGGTGGGAGGAAGAGGAGGAGGATTCACCGTGGCCCTACGCTCTGGCATAAATTTGATTTGATTTATTATTGTCACATTGTATGAGTATACAGTGACAAATGTTGTTTCTTGCGTGCTATACAGACAAAACATACCGTTCATAGAGGAGGAAACGGGAGACACATAGAAACATGGAAACATAGAAACTTAGGCCATTTGGCATTTGAGCCTGCTCCGCCATTCATTTTGATCATGGCTGATCATCGAATTCAATGTCCTGATCCCCCTTCCTCCCATATCTCTTGATCCCTTCAGCCCCCCAAGAGCGATATCTAATTTCTTCTTGAAATCAGACAACATTTTGGCCTCAACTACATTCGGTGGTCGTGAATTCCATACATTCACCACCCTCTGGGTGAAGACATTTCTCCTCACCTCAGTTCTAAAAGTTCTTATCCTCAAACTATGACCCCTAGTTCTAGACCCCCCCACCACTGGGAACATTCTGGATCTACCCTGTCTAACCCTGTTAGAATTTTATAAGTTTCTCTGAGATCCCCTCTCACTCTTCTAAACTCCAGTGAATATAATCCTAACTGACTTAGTCTCTCCTCACTTGACAGACCTGCCATCCCAGGAATCAGCCTGGTAAACCTTCGCTGTACTCGCTCTATAGCAAGGACATCTTTCCTCAGAGAAGAACACCCAAACTGCACACAATACTCCAGATGTGGCCTCGCCAATGCCCTATACAAGAGTGCAGAATGTAGTATTGCAGTCATAGCTAGGGTGTAGAGAAAGATCAACTGAATACAAGGTGGAATGAGAGTAAGAGATAGAATTAGAGGGTATGCTGGGCACAGTTTGCAAGAAGTCATCTCGCTCCAGCGCCTTCTTGGATGTAAGACCGTTTAATTACATTAAAATGTTTTAAATTCATGCAGATCAGGTTCACACCCTTTATGGACCTTTCTGAAATCTGACCGGTACAAATCACATTACAACCCTCTTGCAAGATTTTGTGGCCATAATTGGATGTACGCCAGTGGCAAACAGGCCTGCTACATTTCACCTTTGTTTACAGATTGAGCTATTTGTTGTCTTGTGCACATAGGGATGCTCAGGTTAAGCACGTAGATTGATTACAGGAACTTGCAATTTGTGCACGGTCCTCTCTGCTCAGGGGTTCCAGCCTAATCAGAAACAGTACCCAAGGGGCAGAAACCAGAGCTCAACAAACTGCAAGCTCCTGAAAAGCAAGGAGAGAATATGGCAGCTAACAAAAAGGGAATCCTAATCTCTTCTACCAGGATATAAATAATAAGTGTTAAAGGAAGAGAAGGGTTGACTGGGGACAACAATGGGATTTACACTTGGGAGCTGGAGACATGGCTGAGCTGCTAGATTTTGCATCTGTCTTTACGCAGGAAACAGGACATGGTGACAGAGAGGAAACTATCACTCAAAGGGTTCAAAATTGGTATGGAAGAAGGTATTGGGTAAACTGTCGGTACTTAAAGTTGACAAGGCACTGGGGTTGGATGAGATGCATCTAAGGATACTGAAGGAAGTGAGAATGGAAATTGCAGAGACGTTAGTCATAATCTTTCAGTCTTCCCTCGACTCAGGAAGATTGGAGAGTTGCAAATATGGTGCACGTGTTCGAAAAAAGTTTGAAGCATAAGCCCTGCAATTGCAGATCAGTCAGTTTAACTTCAGTGCTGGGGAAGCTTCTAGAAACAATTGTTCGGGATGGAATTAATAATTAAATGGAAAATGTGGATTGATTAGGAACAGCCAGCAAGGAGTTTTGATGGAAAATTATGTTTAGCTAACTTGCTAAGAGTTTTTTGAAGAGACAACAGCAAGGGTCGATGAGGGTCATGCTGTTGTTTTTTTAAAAATTCATTCATGGGACATGTCGCTGGCTGACCAGCATTTATTGCCCATCCCTCGCTTGAACGGCCATTTCAGAGGGCAGTTGAGAGTCAACCACATTGCTGTGGCTCTGGAGTCACATGTAGACCAGACCAGGTAAGGAAGGCAGATTTCTTTCCCGAAAGGATATTAGTGAACCATATGGGTTTTTCTCACAATCAATAATGATTTCATGGTCATCAATAGATTCTTAATTGCAGACATTCATTATTGAATTCAAATTCCACCATCTGGTATGGCGGGATTCGAACCCGGGTCCGCAGAATATTAGCTGAATTTCTGGATTAATAGAACATAGAACATAGAACAGTACAGCACAGAACAGGCCCTTTGGCCCACGATGTTGTGCCGAGCTTTATCTGAAACCAAGATCAAGCTATCCCACTCCCTATCATCCTGGTGTGCTCCATGTGCCTATCCAATAACCGCTTAAATGTTCCTAAAGTGTCTGACTCCACTATCACTGCAGGCAATCCATTCCACACCCCAACCACTCTCTGCGTAAAGAACCTACCTCTGATATCCTTCCTATATCTCCCACCACGAACCCTATAGTTATGCCCCCTTGTAATAGCTCCATCCACCCGAGGAAATAGTCTTTGAACGTTCACTCTATCTATCCCCTTCATCATTTTATAAACCTCTATTAAGTCTCCCCTCAGCCTCCTCCGCTCCAGAGAGAACAGCCCTAGCTCCCTCAACCTTTCCTCATAAGACCTACCCTCCAAACCAGGCAGCATCCTGGTAAATCTCCTCTGCACTCTTTCCAGTGCTTCCACATCCTTCTTATAGTGAGGTGACCAGAACTGCACACAATTTTCCAAATGTGGTCTCACCAAGGTCCTGTACAGTTGCAGCATAACCCCACGGCTCTTAAACTCCAACCTCCTGTTAATAAAAGCTAACACACTATAGGCCTTCTTCACAGCTCTATCCACTTGAGTGGCAACCTTTAGAGATCTGTGGATATGGACCCCAAGATCTCTCTGTTCCTCCACAATCTTCAGAACCCTACCTTTGACCCTGTAATCCACATTTAAATTAGTCCTACCAAAATGAATCACCTCACATTTATCAGGGTTAAACACCATTTGCCATTTTTCAGCCCAGCTTTGCATCCTATCTATGTCTCTTTGCAGCCTACAACTGCCCTCCACCTCATCCACTACTCCACCAATCTTGGTGTCATCAGCAAATTTACTGATCCACCCTTCAGCCCCCTCCTCTAAGTCATTAATAAAAATCACAAAGAGCAGAGGACCAAGCACTGATCCCTGTGGCACTCCGCTAGCAACCTGCCTCCAATCCGAAAATTCTCCATCCACCACCACCCTCTGTCTTCAATCAGACAGCCAGTTACCTATCCAATTGGCCAACTTTCCCTCTATCCCACACCTCCTCACTTTCATCATAAGCCGACCATGGGGGACCTTATCAAACGCCTTACTAAAATCCATGTATATGACATCAACTGCCCTACCTTCATCAACACACTTAGTTACCTCCTCAAAAAATTCTATCAAATTTGTGAGGCACGACTTGCCCTTCACGAATCCGTGCTGACTATCCCGGATTAATCCGCATCTTTCTAAATGGTCGTAAATCCCATCCCTAAGGACCTTTTCCATCAATTTACCAACCACCGAAGTAAGACTAACCGGTCTATAATTACCAGGGTCATTTCTATTCCCTTTCTTAAACAGAGGAACAACATTCGCCACTCTCCAGTCCTCTGGCACCATCCCCGTGGACAGCGAGGACCCAAAGATCAAAGCCAAAGGCTCTGCAATCTCATCCCTTGCCTCCCAAAGAATCCTAGGATATATTTCATCAGGCCCAGGGGACTTATCGACCTTCAGTTTATTCAAAACTGCCAGGACATCCTCCCTCCGAACAACTATTTCCTCCAGCCTATTAGCCTGTAACACCTTCTCTTCCTCAAAAACATAGCCTCTCTCCTTGGTGAACACTGAAGAAAAGTATTCATTCATCACCTCGCCTATCTCTATTGACTCCATACACAAGTTCCCACTACTGTCTTTGACCGGCCCTAACCTCACCCTGGTCATTCTTTTATTCCTCACATAAGAGTAAAAATCCTTGGGGTTTTCCTTGATCCGACCCACCAAGGACTTCTCATGTCCCCTCCTAGCTCTCCTCAGCCCCTTTTTCAGCTCGTTCCTTGCTAACTTGTAACCCTCAATCGAGCCATCTGAACCTTGTTTCCTCATCCCTACATAAGCTTCCCTCTTCCTTTTCACAAGACATTCCACCTCTTTCATGAACCATGGTTCCCTCACTCGGCCGTTTCCTCCCTGCCTGACAGGGACATACCTGTCAAGGACACCCAGTATTTGTTCCTTGAAAATGTTCCACTTTTCATTAGTGCCTTTCCCTGACAGTTTCTGTTCCCAACTTATGCCCCCTAATTCTTGCCTAATCGCATCATAATTACCTCTCCCCCAATTGTAAACCTTGCCCTGCCGTACGGCCCTATCCCTCTCCATTGCAATAACAAAAGACACCGAATTGTGGTCACTATCTCCAAAGTGCTCTCCCACAACCAAATCTAACACTTGGCCCGGTTCATTTCCGAGTACCAAATCCAATGTGGCCTCACCTCTTGTCGGCCTATCCACATATTGTGTCAGGAAACCCTCCTGCACACACTGCACAAAAACTGCCCCATCCGAACTATTTGACCGACAAAGGTTCCAATCAATATTTGGAAAGTTAAAGTCCCCCATGACAACTAACCTGTGACTCCCACGCATATCCATAATCTGCTTCGCAATTTCTTCCTCCACATCTCTATTAGTCTAGTCTAGTGATAATACCACTAGGCCATCACCTCCCCTACGTCAACATTCAATATGCACTCAATGCAGTGACCACACCACAGACTTATGAAGAAAGTTAGAACTCATGGAGTAAAAGGGACAGTGGGAACATGGATACAGAATTGGCTGAATAATAGGAAATAGAGTGTGATGGTCAATGGGTACATGTTGGACCAGGGGAAGATTTATAGTGTAATTTCCCAGGGTCAGTGATGGGACCTTTGCTTTTCCTAATGTATATTCATGATCTTGGAGTGCAAGGGACAAAGTTTGCGCATGGTACAAAACTGGGAATTATTGTAAACTGTGGGGAGGACAGTGTAGAACCTCAAATGGGCATTGACAATGAGTGGAATGGGCAGATAGATAGCAGACGATGTTCAATAAAATATAGTTTGAGATGATGCATTTTGGTAGGAAGAACATGGAGAGACAATAACAACTCTAAAGAATGTGCAGGAGCAGAGGGACCTGGGTGTACATATGCATAAGTCATTTAAAGTGGCAGGCAGATGGACAGAGCAGTTCATAAAGCACACAGCACACACCCTTTGCTTTGACAAAGGGTCATCTGGACTCAAAACATCAGCACTTTTCTCTCCTTACAGATGCTGCCAGACCTGCTGAGATTTTCCAGCGTTGTCTCTTTTCGTTTCAGACTCCAGCATCCACAGTAATTTGCTTTTTACACAGTATCCTAGTCTTTATTAATAATGGCAGAGAGTGCAAGAGCAAGGAGGTTTTATGCTGAACTTATACAAGATACTAGTTAGACCTCAGCTGGAATATGGTGTACAGTTCCGGGCACCACACTTCAAGAAGGATGTGAACACATTGGAGAGAGCGCAAAAGAGATTTACAATAATTATCCCAGAGATGAGAAACTTCAGTTATGAAGATAGATTGGAGAATTTGGGACTCTTCTCCTTGAGGAGGAAATTTCTAAGAGAAGATTTGATAGAGATGTTCAAAATCAAGAGAATCCTGGATAGAGTAGATAGGGGAAACTGTTCCCACTTGCAAAAGACAGAGAGGGCACAGATTTAAAGTGATTTCCAAAAGAAGCAAATGCGATGTGAGGAAAATCATTTTCAGACAGTGAGTGATTTGGGTCTGGAAGCCACTACCTGGAAGTATGGTGGAGGTAGGTTCATTCAAGGTGACATTCTGCACTGTAAAGGTTTTGTGGTTCTGTGATATTTCCAAATCAGAATGGTGTGTGGTTTGGATGGGAACTTCCACGTGATGATCCCATGCATCGGTTGCCCTTGTCCTTGTCGGTAGTAAAGGTTGTGGTTTGGAAGTTGCTATCAAAGGAGGCTTGATGAGTCGCTGCAGTGCATCTCACATATGGTTCACATTGCTGCCACCATGCATTGGTAGCGGAGCGAATCAGTTCAAGTAGGCAGCTCACACATTCTCAATGACAATTGAGGATACTTTAACTTTATGAAATTACTGTGAAAATCTCCCAGTCGCCACACTCCGGCACCTGTTCGGGTACATTGAGAAAGAATTTAGCATGGCCATTGCACCTGACCAGCACGTTTTTCATACTGTCGGAGCACCCCGAGGAAACCCACGCAGACATGGGAAGAACATGCAGACTCTGCACAGACGGTGACCCAAGCTGGAATTGAACTCGGGTCCCTGGCTCTGTGAAGCAGCAGTGCTAACCACTGTGCTGCCCATAATGGGTAATAAATTGTGGCCCTGTTCGCGATGCTTACATCCAATGAACAAAAGTAAAACAATTTTTCCATTGTATGAAATAAAGTATCTGAAAGTCATCCACAACATACCAGTGGGGTTAAAAGATAAATATTGACTTTTTAAAATATATTTCTTTGTTTGCATGAACAGTATTTCATTATGTGACATATTTTGGACCTGTAAAGAGTTTACAGCAATATCTGATTGTCCAGGGATTTATGACAAATTGTCCAGGGCCCAGCTGCATATAAGGACATTAATTTTCTTTCTGCAAACTCGCACAGCTCTTCACATTCAGTCTTAATGAAACCAGTTCATCATTTTCTTTTCAGTACCGTGTGGGGGAAATCTCACTGAACGAAAGGGAACAATTCTGTCACCGGGCTTTCCCGATCCTTACCAGAACAGCCTGAACTGTTTATGGAAAATCACAGTCCCCGAAGGAGCTGGCATACAGGTATCTTTCCAATATTCAACAAATGACAATTGATTTCAAATGTGCCATCAAGAATCATGGGGGAGGCCATGGCCTCATGGTGTTATCGCTAGACTATTAATCCAGCTAATGTTCTGGGGACCTGGATTCGAATCCCGCCACGGCAGATGGTGGAATTTGAATTCAATAAAAATATCTAGAATCAAGAATCGAGCGATGACCATTGTCGATTGTCGGAAAAACCCATTTGGTTCACTAATGTCCTTTAGAGAAGGAAATCCTTACCCAGTCTGGCTAGCATGTGATTCCAGAGCCACAGCAATGTGGTTGACTCTCAACTGCCCTCTGAAATGGCCTAGCAAGCCATTCAGTTCAAGGGCAACTAGGGATGGGCAATAAATGTTGGCCAGCTAGCAATGCCCATGTCCCACAAATTAATTAAGAAATCAGCCCACTGTTTCAAACTGGAGAAACCTTCTAAGTCTTCGTCCTGACCTAAAATACTCCCATTAAATGTTTGCAAAATATGACCAAGTACTTACAGTTCAGAAACAGGCCATCCAGCCTCCCAGACACCACACAAACCTCCTTCCGTTTTACATAAACCCCATCAACATATCCTTCCATTCCTTTCTTGCTCATATGCTTATTTCACTTTCCCTCGAATGCATCTATTCTTTTATTTGCCTCTCTGTGGTGGTAAGTTCAATATTCTAAATACTCTCTGGATAAAGACGTTTTGCCTGAATTCCCTATTGGATATGTCAGTGACTGTCTTATATTTATGGCCTGTTGGCAAAAAATGCTGGAAATACTCATCAGGCCAGGCAGCAACTGTGGAGAGAGAAACAGAATTAGCATTTTAGGCTGATGGGTTTTTTTTTCAATCAAACGCAGAAAAAGTTAGCGGTATAACAAGTATGCAAAATGATGAAAAAATAAATGGGAAGGTCTGTTTTGGGTGGGGGAAGGGTAATTAAATTACAAAAGGGATGATGGTGCAAGCAAAGAGAATGGTGATAGGACACGTAAAAAAACGATGGGTGTATAGGAGGTGTAATTGGGAATTCTGGAATCATTCCCAGCATTGGCTGCTGAGAAAATGTCTTAGATATAGCTGCATTTTTGTGGGATCTGTGGGACATGTGGTATATTCTTTGCTTCATTCAGCTCCCTCTCGTTTCTTTTTCCAGTATATTGATAACTGTATCAGGTCCATTTTCTCTTCTCACCGTGAACTTGAATACATTGGATGGATTGTAACTTCCTCGGAGTGCCAATCAGTGTCGGATTACCACACTGTGCCCAATTACCTTTGTGGAGTTTCTTCCCTGCCTATCATTCTCGAACTCTCGACTCAGGCCAAGCGAGCTCGAGGCCCAGCATCACAGTCCAGCTCCGCCAAATTGAAGAAGGGCACACCCAGAGCAGGTTTATCCCTCTGGGCAATTGCCATGCAAGCCTTATCTGTGAAATTCCAAGAGACTTCTCCAGTGCATCCTTGAAGCACCCTCCTCATGTGCACACGCACACGCGCGCACACTTCCAATCCTCTTCCCCCCCCCCCCACACACACACACACACACAACCCCTCCCAACACCACCCCCCACACACACACACATACACACACACCCCTCCAATCCCCTTCCCTCCCCATATACACACCTCCAACCCCACACCCCCACACATGCGCACACACACACACACACATCCTCCCAACCCACACACGCACATACACACACCTGCCCCCCCACCACACACACACAACCTCTTCCAACCCCCCCACACATACACACAACAACCCCCCACACACACACACACAACCCCCCCAACCCACATACACACACAACCCCCACACAACCCCCCCCCACACACACACACACACACACATAACCCTCCTCACACATCAACACACACATCCCAAATCCCCCACACACACACACAAACCCCTTCCCCACACACACACACAACCCCCCCCCCACTCACACACCCAACCACCCCCCACACACTCCCTCACGAACGCACACACGTACACACACAACCCCCCCCCCCCACACACACAGCCCCCACCCCCAATACACACACAACCACCCTCCCCCCCACACACACACACACCCAACCACCACCCACACACTCACTCACGCACGCGCACGCACACACATACACACAACCACACACTGGGGAGCCTGGAAGTTATGGCCCAAGATTAATCCTGCTTCTTATTTGCACCTTTCCCTCGCCTTCATGTTGCCCATTTTTGGCTCCCTTCTGTTCCCTTTCTCAATCTCCATTTTTAGGAATACGCTGTTCACTCATATCCAATTCCAGTCTTAGAGCTTGTTTTCTTTGGAACAGCAAAAGTTGAGATGGAACCTGGTAGAAGTGTATAAGATTATGAGGGGCATGGATAGGGTGGATAGAAAGGCATTTTTTCCATTAGTAGAGGGGCCAATAACCAGGGGATATAGATTTAAGGTAAAAAAATAGAAGGCTAAGAAGGGGGTTGAGCAGAAACTGTTTCACTCAGAGAGTGGTGGGAGTCTGGATCTCACTGCCTGAAAGGGTCGTTGAGTCAGAAACTCTTGTAACATTTAAATAGTGTTTTGATATTCACTTGAGCTACCAGAACCTCCAGAGCTATGGGCCAAGTGCTGGGAAATGTGATCAGTGCAGTCAGATCTTTGTTGGCCCAGCGTGGGCACGATGGACCAAATGGCCTCTTTAATGCTGTAAACATTGATGAATAAAAAGCCCACCATTTCCAGTATTTCCTGCTTTTATTTAAGATTTCCAGCGATCATTGTATTTTGCTTTTGTGTCATATTTATGGCCCCTTGTTTTGATTTCATCTACAAGTGAAAATAATTTCTTGATGTATATCTTGTCCAGTCCTTTGCTAATCTGAAAGAACTTCGATCATGTCATTGTTCAGTGCTCTCTTCCCCAGGGAAAAGAACCCCAACCTGTTCAATCTTTCCTGATATTTATAACCTTTCAGATCTGTTATCATTGTGGATCATTTTTCTGCACCTGCTCCAGTGCCTCTGTATAATATGAAGTCCAGAATTATTTATCATGCTCGAAAGTGTGGCATTATGAAGGTTCTGTACAAGTTTAACATAAATTCCCTGCTCTTCAATCCTATCCTTCTAAACAAAAATGAACCGCAGTTTTTTGTTTGCTCTTTTAATTGCTTTGTTAATCAGTGTGATTTTGGTGCTTTCCATGTCTGTACCCCTGACTCTTCAATTCCTCTACCCCAATTAGACATTTATTTTCCAAGGAGTATGTGTCCTTATTCTTTGTACAAAAATGTGCGATCCCATTCTGAGCTGTCAATGATATGCCCATCCTGCATTAGTGTCTTCCTGTCTTTTGTCACAGCCTTCATCTGGGTTAGCTGCAACCTCTAATTTGGGGGTGAATTTTCCCATTTTGCTCACCATGGGAATCGGAGCGGGCGAGGGGCAGAAAGGTCCGTTGACCTTGGGCGGGATTTTCTGGTTTCAGGGCGAGTACAGCTGGAAAATCCCATCCCTGATGCCATTTGCAAATTTTGAAATTTCACTTCTGATTCTCAAATCCAAATTGTTGATATAAATGGTGAATAACAATGTTCCCAATACCAATTCTTGCAGAATGTTACCTCACACCATTTGTCAATCGAAGTAACTATCTTAAACAACCCTTCTTCTCTTTCACCTGCTTTGTAGCCAACTTGCTTTCCATTCGACTACTTGCTGCCTGAATCCACAATTCTGACCGTAGTCATGAAACATCAATGTGGTACCTAATCAAAGACTTTTTTATGTATTAAGCTACCATGTTACCTTGTCTACATTTACTGTTAGTTCTTCAAAGAGTTCAGTGGGGGTGGTGAAGCATGGACTTCCCTGTTGGCATCCATCCTGACTACTCTTCATTTTCAGTTTCTGGATGTTTTTCTACTGCAATCGGGATTGAGAAAGGATTCTTCATTTTTCCTGTAACAAATGTTAAGCTAATTGGTCTGTAGTTCCCCAGAATGGTTCTGTCTTCCCTTTTGCGCACAGGACTTTCATTTACTACTCTTGTGAACACTTGTAGAAATCCAAATAGACCCAGCGGTTTTATTAATTTATCAATAATCTGTTTTAAATATCTCTATGGGCAGGATTTTACAGCCTCACTTGAGGTCAACGGACATTTCCATAGTCCGCCTCTCATCCGCTCCGATTCCATGGTGGGTGGGGTGGCAGAGCTCTGGCATGTATCTTTTTTGATCTCTTCTTGTAATGCCGTACCCACCATGTTAGTCTCTCTGGTAAATATTGAGACATAGTAGTTCCTTAATATTTCTGCAATTTATTAGGGTGTAAAATTAATTCTAATTTTGAGAATAAAAATGAACAAAATTTGAACTTTGAAAATAAATTATTCCAGAATTTTCAGGAGAAATGAATGCACATTTTTCAGATTTGTGAAAGAGAGAGGCTTACTATCACTTTTTTGGAAGGGAAGACATGCCTTCAATCACATTTCAAATAACAAGCCTGACAATCATTGTGTTCTGGAAGGCCACCATGTTTTAAAGTTTGTTTATTCGTGTCACAAGTAGGCTTACATTTACACTGAAGTGAAGTTACTGTGAAAATCGCCACACTACGGCGCTTGTTCAGGAACACTGAGGGAGAATTTAGCATAGCCAATGCATCTAACCAGCACGGCTTTCAGACTATGGGAGGAAACCGGAGCACCTGAAGTTAAACCCATGCGCACACGGAGAACATGCAGACATTGCACAGTGACTCAACTTGGGAATCAAACCCGGGTCCCTGGCGCTGTAGAGCGGCAGTGGCAAACACTGTACCACTCCCATGGATGTGTGTTGACCTAGGTTTCAATAATTTCTTTGCTTATTACAACCAGATGTTGTTCCAAATGTTGTAATATGCTTTAAAGTAAAATATCAGCTCTTCCCCTTCTCTCCAGTGCCTCAGTGAGATTATTCTAGTGTGTGAATGAACATACAGATCTGGGATGGCCTAACTTCATTCTCAATTCAAGGCTGAAATAATCGGGAACCAACCAATTTGAATTGCTAACTTAGGATGGTTCTACCAGTTTGACACCAATAGTTACTCTGAAAGAGTTGGAAGAAATAAGAGTACTTCTAACTTCAGCGTAAGATAGACCAAGCTCTGCATGGGACACACCAAACACTCCTGACCCTCCAGGGGATCCCCATGAATCCCCAGGGGACTCGCCTGCATCGAACCCCCCAACTAAGCACCCAACCCCCTCCATGGCATTCTCCACCCCGCATTGGATTCCTCCCCCCTCCCCCCCCCCCCCCCCCCCCCCCGCCCACCCCAGCCCAGCCTGAGCAGCCCCCAACCCAACCCATATCCCTGATATCTGACTCCCAAAGCAACTCACCCGATGTATGTCCAACCTCTCCGGTCTATCAACCCCCCAATGTCTGACCCTGCCTCTCCATGTCTTACCCCCACTCCCCTCCCTCCCCCATTATCCAAACCCCCGCCCCACCACCCCCCATTCACTGACCTTAGGCACTGAGTTTCTCCCTGCCCTGTTAATTTCAATGGGGCATTAGTGCTCACCTGCTGTAAAAAAGAAGAGTGTGCCCTCTTTTTCTCTGCTTCTTTTCCACTTCACTGCCAGAGCTGGGGATGTGATTCCCAGCTTGAATCTCACTCGGCCTGATCGGGTGAGACAGACCCTTAGGTATGTAAGCAGAGGTAAGTGAGTAAAAAATGGTGATCTACCACAGATTGCCATTCTGAAGTACTCATGGACCAGTATTTTTCCTGGCTTGTGGGACCTTCAAAACAGCATTTCTCATACCACATGTTGCAGGGCAGCCATCTATCTCCTTTGGTTATTCTGAATGTGGCACAACATATTTAAATAAATATTTCTTTCTGAGTGCAACCGGAAATTAAAAATTGGCTTTGGCTTCATCTGTATTTTGTATCCACATCCTTTGTCGAGTGATTACAGTGGCATCAGTCGAAAGCATGAAGGTCATAAAGTTGTCAATGATGTGGGGAATTTCATGCAGTACTTATTTAATTTCCTATATTATAGTCGAGCCTGGAAGGAATTGTGTGTAAACTTTAATGCCCTTTCCTCGATTAGTTATCTTGGGCATAGGGAAGAGCGATATGAGAGTGAGTTTTGCTGCAGGTTTTAGCTTTTTAATATCATTTCATTAATTACTGAGACAGTACAAGCTTTGCAATATGGTGACCTTAGAAGAGTTGTGAAATAGGTCAAGCCAGGAAGAGGGGCTGATTAAACATGATTAAACAGCCAGGATAGACCAGAGGGCGGCACGGTGGTTAGCACTGCTGCCTCACAGCACCAGGGTCCCAGGTTCAATACCGGCCTCGGGTCACTGTCTGTGTGGAGTTTGCACGTTCTCCCCATGTCTGTGTGTGCCACATTCCAAAGATTAGTCCAAAGGGTTAGGTTGATTGGCCATGCGAAATTGCTAATCCCCCTAGTGCCAGGGGGATTAGCAGAGTAAATGCAAGGGGTTACGGGAATAGGGCCTTAGTGGGATTGTGGTTGATACAGACTCGATGGGCCAAATGGTCTCCTTCAGTGGGGATTCTATGATAAGATATAGGAGCAAAATTAGGCCATTTGGCCTGATGGATACAAATAGTAGCATGGATACAAAATGATCCAACTGAAGATATTTCATCAGTTTGATCGAGGAAATGCAGAACATTTAGTCCTGATGCGCATCAATTGGACACGAGGCACGAAGCTTCGGTAAAAGAAGGCTTTTATTAACTAACAATGGAACTAACAGAACTTTAACACACTATCTCAGACTGAAGAGGTCCCGCCCGAGCAGGGGGTCTTATACCTCTCCCAGGAGGCGGAGCCCGACTGGGATGTGCCACAACAGTAACAACCACAGGTGTATCAATCCCACCCTAGCCCAACAACAACATTAGAACAATCCCACAGTGGGAACCAACGATGGTTCACCACAAGTCCCAAGATACAACATGGTAGTCAGACATGCTCTGTCACAACTCCTAGGACTTTAGTCACACAAATTTTGTTAATGAGACGTTCCAAGTATTTTTTATTTCAACTCATTATCTGACTTTGCAGTTTGCGACGTGCCTTGTCAGACATTTTGCATGCAGTACAACACCCACTTTAAGAGGATAAACAAAATGGATGTAGGCAGGAAAGCAACTTGTTTCCTTTTCTCGCATTTGGATGTGCATACAGGTTGAGTTTGCCAAATAATTAGTCCCACATCAATTTCCATTGAATAGTCTCAGTACACTCGAGCCTTATTGCTACATTGAGCTACTGTTGCACCAGAGTTCTTTTTGTCACAAATTCTGTCACACAGCCTTGACACAATGTTTGTTACTGTCCAAAGCACAGCCTAACTTGTTGATAAGAATTTGCAATAATGAGATTTGACTGTTCATGTTCTGGAGTTTGCAGGAGTCTTTGATCACTGAAAGGATGCTCATCCTTCCCAATTTTCTTGAACGTCATCCTTAAATTAAATCCATTTTTAAGCTTTTCAGAGATAGTGCAGCTATTATTGTTGGCATTCTAAATATATGATTGCTTCTTGCCTACATCCTAATCCTCTCGTTATCACTGGAGTTACGGAAAAGTATTAGGAATTCAGCATCGATTGTGGGTGGCCCTGGCTATAATTCATGATCCAATTGATTCCGGAAGGGCAATGTTACAAATTAGGGTCTACAGTCGATATTGGGTGGGATTCTCTGGTTAGTTGGCTGGCAGCAGGATTCTCTACTCCCGCCGACAGCTCCCTGCCCATGTGTTTCCTGGCAGCATCAGGCGGCTTCAATGGGGAAATCTCATTGACAGACCCGAGAATCCCATCGCCAGCGAGTGGCGTGCTGCCTTCCATTGCTGAGAAACATGTGGCTGTGTGGTGAACCATCGTTGGTTCCCACCAGGTAGTACTGAGCCAGGGTCTGGCCAGTACTATGAGTCTGTATATATGTTGCTGTTGGGGTTAGGGTTGGGTTGTTCTACATGTTACTGTTGGGGTTAGGGTTGGGCTGTTCTACCTGTATTATAGTTATTATGGTACATCCCAGTCGGGCTCCGCCTCCTGGGAGAGGTATAAAGGTCACTGCTCTGTCTGGGACCCCTCAGTCTGGGATCGTGTATTATATATGGTAGCTCTATTGTAGTAGACAATAAAAGCCTTTATTTCCTCGAGCATCTCTAGCCTCGTGAGTTACATCGCGCATCAGGCTGGGAGGCTGGAGATTCATACCCATTGGACGGGATTTTACCGCCTCGCTCAACTCGAAACCATAAAATGCCACCCAAAATCAAGTGACCTTTCCGTTGTCCGCCCCTTGCCCGTCCGATTCCTGTGGTGGGTGGGATGGTAAAATTCTCAGGTTCAATATCAAACTGCTTCCCTTAAAATATTGTGCCGGCATGTCTGACCAGATTAGTTATTTCAGAATTCCCAGTCAGAATTCTTTCTCCAGAATTCAGGAATATCCATTTCACTGCCATGAATTTTCATGGATAATTGAACATAATACGGCAAACAATCCCGTAAACAGACACGTTTATTTGTCTATATTTTGGCATTTCGAAGATGCTCCTTTAATTCCCAGGTAATTAAATAGATGTGTAGTTTCTCACCTTTTATGAAAATAATAACCTCTTCACACAGTGATCTTAACACGGCTTGATTTTCTGGGGTGCCACGTTCACCACTCTGTCCCCAACTAAAATATCAGCCGGGTGCCCACACGTGAAAATGTTTGTTGCCCCGCAGTCATTGTATGCTTGGCGAGATGTTAATTAGCTAAGGCTGAGACCTCGACCCTCATCTGCTAACATTGTCCCATTATTTAAAAAAGAGGAGGGGTAGGGGTGGACCAGGAAATTACAGGCCAGTCAGTCTAGCCTTGATGGTGGGGATGTTATTGGAAAGTATTCTGAAGGACAGAATATACCTGTGCTTGAATAGATACGAATTATTCAGGGAGAGTCAGCATGGATTTGTTCAGGGAAGGTTGTGTGACAAATTTAATCACATTTTGTGAGGAGGTAACCAGTAACCAGGGGCTTTGATGAGAATAATGCATTTGATATGGTCTATATGGACTTTAGCAAAGCTTTTGATAAGGTCCCTCATGGCTGAGTGGTCAAGAAAGTAAGGGCCCATGGGAGTTAAGGCAAGGTGGCACACAGGATCCAAAATTGGCTGAGAGGCAGGAAGCAGAGGCTGATGGTAAAGGGATGTTTCTGTGGCTGTAAGTTTGTTTCCGCTGTTGTTTCGCAGGGCTCAGTGCTGGGGCCCTTGCTATTTGTGGTGTACATTATTGACTTTGATTTCAATGTAAGGGGTATGATCAAGCAGGATGTCCTTGCAATAGAGGGAGTACAGCGAAGGTTTACCAGGTTGATTGCTGGGATGGCAGGTTTGTCATATAAGGAGAGACTAAGTCAGTTAGGATTATATTCACTGGAGTCTAGAAGAGTGAGCGGAGATCTGATAGAAACTTCTGAAATTCTAACAGGTTTAGACAGGGTAGATTCAGAAAGAATGTTCCCAGTGGTGGGGGAGTCCAGAACAAGGGGCCATAGTTTGAGGATAAAGGCTAAACCATTTAGAACTGAGGTGAGGAGAAATGTCTTCACCCAGAGGGTGGTGAATGTGTGGAATTCACCACCACAGATAGTAGTTGAGGCCAAAACGTTGTCTGATTTCAAATGGGAATTAGATATAGCTCTTGGGGCGAAAGGGTTCAAGGGATATGGGAGGTGAGGAATCAAGATATTGAATTCCATGATCAGCCATGATCAAAATGAATGGCAGAGCAGGCTCAAAGGGCCGAATGGCCTACTCCTTCTAGTTTCTATGTTAAGAACTTTGCAGATGGCATAAAATTGGCGGGGAGATAAACAGTGAAGAGGATAGCCATAGACTGCAGGAAGATGCCAGTGGACTGGTCAGGTGGACCGAGCATTGGCAAATGGAATTCAATCCGGAAATGTGTGAGGTAATGCACTTGGGGAGGGCTAACAAGGCAAAAGAATACACTATTGCTCGAATTTTGTGCCTGCATTTGCAGACACAAGCAGTGATGTGGGCACACAGTCCCATGAGGGACAGAAAACAAGAATTTCGCCGGCGATATCTTGTTTTCAGATTCTCCCAGCCTCCCCCCACCAGTGACATAGAACATAGAACATAGAAAGCCACAGCACAAACAGGCCCTTCAGCCCACAAGTTGCGCCGATCATATCCCTACCTCTAGGCCTATCTATAGCCCTCAATCCCATTAAATCCCATGTACTCATCCAGAAGTCTCTTAAAAGACCCCAACGAGTTTGCCTCCACCACCACCGACGTCAGCCGATTCCACTCACCCACCACCCTCTGAGTGAAAAACTTACCCCTGACATCTCCTCTGTACCTACCCCCCAGCACCTTAAACCTGTGTCCTCTCGTAGCAACCATTTCAGCCCTGGGAAATAGCCTCTGAGAGTCTACCCTATCCAGACCTCTCAACATCTTGTAAACCTCTATCAGGTCACCTCTCATCCTTCGTCTCTCCAGGGAGAAGAGACCAAGCTCCCTCAACCTATCCTCATAAGGCATGCCCCCCAATCCAGGCAACATCCTTGTAAATCTCCTCTGCACCCTTTCAATGGCTTCAACAGCTTTCCTGTAATGAGGTGACCAGAACTGCGCGCAGTACTCCAAGTGGGGTCTAACCAGGGTCCTATAAAGCTGCAGCATTATCTCCCGACTCCTAAACTCAATCCCTCGATTAATGAAGGCTAGTACGCCGTACGCCTTCTTGACCGCATCCTCCACCTGCGAGGCCGATTTAAGAGTCCTATGGACCCGGACCCCAAGGTCCTTCTGATCCTCTACACTGCTAAGAATGGTACCCTTCATATTATACTGCTGCTTCATCCCATTGGATCTGCCAAAATGGATCACCACACACTTATCCGGGTTGAAGTCCATCTGCCACTTCTCCGCCCAGTCTTGCATTCTATCTATGTCTCGCTGCAACTTCTGACATCCCTCCAAACTATCCACAACACCACCTACCTTGGTGTCGTCAGCAAACTTACCAACCCATCCCTCCACTTCCTCATCCAGGTCATTTATGAAAATGACAAACAGCAAGGGTCCCAGAACAGATCCCTGGGGCACTCCACTGGTCACTGACCTCCATGCAGAGAAAGACCCCTCCACAGCCACTCTCTGCCTTCTGCAGGCAAGCCAGTTCTGGATCCACAAGGCAACAGCCCCTTGGATCCCATGCCCTCTCACTTTTTCAAGAAGTCTTGCATGGGGGACCTTATCGAACGCCTTGCTGAAGTCCATATAGACCACATCCACCGCTCTTCCTTCGTCAATGTGTTTGGTCACATTTTCAAAGAACTCAACCAGGCTCGTAAGGCACGACCTGCCCTTGACAAAGCCGTGCTGACTACTTTTGATCATACTAAACTTCTCTAGATGATCATAAATCCTGTCTCTCAGGATCCTTTCCATCAACTTACCAACCACTGAGGTTAGACTCACCGGTCGATAATTTCCCGGGCTGTCCCTGTTCCCTTTCTTGAATATAGGGACCACATCTGCAATCCTCCAATCCTCCGGAACCTCTCCCGTCTCCATCGACGATGCAAAGATCATCGCCAAAGGCTCCGCAATCTCCTCCCTCGCCTCCCACAGTAACCTGGGGTACATCCCATCCGGTCCCGGCGACTTACCAACCTTGATGCCATTCAATAGTTCCAACACATCCTCTTTCTTTATGTCCACATGCTCGATCCTTTCTGTCCACCGCAAACCAGCAGTACAACCACCCAGATCCCTTTCCACCGTGAATACCGAGGTAAAGTATTCATTAAGCAGCTCCGCCATTTCTAACGGTTCCGCACAAACTTTTCCCCCTTCACCTTTTAAGGGTCCTATGCCTTCACATCTCATCCTTTTACTCTTGACATATTTGTAGAAAGCCTTGGGATTCTCCTTAATCTTACCCGCCAAGGTCTTCTCATGACCCCTTCTCGCTCTCCTAATTTCCTTCTTAAGCTCCTTCCTACATCCCGTATACTCCTCTAAATCCTTAACACCTCCTAGCTCTCTGAACCTTCTGTACGCCTCTCTTTTCTTATTCACCAGGTTCATCACAACCTTCGTGCACCACGGTTCCCGTACCCTACCAACACCCCCCTGTCTCATCGGAACGTTGTCATGCAGAGCTCCAGACAAACATTCCTTGAAAATCCTCCACTTTCCTTCGGTACTTTTCCCCAAGAATGCCTCCTTCCAATTTACCCGTCTAATTTCCTCCCTGATGACACTGTATTTCCCTTTACTCCAGAGAAACACTTTCCTAGCCTGCCTGATCCTATCTCTTTCCAATGCTATCGTGAAGGAGATAGAATTATGATCGCTTTCCCCAAGATGCTCACCCACCGAGAGATCCTCCACCTGTCCAGGTTCATTAGCCAGCACCAGATCCAGTACAGCCTCTCCTCTAGTAGGCTTATCCACATACTGTGTCAGGAAACTCTCCTGGACACACCTAACAAACTCCTCTCCATCCAAACCCCTAGCCCTAGGGATATTCCAATCTATGTTTGGGAAATTAAAATCTCCCATCACGACAACTCTGTTATTCCTACATCTCTCCAGGATCTGTTTCCCCATCTGCTCCTCAACATCTCTGTTACTATTGGGCGGCCTATAGAAAACACCCAGCAAAGTTACCGACCCCTTCCTGTTCCTAACCTCCACCCACAGAGACTCCGTAGTCAATCCCTCCATGGCGTCCACCTTCTCTACAGCCGTGACACTATCCCTGATCAACAGTGCCACTCCCCCCCCCTCTCTTGCCTCCCTCCCTGTCCTTCCTGAAACATCTAAAACCCGGCACCTGAAGCACCCAGTCCTGTCCCTGAGACATCCAAGTCTCCGTAATGGCCACCACATCACAATTCGAAGCAGCAGTCCACGCTCTAAGCTCATCCACTTTATTCACTACACTCCTGGCATTAAAATAGACACATCTCAGACCTTCAGCCTGAGCACTTCCCTTCTCCATCATTGAATTTGATGATCAGCCATGATCAAAATGAATGGCGGAACAGGCTCGAGGGGCCGAATGGCCTCCTCCTGCCTCTAGTTTCTGTGTTTCTACGTTGAAAGGGAAACAAGCCAGCCTCGTTTCCAAGGAGCCCCGAGTTAATTTCTGTTTTTAATATGCCAAATTCTCCCTCAGTGTTACCCGAACAGGCGCCGGAGTGTGGCGACTAGGGGATTTTCACAGTAACTTCATTACAGTGTTAATGTCAGCCGACTTGTGACACTAATAACTAAACTTAGACTTAAATATCTGGACTGCTCATTCAGCCAGGCCGTTTGAAGATTGGCGCCTTGCGGACATACCTCACTCCGTTTGTGGTGTGGTTACGAAAGTTTGGAACTCCCCGCTTGTAAACAGCGTCTCATTATCCGTTATCCATTGCCCTCGTCAGACCCCACTTGGAGTACTGTGCTCAGTTCTGGTCGCCTCATTACAGGAAGGATGTGGAAAAGATTGAAAGGGTGCAGAGGAGATTTACAAGGATGTTGCCTGGATTGAGCCTTATGAGGATAGCCTGAGGGAGCTCGGTCTTTTCTCCTTGGAGAGACGTAGGATGAGAGGAGACTTAATAGAGGTATATAAGATGTTGAGAGGCATAGATCGGGTGGACTCTCAGAGGCTTTTTCCCAGGGTGGAAATGGCTGCTACGAGAGGACACAGGTTTAAGATGCTGGGGGGTGGGTACAGGGGAGATGTTAGGGGGAAGTTTTTCCCACAGAGGGTGGTGGGCGAGTGGAATCGGCTGCCGTCAGTGGTGGTGGAGGCAAACTCAATAGGGTCTTTTAAGAGACTCCTGGATGAGTACATGGGACTTAATAGGATGGAGGGTTATAGGTAGGCCTAGAAGGTAGGGATATGTTCGGCACAACTTGTGGGGCCGAAGGGCCTGTTTTGTGCTGTAGTTTTCTATGTTTCTATAAGGGTCTCTGGTATACAGTGAGTGTGCTGAAAGACGACCGGAGCTTTTCTGTGATGTTAAGAGAGGTTGCAGAGGCCATCCGGTGTATCAATGGTCAGTCCATATCAGTCAACGTTAGGAACATAGAACTCATAAATGCCCCTGCGATCTCTGCGTGTACTCACACCCAAGGTCTCCCCGGACATTCCCAGGGATGTAATGAGGCTGCTGGTGGGACCTTCTGGTTGTATCATAGATTCATAGAATCCCGACAATGCAGAGGGAGGCCTTTCAGCCCATCGAGCATCCTGCACCGGCAACCAATCCCACCCAGGCCCTATCCCCGTGATCCCACGTAATTACCCTGCTAGTCCCCTCTGACACTAAGGGGCAATTTAGCATGGCCAATCCACCTAACCTGCACATCTTTGGACACTAAGGGGCAATTTAGCATGGCCAATCCACCTAACCTGCACATCTTGGGACACGAAGGGGCAATTTAGCATGGCCAATCCACCGAACCTGCGCATCTTTGGACACTAAGGGGCAATTTAGCATGGCCAATCCACCTAACCTGCACATCTTGGGACACGAAGGGGCAATTTAGCATGGCCAATCCACCTAACCTGCACATCTTGGGGGAATAAGGGGCAATTTAGTATGGCCAATCCACTAACCTGCACATCTTGGGGTTCTAAGGGGCAATTTAGCATGGCCAATCCACCTAACCCGCACATCTTTGGACACTAAGGAGCAATTTAGCATGGCCAATCCACCTAACCTGCACATCTTTGGACACTAAGGGACAATTTAGCATGGCCAATCCACTTAACCCGCACATCTTTGGACACTAAGGGACAATTTAGCATGGCCAATCCACCTAACCTGCACATCTTGGGACACGAAGGGGCAATTTAGCATGGCCAATCCACCTAACCTGCACATCTTGGGGGAATAAGGGGCAATTTAGTATGGCCAATCCACTAACCTGCACATCTTGGGGTTCTAAGGGGCAATTTAGCATGGCCAATCCACCTAACCCGCACATCTTTGGACACTAAGGAGCAATTTAGCACGGCCAATCCACCTAACCCACACATCTTTGGACACTAAGGGGCAATTTAGCACAGCCAATCCTTAGTGTCCAAAGATGTGTAGATTAGGTGGATTGGCCATGTTAAATTGCCCCTTAGTGTCAGGAGGATGAGCAAGATAGATATGAGGGGTTATGGAAATAGGGCCTGGGTGGGATTGTGGTTGGTACAGACTTGATGGGCCGAATGGTCTCCTTCTGCACTGTAGGGATTCTGTGATGACAGTCCCTCCATGGGGGGAGGCGTTGTAGACGATGATGAGTTTTTGTGGGTCATAGTGGGTCAATGCGTTTGTCGATAGTAATCGGTGTTTCACCCTTATAAGAGCTTTCTCCTTTTTGTATTTTGATTTGATTTGATTTATTACTGTCACATGTATTAGTAGTCATGATGTGGAGATGCCGGTGTTGGACTGGGTTAAACACAGTAAGAAGTTTAACGACACCAGGTTAAAGTCCAACAGGTTTATTTGGTAGCAAAAGCCACACAAGCTTTCAGAGCCTTAAGCCCCTTCTTAAGCCCACTCACCTGAAGAAGGCTCCGAAAGCTTGTGTGGCTTTTGCTACCAAATAAACCTGTTGGACTTTCACCTGGTGTTGTTAAACTTCTTACATGTATTAGTATACAGTGGAAAGGAATAGAGAAGGATGTGGAAGCGCTGGAAAGAGTGCAGAGGAGATTTACCAGGATGCTGCCTGGTTTGGAGGGTAGGTCTTATGAGGAAAGGTTGAGGGAGCTCGGGCTGTTCTCTCTGGAGCGGAGGAGGCTGAGGGGAGACTTCATAGAGGTTTATAAAATGATGAAGGGGATAGATAGAGTGAACGTTCAAAGACTATTTCCTCGGGTGGATGGAGCTATTACAAGGGGGCATAACTATAGGGTTCGTGGTAGGAGATACAGGAAGGATATCAGAGGTAGGTTCTTTACGCAGAGAGTGGTTGGGGTGTGGAATGGACTGCCTGCAGTGATAGTGGAGTCAGACACTTTAGGAACATTTAAGCGGTTATTGGATAGGCACATGGAGCACACCAGGATGATAGGGAGTGGGATAGCTTGATCTTGGTTTCAGATAAAGCTCGGCACAACATCGTGGGCCGAAGGGCCTGTTCTGTGCTGTACTGTTCTATGTTCTAAGGAAAGGGGAGAGTGCAGAATATAATGTTCCAGTCATAGCTAGGGTGTGGAGAAAGATTAACTCAATGGGAAGTTCTTTTTTCCATTTATGGGACATGTGTGTCGCTGGCTGGGCCCAGCATTTATTGCCCATCCCTGGTTGCCTCTTGGAGGGCAGTTGAGAGTCACCCACATTGCTGTGGCTCTGGAGTCACATGTAGGCCAGACCAGGTAAGGACAACAATAAGGTGGCACGGTGGTTAGCACTGCTGCCTCACAGCGCCAGGGACCTGGGTTCGATTCCCGGCTCGGGTCCTTTGTCCATGTGGAATTTACACATTCTCCCCGTGTCTGCGTGGGTTTCCTCCGGGTGCTCCGGAGGCATAGGTTTAAGGTGTGAGGGGCAAGGTTTAAAGGAGACGTACGAGGCAGATGTTTTACACAGAGGGTGGTGGGTGCCTGGAACTCACTCCGGTTTCCTCCCACAATCCAAAGATGTGCGGGTTAGATGGATTAGCCGTGCTAAATTGCCCCTGAGTGTCTGGGGATCGGCAGGGTAAACGTGTGGGGTTATGGGAATAGGGCCTGGGTGGGATTGTGATTGGTGCAGACTCGATGGGCCGAATGGCCTCCTCATGTCCTTTCGGGATTCTATGATATGATTAGGATACGGTGAAAAGTATGGTTTCTTGCTAAACAGACAAAGCATACCGTTCATAGAGAAGGAAAGGAGAGAGTGCAGAATGCAGTGTTACAGTCAAAGCTCAGGTGTAGAGAAAGATCAACTTAATGCAAGATTTTTTTTCATTCATTCATGGGACGTGGGCGTCGCTGGCTGGGTCAGCATTTATTGCCCATCCCTAGTTGCTCTTGGAGGGCAGTTGAGAGTCAACCCCATTGGCTGTGGCTCTGGAGTCACATGTAGGCCAGACCGGGGTAAGGACGGCAGATTTCCTTCCCCAAAGGAACCAGATGGGTTTTTCCGACAATCGACAATGGGTCATCAGTAGATTCTTAATCCCAGATATATTTTTATTGAATTCAAATTCCACTATTGGCCGCGGCGGGATTCGAACCCGGATCCCCCAGAACATTGGATAAAAGCAAATTACTGCGGTTGCTGGAATCTGAAACCAAAAGGGAAGATGCTGGAAAATCTCAGCAGGTCTGGCAGCATCTGTAACGAGAGAAAAGAACTGACGTTTCGAGTCCAGATGACCCTTTGTCAAAGCTTCTGAGGAAACCAAAAGTCTCTCTTGGTTTCCCCAGAACATTGGCTGAGTTTCTGGGCGGCACGGTGGCACAGTGGTTAGCACTGCTGCTTCACAGCTCCAGGGTCCCAGGTTTGATTCCCGGCTCGGGTCACTGTGTGGAGTTTGCACATTCTCCTCGTGTCTGCGTGGGTTTCCTCCGGGTGCTCCGGTTTCCTCCCACAGTCCAAAGATGTGCGGGTTAGGTTGATTGGCCAGTTTAAAAACTGCCCCTTAGAATCCTGAGATGCGTAGGTTAGAGGGATTAGTGGGTAAAATATGTGGGGGTAGGGCCTGGGGTGGGATTGTGGTCAGTGCAGACTCGATGGGCCGAATGGCCTCCTTCTGCACTGTAGGGTTTCTATGATAATAGTCCAGCGATAATACCACTCGGCCATTGCCTAGGGTGGTCCAATCAAGAGTCCGATGGCAGCAGGGAAGAAGAGACTTAAGTAGAGTATTGTTGGAGAGTTTAAAAGAGCTAGAATGAAGTTTTAGAAGCGTAGAATGAGAGTAAAAGATAGAATGAGAAGGTATGGTGGGCACAGCTTGCAAGAAGAAGCCTCGCCCTGGCGCCATCTTGAGCCTTGTGACGTTTGCCATGACCATTTTTATTTTTAGGGGGGTGTTAGCACGGTTGTGTTGTCTGTTGACTCGATGGGCCGAATGGCCTCTTTCTGCACTGTAGGGTTTCTATGACTCGATGAAAAGTGCCTTGGAGTTCCTCTGGTCTCCTCTGGTCCCTCTCCAGCACATCCTTCCTTAGATACGGGGCCCAAAGTTACTCACAATGGCTGGAATTTTACCGGCGGGCGAGGCTCGGAGAATGGCCTTCTTCGTTGGCCTCGGGTGGGATTGTACAAACCTCGGGCGGACGTTGTGGTAAAATTTCACCCAATATAACTCCAACTGTGGTCTTCTAAAGCCTTATAAAGCCTCAGTAGTCCATTCCTTATGGATTGTACTTTTAAAAAGGGGATCCAACTCCAAGGGACACGGAATGGATTTTCCGAAGATGAGACCTAGGAAAGGCTTCTACTCTGTTGTGTCCCTACCCTCCAAACCAGGCAGCATCCTGGTAAATCTCCTCTGCACTCTTTCCAGTGCTTCCACATCCTTCTTATTGTGAGGTGACCAGAACTGCACACAATATTCCAAATGTGGTCACACCAAGGTCCTGTACAGTTGCAGCATAACCCCACGGCTCTTAAACTCCAACCCCCTGTTAATAAAAGCTAACACACTATAGGCCTTCTTCACAGCTCTATCCACTTGAATGGCAACCTTTAGAGATCTGTGGATATGGACCCCAAGATCTCTCTGTTCCTCCACAGTCTTCAGAACCCTACCTTTGACCCTGTAATCCACATTTAAATTAGTCCTACCAAAATGAATCACCTCACATTTATCAGGGTTAAACTCCATTTGCCATTTTTCAGCCCAGCTTTGCATCCTATCTATGTCTCTTTGCAGCCTACAACAGCCCTCCACCTCATCCATTACTCCACCAATCTTGGTGTCATCAGCAAATTTACTGATCCACCCTTCAGCCCCCTCCTCTAAGTCACTCGTAAAAATCACAAAGAGCAGAGGACCAAGCACTGATCCCTGTGGCACTCCGCTAACAACCTGCCTCCAGTCTGAAAATTTTCCATCCACCACCACCCTCTGTCTTCGATCAGATAGCCAGTTACCTATCCAGATAGCCAGTTACCTATCCAATCGGCCAACTTTCCCTCTATCCCACACCTCCTTACTTTCATCATAAGCCGACCATGGGGGACCTTATCAAACGCCTTACTAAAATCCATGTATATGACATCAACTGCCCTACCTTCATCAACACACTTAGTTACCTCCTCAAAAAATTCTATCAAATTTGTGAGGCACGACTTGCCCTTCACGAATCCGTGCTGACTATCCCGGATTAATCCGCATCTTTCTAAATGGTCGTAAATCCCATCCCTAAGAACCTTTTCCATCAATTTACCAACCACCGAAGTAAGACTAACCGGTCTATAATTACCAGGGTCATTTCTATTCCCTTTCTTAAACAGAGGAACAACATCCGCCACTCTCCAGTCCTCTGGCACCATCCCCGTGGACACTGAGGACCCAAAAATCAAAGCCAAAGGCTCTGCAATCTCATCCCTTGCCTCCCAAAGAATCCTAGGATATATTTCATCAGGCCCAGGGGACTTATCGACCTTCAGTTTATTCAAAACTGCCAGTACATCCTCCCTCCGAACATCTAGTGCAACATCCGAACGTCTAGTTTGGACCAGGGAGCGGCGCGGGCTTGGAGGGCCGAAGGGCCTGTTCCTGTGCTGTATTGTTCTTTGTTCTTTGTTCTATCTATTTCCTCCAGCCTATTAGCCTGTAACACCTTCTCTTCCTCAAAAACATGGCCCCTCTCCTTGGTGAACACTGAAGAAAAGTATTCATTCATCACCTCGCCTATCTCTACTGACTCCATACACAAGACATAGCGAGATTCACACCCAGAAAGGTCGAGAACTTCAATTAAAAAAATTAGAATCTCATTAAAGAGCTTCCCTGCCGTATGTTCCTCCCACATTGGGGTCTCACCAAACAACAAGTTTTCAAAAGCAGGAACTGGGTCGAGGACTCCTGCTCGGGGTGCACAGCTCAGGATAGTCCCTGGAGGGGTTTGAGGCGCAGGGAGGGATGGTGGGGGAGGGGGGAAGGGTCATGCTCAGGCAGTTAAAGGGGAATGTATGATCTTGCAGGGAGAAGAGATGCCCTCAGTGGTCACAGGGGACCCCTCGAAGGAGGCCACCCTGCTTCATTCCCAACACCAGCTCACTGTAAAACTTGCTGGGCTACTCACATGACAAGGGCCTGCCCATGCTGCAGGTATAAGTGCAGTGGGGGCCAGGATGAAGTACTAAAGTGGCCATTAATGGGCTCCCAAAGGACCTCAAAATGTCTGTGGGTGAGTGGGCCACCCAATGCCTCGAACATCCCCCATGATTTGGGCAAACAGATCAGGGGTGGGCAGTAGGCCGCCTCCAAGACGTTTGGTGCAACGTAAATTCCAGCCCATGAGTAGACTTCTGGATGTGACGGAGAGGCTGAAGGCCTTAGAATCCTTTGGATGGTCGGGAGATTGCAGACTCTGTCTGGTGAATGAACGAAGATGGGAAAATGTTTTGTTTTCATTCATTGTTGCCTTCTGAGAACTGAAACCAGAAGCAATTGCTTGTTTCTCTGGCATTTGAAGTGATCTTTGGTCATGTCTGAGCTGCTGTAATCTGTGGGACAAACAACCTTTTGCACATTTTTTGTTGATGTTTACAACCAGAAAGGTGTAAAAACAGCATCTCCATTTCTCTCTACATTATACTTGCAAATTTATGAACAAACAAGCCGAGAAATACTCAGTGCAGATTTCTCTTCCAACTATGTACGCTACGCAGTAAAAGACAAAAATAAAATGAAATTGTTGTGATAAATTCATACAATCCCTGCAGTGCAGGAGGAGGCCATTTGGCCCATCGAACCTGCACTGACAACAATTCCACCCAGGCCCTATTCCCGTAACCCCATGTATTTACCCTGCTAATCCCCCTGACACTAAGGGGCAATTCAGCATGGCCAATCAACCTAACCTGCACATCTTTGGAGTGTGGGAGGAAACCGGAGCAGCCGGAAGAAACCCACACAGATATGGGGAGAATGTTCAAACTCCACACGGCTGCTGGAGGCCAGAGTTGAACCTGGGTCCCTGGCGCTGTGAGGCAGCAGTGCTAACCACTGTGCCACCGTGCTGCCCATAGCATGCTCCCAACACAAACAACATTTTAATATATTCACACCTTCAAAATGTAAGCCATAATGTGCAGTTTTAAGTTAAAAAAAAGCACTGTGCTTTCTAGTTGTCTGTTAAGTACACGCAACGCAATGAAAGGCAACTTGGAATAACAATTTCAGAAATGTTTGATTTGATTTATTATTGTCACATTTATCAGGATACAGGGAAAAGTAGTGTTTCTTGCACACTATGCAGATAAAACATACTGTTCATAGAGTACATAGGGGAGAAGGAAAGGAGAGGGTGCAGAATATAGTGTTACAGTCATAGCTAGGGCACAGAGAAAGATCAGCTTAGTATATGGGAGGACATTCAAAAGTCTGATGGCACTTCTTGAGTCGGTTGGTGCGTGACCTCAGACTTTTGTGCATTTTTACATTGGAAAAAGATACAAAAAAATGCAATGTGTATTTGTGAGAAGTAACTGCATTTCAGAGCACGCAATATAAAGCTACTGTCCTGCTCACCTGATCGGCACAATGGATGTGGCCATATTAAGAAAACCTAATGAACATTCAGAGCAGAACGTCAGAGGCTCTTCCTTGATACACCATGCCACTCTGAATCGCTCATGTTAAATACCTGCCCAGGAAACAAATATTTATCTGTTATAGGCATGAAAGGGAATGGAAAGGTAAAGCATGTTTTAAAAAATACATTAATTTGTTCACAATTATCGAGATCAATTCTAATCTAAATTTCATAATCATTGGCCCTGCTCCACATGATAAACTTTGCACAGTAATTACAGATTCATGATCTGTTCCAAGAATTTAGTATGCTGAATTCTTAATGTGGCAACATAGGCGGATGGCTTATGAAATCAATATATTTATGCCTGTAAAGGAAGGCAAGTACAGTTACTTGAACTAAATTAATTATTGTTCTTTAAAGAAACAAATTCATTTAGAAACAAAGCAATCGGGTGTAAAAAAAAAATCAAATTTAGCCCAAACATCACCTCAGCATGATAGCTTCATCTTGTTTTGTTTAAAAAGTGCATTAATATGAATTAGAATTATAACCTAATTAACTCATTCTTTAAATTAAAAAAAAACATAATTTATTCCACTTCTGTGTTGGCTCAGTGCTGCCTCCTCGTTGAACTCTGGCAACGCCCTGCAGTTATCCCTAAAGTCATTCTCCGATTTATGATTCCTTGCTGTGAAGGGAAGTATTCCAATGGTGATTCCTCTCCTTTCCTGAAGGCAGCAACTCCTGTTGGGCAGGATTCCACTTGCTTTTATGACTCTCCAGTACTTTGTCCAACTGACAGTTCATCGTGTCTGAGATAGAGCAGCGAGATCCAGGGGGATATTCAATTTTCAAGGCATCACACGTCTGTCCAGTTTTGTCCTTTCCCAGCATCTATTCTTTCCAGAAGGTAGCCATCAGGATGCAAATCTGGTTGACATCCTGCCTCACCACCACCCACCTCTCCATCCATCCATCCACCCGCCCACCTATCCCAACCAGGAGATAGTAAGGTTAGTTCTTTGTGTTTTCAGTGTTCGCACAGCTGAGATGACTTAACTCGGCACCCACACAGGATTGAATCTGAAACCTTTTTGATTTGATTTGACTTATTATTGCCACATATACAGTGAAAAGCATTATTTCTTGTGCGCCTACAGACAAAACATACCGATCATAAAGTCCACAGGGGAGAAGGAAAGGAGAGAGTGCAGAATATAGTGCTGTAGTTACAGATAGAGTAAAGAGAAAGATCAGCTTAATATGTGATAGGGCCATTCAGAAGTCTGATGACAGCATGCAAGAACAATCATGTTCTTGATGCAGCTTAACATTCCAGGATACAGATGTTTCAGGTGGGATAGACGGGAATGTAAAAGGGGTGGGGGAGTTGCACTACTGGTTAAGGAGAATATCACATCTGTACTCCAGGAGGACACCTCGGAGGGCTCATACAGCGAGACAATATGGGTAGAGCTCAGGAATAGGAAAGGTGTAGTCACAATGTTGGGGGTTTACTATAGGCCACCCAACTGCCAGCGAGAGATAGAGGAACAGATATGTAGGCAGATTTTGGCAAGGTGTAACAGGATTGTTGTGGGAGATTTTAACTTCCCCTATATTGATTGGGACCCACTTAGTGCTAGGGGCGTGGATGGGCAGAGTTTGTAAGAAGCATCCAGGATGGCTTCTTGAAACAGTATGTAGATAGTCCAACTAGGGAAGGGGCCATACTGGACCTGGTATTGGGGAATGAGCCCAGCCAGGTGGTCGATGTTTCAGAAGGGGAGCAGTTTGGGAACAGTGACCACAATTCAGTAAGCTTTAAAATACTGATGGATAAAGATAAGTGTAGTCCTCAAGTTAAAATGCTAAATTGGGGGAAGGCTAATTACAACAATATTAGGCAGGAACTGAAGAATATAGATTCGGGCAGATGTTTGAGGGCAAATCAACATCTGGCATGTGGGAGGCTTTCAAGTGTAAGTTGATAGGGATTCGGGACCGGCACATTCCTGTAAGGATGAAGGATAAGTATGGCAAGTTTTGGGAACCTTGGATAACAAGACATATTGTGAGCCTAGTCAAAGAGAAAAAGGAAGCATTTGTCAAAGCTAGGAGGCTGGGAACACACAAAGCAAGTGTAGAATACAAGGAAAGTAGAAAGTAACTTAAGCAAGGAGTAAGGAGAGCTAAAAGGGGTCACGAGAAAGCATTGGCCAGCAGGATTAAGGAAAATCCCAAGGCTTTTTATACATATATAAAGAGCAAGAGGGTAGCCAGGGAGAGGATTAGCCCACTCAACGACAAGGGAGGGAATCTCTGCGTGGAGCCAGAGGAAATGGGTGAGGTATTAAATGAGTACTTTGTGTCAGTATTCACCAAAGAGAAGGACTTGGTGGATGATGAGTCTGGGAAAGGATGTGTAGATAGTTTGAGCCATGTTGAGATCAAAAAGGAGGAGCTATTGGGGTTTTTGAGAAACATTAAGGTAGACAAGTCCCCAAGGCCTGATGGGATATACCCCAGAATACTGAGAGAGGCAAGGGAGGAAATTGCTGGGGTCTTGAGAGAAATCTTTGTATCCTCACTGGCTACAGGGGAGGTCACAGTAAGAAGTTTAACAACACCAGGTTAAAGTCCAACAGATTTATTTGGTAGCAAAAGCCACACAAGCTTTCGGAGCTCCAAGCCCCTTCTTCAGGTGAGTGGGAATTCTGTTCACAAACAGAGCATATAAAGACACAAACTCAATTTACATGAATAATGGTTGGAATGCGAATACTTACAACTAATCAAGTCTTTAAGAAACAAAACAACGTGAGTTGTTTAGTTTGATTAGTTGTAAGTATTCGCATTCCAACTATTATTCATGTAAATTGAGTGGGTGACTGTCTGTGGGCACCTTCTCCATGTGTCTGCATGGATTTCCTCCGGGTGCTCCTGTTTCTTCCCATAGTTGAAAGATGTGCAGGTTAGGTGGATTGACCATGTTAAATTGTCTCTTACTGTCTCAATATGTGTTGCTTAGGGGGATCAGTGGGGTAAATATGTCGGGTTATGGGGATGGGGCCTGGGTAAGGTGCTCTTTTGGAGAGTCGGTGCAGACTCAATGGACCGAATGGCCTCTTTCTGCACTGTAGGAATTCTATGATTGTAGTTGCATGCCTCGGACATCAAAATGGCTGGCACATTAGAAGCAACTCTGAAGTATATATCCAATCCAAAGGTAATGAGGAAATTCTGAGACTTGCATGTGAGTGCAAATGCTCACATCTCCTTGGCTCAGAACCTGACAGGACTGAGTTGTGGAGAGACAAGCAGTTACTGCAGAAACTTTGCATGTCTAACAAATGAGACCATTGGGTATGGCGTGTGGTCAGGTTGTGGTTACAAGATGGGGTAAACTTTGATCATGGTAGAGGCTGGGCTTTGAGCCATGTGTAATAGGGGATTAGATGAGTGAGAGTGGGATGGGCACAGGTAAGTGAGGGCAGGATAGGGGTCGGAGGGAGGATCTCACTTGCTGGGTGGTGGCAGGGCAGGGGTTGGAGGGAGGATCTCACTTGTTGGGTGGTAGCAGGGCACAGGTTGGTAGAAAGAGCTCAATACTGGCCCTAAGTGGCCCCCCTCCTTCCCAATGCCAGGTGCCTCAAATAGGCATTGAGTGGCTGATAAGGAGAACACCTTACCCCCTCAGGAGCCCACAAACAAACACAACAAGGTTTACTTTCAGTCTCCCCGCATGACAACTGCCCCGCCTGCTGCTCGCTAAATACCACCAGTGGTGGGATGAGGTCACTGGCATCAGGGTAGAAAGCCCATTCTCGAGCCTTACCACCCCAGGCAGAGGTGGGAAGGTCATGGGGTTCTGACCCCACACACTCCTTCCCAGTTAAAGCCCTCTCCCCACCCCCCTCCCCCCCTCGGAGGCGGCGGGGAGGGAGTGGGGAAGGGGGGGGTGAGGGGGGGAAGGGAAGGGGGAGGGAGTGGGAAGGGGGTGAGGGGGGCGGGGAAGGGAAGGGGGAGGGAGTGGGGAAGTGGGGGGGGGGAGGGGGGTGGATTGGCCATGCTACATTTCCCCTTAGTGTCAGGGGGATTAGCAGGATAAAGACGTGGGGTTACGGGGACAAGGGCTAGGTGGGATTGTTGTCCATGCAGGCTCGATGGGCCGAATGGCCTCCTTCTGCACTGTAGAGGTTCTGTGATTAAATTCCACCCACTTGTCTCTGGCTGTTAGAAGAGTTGTTGGGTGCAGTGATAATGGCTGAAAGATGAGGCAGCAGAAAATGAGTAGCATCAGTTAGCTAGTGAGCTTCACTTGTGGAGATTTAACTAATAGAATTGATGTCCATTCTGCAATAATGTTTTGTTCGGTTGGTGCCTGATGAACTCAACTTCAGTAAAAATAATTAAACAGGATTTCTTTTCACTCAGTTCGTATTAGTTGTTTATTATTTAACAGGGGAGATTAATTGTATGCAAATGTTGTAGATTGGCTTCCTACAAATCGCATTTAAAGATAACCATACAAAGGATCTACTCAACCGACTGGAAAGCCAAAACAAAACACAAGATGCAGCACTTAATTGGTTGTGTGTTGGTTTTAAAATAAATGGATTTAAAATTGTTTCGTGTTTGAATTCACAGAAGCCATTTTTCACCTGGAAACATTTTATTAAAAATAAGTGTTGCTTTATTGACTCTGCCTTAAGCAAACCATTACTGTGAATATGTAGCTGAACGCAAACCTGATTCCAAATTATCTCAAACGTGATAGTTTAAATCCTTTAGCTGGTATTACGTGGAAAATGTTAAGAGGATCGGATCGAAGATATAGCGTGCTCGAGAAACTGCAATGCTAGACGGACAAACTCAATAGGCCAAATAAGTACCCCACAATTTATTAAACTGTTTCAGTACTTAACTGCAATTAGGCACTGGGTGTCTGTCATTAAGCACTGTGGGATACAACACTTTAAGGAGTTTATAAAACCTTAAACACAATTGCAGCCTTAAAATATCAAGTTGATCTGAATATGAATGGTCTCCATGGAACAGAGAATGTCATTGAACTGTTTCATAGGTGACAGATGGACCAGAGATCTTCGGCTCTGGCCAATTCTTTCCACATCCTCACAGCTTGAAATGAACGCAAAGCTATTCCAGCGCAGTCTCAGAGAGTGGATCAGCAATGGTTTTTATCAGGGAATGTTAATTTCCTGTTCCAATTAGCCACCATGTATAATGGGCAAATCTGTGGTATACTCACAGCCAGTATTTTGCTCATTATGTGTCCACATATTCTGCTCATTGAGTAAACCTGTCAATGGAGGAGGCAATGGCCCAGTGGTGTTATTGCTAGTCTTTTAATCCAGAAACTCAGCTCATGTTTTGGGGACCCGGGTTCGAATCCTGCCACGGCAGATGGTGGAATTTGAATTCAATGAAGAAATCTGGAATTAAGAATCTACAGGTGACCATGAAACCATTTTCTATTGTCGGAAAAACCCATCTGGTTCACCAATGTCCTTTAGGGAAGGAAATCTGCTGACTTTACCTGACCTGGCCTACATGTGATTCCAGAGCCACAGCAATGTGGTTGACTCTCAACTGCCCTCCAAGGGCAACATGGGGTGGGCAATAAATGCTGGCCAGCCAGCAATGCCCATGAATGAATTTTAAAAAAGGATGAGATAATTATCTCTGCCACCTGGTCAACGAGTATTGCCTTTGGTGAAGTATGGCCGCGAGAACCTGGTGGGAAAGATCCCGTACTGGAAGCTGACTGAATTACGATGAGAGGGAACATCAAAGAGACTTACGATCTGACCTGCCGAAATGATCTGACTTTAACTTTGCCTTCTCTAATGTGATCATTTTTTTCCCCCAAAAATATACTTTATTCATAAATCTGTGAGAACATTACAAACATTCCAAAGTGGCCATCACGTAACAAGCAATGATATTCAGGCTCTTTACATCCATCAAGATTGCTTTAATACAGTAAAGGGAATGTTTCAGACATTTCACAATGGTCTTCCAAAGTTGCAAAGCTATTTTAAGGGTTGTCTGCACAGAAAAAGTTGCACTCCAAGATGCTTCAGTACAACTGAGATACATCTCTAATTATTTGCCTTGAGCAGAATTTTAGACAGCCCTCTGTTAATGAACCAACCTGACATTTCCATTTCTTGTGGCAGTCATCCCCGTGGTTCTGTTGAATGAGATTAGCAACTTTGTGCCAGTTTACACTGAATATTGATCAGTCTTATGGTGTCGGCTTGTGCCTGCCAAAATTCAGAACTGAGGTTGTCCAAATTCCCTTCTCGTGTCTCACCCCAACTTCTTTGTGAATATTATCTGATATGCTACTTTGACTAATATGCACACACTGATATTATTGGCCAATTTTAAATGAACACACTATATTTAATTGTGGTTCCAGATTCAAGTCATCAGCTTTGCCACTGAGCATAACTGGGATTCCCTGGAGGTTTTTGATGGTGGTGATATTACAGCAACAATGCTTGGCAGTTTCTCAGGTAATTTCATCTTATTGAGGTTCAAATATTTGTGACAATCATGAACAGGTTTGGTATGTATTTCATATTGTTCATAAAATTGGCATAAATAATGAATTTATAGCACACCTTCCATTTCAAGGAAAGATGACAGGACTGATCTGCATTCCCTCAGCTCCAATGCTTGGATTTAACTTAGAATCATAGAATGCCTACAGTGCAGAAGGAGGCTATTTGGCCCATTGAGTCTGCACCGACTCTCTCTGCCAGGCTCCTTCCCCCGCCGCATCCCCATAACCCCGCACGCTTACCCTACTTGGGACAGTAGGCAATTTAGCATGGCCAATCCACCTAAACTGCACATCTTTGGACTGTGGGAGGAAACCGGAGTACTCAGAGGAAACGCATGCAGACACAGGGAGAATGTGCAGACTCCATACAAACAATCACCCAAGGCCGGAATCGAACCCGGGCCTCTGGCACTATGAGGCAGCTGTGCCACCGTGCCGCCCAAAACCTCCTTGCACTTCTGTATTTTGATCATTAGTATAGCCCACCTGTTCTCTCTGAGTGGATCTGCGACCACAGTAATGCCTGAGTAAACTCCTGGATGGTGTCCAGTATCTATCAATTGTGGTGACTGTCTGTGTGGAGTTTGCACATTCTTCCCCGTGTCTGTGTGGGTTTCCTCTGGGTGCTCCGGTTTCCTCCCACAGTCCAAAGACGTGCACGTTAGGTGGATTGGCCATGTTGGTGTCCCAAGATGTGTAGGTTAGATGGATTAGTAGGGTAAATGTGTGGGGTTACAGGGGTAGGGCCTGGGTGGGGTGCTCAGTCAGAGAGTCAGTGTAGACTTGGTGGGCCGAATGGCCTCCTTCTGCACAGTAGAGATTCCATGATTAATGGAGCTAAATGCACCTTCTAGAGTGCATCCACTTCATAAATCCCCAAGTCCCCTCCATCGAGATTTGAGCAAATGCAATGTTAAGGGGCAAAGACCTAGTAGAATAATATTCTGCACTCTTTTCTCTGCCTTTTGCTCAAATTTCAAAGGCAAAGCAGACAAAATCATCCCTTAAAATTCAAATGTGTTCTCCTAATCTTGGATGGATCACTTGTTGTCTTCATTCATGGGTAGTTTTGCATATCCTGAGTGCTGCTGCTGATAAGAATCCCAAACTGAGTTCTGCTTTATCAGGAGAGACATGTTGAGCTGAACTGGTTTTCTGAGGAGGAAAGAAGAATCGGAGAAGTTAGCATTTAGGTAATCAAATTGCTGCGAGGCAAAGATAATATTGCTATTTGCAGATTATTTGACTTAGACCATGAGCACTGATCAGCAGGTAGATTTCATAAACATCAACTGAAATGGTTAGAGACAGATATTCATCAAAATACACAAAAGAACAATACAGCACAGGAACCAGGCCCTTCTGCCCACCAAACCTGTGCTGATTCCCATTCCTTATTTGGACCCACTACTTATTGCCTATACGCGGTTTCTAATCCTCTGTTTGCCTCCCGTTCATGTGTTTATCAAGAAGTATGACTTGAATGTTGTTAACGTGCCTGCTTTCACCACGTCCACTGCCCGTGCATTCCAGTCACCCACCACCCTCTGCGTGAAAAACTTCCCCTGCACATCTCCCCAAAACTTTCCCTCTCTCACCTTGAACCTGTGCCCTCTTGCAGTTGACCTTTCCACCCTGGGAGACAGCCTCTGACTATTAGGAGCCTCTGCCTCTCATAGTTTGGTAGGCCTCTATCAGGTCTCCCTCTCAGCCTCCATCTTTCCATTGAAAACAATCTGAGTTTATCCAACCTCTCCCCATACCTAAAACCTTCCAGACCAGGCAACGTCCTTGTAGACCTTCTTTGCGCCCTCTCCATAGCATCCACCTCTTTCTGGTAGTGTGGCTAACTAAGGTTGTGATTTTAACCTAAAAGAGAGTGGATAAAAATGTGAGATAAAATATAGAAAATGCTGGATAAACTCAACAGGTCTGGCAGCATCTGCGGAGAGAAACAGAATAACGTGCGGGATTTTCCGGCCCCGCTCACCCCAATGCCGGAAAATCCCGCCCAGAGTCAATGGACCTTTTTATGATCCGTGTCCCGTCCGCTACAATTCCCGTGGCAGGCGGGACGGGAAAATTCTGGTAAAGTGACGCGAAGCGTTAACTGTGTTTCTCACTCCACAGATGCTGCCAGACCTGCTGAGTTTATCCAGCGTTTTCTGTTTCTATTTCAGGTTTCCAGCATCTGCAGTATTTTGCTTGTTATTTGAGTGGATAAATGTGTGATTGAATATGGGATTGAAGGTTAGTAGAACAGTGAAGTAAAACGTTTAATAGGATTTAGAGGAGAGGGAGGGAGGGTGAGACGATGCAGGCATTACCAATGCGCATGTGAGGAGGGACAAATGGTGTTCTGCCAATCAAGGTCTTCTTAGGAACAACATTCCCTTGAGATTAAAACATGAGATAAGGTTTCTGTTGGATGTATTTTAAATGTTCTGTGAAAGGATTAAGCTTGATGGGCTGAATAACTTTCAATGATAAGGTTAGGATGGACTTTTACCTTCAAGTGTGGTGCTGAATATTGGTGTTCTGAGGTATTGGGTCTGAAATATTGCACCTTCAATGTTCCTGTCACTTTTATGATGTTTCTCTGCGTACAATGGTTCTTCCACAGATGATGGTGTAGGTCACATTTCATTTGTGCATTTTGCATTATCTATTCTGGTCCAGTAACGTACCCACAAAACTGTTGTGAAGGACGTTAGCTGCTAAGATTATAAAATGCCTCTGGTAGTTTGTGACATTGAGTTGCTTTAGGTATCCAAAACATTCCTAAAGTCTGCAAATATCATTTTATTACACTTGATATATTGGTATTATTCCAGGCTCACATGAAATAATTGCGTACGACTATCTATAAATTATTAATCATTTGACGAATATGTTTTCATTTTGGCACTGAAATGAAATGTACTGTAAAATATTTAATTTTGGCCCCAGAGAATAATCTGAAGCTCTGTAGAAATTTAAGATAACTTTGAAGATGACTTTTGCAGATATTCGGTGATAAAAAAATTGTTTGCCTTAATAACTGCACAGAATTTCAATACTCTTTGGGCTGATAATACACTTCAGCGTGGAGCACTGAGAAAAAGGCTTTGCTGCTATCGAGGCCAGGAAATCATGTCACGTTGTTGGATTAAAGTATATTTCTCTTTTTGTAGGTTAACGGAAGGTGACTTGTGAAATGTAATGTTTAGCTATTTTCTGAATCAGTGAATCCAGGGTCCTGCGGTGAGGGTTTATGTCCGTGTTTAGTGCCTTAGCAACTGCTGTTGGAGGCGACAACCTCCACTAACTGTTTCACGTTCTGCTGCAGAGAGAGAAGGCGATTGGTGGGATGGGGTGGGGGGGGGTTCAAGAAGCAGTTGACCCCCATTACCACTTGTCCAGAGCAGCTCTAAGTAACCATAACAAGGATGGTATTAGCAGAAGTCTGCAAACAGAGCCTGACTCTTTCCGATGGTACATTTTTGTGATAAACGAAGATGCCAAATAAAATGTAACAGGGAGGAAGAAAAGGAGTAGAAGAAAATACTTGAAGTGAACTAACTATTTTCCTTTAATTTTGTGTATTTTTGGTCATAAAATGTTGCTGGTTAACTGAGAAGTGTTTGAAATCCTGATTATCTGCATGACTTTCATGTCCATACATCCTGTTTTTGCTTGCTTCTCCTCTTTAATCAAGTAAAATTATAATTTGTTCATCATCTTTAACCTCTTGGAATCAATTTAATCCTGAAGTTAATTTGTTCACCAGAGATTGTCAGCGGGTGATATTTGATGAAGGCACCAGGGGCGCTCCTACTGGCTGGAGAGCCAGCAAGAAGCCTCTCTTAGGGCAGGCCCACAATGTTAAGTGCCACTCAGACAGTTAAGTGACTCTGTTTTGGAAGTTCCACCTGCCAGGGACTGCTGGTCAATCAGATGCCAACAGCTCTATCGAACAGCAGTGGCACTGGGAGGTAGTGGCTGCTGCCAGTATGACTCCCACCTGATGGACCTCAGGACTGAGGCGGGGTGGGGGGAGGTGTTGCGTGGAGGATGTCCTGGTGGGTGCTGTGGATTGCAGGAATGGTTGACTGCTAGGCCGGGAACTGGCTGTCAATGCCCTGCCCCTCCCCCTCAGGAGTTGCCAGTTTTCTATGTCACACGCTGAGTGCCTTTGAACGAGGGATTACCCACCCCTGAGATTGCCCACCCCTGAGATTGCCCACCCCTGAGCGCCTGATTGTAACCCAACATCAATTACCATGTTCCGCTTAAGGTGAGCCCTGGGTACCGTTGGGTTAATACCCACAGAGGCAAAATGAGGCCCTTAAGTGGGCATAAATTTGGCGTTAAGTGGGCATTAATTGAATGGGCCTTCCCCCCACAGGACGGAGGGAGGATAGTAGCGGGGTCCCCAGCTGACATCTTCCCACCAGATTAAATGCTCCCTTGCCACTAGACCCTACTTGGTGGGGAACATTAAATTCTGCCCATGTTTCTGTAGCTGGGGAACTGTAAGAATAATTTTGGCTGACTTACCATCTGCTTTTATTTTCTCTCTTATTCACACCCATTCATTCCCTACCTCACGGGGGAAACTCCTATCCTCTGCTTTACACTAAACCCTCATGGAATAATCTGAGACTGGTGCACAGAGGATCATGATTCAAACCTTTGCCCTGTTGCATTACCATGCTGTGCCAGTCCACCATTACATTATTCAATGCTTACTTCGAGAGGTATTAATTCAGGCACTTCTAAGTGGACTCCAATAGATTTGAATGTCTGAGCCAATGAAGTGGATTGTTTGAGGTGTCCAAGTTACCGAAGCCGATCTTTTGTAGATAAATTAACATCAGTAATTTTCTTTTTAAAGGATTTTGAATTGGCTGTAGCTATGAAATGGGCAAGTTTCATTAATCTCAGTGTAAGCATCAAAGGAGCTCTATATCAGAACCAACACATTTGCTGTGATGGCAATTAGTTAAATTTACTTCAGATGCAGGTTGTTATGCCTACGGTGAAACAATCTGCTAACAGGCCTGGTGATCTTGACTGATTCCTTTCTCTGATTCATGTCTTGCAGGTACCACAGTCCCCGCTTTGCTGAACAGCAGCTCCAATCAACTGTATTTGCATTTTTACTCTGACATCAGTGTTTCTGCAGCTGGCTTCCACCTGGAATACAAAAGTAAGAATCATCAGCAGGTGCTAAAAGCTTAGACAAAAAAGTGAAAACACACAAATCAAACTCCAGATCGAGATATTTGAAAATCCTAAACATAATAACACTTGATTATGCTCGATTTACCTAGAAATGAAATTTACCAAGAAATGTGCAGTGTCGGAACAGGCCCTTCAGCCCTCCAATCCTGTGCCGATCATGATGCTATAACTAAACAAAAACAAAAGCCTTCTGCTCTTACTCAGAGCGTATCCCTCTATTCCCTCCCGATTCATGTACCCATCCAGATGCCTCTTAAATGTTACTCATGTGCCTGCTTCCACCTCCTCCTCTGGCAGCGCTTTCCAGGCACCCACCACTCTCTGTGTGAAAAATTTCCCCTGCACATCTCCCATAAACTTTCCCCATCTCGTCTTGAACCTGTGCCCTCTTGTAATTGACACTTCGACCCTGGGAAAAAGCCTCTAACTCTCCACTCTGTCTATGCCTCTCATAATGCTATAGACCTCTATCAGGTCTCCCCTGAGCCTCCGTCTTTCCAGTGAAAATAATCCTAGTTTATTCAACCGCTCGTCATGGGTTCTTTTCAGTCTTGGTGGTGGGCTGCACCTATTGGGTACCCTGTGCCTTGGTAACTTGGTATTACCCTCTGTTATTTGCTTGCTGTGGCTTTTTATTGTATATAGAGATTGTCCATTGGCAAAGCCTGGTTCATAGATCAAACACTGGATTTGGTTCAAAACAAAATACTGCGGATGCTGGAATCTGAAGCAAAAACAGAAAATGCTGGAAAATCTCAGCAGGTCTGACAACATCTATGGAGAGAGAATAGAGCCAAGGTTTTGACTCTAGATGACCCTTCATCAGAGCGGATTTGGTAGTTTACGTGAGCTTGCTGCTAGTTTTATCAAAGAGCTCCTGCTTTTTCTTCTTAACTTTTCTGAGTGGTCCGATGCCCTAAAACTTGAAACTGCCTCACTGCCATGGCATTACAGTAAGATAAGCTGCCCTGAAATGAAAAAGATTTTCTCCCATGCATTCACCCTGATAGCTTGTGCAAATTTCACCAGCCAGCACCTTGATAAATGCTGGCTGTGACATTTGTTGCACGCACAATATAAAATGAATGACACTGTTGACAACTGTGGTGGATTCTCATCCTCATTCACGAACAATGCGGCCACCCAGGATTTAAATGACCTTTAAATAAGCATTCAGGAATTACTGCTGTGCGTTGCACACATGCTGCATCCTTAAGCAAATGTATTCCTGGAGATGCGCTGCCATTCATATTTTGAACAGGACAGATCTCAGGGTTGAGCTCTTCTCATTATTCAAGCGACATGCATTGAATAAATTCATTATTATTTTATTAAGTTATGAAATTAATGAGATAAAAATGGTTTTGGAAGTGCGGAAATTTTAGATGGCACAAGCTATTAGAACAAGTAGATTGACAAGTGAAAAAGATGGAGATTTGATGAATGTTGCCTTGGTTTCCTCACAACCCGTGGTTTACAATACAAATGAGTAAAGCTGGAGACGATGGGTTTGAACGCATCAGGTGAAGTCTAAATCTGAATTTAATGTACAAATTTGGGAGGCCAGTTTTTGATTCTCAAATTTGCAAGTTTGGACTCCTAATTAGTGTCACAAGTAGGCTTATATTAACACTGCAATGAAGTTACTGTGAAAATCCCCGAGTCGCCACACTCCACCACCTGTTCGGTTACACTGAGGGAGAATTTAACATGGCCAATGCACCTAACCAGCACTGTGGGAGGAAACTGGAGCACCGAGAGGAAACCCACACAGACACGGGGAGGATGTGCAAACTCCACACAGACAGTGACCCAAGCCAGGAATCGAACCCGGGTCCCTGGTGCTGTGAGCAGCAGTGCTAACCACTGTGCCACCGTTCCGGCCCATTTGATATGCATTTGAAATGTGTATCAGATTCTTATCATTCAATCCAATCTCTCAGTTACGCATGCATGCGTGCACATAGAGTACAAATGGAAAAGATGACATAGTTCCCTTTTCAAAATGGCACCATCAGATCTATTTACGAGGGGCTAGACAATGCATGTGGGAACATTGTTGCACCATCGTCGTCACACCAGGATTATATTTGAATCCATTAAGTGTTATGGAGTGAAAATTTCCTCTTCCTCATAGTTATCATGATTTGAAGTGTTTTTCCAAAATTAAATACGAACCGATCCTAAGTTGGCAGTTTTAGTCAGAACGGATAACTGAGTTTTAACTTGCAAGATCAGCCAAATTGTGTATGTGCAACTAGTTGGCTACCTGACCAAGGATAGCACACAAAGCTAACAAAATCCAGTTTAGTGTGGTCGCTTATTTGAATCATTAGCAAAAGTTTCTCCGACACTTCTGGCCTTCAGCTGATAGCTACAGTGAATTGGAATGGGCAAAATCTGACTCACAACTCATTGTGCAGGTCGAAAAGTCGGTTAGTGTCCATGGGGGGCAAATATTGCTCCAGCCTTTATAAAGCCTTGAGACAATTTGCCCAGATCGATGAACGAGAGGAAATGTGAAACAGAACCCAAAATGGGGGCACGAATAGAGGGTTGATGTGGTGCGATGCCCACTTTTCTATTGGATGGTTGACTGTGTGCCATGTTGTGGGTGCAGGGTGGTACGCGGTAACACCAGGAGAAAATGCTGGAAGCAGTGGTGATCACATTTATAGAATCATAGAATCTACACTGCAGAAGGAGGCCATTTGGCCCATCGAGCCTGCAGCGACAACAATCCCACCCAGGTCCCATCTCCGTAACCCACATATTTACCATCCTAATCCCCCTGACACTAAGGGGCAATTTATCATGGCCAATCAACCTAGCCCACACATCTTTGGACTGTGGAAAGAAACTGGGGCACCCGGAGGAAACCCACGCAGACACAGGGAGAATGTGCAAACTCCACACAGTCACCCAAGGGCGGAATTGAACCTTATTGATGAGCACGCTACCTGTAAGTTCTGGGAACAGATGCAGGAGAGTACAAGACACTTTAAGGAATTTGTCACTGTAAGACCAACTGACAGGGTACCATGTGTTGGATCGATGGCCAAAGGCTGTGTGCTGCAAAGTGTTGCTTGTCCATCTGTTCCACATTTACAGCTTGCTGCTGCCAATTCCTCATATATTTACAGCCCTTCCATTGCATCGTATGCTAAACCATATCTCATTAAGCACACGTTCAAGATGTGATGTACAGAATTGGAAAAGCTTGCGACCCTTGTGTCTTCCAAGAGCATCACAATCCCACTGTAACAGAATCTAGCTTTAGTCTATGTGGATACTTAGTGAAACCCAAGTTTTGTCTGGCAGATTGATCACATACCGAACATATATAAGGTCTGTTAACTTCATGTATTTGAAGGCCCGGGGGCAATGTTTCCCGCCCCAACACCCTTGATCTTGGGTAATGCCCGCTGTTGGCCACTTACGTGTCTGAGAGTCACTTAATTTGGTATAAAAGCAAAATACTGCGGATGCTGGAAATCTGAAATAAAAACAGAAAATGCTGGATAAACTCAGCAGGTCAGGCAGCATCTGTGGAGAGAGAAACGGGTGGCACAGAGGCACAGTGGTTAGCACTGCTGCCTCACAGCTCCAGGGACCCAGGTTCAATTCTGGCCTTGGGTAACTGTCTGTTGGAGTTTGCACATTCTCCCCGTGTCTCTGTGAGTTTCCTCCGGGTGCTCTGGTTTCCTCCCACGGTCCAAAGATGTACAGGTTAGGTGGATTGGCCATGGTAACTATCTGGGGTTATGTGGATAGGGCGGGGGAGTGGGGCTGGGTAAGATTCTCTGTCAGAGAGTTGGTGCAGACCTGATGGACGGAATGGTCTCCTCCTGCACTGTAGGGATTCCATGATTAAAAGAAACACAGTTAATGTTTCGAGTGCATATGGCCCTTTGGCAGAACATTGTTTGGTGTGTCTTCTCCAAAGAAGGCAATGCAAAGCTATTGCTGGCTCTGCAACTGCGAGATGAGATGCCTGGCACCTCTATTAAATGCTGCCCCTTATCTCCACACCATTCTTACCACAGGGTTGGCATTAACTTGGCATCTCAGAAATGGGCAGCCATGTGACTATTCCGGCTATTTTGAGGCTGAAGAGCAGTCCCACCTGTGGAAAGTTCCTCAAATTGACTTACATTCGACACTTCCAGTTTCACAACGCACCCGGAATCACTAAATTAATCTGCTGTCCACTAGCCCATCAAAGAAGTTAGAGGCTGTACGTCCGAAAGAGGCATCAATTTATCAGAGCACAAAATATTTCGTAGGTGTGAATGTTCCCAAGTGAACAGGACTGACTGGACAGTATTCACAAAATATCCATACCATTGAGGTATCTTCCTCAACTTGTCAATCAACCTGCGTTGTTTCACTGCAGATTCTGTACAGGATCCTTTCATGTCTAATTCAAATGTCAAGCTGTCTATTTTACTGCATTGCTCCATCCTCCTATATCGCAACATCGAATTTCCTTTCACTTTGCATTGGGACTTCTTTCCTTGGCATTCTTCCTTCCACTGCATTGTCACGGGTTATAAACTCTGTGCCCTTGCCTTTGATTCCTTCCCCTTTACAGTTGTCTATTAAGGCTGAACCTAACAGTGTGCAATCTCAATACTGTGTTTAACTTTGGTTCAGAGCCCAGATCCATCATGATGTGTATACAAACTCAAAACCACTTAGTTCCGCACCGACAACGACACCAACCTTCATTGAAGCTTTATCCATTATTAGTCTACTTTCAGGCTTCTATCACTCCCTCCTCACCATCTTCCGCCTAAAATTCAACAGAACTCTGTATTCTGTGTGTTGTTTTGCAGTCAGCCTTGCTTATTGATTAACCTAATCTTCAATCACCTCTGAGCAGACCAAGCCATATCCTTGTCTCCACTTGATATAACCTCCAGGCCTCAAATCATCTACCTTTGCAACTTTCTCCCATGCTACATCCTAGCAACCGGCATGAGTTATTAATTGGTTCAAGTAAATGATATGGTTGGCAACAGCTATCGACATGTGAATGACGTTCACAAAAGACAGCTCTTAATGACCTACACTAAAGGAACCAGTAACTGAATATTTAAAAACTTGTCACCAACAGTTTAATTGAACTATAAACATTTAAATCCAAGTTTTAATTTTTATTATTCCTTATTCATGCGTGGGACATGGGCGTCGCTGGCTGGCCAGCATTTATTGCCTATCCCTAGTTGCCCGAGTTGAGAGTCAACCCCATTGCTGTGGCTCTGGAGTCACATGTAGGCCAGATCAGGTAAGGACGGCAGATTTCCTTCCTTCAAGGAGATTAGCGAACCAGATGGGTTTTTCCGACAATTGACAGTGGTTTCACGGCCATCAGTAGATTCTTAATTTAATTTTTTTTTATTGAATTCAAATTCTACCACCTGCCGTGATGGGATTCAAACCTGGGTCCCCAGAAAATTAGCTGAGTTGCTGTATTAATAGTCTAATGACAATGCCACTCGGCCATCACCTCTCCTTATTGCAACTTTAACCAAACGAAAGAGTTAAGGCTGAGATTCCTGAAGAAATCAAGCCTTGTGCAGCGTATGTCAGAGGTTTAATCGGGTCTGTGAGCATCGAGCATCAGCCAGAACAGCAAACTGAACTCCCTTTCCTCCCTCACTAATAAACTTGTCTGTCAGGAGGGCACGGCTATGCTCTGTGGTCTGTACAGTACTTCTGATATATGCCCCGACTCCTGGGAACCCTGAGAATTGTTTGTATCCTGTCGAATCCTACTTTCGAAAGGAAAAACAAGTTGGAAATCAGCTCATGAAAAACAAACTCTATTTCTTTCCGTTTCTGACTGTCAAGTTTGTTGACAGTATTTGTTTCAAAAGTGCATTGGAAATAACTGATTAATTGTTAACTATATATATTAGCTTGAGTTGCAGAATCGGAGCTGATGAACTAGCTTTGTGACATTATGTTGGTCTCTTGCTCTGAAGGAATGTTGAATGTTTTATTGTCTTGCTTTCCCCTCTCCTTTGCTGCCACTGTAAGTGTTTTACTGAGGTGAATTTCATTTTATCTTCTATACTCTGAGGAGCAATGTGAATAAAACTCTCTGCCAAGCATCCGTAACATATGTTTTGGTGCGGAGAGAGACAGCTGGTAGCATTTCTCGTGGGGGATGACATTGCTTTGCCTTCATCCACTCGCTTGTGGGTAACGGTCCCAAAATGACATCATAACTCCAATTTTTACCCGCAAAACATCACTCACCACACTGCAATTAATGTGAAGTTTCCCGGAAATTATGCATGCTTCCCGAACCCACGCATCTCAAAGATGATGGCGTTTTGATATTTGGTTTCCCCGATAGTTATGTTGCAAGAAGGGAGTTGAGGAAAATGGAAGCAGTTGAAAAGAATTTGGAAGAAATTCTGTCGTAGCACAAATGATAATCAAACATAACTTTCCTGTAATGCCTATAATCATGACAAATCTGAGCATGTTCACTCATTAAACCATTTCATCCTCACAGTTAAATTGACTTTTTATTACATCACACCATCACATTCCTCAGGGTCTCCTGATTGACCATGAATTGAGGAAATGAAACAGATTGTCAAAACCTCTCGCACAAAAACAGGAAATGCTGGAGAAACTCAGCAGGCCTGACAGCATCTGTGAGAGAGAGAATAAAGGGAACGTTTCGAGTCTAGATGACCCTTCGTCAGCTCTGATGAAGGGTCATCCCAACTCGAAACGCTGGCTCTATTCTCTCTCCACAGTTGCTGTCAGGCTTGCTGGGTTTATCCAGTATTTTCTGTTTTTGTTTCAGATTCCAGCATCCGCAGTATTTGTCAAAGCCTCATTATGACATTATGTGCACTTCGACTACGCTGGTTACGTAGAATGTGCTGAAGCTAATGGCCGTGAAAAAAATTGAAGTCAATATTGAGATCGGAGTACATCTGGGTCGGAGTGCATTGGGGAGATGGTCGTGAAGTAGGCTAATGCTTTGGGGACAGGGGTTCAAATCTGAACATGGCAGTTAATGGAATTTCAGTTAATTTGTAATTTTCAAAATCTGGAATTGAAAGCAAGTCTCAGTAATGGTGACCATGAAATGAACATTGATTGTCACAAGAAAACCATCCGATTCACTAATGCCTTTCGGGAAGGAAATTCTTTTCTGCTCTGGCCTACCTGTGATTCCAGATCCACAGCATTCTGGTTGACACTGTACTGCCCTCTAATAGCTCAGTAGGCCTCTCGGTTCAAGGGCATTAAAGACGGACAACAATGCTGTCCATTTGCCAGCGACGGGTGAGGTTGAAGTGAGGAACCCACTTCATACTACTTGTTACGCCACCAAAATATTTTGCAAACGAGACCAGCAAATATGACATGGAATCACAGTACTAATTGGGACTAACACTATAACAACTGTGTCAGAAATTCACATCGTTGTCATTGTTAGACCAGATGGGTCCTTCAACAATTCTTCTCTTTCTCCATTTTGTAGCTGTGGGGCTGACCAGTTGTCCAGAGCCATTGGTTCCTGCGAATAGTGTGAAGACTGGTGAGCGATATCTAATCAATGATGTTGTGTCCTTCCGTTGTGAACCAGGTTACCAATTGCAGGTAATTAATCCATGCGGCAATGCAGGGGTGTGGGGGGTTGGTTATGGGATGGAGAGGGGTCTTTGTATATTCCAGTGAATAATAATGAACAAAGATTGCTTATCCCTGTTTATTTTTACAGGGACACTCACACATTTCCTGCATGCCTGGGACAGTGCGCCGATGGAACTATCCACCGCCACTATGCATTGGTATGGATCCAGCAACACAATGGCATCTATTGTATGCATGCTTGAATTTTCTGCTTGCCTCTTTTTATAAAATCTAGTTGCTTTCGGAGTGCCAATTATCACCAGAAGTTTGAGCTTGGTTTATTTAGTCGTATTTTTGTCTCTGAGTCTGTTGGTTGTGGTTCAAGTCTCAATATCGTCCTGATGGCACAGTGGTTGGCACTGCTGCCTCCCAGCACCAGGGAGCCAAGTTCAATTGGGTGACTGTTTGTGTGCAATTTGCACATTCTCACCGTGTCTGCATGGGTTTCCTCCTGGCGCTTTGGTTTCCTCCCACAGTCCAAAGATGTGCAGGTTAGTTGGATTGGCATGGGAAATGTGTGGGGTTAGGGGGATGGGGTGAGGGAGAGGGCTTGGGGGAGGGCACTCTGCCAGAGAGTCAATGCAGACTCAATGGGCTAAATGGCCTCTTCTGCACTGTAGGGATTCTATGACTCTCCAATGCTTCAGTGTTATGCTGTCATCAAAGTTGATGAGAAACGACATTCAGGACTGAGATAACAGCAAAATACTGCAGATGCTGGAATCTGAAACAGAAAATGCAGGAAAATATCAGCATCTGTGGGGAGAGAATAGAGCCAACATTTCGAGTCGAGATGACGCTTCGTCAGAGCCGAACTATCTGCCTCAATAATCCCACAGCATTACCTAAAGAAGGACAGGCACCCTTTCCACATTTCTCATTCAATTAAGAGCTTAGCTGGGCATTCAACTCATTTTTGGTTTGTGTGCCTTTTCTGTGCTTAAATTGGCTGCAATGCTTTGCTGCAGTGACTACACTTTAACAGTAACCTGTTAATTGCCAGTATTTTCAGATATCTTGGTGACGAGCATGATGCTTTCTTTGTGTTTTCTTTTCCTGGTTTGAATGGGGTGTACCGCTCTTTCCCACCTAGAGAACTGTAATTTGTTCGCAGCTTATTTTTTTTAAAGTGAAAGCTTTTTCTCAACAAAAATAGAACTTCAAGACACCCCCCCCCCCCACCCCCAGAATTTTCTAGTTCTGTTATTTTTTTATTTTTCTGCCTTGTAATTTTTTTTGCTGTGATTACAGCTAAACTTTTAATTGACTCTCAGCAAATGCTTTGCTCACAGAGTGAGTTTAGCTTGTTAGTTAGAGAAGGACATTTTGTCTTCAGATACCATGCCCTGAGAGGGTGCTGGAGTCCCTGGACTTCTTGATTTGCTTCCCCTCAAGACCTACTCCAAAAGTGAGATTTATCTGATATAGTTTCACCGAACATTGGGATTATTGAACAGGCTTTTTTTTTGATAGGTGGCACATTGGGGAAGCAGTTGGAATTTGCTTACCCAATATTGCATATTCCTTAGCTCTTCAGGTCATTCACAGAATATGACAAGCTGTGCACAAAACTGGTTAGGTCTCTGACACCTATTCAAACAAAGCGGCTGCTGGATAATGTTATCAGGATGTGGAGATGCCGGCGTTGGACTGGGGTGAACACAGTAAGAAGACTCACAACACCAGGTTAAAGTCCAACAGGTTTATTTGGTAGCAAATACCATAAGCTTTCGGAGCGCTGCTCCTTCGTGACATTTCCATTCCATCTGACGAAGGAGCAGCGCTCCGAAAGCTTATGGTATTTGCTACCAAATAAACCTGTTGGACTAATGTTATCAGAACATACTCGCTGGAGTTTCGAAGGATGAGAGGGGATCTGATTGAGGTATATAAAGTACTGAAAGGGATTGATAAAGCAAATATAGTCCACATGTTTTCCCCCTGTGGGGCAAACTAGAACAAGATGTCACAGGTATAGGTTGAGAGGCGGTAAGTTTAAAATTGAGATGAGGAGGAAGTACTTCTCGCAGAGGGTGGTAAATTTGTGGAACTCGCTGCCCCACAGCATGGTGCAGTCTGAATTGTTAAATGGTTTCAAGAAGGAGATCGATATATTTATGATTTTTAAAAATGGGTGAAAGGGATATGGGGAACAGGTAGGGAGGTGGATGTGAGACGAGGGAGAGATCAGCCATGATCTGTTTGAAAGGCGGAGCAGGCTCGAAGGGCTGAATGGCCTACTTTGCTCCAAATTCCTATGTCCCTCTGTTAATGCTTCTCCTCATGTGGAGGACCATTGTGGATTAGGTGGGTCAACCTGGCTTTGTCCTGTAACCTTCAGATAATTTGGAGAATGTGGATGTGAGAATTGCAATCCATTGTGCCGAGCTTTTCATGCAGCAGGTGCCTGACGGGCTGAAGGATATTGGGCCCCACCGTCTGATCATTGGCTTCAGAATCATATAACTTTCCTTTGAGTGATATTGAACAGTGTGACTTGCCTGAATATGCCCTGGAGTTACCTGGATGTGGGAGTGGTGAGCAGTCACTGGCTCTGATTTTATATGTGGAAATCGGCCTGATAACATCTGGTCGTGGAATCGTCAGCCCTCCTGCTATTTAAAAAAGCTTGTTAACAGGCCGCTGACCTTGTTAAAAAGTCAATTAACCCGACTATTACACTGTCCGTGCTGTAACACAGTTAGTGTGGGCAGGGCAGGCCACTCCTTCGCCAAGTCTGGTGAAGGTGGCGCAGTGGCACAGTGAGGACAGCATGGTGGCACAGTGGTTAGCACTGCTGCCTCACAGCGCCAAAGACCCGGGTTCAATTCCCGGCTTGGGTCACTGTCTGTATGGAGTTTGCACATTCTCCCCGTGTCTCTGTGGGTTTCCTCCGGGTGCTCCGGTTTCCTCCCACAGTCCAAAAGAACGTGCTGGTTAGATGCATTGACCCTGCTACATTCTCCCTCAGTGTACCCAAACAGGTGCCGGAGTGTGGCAACTTGGGATTTTTACAGCAACCTCATTGCAGTGTTAATGTAAGCCTACTTGTGACACTAATAAATAAACTTTAAACTTAAACTGATAAAGCAGGAAGGAAGGGAGATGCTTACATTGGGGAGGTGCCCTGTATGCAATGGAGGCATCCCCACTTTTTGTGCCTCACCCCATTGGCCTTCCAAATCAGACCACTCCCCCACCTCCCACTGCTCCCTCGTAAAGGCCCCCGATCTATCTCCACTCCAATTCCAGGACTAACCTGAGTCTGAGATCCACACTGAGTTCTGGTGCTGCTGGGAGTGCTGGAGCTGCCAGCCAACAGCTCCAGAGAGTGGGACTTGCTTCCACTGAGCTGCAGAAGTCCGATGCTGAGTTTAAGGCTGATTGCAGCATAATAGAGCTGGGGCCAGCCCTTTGCAAAGTTGGTCCATTCGACAAGGACTTTTACAACAGAAACGCAAGCAAGACACAGCCCACACACAACCCGTGTCCTGGCAATGCTCATTGGTCAGACTCCCATCCAGCCATGGTGGAGGTGGCCTGGAACTGGGAAGCGGAGACAGAAGTGAGTCGATGCCAAGGCAGCTGGGTTAAATGGTCTGCGTCGGTTTGCTGAGACATCGGCCCACTTTTGGATGTCAATGTAAAGCCCTCTCCGAACCCTCACTCCTACCCCCGTTACCACCCTCCACGTCCATCACCACTTCTCACCCTCCCCACCCTCTCACCATACCTCACCAACCCTTGCCCCTCCGAAACACTGACTACAACTCAACAGCCCTTACCCAGACATTATCCATTTTACTCTCTCCCATCTCATTACTCCTCACTCCCTCACCCAACACTACAACTCCCTCCCCTGCTTACCCAAGCACCTTCATCCCCCCTTTCCCTACACACCCTCACTGTCCTCAACCGCTTACTGTCCCTTATCCATTTATCTCCCACCTTATTTGCCCTTACCTTACTGTCTTAAACCCGCCTCCTCAGCCCATGCACTGCATCTTCCTCCCGCTTATCCTCCCTCATGCTCTCTTACCCCCTTTCAGTCCAGCTCTCCATCATAATTACAGCTCCCCTCCTCGCCCCCCTATCCTCTCCCACCCCCTCACCCCCCCACCCCCTCTCGCCCCCTACCCGCTCTCGAACCCAACCCCCTCTCGCCCCCAACCCCCTCTCGCCCCCTCGCCCCCCCTACTCCCCTCGCCTCCACACCCCCTCACCTCCCTACCACTCCTTGCCCCCCCCACCCCCCCTCATCCACCCAAACGCCCTCGCCCCCATCACCCCCCCTCACCCCCCTTGCTCCCCCTCATCCCCCCCCCCACTCACCCCACTCCCCCCCCTTCCCCCCCTGCCCCTCCCCCCGGCCCCACGCCCCCCCTTGCCCCCCTCACCCCCCCCCGCCCCCCTCACCCCCCTCGCATCCCTCACCCCCGCGCCCCCCTCACCCCCCCTCGCATCCCTCACCCCCCTCGCCCCCCTCACCCCCCTTGCCCCATCGCCCCCCTTGCCCCCTTGCCCCCCTCACCCCCTTGCCCCCCTCACCCCCTTGCCCCCCTCGCCCCCCTCACCCCCACACACCCCCTCGCCCCCCTTGCACCCCCCCCTCGCCCCCCTTGCACCCCCCCTTGCGCTCCCCCTCGCGCCCCCCTCGTGCCCCCCTCGCCCCCCCCTCGCCCCCCCTCGCCCCCACACACCCCCTCACCCCCACACACCCCCTCGCCCCCACACACACCCTTTCCCCCCCCCTCACCCCCCTCACCCTTCCATCCCCACTCTGAAAAGCACATTTCAACAATGGTGCTGGCCCCCTCTAAGCAGCATCGTGTGGGATTCCATCTTGCCCCCTTTCCTGCATTTCTGAAAGTAGCCGGAGATGGAAATCGGGACAGAACCTCCAGATCAGCGTTCAATATCAAAGTGCTTGGCACTCCTTAAATGGTGTAGCAGAAAAGACTGAACATAATTCCAGTCAACTTTCATCTGGCTCATTGGCATTATTAGTACTTGGTATTCCTTAGATCCATTAATGATGCAGCATCATGATCAAAAGAGGAAAAGAGGGAGTATTTTAAAGGCACGGACAAAGTTGAGTTCATGAAATAAAAGCAATGAAATAGTAGAACATCTTGGCTTTAAGAGTACTCAGTAAAAAGTCTCACAACACCAGGTTAAAGTCCAACAGGTTTATTTGGTAGCAAATACCATCAGCTTTCGGAGCGCTGCTCCTTCGTCAGATGGAGTGGAAATGTGCTCTCAAACAGTGCACAGAGACACAAAATCAAGTTACAGAATACTAATTAGAATGCGAATCCCTACAACCAGCCAGGTCTTAAAGGTACAGATAATGTGGATGGAGGGAGCATTAAACACAGGTTAAAGAGATGTGTATTGTCTCCAGACAGAACAGCTGGTGAGATTCTGCAAGTCCAGGGGGCAAGCTGTGGGGGTTACTGATAATGTGACATAAATCCAACATCCCGGTTTAGGCCGTCCTCATGTGTGCGGAACTTGGCTCTCAGTTTCTGCTCAGCGACTCTGCGCTGTCGTGTGTCGTGAAGGCCGCCTTGGAGAACGCTTACCTGAAGATCCAAGGCTGAATGCCCGTGACTGCTGAAGTGCTCCCCCACAGGAAGAGAACCTGAGTACTCAACATGAGGAGGGTGGAGGCAGTGTACGTGTTTGAAAAACTAGCGAGCATATTTTGGTTTTCAGCATTATCCTTTCACCTTGACTATCAGTGGTCGAACCCATTCCTAAACAAGGGCATGATGCCCTCCTCCCGGCTGGTTATAAGGATCTAAAGTAAAATGAGTTTGGACAATGCCAACGCAGAACATAAAGCCACCAAGAATTTTCTATTCATTGTCCATCTTGCTCAGAAGACAAGAATGGATAATACGAGAAATGTGACGTTGTCCACCTTCTGAAGTTTGGGTTCAGCCATGTTACTGAGTTGGCGGCTTCACTTGTTTTTTACCCAGCACTTGACCCGATACACAGGGTTCAAGTGCAAAAAAAATGCTTTGGTCCAGACATCTCCCACCTTGTTAAGCACAATTCACCCAAAAGGGCACCTGACCATGCATCAGGAGTGGAAAGACATATCAGCTTTGTGACTGAATGCACAAAAGGTGGAATTCAGTGTGGGAACGAAGAATTGGTGAATGGAATACTGCCGTTTTGCCCTGAAGCAACACAAAGTATCCGAGTCAAGGTCAAACTGATAGTTTGATAAGTCAACCGCAGCCTGTCAACCTTAACAATGTGAAGGGAGCAAGAATTCCAATGCATTAACCTCCCCCTGCCTCAACAATTCATCTTCATGTTATAGATTTCCTTCTCAGCCCTGATGCTACGTGTATGTTTTTAATATGAGCTCCCTTTGGAGCAAATCTACCAGCCAAGGGGGAGGCTAGCTTTGGCCCCAGGGCAAAGCAATGCTGCTGTTGATGTAAATAAAACAACTCACGGCACTTGCAAGTGATGTGGGTGTATTAATATATGGCTGGGCTGAGCAGAGAATATTTTCAACTCTCTTTTTAAAGTGTGTTATTAGAAGGATTCCTTCTAAGTTATTGTGGACTGAATTTTACCAGATTTACCAAGCACGGTGGCACAGTGGTTAGCACTGCTACCTCACCATGCCAGGGACCTGGGTTCAATTCCAGCCTTGGGTCACTGCCTGTGCGGAGTTTGCACATTCTCCCCATGTCTGTGTGGGTTTCCTCCGGGTGCTCCGGTTTCCTCCCACAGTCCAAAGATGTGCGGGTTGTTAGGTTGATTGGCCATGCTAAATTGCCCCTGAGGTGTCAGGAGGATTAGTAGAGTAAATACATGGGGTTACAGGGATAGGACCTGGGTGGGATTGTTGTTGGTGTGGGCTCGATGAACTGTATGGCTTCTTTCAGCACTGTAGGGATTCTATGATTATTTGTACGCCCCCCCCCGCCCCGAGTAAAATTTTCAGGGAACCCTCCAAGGGAACATTAGTTTCTCCATAGCCATTTAAAGGCCAATTAGCCATTCATAGGCTAGAGGTGGATTTTCCACCTCTCAGGAACAGGAAACGAAGTCTGGCGGCCAGTCAGAGGCCAGAAGCTCTCCAGCTCTTTGGGACAGGTGCATTGTATCAGGATATGGGTTGGTGTTTGTGAGTCTCATCGATGCCCAGCGACCAGGCCCTGGTGAATGGGTGGGTTTGAGAGACCAATTCAGGCAGACAATCTGGAACCGCGTAAAACCGTGGGCAAGGGCACAGGGGGCTTCTTTAAGAAGGACCTCCCCACCTTGCCTGTTATCAGCTCTCACAGGGAATCCTGCTAAACTGGCTGCTTGGCCTAGTCCTCTTCCGTCGCTTGGTAATTCCTCAAAACAACAGAATGAGGCCCTTCCCCAGGATCAAGGACTCTGAGTCCTACCCTGAGAGCTGCCAGTGAATCAGAGACTGACAGTTCTTTGTGTTTGTCAGTGCCCAGTGTAGTGGTTGCCAGTGGCACTGCATCGGAAAAACTTAGAAATCATAGAAATCATAGAAACCCTACAGTGCAGAAGGAGGCCATTCGGCCCATCGAGTCTGCACCGACCACAATCCCACCCAGGCCCTACCCCGCATATTTACCCACTAATCCCTCTAACCTACGCATCTCAGGACTCTAAGGGGCAATTTTTAACCTGGCCAATCAACCTAACCCACACATCTTTGGACTTATCTTTGCTTATCTTTAGATAAGCAAAGGATGAGTGATGTTGGGAAGGTGGGAGTTTGGGAATGTCCTGCCCTTGTCAATGCCGCTTTCTCAATCGGGCACTGAGTGCAGGATGAAGCCTATAAGTGGGCAATAATTGGCTACTTAAACTCCTCAATTCACAGCAGGTTGGAAAAGCTCAGGAAGGCTGTTCCCCAGCCTTCCCGCCCCAGACTTAACTTTGGAGGAGGCAGGAAACCAAGGGGTCCCCAGTCACCACCCCCTGCCCAAGTAAGTTCCCTCCCTGCCACAAAACATGCTCTTGGGGGCATTTAAATTTCCCCCTATATTTCTAAACTCCATGCTCTGTATGGCACGACAGAAGCTTGCTCACAGAAACCTTATCAACAATGTAACCAATCATTAGATTAATATTTTCTACTGTAAAATTGATTTTCAAGCTCCGTTGTGTCTTCTAACATATCTTGAATATATATTTTTTGATTTCTCCAGTGAACCTGCTTTCCCTCTGATGCGCGATTAACCCACTCGGGAGGCTAGATCGTACCCGGAATAAAGGCTTTTATTCGCAACAAGAATAGAGCATACTGCTTAACAATACTATCCCAGACTAAGGGTCACTAGGAAGTGGCAGTGACCTTTATACTCCTATAAGAAGGCGGAGCCAAATGGAGTGTACCACAGAACAATGCTAACAGGTGGAACACCCCAACCCTAACCCCAACAGTAACAAGAGTAACATCTGTACAAGTACCCATAGTGGTAACCATCTATGGTCCAGTACCCATAGTGGTAACCATCTATGGTTCACCACACCCTCCCCCTCCCCCCATAATAAAACTAAGATTCTGAACTTTCTCAGAGAAAATTACAGGCCTGAAGCCGTGCGCTCATTCAATGGTTGTATTGAATTTTCTGAGGAGTGCAACAATACTATTGCCAGGAAGATTGTATGTAATTTGAACAATATGTGGATTCACATTTTCTTTAAATTAGCCAGTTGACTCATGTCATAATTTGTACCTAATGGTTTGCTTTGTATCCGCTGAAGGACTAACTCATTTAGTTCAGCTGTCACCTTTAGGTTAATGTGTTACCCAGTGTGTGTGACAACTGGCTGGAATTTCACTTGTCAACTAAACCACCCAGGGAGGAACCACTAACTGATACAACATTGATATAGGAGGGCTGATGGCAGCTTGGCTTGCAAACCATAAGATATAGGAGCAGAATTAGGCCATTCACCCCATCAAGTCTGCTCCGCCATTCGATCATGGCTGATATGTTTCCCAGCTCCATTCTCCCGCCTTTTTCCCGTAACCTTTGATCCCCCTTAACAACCAAAAACCTACCCATCTCTGTCTTAAATACATTCAATAGCCTCCACAGCCTTCTGTGGCAGTGAATTCCCCAGGTTTGCCACCTTCTGGCTGAAGAAATTCCTCCTCATCTCGGTTTTAAAGGGTCGTCCCTTGACTCTGAAGCTGTGTCCTTGAATCCTAGTCTCTCCCACTAATGGAAACATCTTCTCCATGTTCTATCCAGACCTTTCAGTATTCTATCAGTTTTAATCAGATCCCCCCCCCTCCTCCTCCGATGCGGCTCCTGATCAACAATTAGCAAGGGGAGAATTCAAATACTTGGATCTCTTCTTCCTCCTAACCCTTACAAACTCTTCAAGCATCTCTTCCTACCAGCAGTGCTGCCCATAAGCATTTTAATACATTGTAATTTGTATGAATTATTTTTGCATTCCCATTTTCTGTTATTGATGGTGGGTTTTCATGTTGAGCAGTGATAGATGGCAGAGTCTTGCGATCAAATCATGTCATTGACAAATGGTGACATCTGATAAATGTAAAGATAAATATAAACACTGTTCAGGGATGTGTGCCCAAGTACAAGCAGGATGAATGTTTTCCAAAGGGAAATGCTGAAAACGCGGTCACTAATCCAGATGTCCATGGTGCCGTGCGCGGGGGATATATTTGTCTAAACAAAAAATGACAGATTGTAGCTAAGAGCAGCTTTGAGTTATTCCGAACAGTGCTTCTCGATCCAAAGACACATTAGCATGGACGTGCTTCAGCATTGGATTAAATGCATGCAGAGTTCGAAAAGCCATTACATGCCCAGTGGGTGCCTGACAGATAATTGTGTATCAGCCTCTGACCCAGCAAAGCTACCAGAATATGGAACAATAATTTTGCATGCCTTTAAGTTTTTTTTTAAATGAAGAAGAGTGAATTAATTAATCCTTAAAATAGACGGAAATCTGCACTGGATAATAGGCCTTAAGTCCTGTTTAGATCGTGAACTAAGGTTACTTGAATAAATTTACAATAAGCAACGGCTGTGCAGAAAGACTTTTGCTAAATCAATTAAAATGATCCTTTTTAAGTGCTAATAAGATAGATGTAGGAAAAGGCTGTTTAGTAGAGCTTAACAACTTCCGTGTATAGAAATGATTATGGGCTAGAGCGAGTGTGCTGCAGGGGAGGGAGGAAGTCACATCTCGAACTCTGCTCCTCATTGTTTAGGGTAAAAGTAAAGTTTATTTTTTAGTGTCACAAGTAGATGTACATTCACACTGTAATGAAGTTACTGTGAAAATCCCCTTGTCGCCACACTCGGGCGCCTGTCCAGTACACTGAGGGAGAATTTAACGTGGCCAATGCACCTAACCTGCACATGTGGAGAAACACCCAGGTCACTTTCAGTTATTAGAGTCACATCCAAGGAGGGAGCCCGCTGTCGTTTTGTCACATTTTCTGCACACAAAGTGTAAACTCTTTTAAAAAGCTGCACAGTGCCTGTCAGATCCTGCAGCTTGTATCTCGTGTTTGCAACATTTTTAAGTTCAACATTGAGATTGATATTCGATGAGCTTTACGTTTATGTCTTTCAAAAATGTAACCAAAAATGAGGACAGTCTGCCAATCGATCAATCTCAATAAACAGGTCGGGGATGACAGTCCTGTAATTGCTAACTTCAGTGGGAAAAAACAATGTTGTTCACCATGACTCACGAGTGACTTTTTCATGAAGGTTATCAAAAATTGAATGTTTTTGAGTCCCTTTCATTGTACTTCTAATTGAGCACGAAGCTAATTATTTTGAGGGTATAAGTTTATTGGTGCTTGCTTTCTGGTGCCAAAGTTGTGATGCGGCTGTGAGATGTCCAAATTGGAAAGCTGAAGCACACCCTTGAATCATAGAATCCCTACAGTGCAGAAGGAGGGCATTCGGCCCATCGAGTGGGAGGCGAGGGAAGAGATTGCAGAGCCTCTGGCGAGGATCTTTGCGTCGTCGATGGAGACGGGAGAGGTGCCAGAGGATTGGAGGATTGCGGATGTGGTTCCTATTTTCAAGAAGGGGAATAGGGATAGCCCAGGAAATTACCGACCGGTGAGTCTAACCTCAGTGGTTGGTAAGCTGATGGAGAAGATCCGGAGGGACAAGATTTATGAGCATTTAGAAAGGTTTAGTATGCTCAAGAATACTCAGCATGGCTTTGTCAAAGGCAGATCGTGCCTTACGAGCCTGGTGGAGTTCTTTGAAAATGTGACTAAACACATTGACGAAGGGAAAGCTGTAGATGTGGTTTATATGGATTTTAGCAAGGCGTTCGATAAGGTACCCCATGTAAGGCTTCTAGAAAAAGTGAGAGGGCATGGGATCCAAGGTGCTGCTGCCCTGTGGATCTAGAACTGGCTTGCCCATAGGAGGCAGAGAGTGTGTATAGATGGGTCTTTTTCTAAATGGAGATCGGTCACCAGGGATCTGTTCTGGGACCCTTGCTGTTTGTCATTTTCATAAATGACCTGGACGAGGAAGTGGAGGGATGGGTTGGTAAGTCTGCCGACGACACGAAGGTTGGTGGGGTTGTGGATAGTCTGGAGGGATGTCAGAAGTTACAGAGGACATAGATAGGATGCAGGACTGGGCGGAGAAGTGGCAGATGGACTTCAATCCAGATAAATGCGTAGTGGTCCATTTTGGCAGGTCAAATGGGATGAAGGAGTACAATATAAAGGGAAAGACTCTTAGTACTGTAGAGGATATGAAGGACCTTGGGGTCCGGGTCCATAGGACTCTAAAATTGGCCCCGCAGGTGGAGGAGGTGGTTAAGAAGGCGTATGGTGTGCTGGCCTTTATCAATCAAGGGATAGAGTTTAGGAGTCCGGGGATAATGATGCAGCTATATAAGACCCTCGTCAGACCCCACTTGGAGTACTGTGCTCAGTTCTGGTCGCCTCATTACAGGAATGATGTGGAAAAGATTGAAAGGGTGCAGAGGAGATTTACAAGGATGTTGCCTGGATTGAGTGGCATGCCTTATGAGGATAGGCTGAGGGAGCTCGGTCTTTTCTCCTTGGAGAGACGTAGGACGAGAGGAGATCTAATAGAGGTATATAAGATGTTGAGAGGCATAGATCGGGTGGACTCTCAGAGGCTTTTTCCCAGGGTGGAAATGGCTGCTATGAGAGGACATAGGTTTATGGCGCTGGGGTGTATGTACAGGGGAAATGTTAGGGGGAAGTTTTTCACACAGAGGGTGGTGGGCGAGTGGAATCGGCTGCCGTCAGTGGTGGTGGAGGCAAACTCAATAGGATCTTTTAAGAGACTCCTGGATGAGCACATGGGACTTAATAGGATGGAGGGTTATAGGTAGGCCTAAAAGGTAGGGATATGTTCGGCACAACTTGTGGGGCCAAGGACCTGTTTTGTGCTGTAGTTTTGCTATGTTTCTATGAGTCTGCAATGACTCTTGCCCAGGCCTATCCCGTAACCTCACATATTTACCCCACTAACATATATCTTGGGACACTAAGGGGCAATTTAGCATGGTAAATCCACCTAACCTGCACAACTTTGGATTGTGGGAGGAAACCGGAGCACCCGGAGGAAGCCTACGCAGAAACGGTGAGAGTGTGCAAACTCCACACGGGCAGTGACGCGAGGCCAGAATTAAACATGGCTCCCTGGTGCTGTGAGGCATCAAGCCTGAATAATTTGATTGAGCAATTTGCCTGTTCCATTGCCCTGAAGATCAGAGACAATACCTGGAGCAAGGTGTTGTGCAGCAATGGTGGGGGTTGGCTCGGTGGCAAGGAGGCCAGCCATCAGGATAACATGAAACCAGGGATATACACTGCCTCCTGGTGTGGTTCCATCACTGCAAATTTGTACTTTTGTAAATTTTCTTTTGGTGATGCCAAAGAACCATGTGCAGAGTGTGGAACTTGATATCTGCGATATTGAATTTAACTGTTGGGACCTAAAAGAGGTCCCTCGTTAATGAATGCAATGGACCTATTCCCAGTTTTAGGCAGCTGCCGGAATAATCTTGAACATTTTTTTAAAAATTCATTCATGGGACATGGGTGCAGCTCGGTGGCCAACATTTGTTGCCCATTCCTCGTTGCCCGAGGGCAGTTGAGAGTCAACCACATTGCTGTGGCTGTGGAGTCACATGTAAGCCAGACTAGGTAAAGACAACAGATTTCCTTCCCTAAAGGACATTAGTGAACCAGAATGGTTTTTCCGACAATCGGCAATGGTTTCATGGTTGTGAGTAGATTCTTAATTCCAAATACTGTTTTGTTTATTGAATTTAAATTCCACCAGCTGTCGTGGTGGCATTCGAAACCTGGGTCCCCAGAACATTAGCTGAATTTCTGGATTAATAGTCAAGCGATAATCCCAGTAGGCCATCACGACCCCACATCACCCAATCCAAACTCAGGCATTCTTCCGGTTTGGTATTTTGGTCCCCAAATTTGGCCCTTGCGCCCATTTTAAGTTGGTGAAAGTGGCGCACCGAGATGCAGTTTTTGCCCCTCCTTTTCTCTCAACTGTGCATTAAACAAGCATATCTCTCATTTTAATTCTTGATTTTTATAAACATATGTTTTAATTTTTATTCAAGCACAATGTGGAGGGACTTCCACAGATACCAATGATGTGATCCTGAGCCCGGGTTTTCCAGGAAACTATCCCAGTTACATGGACTGCATTTGGAGGATTTCATTAGAGGTTGGATCTGGTAAGTGACTTGGTGAGACGGGTGGAAAAGTGCTTTGAATTTGCAGCTACAGTTTGCTTTAAGTGAGCAGTGCTGGCTCCGCATAAAGTTATAAAAACAGAAAATGCTGGAAAATCTCAGTATGTCTGACAGCATCTGTGGAGAGAGAATAGAGCTAATACTTCATGCCTAATTCTGACTCAAGACATTGGCTCTGTTCTCTCTCCACAGATGCTGTCAGACCTGCTGAGATTTTCCAGCACTTTCTGTTTTTGTTCCAGATTCCAGCATCCACAGTATTTTGCTTTTATCTTGGATAAAGCTATATGTTTTTGTGAATTTCAGCAAACATGAGTCATCATGCCTCGTGGCATTTCAAGCTTCCATTCAGTAAGTGAGCCAAAGATTTTAAAAAGAAGACAATTTGCTTTGTTACCTTGATGCAGTCGGTACAAGAGTTGGCTTTCTTTCCTGAGTGATGGGTTCAAAGCAAACAAATTAAGCACAAAGTGCCTGTAGATGTAAGAGTTCGGCTGATCACAAAGCCAATTCACGAAATTGTCAACAAATCAATCGCTCAATAGTTCGCATGTCAACACAGACACAAAAGTGACTCACTCTTTATTGTGCAGGAATATATTTATATCGTAATATCGTCACATATGAGTTAGGTAAATTCAATGACTATTCACTGAAGACAATGCAAAGGTTTGGACAGTAGGAATGTCAAAAACATTTAATGCCAGAAATATTTTACCGCACAAAGAATCAGTACCATGGAGAGAGACCTTTGCATTATTGATGGATTGTGATGGCTAACTGGCCATAAATGCAATAAAAGTTCAAAGATCAAGAGACGCAATCAAATGCTTTACAGAAATGCAGGGTTTCCCCCAATCCTTGTAGGACCATGAGATTGTTGTGGAACAAGAATCATTCGGATCCACATCTGGGAGTTTGTAATTAATTCCCCCCGAAGAGTTCAGGGAAGTATTTTTATAAAAGTGTTTCCAGTCGCTTGCTCTTCTTAGAATGTTACATTACCACAAAGATAGCTGTGGAAACATGGCAAATAACAATCCAGCCTGAGGCTGAATCGGAAGTGGCGCTGATGGCGTTGCAAAATCCATTGCATGTTTTGATATTTTATGGAGCTGACATTTATACCTGACCCTCCCTCGGGTTATTTTGTGATGCCACGGTAGGTAGGCAGAGATGGTAGGCATTTTGTTGATTAAACTAGCTGTGAGCATTCGTCACTGCAGCTTCACCTCAGGCTCCAAGAGTCACTGTCGATGTGCGGGCACATTTGTGATGGATCATACAATGCGTGCATGTCTCTGCATGCCCAGTGATGCTCTGAGTTCAGTCAAAGATAGACTGCCACTTCTGGTGAGTGCTTACTCACATCAACATGTTTGCACAAACAACAATAGCATATGTATAAAGTCAGGTCAGCAGAAAACGTCAGGCTCAAAGGTTCTAATGTAAATTTAATGTCTTTTCTTATTTTCTACTTATTATAATGAGAAGTTGCACCAATTATACACAATAATTAAGCACTTTTCCATATATGGCCATTTGAAATGGTATTCCTAATTTAATTTGTATAAAAAGGATTTTCCCATTTCTAGTGGTTCGGCCTGTGCAGAAATACCAACATACATTACAACAGCACGGTGGCAGAATGCTTCACAGCGCCAGAGGCCGGGTTCACTGTCTGTGTGGAGTTTGCACATTCTCTCCGTGTCTGTGTGGATTTCCTCCCACAGTTCAAAGATGTGCAGGTTAGGTGGATTGGCCATGCGACATGGCCCCTCAGTGTCAGGGGGATTAGTGGGGTAAACATGTGAGGTTGCAGGGATAGGGCCTGGGTGGGAATGTTGTCAGTGCAGGCTCGATGGGCCAAATGGCCTCCTTCTGCAATGAAGAATTGTATGATTCTATGATATATACCAAAATTTCCATCCCTCAATGGTTCTCGCAATTCAAGCTTAAAAACCCTATTTGTTCTCTCCATAGCCACCTCAAAGTGGTTATGCAATTCTGTCAATTAATCAGTGCTTGTCCTTGGATCTCTTTTTTGACCTGGTACCTAACATGATATAAACATTCTGAGTTTCCAAACCTTAATTGTATGGGCATCTGCCGTACCTGGACTTATTATCTAATTTGATATGCAACTCATTGATTTTCTCTGAATTAATCACCCCAAACACATTCACACATCATGCACAAATGATTATGTCCCAGGATACTGAAAATTAATTCAGCTAAATGTTCCTAGCTGCATTCTCTTCCTTTTCTTTGGAACCTTGTTAGCATTTTAAATGTGCCTTACATTAATTTGGATGCCACTATTTTGAGTGTGGCATGCCTGCTAGATGGTGTAGTGATGTAAATTCTGTTGCACAGAAATTTCTGTTAGATAAAGAAAACCCAAATGAGAATAATGGAACTTCCAGATGGCACGATATAAAGTTTATTTATTATTAACAAGTCGGCTTACATTCACACTGCAATGAAGTTAATGTGAAAATCCCCCAGTCGCCACACTCCGGCACCTGTTTGGATACACTGAGGGAGAATTTAGCATGGCCAATTCATCTAACCTGCACATCTTTGGACTGTGGGAGCACCTGGAGGAAACCCACGCAGACACGGGGAGAATGTGCAAACTCCACACAGACATTGACCTAAGCCGGGAATTGAACCCGGGTCCCTGGCACTGTGAGGCTGCAGTGCTAACCATTGTGCCACTGTGCCACCCTGGTATTCCTGGAATGGATAGAAATAACCATATCTTGAATGATTCTATGTTTCTATAGTTCTTGGAATTAAAGTAATCAAGAGATATGGGGGAAGGCAGAATTAGGATATTGAATTCGATGATCAGCCATGATCAAAATGAATGGCGGAGCAGCCCGGAAGGGCAAAATGGCCATACCTATTCTATTTTTTATGTTTCTTTGATTGGAAATTAAATTTCAGTTGAGTGCCCCAATGAATTGGCCACATAGATAAACAGGCTTCAGATCTTCTCTTTGTTCGAAAGGTAAATTTCTATTGTAGTCTGAACTTACAAATTGATCTTCACTGTGTATGTTCTGGGATGGTGTGTGACATGTTAATAACATCTATAAGATTATTCCTACATATTAACCACTCCCTCTACAAATGGATCTCCTCTCTGTCCTCTTGTGCCAGTGATAGCATTCTACTTCTAAGATTGTCTGGCCAAGTCTCACTCTGTCACTCGAGCACAATAGTCAGGATGAAATATCAGTGCAATTCAAAGGAAGTGCTTGACTGACAGAGGTGCCATTCTTGGGGTGGATGTAAGAGACCTCTAGGCACCACTCAAAGAGAAACAGATTTCTCCTGGTCAATATTCATCGCTCAACCGACATTGTCTGAAACATTGTTCAGCTGGGTGTTTCGCTTATGGTATTGGTGGAATGTTACAGTGCATGGTGACTATTGCATTCACCTACAGAACAACAGTGAATCCATTTAATACATAATTGATGGAATTGAATCTCCTTAGTTCCTCCGGAGAACAGGATGTCTTCTCTTAGACAAATGTAAGTGCACTCTGATTTGTGGAATGTCTATTAACAGAAGGGTTTTGATCAGTGGTGAATGGGATCAAAGGTTATGGGGGGAAAGCAGGATTAGGCTATTGAGTTGGATGATCGTAATGAATGGCAGAGCAGGCTCAAAGGCCCAAATGGCCTCCTCCTGCTCCTATCTTCAGTGTAAAAGCACATTGGTTCAGGTAACTGAATCTTATGGCAAATTCAGATTTATGAGATTGGTGGGAATTTTTCTTCTGGATAGATGGACAATTTTACCTCTGATAAAATAAACTAATGTTTCCATCCCAGATATTTTCCAATCAGCAGGTGAGCTGTCCGTCCGATTGACTTGGTTGCAGAACCACTTGAACTCCCTTGTATGTCCAGTGCTTGTAATGATAAACTGGCATATAGTCTCAGTGGTACATCATTTTTAAAAATTTGTTCATGGGATGTTGGCATTGCTGGCTAGGCTGGCATTCATTGCCAATCCCTAATTGCCCTTGCAAAGGTGGTGGTGAGCTGCCTCTTGAACTGCTGCAGTCCATGTGGCATAGGTTACACCCACAGTGCTGTTAGAAAAAGAGTTCCAATATTTTGATCCAGTGACAATGGTGAAATGGCGAGATATTTCCAAGTCAGGATGGTGCATGGCTTGAAGGGGAACTTGCAGGTGATGGTTTTCCCATGTGTCTGCTGCCCGTGTCCTGCTAGATGGTAGAGATTTTGGTTTGAAAGATGAGGTCTTGGTGAGTTCCTGCAGTGCAGCTTGTACATAATGCATCCTACTGCCACTATGCATCAGTGGTGGAGGGAGTGAACTTTTGTGGATAGGGTGCCAATCAAGCAGGCTGCTTTGTCCCAGATAGTGTCAAGCTTTTTGAGTGTTGTTGGAGCTGCACTCATCCAGACAAGGGGAATGTATTCCATTACAATCCTGAATGTGCCTTGTCGATGCTGAACAGGCTTTGGGGAGTCAGGAGGTGAGTTACTGGCTGCAGAATTCTGAGCATCTGATGTGCTCTTATACCCACAGTATTTATATTCCTTATTCTTTGATAGCCAATCAGTTATCCAAAGTCCTTATCTGATCAGATCAACAGCATTTTAATTTTCTGCTCATCAGATTCAGCTGTTTAACACTTGACACTGATGGCACAGTGGTTAGCACTGCTGCCTCATAGAACCAGGGACCCGGGTTTGATTCCCCGCTTGGATCACTGTCTGTGCGGAGTCTGCATGTTGTCCCCATCTGTAATGGGTTTCCTCTAGGTGCTCCGGTTTCCTCCAACAGTCCGAAAAGTGTGCTGGTTAGGTACATTGGCCATGCTAAATTCTCCCTCAGTGTACCTGAACAGGCGCTCGAGTGCGGCAACTCAGGGATTTTCACGGTAACTTCATTGCAGTGTTAATGCAAGCCTACTTTTGACACCAATAAAATAAACTTTCAAACTTAAACACTGACAAATTAATAGAACGATAGCTGGGCAGTGATAAATAATGAGCTTAAAATATTTTATTTTATAATAAACAGTAATAGTAAGCTATTGTAAAATTTGGTTTCCTTGTTGAAGTTATTGATTTCGCTGCAGAGTTTCTTGTCCTGATTCCAGCTGGCTTCGACAACAGATTCTTGTTTTAATTAAAATTCAGATACGGAGCAATGTTAAGGTTATAATTCCTTCTCCCTGAAAAAAGAATGACTGTTGAAGCTGTGTGACACTTAACCTGAAAACATAAGTAAGAGCACTAAAGCTTTAAGATTTCCATGAGAACACAACTGGAAATGGTCAAATGGGAGTGCAGCAAAGTGAATTGCAAGGCAAAAGCATTAGTTTGGCTCCAGAGTCCTGGAATCAATGGCATCTGGGCTATAGACTGTAATATTCAGGTACTTAGCACTTGAGGTTGAGAGATCTGTGGCAGGATTGGGAGGCAACCACTTTTGTAACTAATATCTTGCCATATTTGAAATTCTGACTGACTTCTCTTCAGTGAATTTAATGAACCGGGGGGTAAAATTGTGTACATGTCAATTTTGAAAAAAAAAGATCAGATTTTTCAAATCAAAAATTTGAAAATTAATTTCCCATGAAATGTAATCTTTTTGTTGCCACATTTGATGAAAGTGGAGAACCCTGGGTTTGAGAAGGGGATAGGCTAGGACAAAATACCCATCCTTGAATTCTATTCAACCCAATTCAAATTTTTATTGCCCATTCAGAAATGCATTGTGGGTACATTGCTCACTCATTAAAAATCACACGTAAATGAATAATTAACAACGAAGAAGAGAAATTACGTGGTTGCCAGAGTAACCAAAGCAGTCACACATTTCACAGTCATCTTCACGAAGGCAGTGATATCTCACAGAAGAATAAATGATGAAAAACGTGAAGAAAGTAAACTGAAATGATAGCTTTATTTAAATTTGTGGCACATGGGCGTCGCTGGCTGACCAGCATTTGTTACCCATCCCTCGTTGCCCTTGAACTGACTGACTTGCTCAGCCATTTCAGAGTGCAGTTGAAAGTCAACCACATTGCTGTGGCTCTGGAGTCACATGTCAGCCAGACCAGGTAAGGATGGCAGATTTCCTTCCCTGAAGGACATTAGTGAACCAGACGGGTTTTTCTGATTATCGACAATGGTTTCATGGTCATCGGCAGATCCTTAATTCCAGATATTTTTTGTTGAATTCAAATTCCACCATCTGCAGTGGCAGAATTCGAACCTGGGCCCACAGAACATGAGCTGAGTTTCTGGATTTATAGTCTAGTGATAATACCACTAGGCCATCACCTTCCCGCTGTCTCGATCACAGCATTAAACTTACAGCAGGTCAGCATTTCAAACGTACAGCACCTCAATATTTTAAGCATAGAACAGATCCACATTTTAAACATGGGCCAGGTCCACACTGTCAAATATACACCAGCTCCACACCATTAGACATGCATTAGATTCACTGCATTTAACATACAGCAGGCCCCCATTTTGAAGGTACAGCAGTTTTGCACCATTCAGTGCTGAAGTTTCAGATTCACCCAGCAGAGACGTTCCTATCCCACGTCCCTCCAGAAGGTAAGCGGCCAACGCAGCCCACTCCCAGTCACACCAGCTCCACAACTCTGAACTCGCATCCAACTCACAACACTGAATGTACAACAGGTCCACCTTGCGCTCATGTTGCACTGCTGTTCAGAAGCAAAGAACAGTCCCTAAAGGCAGACTCCAGCCATGACCACCCCCGCACCATCACCCTTCAACTCCAAAGAAACCAACAAGAGAAGAGTTACAACCATCAGGTCTCCTCCCATGATGTAGCTGAAAGATGCTGTCCTGGCGGAGAGCAACAATTGTCCATCGCACAGCGATGGCTGAATCTCCAATCTTGAGAGGATGACTTGTTTGTCTCAGGGATGGATGATTCATAGACACAAGCGGTGTCTCTCCAACAAAGTTTTGATTGCAAGTCTTTCCACACAAAATGAATGACAAATTTGGAACTCTCTTGCTGCCCCACAAAAATAAAAACTTGATGCTACGGCATTTAGTACATTCACTGCATAGAAACACTACCGTGCAGAAGGAGGCCATTCGGCCCATTGACCAACAACAATCCCATCTTGGCCCTATCCCCGTAACCCTATATATTTACCCTGCTAATCCCTCTAAGCTATGCATCCCAGGACACTAAGGGGCAATTTAGCATGCCCAATTCACCTATCCTGCACATCTTTGGACTGAGAGAGGAAACCGGAGCACCCGGAGGAAACCATGCAGACACAGGGAGAACGCACAAACTCCACACAGTGACCCAAGCCGAGAATCGAACCCAGGTTGCTGGAGCTGTGAGGCAGCAGTGCTAACCACTGTGCCGGAGGCACAGACTCAAAAGGAAACAGATAGATTTTGGTCAGAATCAAGGATTAAAGAGCAAAGGCAGGAACGGTGTTGAGGTGTATAGCAGCCTTGATCTAAATGAAAGATGGAGCATACCCGAGGGGCCGAGTGGCCAACTCCTGTTCCTCACACTGCCTGGAACACGATTCTGATCCCCACCGTCTCTCTATTCAACTGATGTCCAGACAAAGATCTAGACTTGCCCTCAGGCTACAGTGTCTCTGGCTTCTCTTTCTCTCTCACACTTTGTTGTCTTCTCTTGTCTGTAAACCGGCTGAACAATGTATCATTTGATATTTTACAGGGTGAAAGAAAACTCCGCATATTCAAACATAAAAATTCAAATGCCATGTGTCGACTCTCTAATGACAATTGCTGGAGCTAGTGTAGGAGCAGCTAGTAAAGAGAAGCAAGATGTTTTTAGCAGCAACAATGAGGCATTAAACAGCCTTTAGAGAAGTGTATTTGACAAAGCTTCTTTTGTCGAGAAAAGGAATAGTGCCACACATTGTATTCATTGCAACTTCACAGGCAATGCAATGATGTGTTTTGATATAATTTATGGTATTCAGCCCTGTGTTTGTGAACAATGAGGGAAGGTTTACCAAACAGCCTTTCACAGAGATGGATGCCTCTTCAGCCTGCAGTAAGATACCTAATTTTCATCAAAGGGAGGTCCTTGGCAGCGATTCTTCTCCTGACTTGTCACTGATTCTCAAAGGCACGCTGAGTGGTGTCAAGAATTATCTTTCTACAAAGCCACGTTTAAAACGTTCTATTTGTTCAAATGTCCCTCCTGCTGTGTCCTAGTTATTGATCTGGTTCAACAGAATGAAACATCATCAGCCCTCCTCAGAGGCGGTATATTAAAAAATTATCTTTAAGATAAATCTTTCCAGCTTTCTCCCTTGTGCTTTTTTGGGGTATAATTCCAACTGAACCAACACCTTCATGATTATTATTGATGCATGTACGTCAGAACTCTCCACAGGTTATTCTACTACAGAGAGGAATACAGTTTAGCCCAGTCCCATTTTGCAATGTCCTAACTATATCAGGGGTTGTGGGTTCAAAACAGAAAGAAAAAGAAGGGGTTTGCACACGCAAATTCAAAATAACAACAGATTTATTGAATGATCTTTCATCTGTACAGAATAGAAAATGAAACTAAAACAGGAGCCTGTGAAACACCCCAATGACAACACCATGAAATCATGTGACCACCTCTTAAAACAGTCATGCAACCACTTAAATATATAACCTTTTTTTTAACCTAATAATTACACAGTCGGCCACTGAGATGAATATTTTAATTGGAGGGAGCAATTGTAGTTGTGGTTTTAGTTATTATTTGCTCTGTTGAGAAAATCCCAGTTAAAAGAATGTCACAAGGTTCGACTAAGCCGCAAATGAAGGGAATAATTACAAGGCTATAAACATTCAAATTAGGAGCAGGAGTAAGCCATTCAGTCCTTTGAGCCTGTTCTGCCTTTCAATGAATTCATGAGTGATCTTATTGTGGCCTCAGCTCCATTTTCCTTCCTATCCCCCAATCAAATCAAGAGATTCAGGTAGCATGAATCAGGATAGCAAGGCCAAACTGTTTTACAAGCAGCATTTTAATATCATACCTTGACAGGTTATCAGGTAAAATAGAATTTCATTTGCAGGCTTTCTTATATTTTGATATGCTCACTTACTGTCCTGGTAGAAGTGGCCTCTAAGGTCAATGTGCACTTGGTGAATCAGCTGACCAAAATAAAGCTACGATCTAGCCATTGCACATTCATGAAGAAATAATCTGTAAGAGATCACTGCGATGCTCCATACTCTGTTTATATTATGTGCTTCATATATTGAGTAATATGAATTTGCGTTCTTTAGATCACTTCATGGTGGCACAGTGGTTAGCACTGCTGCCTCACAGTGCCAGGGACCCGGGTTCGAATCCTGGCTTGGGTCACTGTGTTCCCCATGTCTGCGTGGGTTTCCTTCAGGTTTCCTGGTTTCCTCCCACAGTCCAAAAGATGTGCTGGTTAGGTGAATTGGCCATGCTAAATTCTCCCTCAGTGTACCCAAATAGGCGCCGGCATGTGGCAACTAGGGATTTTCACAGTAACGTTATTGCAAGCCCATTTGTAACACTGATAAATAAACTTTTAAACTTCATGAATCTATTGTTCCCAGCTAAGAGATAGACTGAGATCTATCTATAATTCATCGCAGAAAGAGGTGTTTGCGTGAACTGTTGAGAGTGCAGAAATCCACTGGGTAGATTTGAGTTTTGGTTGCAGAATAATGATCCATTTACGTGAATTTCATGCCGGATTCCTCTTCACGCAAAGAGCCAATAAAGTGTTCTCTTTCCATCTCTATAATCCAGTTTACTTCTAGTCCAAACTCTTTGCAATAACTATAAATATATTCAGGGAGATCCAATCGGGGCCCTGTCCACCATGTTCTGAGTAGACCCATGCTTCACAAGGGAGTCATTTTCCAAGTTTGTGCTATAGGCAGGGAGCCTGGCCCTCCCACAGCCTTGTCCTCTGCAAAAGTCTGGCATGTTATCCATGAGACAAGGGCAAAGTTGCTGGAACTCTGAACTAAAAACAAAATGAACATCTGATGGAAGGTCATCGACCTGAAACATTCAGGTGGGTTTTATTCTCACTCTCCCGCCCCCACACATGCCTGCTCCAGCCTCTCCGAAACTTTACAGGAGGCGGGAGACCTCACCCCATTGTCAACATCCCCCTGGCCTTTTGAACCGGCTTCTCACCCTCCACCTCACTGAGGTCCCCAATCCTGTTCTTCTAGACTTCCTCAGTGTGCTGGAACTGCTGTTACCATTTTTCTTGGCTAATAACACGAGGACTACAATGTTGCCAGCCATCCAATTGACCATGACTCTCTAAGACAGGACTTCCTGTACCGAGATAGGAGTGGAAGTCTCCCCTTAAAGCTGCTCTCAGCGGCAAATTGCTACAAGGAAGCCATCAGGATTGTGGCTGGGCTCTCCCCTGACATCTTAACCAGAGGGGCAGGGACCACAATGCCCCATAAAATCCAGCCCCTTGAACTCTGATTTTCTCTCCACAGATGCTGCCAGACCTGTTGTGTATTTCGAGCACTTTCTGTTTTCATTTCATGCTGTTGTCTGATTCTTTAAAATGTACATTCCGTGCGGAATCTTCCGGCTCCTTGTCCCAGTGAAGTACAGCACCTTGTCAATGTGATGGCCAATGGTGCGGTTCACAGCCACTGCCAGGGTTGCTGTCCTGAGGGTGGGATTGAAACTGATTATTGGGGGCTCTCCTGTGTTTTACTTGATCTTGGAATCATTGATTGGGGGCGACATGACAGTACAGTGGTGCCTCACAGTGCCAGGGACCCAGTTTCGATTCCTGGCTTGGGTCACTGTCTGTGCGGAGTCTGCACGTTCTCCCCATGTCTGCGTGGGTTTTCTTCGGGTGCGCCGGTCTCCTTCCACAGTCCGAAAGACGTGCTGGTTAGGTGCATTGGCTGTGCTAAATTCTCCTTCAGTGTACCCGAACAGGCACCGGAGTGTGGCGACGAGGGGATTTTCACAGTAACTTCACTGCAGTGTGAATGTAAGCCTACTTGTGACATTAAATTTAACTTAAACTTGATGCTGGTACTGGGTGCAGGAAAGTAGAAAACGTTCACTCTTGGCCTTCCTCACTTAATGAATACAATTATCATTAAAAATACGTCAAACGTAATGCACCTTTGTTTGCAAGGAGGGCATTTGAATAGTTATAATAGGACCTTGTAAAGCTGCAGCAGAAACTGACAGTTTTTATTCTGTGTTGTTTTTAGGTGCATACATTGAATTTCTGAACTTTTCCACTGAACCTAACCATGATTTCATTGAAATTCGGAACGGGCCACATGACACCAGTTCGGTGATTGGCAGGTTCAGTGGGGCGGAACTTCCACCTCCTCTGATGTCAACCTCTCATGAGACAACCATATACTTTCACAGTGATCACTCAGAAAACAAGCCAGGCTTCAGACTTACATACCAAGGTAAGCAGTCGGAAGAAAATATTAGGTGAGTACATTGTTGAAATACTGGAGTGTCACATCTGAGAATAGAAGACCCGAGTTTGACTGGATGTACTTTTTAATTCCTAACCAATGATTGTGGCAATGGGGAGGGGGATTCGGAATACCAGCAATGATTTTTGGCACAGGGGGTAGGGGGAGAACCTCCAATACCTCCATGGGGGGGAGATTTGTTTTGATCAGGACACCCCATAAAAATGGCACATTGATCCAATGGAGTTTGTCCTGCTGGCTCTGTACTGGAAATTGGAGTACTCTCTGTGCTGCCTCACTGCTCTAGGGATCTGGATTTGATTATGGCCTTGGGTGACTGTCTGTGTGGAGTTTGCATGGTCTCTCCCCATGTCTGCGTGGGTTTCCTCCGGATGCACCATTTTCCTTCCACAGTCCAAAGATGTGGAGGTTAGGTGGATTGGCCATGTGTCAGGGGATTAGCAGGTTAAATGTGCAGGGTTATGGGAATCGGGTCTGGGTGCGATTGTGGGCGGTGCAGACTTGATGGGCTGAATGGCCTCCTTCTGTATTGTAGGGATACTATGATTAGCCGTGCTAAATTGCCCCTTCGTGTCCAAAGATTTGTAGGTTAGGTGGATTAAACATGGTGAATGCATGGGGTTATGGGGGTAGGGAGGGTCTGGTTGGTTTGCACCGTAGGGATTTTATAGTTATAAGACTAAGAGGCTTGAAATCTGTCAGAGCCTGCCACTTGGAGAAACTTTGGTAAGAATCACCTCCCCACCCCACCCCCAACCACCCCATGCCCCACCCGGTACCGTGAGACTAGCATTTGGTCAGAAAAGTGGCTGCAATTATATGAAAAACGCCGGTACCGTGAGACTAGCATTTGGTCAGAAAAGTGGCTGCAATTATATGAAAAACGCTGAGAACAAAGACTTTGGCCGGAACCTTCCAGCAGGATTTTCCAGTCATGCTGAAAGCGAAACCCCGGCACAGTGACGATGGTGGGACCAGAACATCCAATGGCTGGCCAATGGCGGGCCTCCTCTGCCATCACCAAACACACTATGGGCAGCTGTTGGGGGAGGGGAGGGTTGGGGGTGGGGAGATCCGGCCCTTTATTGATTTTTGAAACCATCAGTTTTTAACACCTCGTCGGAAAAAAATCCCACTGCTCAATGACAGATGTCCTCCATGAGTGTGAAGATGGCTGAGAGGCTGATTTGGGATGTGCAGACTTTGTGGCATGTGGGGCATCTGTTGCCATGGTCATGTCTTATCAGCCTGGGTTGTGGCCTGTTCTTTTTGCCACTCTCATCTTTATCTTTTCATTTTGTTGTCATTGGATCTCAAAATGGGAAATAATTGTTTGATAACTAACAATTGTAAAACAGTAATCCAGTCAATGTGTTTGTAATGATATAAAATATGAGACCCATTTATATTTGCTGTTTCAATTTGATTAAACTGGTATATCAGTTTATACGCACCTTACTGCTTGAATTCCACATTTATTTTAAATGCCAATATTTCCTGGTAAGTTCCGCATTTGGCAATTAATGACATTTCCGCTGGAGGGGCAGTAATGATTATGGCATGATTACAGCAGTTTTATTGAGAGATCGCTTGTACTTGGTTACTGGGTAATCCTTCATCCACTGTCTATTTTATAACACTCACCAGAAAACGTTTCTCATTCTTCAGACCCACTGCAAGTGAGATCTCAATTTTTCAATAAGTACACAGGATATCTGCAGTCATCAGGAGGGGAATGGTGGCAACATATTGAGGTGATAGGAAGCAAGATATCTCATTAACGTCAGTTAATTCAACTGAGCCAGGGACTTCATAATGTAACCTTCATAGTCAGTCTTGGTGGGCACAAATAGGATAGCCAATGCACAATGTGAATGGGGAATAGCTGTCATATTGACTGTCACACACAAGTTTTCGAACACAATTTTGTTTTGCTTGTGAGCTGAATTCTAATGTACGAGAGGCACTGCTGACTGATTTATGAACTTCACTAGACAGGGAGTCTGGGGAAAGTATATATGTGCGTTTGGATTGCTTTTATTGTTATATAATAAACTACAGTACAAGCTTAGCCTCACAGGGACTGTTCTTATATCAGTTAAAATATCTGAGGATTGACCTAAAATAGCAACAATCTTAACCCTTTTCGTGCCTGGTGGCTGCCCTGATTCTGCATTCATTGACTGACAAATGACTTTTTCAAGGGAGAAATAGATTAACTGGCAATCATATAATGTTAGAAATGTATTTTTACAGTTGAGTCAAAAGAAATCCTGAACCAGCAAGTCCACCATCAGATTTTGTTTCCCCCTGAAAAAATGCAGGTAGGGCTGGAGTTTTCCTTGGCAAAAGGCTGAAAGAGCTTGTCACATTCTGCGTACAACATAACCTGCCAACATTCTGGTGATATGGGAAAAATAAGGACAGGGACTCCAAGCTAGTGGCAAATGGCACGGTGGTTAGCACTGCTGCTTCACAGCACCAGAGACACGGGTTCGATTCCCAGCTTGCATCATTGTCTGTGCGGAGTCTGCACGTTTTCCCGTGTCCACGTGGGTTTCCTCTGGGTGCTCCCATTTCCTTCCACAGTCTGAAAGACGTGCTAGTTAGGTGCATTGGCCATGTTAAACTTTCCCTCAGTGTAACTGAACAGGCGCCGGAGTGTGGAGACTCGGGGATTTTCACAGTAATTTCATTGCAGTGTTAATATAAGCCTACTTGTGACACTAATAAATAAACTTTTAAAAAAACTTTCACTTTAAAATTTGAGAGAAGGAATTTAGTTTTGTGCACACTTTGAGTCTCATAAGTTGTTCTTTAAATCACGACTAGACTTCTGTGTATCAAGATGGAAAGGAACAGTCTTTAAAAAATAAAGCTTGTCAGTAGGCTCACTAGGTCACAACTCATTGCTCGTTCACTGAGTGATGGAGGATTCTGGAGCCAGTCTTTCCTTAACATTGACTCACTCACAAAACCCAGTGAACATAGGCACAATTTTTTTTTCTTCCCCACACAAATGGAAACCGGTTCTCATATATACTTAAGAATAATGCCCTAACCCTTCCCCATTTATTAATAGCTGCCCTCACTTCCAACTACAGCATAGACTTCATTGTGACAGGATTGCAACATTAACATACCAGGTAATTGAATGCTGAAATGATCAGGGTACAGTGTTGAGCTATTCAGCTAAAATCTGGCCGAGAAAATGGAGTACTCTCTGTGAGATATCAGTTAAGGATGGGATTAGGCTGAGTTCTGGAACTATCCACAGTGTGGAAATTTACCAACATTCATCCTGTGGTCTTGAAGAAACACTTGGCAAAACGCTTAAGGACCACTGGGGCTCATGGGACTATGGGGCGGCACGGTGACACAGGGGTTAGCACTGCTGCCTCACAGTGTCAGGGACCCAGGTTCAATTCCGGCCTCGGGTGACTGTCTATGTGGAGTTCGCACGTTCTCCCCATGTTTGCATGGGGTCCCCCCCCCCCGTCCTCCCGTCCCCGTCCCCTCCGTCCTCCCGTCCCCCTCCCGTCGTCCCCCCCCCCCCCCCCCCCCCCCCCTCCCTGGGTGGTCTGGTATCCTCCCACAGCCCAAAGATGAGGGAGTTAGGTGGACTACCTGTGCGACATTGCCCCTTAATGTCAAGGGGATTAGCATCTGTAAATATGTGGGGTTATGGGGTTAGAGCCTGGGTGTTGTCGGAGCAGAATCAATGGGCCGAATGGCCATCTTCTGTACTGCAGGGATTCTATGATTCAATAATTATATGATTCTATGATTCCCAACTTGAGTCAATGGCTTCAGCAACAGAGCAGTAATGAGAGAAAGCAAAAGTTATTGGAACTTTGTACAATTGTTTGAATAACCCCCCAACATAACTTGAAGCAGGCGTCAGAGTGTGGCAACGAGGGGATTTTCACAATAACTTCACTGAAGTGTTAATATAAGCCGATTTGTGACACAAATAAAATAAATTTAAACTTTAAACTTTAACCCTTGAACCTTAGTGTAAATAAAGGGAATAGTTCACTCTAATGCTAAAGACATCAGAGTAGGAATCAGTGGGAGGAGGGGACCAGAAAACGATGAAAGGCTAACTTTGATGCATACTGAAGGTAGAAAGAGATGCAAGGAGTGGGTGAGATGTTTTTTCCTGTTATCTTTCTGTCTGTGTGAGAGAGAGTTAAAAGGGAACAGAGAAATACAGAACAAGATGCTGCAATCTGGGCTCATTAGAAAAAGCTTTATTTTTCCCGCAATTCAATTGGAATCATAGAATCCCTACAGTGCAGAAGGAGGCCATTCAGCCCATCGAGTCTGCACCGACCACAATCCCACCCAGGCGCTAACCGCATAACCTAGCATTCACCCTAGCTCATCCCCCTGACATTAAGGGGCAATTTAACATGGCCAATCCACGTCATCCGCACATCTTTGGAATGTGGGAGGAAACCGGAGTACCCGGAAGAAACCCACGCAGACACGGGGAGAATTTGCAAACTCCACACAGATAGTGAACCGAGGCTGGAATCGGACCCAGGTCTCTGTCACCGTGAGGCAGCAGGTGCAAACCACTGTGCCACCAAAGAACCACGATAAGCCAGTTAAGAATTTTATTTCTCCCCCAGCATCAGATAATTTTATGTTGTTTCCATCTTTGTGTGCTGCGCTGCAAAGCTGCAGATGCAGCTGGTGTTAATGTTGGATGGTGGCACATTTAGTGCAATGCTGACCGTGATACTGGAAAGCAAAACCGTGCTTAATATATGCTGCAAGGCAGTGAAGCTGTTGAAGGCGATTACATGTTCTTGAATTCAGATGGTCTCCCTAAATGCCTCTGGCTATGTTCCCTTGTTTCTATCTTTGCATAACATCAATCATCAACCTTCAGTTATTCCCCGCAGACCAACAGAAGGGAAAATTAGAAGAGTAAATTAATTTTTGAGGTGCAAAGCTCACCCCACCGCCTCCCCCCTCACCCTTGAGATATACAGGGGAGAACACGGCAGTGACCCTTGGGAGAAGAGATAGACAATTCCTGTGCCCTTTTGATGAGCTAGTCTGAGTATTTTTTTTTCTCATTAAAGAATCTTTCCTGGTAGGAGTGGGTTCTGATGTATATATATTTATATAAATATGTATGATCTTCCAGAACAAGCTTCATAAGAGCTGTCTGAGCCAGGCATCATTTTTGCATTTTTTTTGTGTGCACACTGTAGTAAATTGGACAACTCATAGTGGATGAATAGTATGCACACTTGCACCATTTACCCACAGGACTGCTCTTTTACCAATCTAAATTAATAAGCCCTTAAGAAATAAGAGCAAGAATGAGCTACGTGGTCCTTTTGTGTCTGTTTCACTGTTCATTAAGATCATAGCTCACCTTCTACTGCACTTTCCCATGCTATTTCCATATTCCATAATGCCCTTTATCATAAAAACCTGTCGCTCTTTTTCTTCAATGTTCTCAATGACTAAGAATCCACAACTCTCTGAGACAGATAATTCCATGGATTCATAACCCTTTGATTCTCCTGTTCTCAGTCCTAAATAGTTGACCACTTATTCTGAGACAGGGTGGACTCATGAGGCCTGGACACGTATCAGCCTTTTGAAATGCCCACCCAACTCAGTTACGGATTTGCCCCGGACGTTTGTCCTTTCAGACAAGGGTCCTGATGCATTCTGCAAGCCAAGGTGGAATGTGGAAGACATGTGGGTGGGGAAACAGGCTGATTGGAAGACCTTATCTGTTTTTTGGGGACATCAGTTCAGCTTCCAAATTGATTAACCTCTCCTCTCAACCTCACATCCATTCCTGTCTCACCCCATGTCCCTCAGATCTGTCATGCAACTCTTTGCTCCCTCAAATTCCCACCACCCATCTACCCCCTCCATGACCCCAATAAATCCACCATAGCTGCTCACCTAATATCCACTATGTACAATCCTCAGCAGCCATGCAAAGCAATAAGTTTTTTAAAAATTCAATTTAAAGTTCATTTATTAGTGTCGCAAATAAGCTTGCATTGACACTGCAATGAAGTTACTGTGAAAATCCCCTAGTCGCCACACTCTGATGCCTGTTCGGGTACGCTGAGGGAGAATTTAGCATGGCCAATGTACCTTATCAGCACGTCGTTTGGACTGTGGGAGGAAACCAGGGCACCCAGAGGAAACCTGCGCAGACACAAGAGAACATGCCGACTCCGCACAGACAGTAACCCAAGCTGGGAATCGAACCCAGGGTCCCTGGCACCATGAGGCAATATTGCTAACAACTGTGCCATCGTGCCATTCAGTTGTAAAAAAGTCAGTGCATATCTAATAAAACTCTGATTCAAACACACAATTGATTCTGCAGCACAAAACTTCTCCATTGAAAATAGTTAACTCTTTAAGCAGCCATTAGCTATGTAAATAAACAGCCATGGGCTCTGAAACCACATCAGATACAGAGTATATTGTGATAACTTCGTAAAAGTGTCATTCATTCCTCTGAATAGTTGTTTCAAAATCCTGCATTTCTGGAACTCAGCCAAGCATTCATAAGGGCCACAAATATCAAAGCATTAGCTTTCCAACTCCAGAGGCTGAAATTGAAAGAGCAGATGGTGTATTCTGCATTTTAAAGCAGCTTGCCCATCAATCAATAGAGGGGAGCAGGTGCTTGGATTTCTTTTTTGACCTTTCAAAAGCAGGGGATGCTTTTTTTCAGTCAGAGTTGTACGTTCATTTAAATATAAGTAGCAAACATGGTGAGGAGGGTTTTTCAACAGACTCTTCTACCCTTTTCAATGCAATGTCGAGTATTTTCCTCTTGTTTCAGTAGAACATGATTCATGCTTTGATCACTTTTCCTTTATGTAAGCCTCCTTGTGACTCGAATAAATAAACTTAAAATTAATTAATAAACTTAAACTTATTAATTAGATGCATTGCTCATGCTAAATTCTCCCTCAGTGTACCTGAACAGGCGCCGTAATGGCAGCTCAGGGATTTTCACAGTAACTTCATTGCCATGTTACTGTAAGCTTACTTGTGACAACAATAAATAACCTTTAAACTTTGTACTGCTTGGGCACCTGACAAGCCAGTGGCAAGCCTTCCCCTTGGAATGGCATGGTTGCACAGTGGTGAACACTGCTGCCTCACAGCGCCAGGGACCCTGGTTCAATTCCCGGCTTGGGTCACTGTTTGCACATTCTCCCCATATCTGCGTGGGTTTCCTCCAGGTTCTCCGGCTTCCTTCCACAGTCTGAAAGATGCACTGGTTAAGTGCATTGGCCATGCTAAATTTTCCCTCAGCATACCCGAACAGGCGCTGGAGTGTAGTTAGTCGGGGATTTTCACAGTAACTTCATTGCAGTTTTAATTCTTTCAGCCACACATTCATCTGGCCTATCGTTCTTTCCTATACTCAGTAGCACACGGCACCGGAAATAATCCTAAAATGACAACCTTCGAAGCCTGCTCTTTAATCTGCTGCCTAACTCTCTAAATTCCTGTTGCAAGACCTCATCCTTTTTTCCACCCATGTTGTTTGTACCGACCATTGGCTGTTTCCCCTCCCCCTTCAAAATCTCCTGCAGCAACTCTCAGACATCCCTGACACTGGCACCAAGGAGGCAACATACCATTCAAGAGCCTCGATTGCGGCCACAGAAACATCTGTCAGCCCTCCATATAATGGGTCCTTCTTTCAAATGTACATATAGCCACAGAGCCTGATCGAGAGACCCAGCAAGGAGAAGGACAGGGTCTCACTGCAAGGCAACCCCCTGCCCTGGCTGCCAACTCCCCTCCCAATGCCTCACCCGCGATACCCCTTCCACCATCGCTGACTTCTACCAGGGATCCAGCAATGATTCTCGGCCTCGCCACCCCCTCGCCAGTGGCATTACTGTTCAGTAAAGCAGATAGCATCTGACTCCCCAGCCCCTCTTGAGTGGCCCCCAAGTTTAAGTTTTTTAAAGTTTATTTATTAGTGCCACAAGTAGGCTTACGTTAACACTGCAGTGACGTTACTGTGAAAGTCCCCCAGTCGTCACACTCTGGCAACTGTTTGGGTACACTGAGGGAGAATTTAGCATGGCCAATGCACTTAACCAGCACCTCTTTTGGGCTGTGGGAGGAAACTGGAGCACCCGTCGGAAACCCATGCAGACACGGGGAGGATGTGCAATCTCCGCACAGGCACTGACCCAAGCTGGGAATCGAACCCGGGTCCCTGGCGCTGTGAGGCCACTGTGCCACTGTGCTGTTCCAAGGGGAAGGCCTGCCGCTGGCCTGCCAGGTGCCCCAGGATTACAAGATGTAACAGGCCTTCTCAAAAGAGACAACAGATGGCTCTTGCTGGCTCTTCAGCTGGCAGCTAAGACCTCCAACGCCTCCACAAGATTCTGCCCTCGCCACTTCAGTCACTTGCTTATCCGAGCATGCATGAGGAAAATTGCTACTGTTCATACATTTTCCCAAAATGCATCAATACATATTAACGAAAGGATGCCGCATTTCTGTTCTTCAATGTAAACTGACTTTCCAATAAACAAGTTAATAGGTAAGCCCATTATGTCAGCAGATAAATCAGGAAATTAGAGACACATGTCAATGGTTTTAGATTTTTGGATCACTGGGGCAGTTTTTGGGGGAGGTGGGACCCATACAAGCTTGATGGGTTGCACCTGAACTGGAGTGGGTCCAGTTCATTGTTGGGGAGGTTTGTTTGTACTGTTGGGGAGGTTTTAAACTAATTTGGCAGGGAAATGGGACACGCAATAGACGTATAGTTGGGAGCAACATGCAGTCAGATATAGAAGGAAAACTAGGTCAGTCCAGCAAGCAGAGAAGACATGGCCATGATAAGGGAGGATTGGAAGGCTATAACTTGCATCTACTTTAATGCAAGGAGACTATCTGGTAAGGCAGATGAACTTAGAGCGTTAATCAGCATGTGGAAATTTGATATTGTTGCCATTATTGAGACCTGATTGAAAGAAGGGCAGGACTAGCAACTCAACATTTCAGGGTATGGAAGTTTCAGGCATAAGAGAAGAGGGCACATTGCATTCTTGATAAAATAGACCATCACTGCAGAAATGAGGGAGCATGTCTTAGAAGGCTCTTCAAATGCGGCCATATGGGTGGAGCTTAGAAATAAAAAAGGGGTGATCACTTTGCTGGAATTACATTACAGACCTCCCAAATTCAGGGAAGATAATGGAGCAGATATGTAGGCAAATCACAAAGAGGCATGAGGGGAATAGGGTTATAGAACCCGGAGATTTCAATTTTGCCAATATTAATTGGAATCACTTTTGTGTGACAGGATTAGACTGGGGTGAAAATTTTAAAGCGCACTGAGGCCAGCTTTTTGTGCCAGTACGTAGATAGTCCTCCTTGGGATGGGGCAGTGTTAGACCTCATCCTCGGGAATTAAGCTGGACAATTGGGGCTAGTGTCAGTGGATGAGCATTTTTGGGATAATGATCATAACTCTCTAAGATTCAGAGTCATTATGGCAAGGGATAAGGATAGTCCAGTCATCAAGTGTCTGAATTAGAAGAAGGCCGATTTCTATATCATTAGACAGAATCTGGTAAATGTGGACTGGGAACAACTACTTGCAGGAAAATGGAAAGTGGGACATTTAACAGTGAAATCGTGAAAGTTCAGAGCTAACATGTTCCTCGAAGAGTGAAAAGCAAGGACAGCAAGTCCGGGGAACCCTGGATGTCAAAGATTATTGAGGATTTGATAAAGAAAAAAAGGAAGCATATGGTGGACGTAGCACACTAAAAACAGCGGAGGGCCTTCAGGATTATAAAGAGTGTAGCAGGGCGCTTAAGATAGAAATTAGGAGGACAAAGGGGGCCATGAAATATCATTGGCAGATAAAAGTAAGGAAAACATCCAGGCATTTATAAGTATATTAGGAGCAAGAGGATGATCAGGAAAAGAATGAGGCCCATTTGATACTATCGGGGTAATCTGTGCATGGAGCTAGAGGATGTGGGTGAGATCTTAAATGAATATTTCTCATCCGAATTCATAAAGGAGAAAGACATTGTAGCTGGAGATTTCATTTGGGACGATGAAGTTCTGGAGCATGTTAAGTTGAATAAGGAGCAGGTATTAGATGTTTTAGTGGGCATAAAGGTGCATAAATCCCCAGGATTGATGAGATCTATGCAATGGGAAGCTTGAGAAGAGATTGCAGGAGCCCTGATGGGGATATTTAAGTATTCGCTGGCCACAGTTGAAGTCATGATGTGGAGATTCTGTATTCTGTAACTTGATGTTGTGTCGCTGTGCACTGTTTGAGAGCACATTTCCACTCCATCTGACGAAGGAGCAGTGCTCCGCAAGCTTATGGTATTTGCTACCAAATAAACCTGTTGGACATTAACCTGGTGTTGTGAGACTTCTTCCACAGTTGAAGTGCCAGGTAACTGGAGGATAGCTAATGTCATACCTTTATTCAAGAAGGGGAGCAGGGAGCCAGCTAATCACAGGTCAATTATTCTAATGTCAGCAGTAAGGAAATCATTGGGAAAAATTCTGAGGGACAGGATTAATCAACACTTAGAAAGGCAGGAATTGATCAATGATCGTCAGCATGGATTTGTTGGTGGGAGATCCTGTCTAACTAATTTAATTCAATTCTTTGAAAAGGTAATTAAATATATTGATGAGGGTAGTGCAGTTGATATGGTTTATATGGACTTCAGTAACGCCTTTGACAAAGTCCCACATGGAGGACTGGTCCAAACCATTAGAGCTCATGGGATCCAAGGCAAATTGGCAAATTGGATCCAAAGTTGGCTGGTTAATAGGAGGCAAAGCTGGTGCAGGGCTGCTTTTGTGATTAAAAGAAGCCTGTGACCAGCGGTGTACCACAGGGATCGGTGCTTGAACCCTTGCCATTTGTTATTTACATTAACGACTTGGATGTGAATGTAGAAGGTATAATTAGTAAGTTTGCAGATCACACAAAAATTGGTGGTGTTGTTGATAGTGAGGAGGATAGTCTTAGGCTACAGTCTGATATTAATCAGCTGATAAGTTGGGTCGAGCCATAGCAGATGGAACTTAATCCTGATAATAGTGAGGTCATGCATTTTGGGAGGTCTAATAAGAGCAGGATACACACAATGAATAAGATTAAGATTTACCCCGTCCTTGGGGGGGTATTGAGGAACAAAGGGACCTTGGTGTACAAGTTCATAGATCCCTGAAAGTGGCAGCACAGGTAGATAGTGTGGTGCAGAAGGAATACAGAATGCTTGCCATCATTAGCCAGGGTGCAGAATACAGAAGCAGGGAGGTCTTTGTACAACTTTACAAAACATTGGTCAAGCCACAAACGGAGTATTGTGTGCAGTTCTGGTTGCTACTCTCTTGGAAGGATGTGATTACACTGGAGAGAGTGCAGAGGAAATTCGCCAGGATGTTGCTTGGGATGGAAATTTTCAGCTATAAGGAGAGACAGGATTGGTTGGGTTTGTTTTCCCTGGAGTAAAGGAGGCTGAGGGAGATGAGATAGAGGTATACAAAATTATGAGAGGCAGAGATAGGATAGATCATAAGAATCTTTTTCCCATGGAAGACATGTTTGTGACCAGAGGGCATAGGTTTAAAGTGAGGAGTTATTGGTTTAGAGGGGATTTGAGGAAACATTGTTTCACCCAGAGGGTGATGGAAATATGGAATACGCTGCCTGAGAGGGTGGTGGAGGCAAATATTTGCGCAACATTTACCAAGCACCTAGATGAGCACTTAAATCGCTAAGGTATAGTCAGATGTGGACCAAGTGCTGGTAAATGGGATTAGTATAGATTGGTATTTGATGGTCGGCTTAGACATGGTGGGCCGAAGAGCCTGTTTCTGTGCTGTATGACTCTATGGGCGGGATTGTATGGCTCGCTCGCCCCGAAACCGTTAAATCCTGCCAGAGGTTAACAGACCTTTGCATGGTCCGTGTCTCACCCTTTACGATTCCCGTGGCAGGCCGGACGGGAAAATTCAAACAATGACTCTAACATGGCAGAGTCCCCACATGCCGTCCTCCTGCCCGATCAAATGTTCCCCAGCACTAAATCCGCCGTGGTGAGGAGAACAAGAATCCACCCACGGTGTTATGCTATGAACTATGCAGGTTAAGTTTTTTTTTATTCCTTCATGGGACATGGACATCGCTAGCTGGCCAGAATTTATTGACCATCCCTAGTTGCCCTTATTCAGAGGGCAGTTGAGAGTCAACCACATTGCTGTGGCTCTGGAGTCACATGTGGGCCAGACCAGGTAAAGACAGAAGATTTCCTTCCCTAAAGGACTTCAGTGAACCAGATGGGTTTTTCCGACAATCGACAATGGTTTCATGGTCATCAGTATATTCTTAATTCCAGATATTTTTTATTGAATTGAAATTCCAACATCTGCCGTGGTGGGATTTGAACCCGGGGGTCCCCAGAACATTAGCTGAGTTTCTGGATTAATAATCTAGCGATAATACCACTCGGCCATCGCCTCCCCAAAGTAATTCAAAAACAGTTATTCACGTGCTTCCTTTCATTACTTGTAATTTAATAATTGGTTTGTGGTTTGGAAATGGTATAGTTACATGAAAATGAATACTTCTACGTCCTTTTGAAGATTGATCAAGCCTATTTATTTGCTCTTAATGAATTTCAGTACCTTTGCTCCATAATACTCAACTGTTAGACAATATGCAAAATATCTCTGAATAATAGAAACTTAACAGAAATGCACAGTTAAAGTTCACTACCTTCCTTTCAGCATACGAGTTGCACGAATGTGCGGATCCCCTACCGTTTGCCAATGGCATCATCACAGAATCTGGTTACAACGTCGGGCAATCAATTTCCTTTGAGTGCTTGCCAGGCTATCACCTTATCGGCCACCCTGTTCTAATCTGTCAGCATGGAGTTGACAGAAACTGGGATCACCCTATACCAAGATGTGAAGGTTTGTCTTATCCCTTTTATTGCGATCAGTGACCATTTATAAAATGCTTTAAACATTCAAACAGTAAAACTCAGGGGTGCAGCATCAACTGACATGCTCTGTATTAATACCAGGGATTTTGGTAATTGGTAACTTTAATTTTGATCGAATAATAAATGCAATATATTTCATTTTTTTAAAATGTGCACTGTATAAGATTAGTCACTTGGTCGTACAGAAGTTGAGTATTGCTGAAAAAAAAGACATGTCAAAGCTTTTCACCTTGCACTGATCAGGACTTCACATGAATACCTGTATATGGGGAAAATAACAATTTATATTGCATGAGAAGAGAATGCTGATTAAAAGAGACATTGCCATGGGGAATGCACCAGTTGATGGTGACTTGACATTTAATTGCCAGACATTGTTTGAAATTCAAACCTGGCAGCTTGACCCTATTTGGTTAGGGCATTGCCCTGAGGAATGAATCAATGAATGGCTGTCACTTATTTTGTTTAGCTGAAATAAGTGCAATGTGTGCATGTGTTCTTTCTGTCTGTGTATTAATATATGTAACTTCCAGTGCACACAAATGTGCCATGCTGATAATCTTGGACTGGTTGTCAGCATAACTTTTAACACGCTGAAGGTTATTTTGCAAACTTCAGAATCACATCTGATGTTGGACACTGTGTTTTAAATTTTGCAAGCATGGGCTGGTTGGGTATGGTCTGTATCTTGCCCATTGCGCACAGTGGCTGGGACATGCTGTTTGATATGATCTGCCAGTCTTTGGGATGTATGGCCTACATACCTAACATCACGCTGGCACTGAAATTAAGGTTGTCATTCGGGCTCAAAGTGTGGTGCATTTGCCTGTACTGAAAGCTACATATATAGCTCTATATATCTACATATGTCGTTCTTTGCGCACAGAAAGAACATATACACACATTGTGCCTGTTTCTGCCAAACAAAATAAATGACAGCCATTTGTTGATGAATTCCTCAGTGCAATGCCTTGACCAAGCTACCTTATTTAAATGTCATACAATGCTTGGCAGTTTTTTGTCAGTCACTATCAACTGCTGTAGTTTTCAACTGTCTCTGTCAACCAGTATCCCCTTGCCAGCCAATCAACATTTTCCTCTCATATGCAGAGTACCCTGATGAGCACAAAGTGAATAGCTTCAACATGTCTCTTTCTTTTGGTACTGTATCAGACTATTCAATGTGTAATTGTATGTACTTAGCACCACAAAATCTATATTCAAGACACATTTTGAAATAGAGTTTTAATTCTTGAATATGTATTGCTTGTTGCACATATATTTTACAAATAATGGAATGGTTGAATGAAATAGGAATAGTAGAAATTTAGCTATTTTATTAGAATATCTGTATTGTCTTCCCATCTTATCTATTATTACCTGTAGTTTAGAGACCTGAATTATTCTAAAATAATTTTGTCTAATCAGTATTTTCGAATGCTACTAAAACCTATACAGATTCATTTGTGATACCTGAAGGTAGTTCAGGCTTTAATTGTTAAGTGATAATGATGATGTCAACTTGATATCTGTGCAACACTAATTCTAAGCTACTCATAGCCAAAAATCGAAGTGTCTGGCACATAGTAATTAGTTAATTGTTTCTGGTGTTGCCTTTTTAATCACAGTGATAAGCTGACAGTAGCATTTGCATTTATCTTATAAAAAATTGTCCTAGCTGGCTATCAGATATGCGCACAAAACGTATATAGTTTGCTTTTTAGAACAATTAAAACAGTTGTTTTTGCTAACTGGTTTGACACTCATTTGTTGCCCTAAAGAGAGTTTTGTTCCTCTGTTTTCAGTTCCCTGTGGAGGCAATATCACAACTTACAATGGCACAATCTACTCTCCTGGCTATCCAAATGAATATCCAAACTCTCAGGATTGTACGTGGCTAGTGACAGTGCCTGTAGGCTATGGGATTCACGTCAACTTAACACTGCTGCAAACTGAAACCGGCAATGACTTTATTACTATATGGTATGAATTTTTATTCAACCATGGTCCAAATTTTGTGGCACATTTCAACGTGTTTCATCCACACTGGTGCCTCATTCCTTAGTGCGTTGCAAATTTACATCGGTTGGCTTGGCAACACAGCAGCTGAGGATATTGGTCGAGTTACACCTGGTTAGCACTAACAGTGCCATGGACCCGGGTTTGATTCCCAGCTTGGGTCACTGTCTGTGTGGAGTTGCACATTCTCCCCGTGTCTGTTTGGGTTTCCTCCGGGTGCTCCAGTTTCCTCCTGCATATTCAAAGATGTGTGGGTTAGGTGAATTGGTCATGCCAAAATTCCCCTTCGTGTCAGGGGGACTAGCTAGGGTAAATGCATGGGATTGTGGGGATAGGGCCGGGGTGGGATTGTGGTCGGTGCAGTTTCGATGGGCTGAATGGCCTCCTTCTGCACTGCAGGATTCTATGACATTAGTAAGCTGAAAGCAATAAGGAAAATACTGCAACAAAAACAGAAAGTGCTGGAAAGTCTCAGCAGGTCTCGCAGAATCTGTGGAGAGGGAACAGAGCCAATGTTTCAAGTCTGGATGACCCTTCATCAGAGCCCAGAGACCCTTTGTCAGCTCTGACAAACGGTCTTCCAGACTCAAAACGTTGGCTCGACTCTCTCCACACAGATGCTGTCAGACCTGCTGAGATTTTCCAGCATTTTCTGTTTTTGTTGCAGATTCCAGCATCTGCAGTATTTTGCTTGTATCGGAGGAAAATACTGCAGATGCTTTGAAGCAGAAAAGGCTCCAGCGGCCCAGGAGTTTATTGGAAGCCAAAAGTCGATGATGCCAGAAGTGCAGATCACCTCATTGGCCATGTAACAACAGGCAACACTGTGTTCCCAGCATCAGCCAATTATTTTCCGCTTCCAAATGTACCCAATCATATGGGAGCTTTTTCCAATGTTTCTAAATGTTCCATGCTTCCCTCCCTCTTTTGTCAATCTCCTGGAACCATTTGCACATCTTGTGGTTCTCTGATACAGATTTTATTTTCATAATTTATTTCATTTTCACCTTTATTACCACACCATTTTCCTTTCTGTCTGAGGGTGGCACTGTGCCACCATGCCGCCATTTTTATGTCAGCCTGTTGTCATACACATTTTGTACTTTCATGTAGGTCATTTTAAATTTCAAAATGGAGACAAGACATTGATGCGATCGTGAGACAGTTAACCTATTGACCAAAACAGGTGCAGTGAAACACTTCCCAGATCAATACGCTGGATTTTACGATGCCTATGTTTCGTGATAAACTCTATTGCTCTCCCCTTCTCCCACTGTATATTTCTAATGATTAACTGAGGGTGGCACGGTGGCACAGTGGTTAGCACTGCTGCCTCACTCCACCAGGGACCCGGCTTCAATTTCGGTCTCAGGTGACTGTCCATGTGGAATTTGCACATTCTCCCCATATTGGCGTGGGTTTCTTTTGGGTGCTCCAGTTTCCTCTCACATTTCAAAGACGTGTGGGTTAGGTCCATTGGCCATGCTAAATTGTACCTTCGTGCCAGGGGGATTCTCAGGGTCAATACATAGGGTTGCAGGGGTAGGGCCCAGGTGGGATTATTGTCAGTGCAGGCTCAATGGGCCAAATGGCCTCCTACTGCACCGTAGGGATTTCTATGATTTAATCAACTCCTGCTCTACATCAAATTACAGACCTTTTTTTCCTCCGGCCTCTGCTCCTCCTTAACAGCTGTTTTGTCTGTGTCATCTCCAATCTCTGACAAAAGGCAGTCAACTGGAAGGATTAACTCCACCTTCCTCCTCACTGAAGCTACCTGACCTGCTGAGGTTTCTCAACAAATTCTATTTTTGGTTCCCTCATGGATATTGTTTCAGGCTGTGACCAAGGGGAAGATGGATTTTAATTGTAAATTAAACCACTGTGAATGTCACACAGGTCATTTAATTTGGTGTGACCCGCATGACCTCAATGGGAGTTGGCCATCACTATAAACTTGGAGCAAGGGCAAAATTTATTCATTCCAATCGTAGCTAAAAATAACCTCAGAGATTTGATAAGAACCTTCCCACCTCGGTTAACCATTAGAAATGTACAGTGGGAGAAGGGGAAAGCAGGATAATTTATCGTGAAACATAAGCATCATAGAATCCAGCATATTGATCTGGGAAGAGTTTCACTGCACCTGTTTTGGTCAATAGGTTAACTGTCTCATGATCGCACCAATGTCTTTTCTCAATTTTGAAAGTTGTAACGGCCTACATGAAAATACAAAATATGTATGACAGCATGCTCTCATAAAAATGGCGGCATGGTGGCACAGTGGTTAGCACTGCTGCCTCACAATGCAGGGACCTGGATTCAATTGCAGCCTCGGGTCACTGTCTGTCAGGAGTTTGCACATTCTCCTTGTGTCTGCGTGGGTTTCCTCCGGGTGCTCCGATTTCCTCCCACAGTCCAAAGATGTGTTGATTAGGTTGATTGGCCATGCTAAATTGACCCTAGTGTCAGGGGATTAGCAGGGTGAATTTGTGGGATTACGGGAATAGGGCCTGGGTGGGATTGTGTTCGGTGCAGACTCAATTTGCCGAATGGCCTCCTTCTGCACTGTGGGGATTCTATGATTCTTATCTTTCTTTCTGCCTCAGTGGTGGCCTCGCCATAACCTGCCGAGGCCAAAAGTTCTTGAAGTCTCTCACTAAACCTCTTCCCCTCAAGACCTCTCTTTCCTCCCTGAAGACGTTTTTGCGAAGCCTAGCTCTTTGAGGAAAGAGAGCTGGGTGTCAAATTTTGTTCATAATACTCCTGTGAAGTTAAGACATAAAGGCGTTATATAAATACAAATTCTTGTTGCGGCGGAAGGGCTGAAGAGAATTGGGCAACAAAAATTAGTTCAGTGACAATTCTGGAAGAGAAGAATTGAGGGATATTGGAGAAAGCAGAAAGATAGCCTCGATTATCAAAAGGTGAGTTTGGTTCTCAGGGCATTATTGGTGCCTGGAAAAAAAAGTCATGGGAGTGAAATTCCTCCTCATCAGAAAGTTGGCATTGGGTCAAAATGCAAAAAAACTCATTGGAACAGATGAAATAGGTGCAGAATCATAGAATCCCTACAGTACAAAATGAGGCCATTTGGCCCATCAAGTCTGCACAGATCACAATCCCACCCAGACCCTATCCCCGTAACATCATGTATTCACCTTACTAGTCCCTCTGACACTAAGTGGCAATTCAGCACAGCCAATCAACCTAACCTACACATCTTTGGACTGTGGGAGGAAACCAGAGCACCCGGAGGAAACCCATGCAAACACAAGGAGAACGTGCAGACTCCACACAGGCAGCAGGGCTTGGCAGGTGATGGCAAGGCCACCACTGAGGTCGAAAGAAAGATAAGAATCATAGAATCCCCACAGTGCAGGAGGCGGCCCATTGAATCTGCACCGACCACAATCCCACCCAGGCCCTATTCCCGTAATCCCACACATTCACTCTGCTAATCCCTGACACTAGGGTCAATTTAGCGTGACCAATCAACCTAACCCGCACATCTTTGGACTGTGGGAGGAAACCCAAGCCAGGAATCGAACCCAAGTCCGTGGCACTGTGAGGCAGCAGTGCTAACTACTGTGAGGCAGCAGTGCTAACCACTGTGCCACCGTGCCGCCCCCAATTGGAAGTTGGCCATTCGGCCCCTTGAGTCTGTTCCACCATTCAATAGGATCGTTGCTGATCTGTTTTTGTTGAGTTCCAAATTCCTCATCCATCCACGAAAAGCTTTTATTCCCTTGTCCAACATGACTCTATCTACCTCTGCCTTAAAAATATGTGGTGATCCCACTTCCACTGCCTTCTGAGGCAGAGAGTTCCAAAGTCGCACAACGCCCTTGAGAGAAAAAAAGGTTTCCTAATCCCTGTCTGTAACGGCGACCCCTAATTTTAATACAGGGCCCCTTCTAGTTTTGAACTCATCCACAAGAAGAAACATCCTTTCAACATACACTTAGTCAATACCATTCAGGACCTTACATACTTCAATCAAATCACCCCTCACACTTCTAAACTCGAATGGAAACAAGCCCAATCTGTCCAACCTATCCTCGTGAGGCAACGCACTCATTCCAGATAAACATCCTCTGAACTTCATCTTGTAGTCATACTGATTATTTGATAAAACCTCCTGGAAGAAAGTCATCCTCCTTGTGTTTCATTTCCTTTTATGTGTCCCATTTCCTCAGGTAATTCATTTGATGCTAAATTACCTTCTTTCAGGGACGGAGCTCAGCAAAGTGCCCCCCAGCTGGGAGTGTTCAGTGGAAGCTCGACTAAAGAATCCACATACAGTTCTTCGAACCAGATTCTTTGCAAGTTCCACAGTGATATGGCGCATGGAGGTCTATTTGTAATACACTTTTATGGTCAGTGTATATATTTTTTTACAATTTGTTCTGCTGGGTGCAGTAACTCTTGCATGATTCTGATGAAACTTGTTAAAAATATTATTGACACTCGCATTTGTAAAAAAAATGTCACTTTAAAGATTTGAGCTTTAAAATCCTGTTTGGGGAAGTGGTTTCAGTTTCAAATGTTCAATCGTTCAGAGAAATAGTTTTAGATAATGTCAGATTTTTTGCACCCATAACACCAGAATCACATTAATATTCAACGGTTACCAGAGTGAGAGAGCATCGATTGCACTGCTGTTCTGAGGTACAGTCCCAGGTAGCGTTTCATGGCTTCGATAATCTAGATCACATTGGAGCCGGAATTTTACCACCTCGCCCGCCCCAGAATTGGGGTGGGTGAGGCTCGCAGAATGGCATTCTCCGTTGGCCTCAGGCAGGATCTTACGAGCCTTGGGCAGGCGAGGCGGTAAAATTCCAGGAAATAAGTCTGAATATACCATTGTGGATGTTCTGGGCAATGGAGCAATACGACTGATCGCCCTCTTGTCCAGAATTGGACATCGAGGGCCCAAGGAAGTTGAATTCCCCTTTAAACTGCTCTTTGTTTGAAACTTTAGTGCAGTTTTGGTATAGATAAACATGTTTTCTTTTGGGAGAAAGCATCAAGCTGTAACTGTGAATCTTTTGTACAACTGTGTAATCTGTTACCAGCCTGGTACCAGCTGAGAGATATTGACTCTTCAATCAGTAATACATTACAACTTGACTTAGTCAAAGGCATTTCCCAGTGGTGTTACCTTCGAGAAATGCAAAATCTTCTGGAGGAGGAAAGAAAAATGTTGTAACTAAACTGATATCTTTTTAACTTCCCATCGGAGTTCCCTCCTGATCAGATGAGTGATAAGAGTGCGGCCTTAATTCCCATTGCTCTCAAATCTCAGCACACACACGTTGAATCAATGTGACATTTCTATTTATCGCTCCACTCCACTCCTACGTCATGTCCGAAATGCTTGATTAGCATGGAACGATGACCAGTTTTCCTTATCACGACTGAGAATGGTTTGCAAACATCCAAAGTCATTTAATTTGGAATCCTCAGCAATAGCTACTTGTGATAAAGAAAAGGAAGACAAGACTAGCATATATCAGTGACTGCTCTCAGGATATGCCAAGTTTCTTTATATCCAGTGCAGTAGTGTTGATGTATACTCTCAGTGGGAGAGCATCTTGGGGATAGCGATCATAACTCTATCTCCTTTATGCTTGCATTGGAAAAAGAGAGGATCAGGCAAGCTAGGAAAGCATTTATATGGAGTGAGGGGAAATATGAAGACATAAGGCAGCAAATTAGAGGAGTAAATTGGAAGGAGGTATTCTCGGGGAAATCTACTGAAGAGAGGTGGCAGTTTTTCAAGGAATGTCTGTTTCGGGTTCTACAGGACAATGTTCCGAGCAGACAGGGAGGAGTTGGTAGGTTAAAGGAACCGTGGTGCACGAAAGCTGTGCGGGACCTAGTCGAGAAGAAAAGGAAAGCGTACAAAAGGTTCAGAGAGCTTGGCGAAGATAGGGATCTAGATGAGGAGATGGCTTGTAGGAAGGGACTAAAGAAGGAAATTAGGAGAGCCAGAAGGGGTCACGAGAAGGCCTTGGCAAGTAGAATTAAGGAAAACCCTAAGGCGTTCTATAAATATGTGAAGAGTAAAAGGATGAGACGTGAAGGAATAGGGCCTATAAAAGGTGAAGGCGGGAAAATCAGTACGGAACCAGTAGAAATGGCAGAGGTGCTTAATGAGTATTTTGCCTCGGTTTTCACAGAGGAGAAGGACATGGGTGGATGTACTGCGGGCTTGCGGTGGACTGAAAAGATTGAGTATGTGGACTTTAACAAAGAGGTTGTGCTGGAATCTTTGAATGGCATCAAGATAGATAAGTCGCCGGATCCGGAAGGGATGCACCTTAGGTTACTGTGGGAGACGAGGGAAGAGATTGCAGAGTCTCTGGCGATGATCTTTGCGTCGTCGATGGAGACGGGAGAGGTGCCGGAGGATTGGAGGATTGCGGATGTGGTTCCTATTTTCAAGAAGGAGAATAGGGATAGCCCAGGAAATTACCGACCGGTGAGTCTAACCTCAGTGGTTGGTAAGCTGATGGAGAAGATCCGGAGGGACAAGATTTATGAGCAGTTGGAGAGGTTTAGTATGCTCAAGAATACTCAGCATGGCTTTGTCAAAGGCAGATCGTGCCTTACGAGCCTGGTGGAGTTCTTCGAAAATGTGACTAAACACATTGATGAAGGGAAAGCGGTAGATGTGGTTTATATGGATTTTAGCAAGGTGTTCGATAAGGTCCCCCATGCAAGGCTTCTAGAAAAAGTGACAGGGCATGGGATCCAAGGGGCTGCTGCCCTGTGGATCCAGAACTGGCTTGCCCAAAGGAGGCAGAGAGTGGGTATAGATGGGTCTTTTTCTAAATGGAGGTCGGTCACCAGTGGTGTGCCCCAGGGATCTGTTCTGGGACCCTTGCTGTTTGTCATTTTCATAAATGACCTGGATGAGGACGTGGAGGGATGGGTTGGTAAGTTTGCCGACGACACGAAGGTTGGTGGGGTTGTGGATAGTCTGGAGGGATGTCAGAAGTTACAGAGGGACATAGATAGGATGCAAGACTGGGCGGAGAAGTGGCAGAGGGACTTCAACCCAGATAAATGCGTAGTGGTCCATTTTGGCAGGTCAAATGGGATGAAGGAGTACAATATAAAGGGAAAGACTCTTAGTACTGTAGAGGATATGAAGGACCTTGGGGTCAGGGTTCATAGGACTCTAAAATCGGCCCCGCAGGTGGAGGAGGTGGTTCAGAAGGCGTATGGTGTGCTAGCCTTTATCATTCGAGTGATTGAGTTTAGGAGTTTGGGGATAATGATGCAGCTATATAAGACTCTCGTCAGACCCCACTTGGAGTACTGTGCTCAGTTCTGGCCGCCTCATTACAGGAAGGATGTGGAAAAGATTGAAAGGGTGCAGAGGAGATTTACAAGGATGTTGCCTGGATTGAGTGGCATGCCTTATGAGGATAGGCTGAGGGAGCTCGGTCTTTTCTCCTTGGAGATACGTAGGATGAGAGGAGACCTAATAGAGGTATATGAGATGTTGAGAGGCATAGATCAGGTGGACTCTCAGAGGCTTTTTCCCAGGGTGGAAATGTCTGCTACGAGAGGACACAGGTTTAAGGTGCTGGGGGGTAGGTACAGGGGAAATGTTAGTGGGAAGTTTTTCACACAGAGGGTGGTGTGCGAGTGGAATCGGCTGCCGTCAGTGGTGGTGGAGGCAAACTCAATAGGGTCTTTTAAGAGACTCCTGGATGAGTACATGGGACTTAATAGGATTGAGGGTTATAGGTAGGCCTAAAAGGTAGGGATATGTTTGGCACAACTTGTGGGGCCGAAGGGCCTGTTTTTTGCTGTTGTTTTCTATGTTTCTATGTTTCTATACTCTCTGTTGTAACATCGGAATTTGCGACCCTGTAGCGGCATTACAATAGCAATGGGCGGCACGGTGGCACTGTGGTTAGCACTGCTGCCTCACAGCGCCAGGGACCCAAGTTTGATTCCCGGCTTGGGTCACGTGTGTGCGGAGTCTGTAGATTTTCCCCCTGCCTGCTTGGGTTTCCTCCGGGTGCTCCGGTTTCCTCCCGCAGTCCGAAAGACGTGCTGGTTAGGTGCATTGGCCATGCTAAATTCTCCCTCGGTGTACCCGAACAGGCGCCAGAGTGTGGCGACTATTGTGGGATTTTCACAGTAACTTCATTGTGGTGTTAATATTAGCCTACTTGTAGCATTTTTAAATAAACTTTAAAACAAATTGTGCCAAAGGTGCGTCACAATTTTGGGTTGGGCCTGAGCAGGAGTAGAAAAAAGCATTTAGGAAAAGAGCCAAAATGCTTTGATGGGAGAAGGCTGTTGCATTGCTAACCTCTGGGAGATATGAAAGAATTATCTGCAAAGAACAGCTTCTGTCTGCAAAGAAAGGCAAGGTTTCTCCAAGATTTGAGCATGGTGGCACAGTGGTTAGCATTGCTGCCTCACAGCGCCAGGGTCCCAGGTTCAATTCTGGCCTTGTGTGACTGTGTGGAGTTTGCATATTCTCCCGCTATCTGCATAGGTTTCCTCTGGGTGCTCCAGTTTCCTCCCTCAGTCCATAGATGTACATGTTAGGTGAATTGGCCATGTTAAATTCACCCTTAGTGTCCAAGGATATGTGGGGTTATGGAGACAGATACTCTTTCAGAGAGTCGGTGCAGACTCGATGGGCCAAATGGCTGCCTCTTTTGCACTGCCTGGGTTCTATGGTCCTAACACAGGAATCTATTTTTATCCATGCTGCAACTATGCATTACAAATCTGAATGGTATTCACCCACTATCAGGATGCTGCCATCAAGCCAAAAAATGTCTGCCTGTCATACCAATGAGTAATGTGGCATATGAATTTCGGCGCCAGTGTGATGCTAGATATATAGGCCCTATGTCCCAAAGACCAGTGGATTGTATCAAACAGCATGGCCCAGCCACTGCTTGCAATGGGCAAGGTGCAGATTCTACCCAACCAGGCCATGCTTGCAGAACTGAAACATGGTGACCAACATTAGAAGTGATTCTGCAAATTTGACAATATTTTCTAAATAATCCTCAATGCGCTAAGGATTACACTGACAACCAATGTCAGTCAGGCTCGCAATGTGGTACATGTGTGTCTACTAGAAGCTACATATATTAGTACATGGGGCCCTGTTCTTTCACCTCAACAAAGTCAAGAGAATTTTCAAACGGTTGTCTCATTGGTGATTAATACAAAATCTGAACATCATGATCTATTGATGTGAGATAAGCATTCATACAAAGCTGTTTATGGTCCCCTCATGCTAGCACTGTCATGCTTCAAGTCTGAGCTGTTACATCACGCTGGGCTGTCCACACATTTTGTGGGCTTTGCTAAAAGCTTCCATCGTTTGGCCCCCTCCGAGCTCCCTGCATTCTTGTACATAAGATTACAGGCGAGATTCTTCTCGCTCATCCCGAAACTGTAAAATCTCACTCAAAGTCAACGACCTTTCAATTGTCCGCCCCTCGCCTTTTTTTTACCGATTTCCCTGGCGGGCGGGGCGGTAAAATACTGGCCTCTGTACTATTTATCTAGACACTAAAATAAGAAAATAAACCATCAAACATGAAGTGATCAGTTGGTCAATCAAGTCCTCCGCTGTTTGCAAAACACGCACCATCCATTTTTGGCTTGATGGCAGCATCCTGATAGTGGTGAATACTATTCAGGTTTATAATGCATAGTTGCAGCGTGGATAAAAATAGCTTCCCGTGTTCGAACATACAACCATAGAATCCTGACAGTGCAAAAGAGGCAGCCATTTGCACCAACTCTCTGAAATAGTATCTGTCTCCATAACCCCATGCATCCACCTAACCCACACATCCTTGGATACTGAGTGTTGAATTTAACATGGCCAATCCACCTAACATGCACATCTATCAACTGTGGGAAGAAACTGGAGCACCCAGACGAAACCTGTGCAGATACCGGGAGAATGTGCAAACTCCACACAGTCACCCAAGGCCAGAATTGAACCCAGGACCCTGGCGCTATGGGGCAACAGTGCTAATCACTGTGCCACCATGCTCAAATCTTGAAGAAACCTTGCTCTTCTTTGCAGACAGAAGCTGTTCTTTGCAGACAGAAGGAACATCTGCACACATTGTGGCTGTTTTAGCTAAACAAAGTAAGTGACAACCACAGGCCAATTATTACCTCAGGACAGCGCATTGAGCAATCAGAGTCAAGCTGCCTGGTATAAATTCAAATGATGCTTGGCAATTAACTATCAGTCATCATCAACTGGTGCATTCCCAATGACAATGCTTCTACTAATCAGCATTCACTTTTCATACAGTAGAAATGTATTGTTTTCCCTTGGCATTCTTGAAAATTGCCCTGATGAGTGCAAGATGAAAATATCTGTTTTCAGCAATACTCGGGTTTAAAAAATCGGATGTAACCACCCATTCTGGTATTGGCGTCGCTCAACCTAATTCCTCGCTCCCCTTGTTCATCCATTTAATTCATCAGTTCATAAATGGGAGGTGATGCATTTTGGTATATTGAACCAGGGCAGGACTTACTAGTTAATGGTAGGGCATTGGGGAGAGTTATAGAACAAAGAGATCTAGGGGTACATGTTTATACCTCCATGAAAGTGGAGTCACAGGTGGACAAAGTGGTGAAAAAGGCATTCAGAATGCTTGGTTTCATTGGTCAGAACATTGAATACAGGATTTGGGACGTCTTGTTGAAGTTGCACAAGGTCACACTTGGAATACTGTGTAGAGTTCTGGTCATCCTATAATAGAAAGGATATTATTAAACTGGAAAGAGTGCAGGAAAGATTTACTAGGATGCTACCGGGACTTGATGATTTGAGTTATAAGGAGAGGCTGGATAGACTGGGACTTTTTTCTCTGGAGTGTAGAAGGCTGAGTGGTGATCTTATAGAGGTCTATAAAATAATGAGGGACATAGACAAGGTAGATAGTCAATATCTTTTCCCAAAGGTAGGGGAGTCTAAAACTAGAGAGCATCGGTTTAAGGTGAGAGGGGAGAGATACAGAAGGGTCCAGAGGGGCAATTGTTTGACACAGAGGGTGGTGAGTGTCTGGAACAAGCTGCCAGAGGTAATAGTAGAGGCAGGTACAATTTTGACTTTTAAAAAGTGACAATTACATGAGTAGGATGGGTATAGAGGGATATGGGCCAAACGCAGGCAATTGGGACTAGCTTAGGGGTTTTAAAAAAGGGCGGCTTGGACAAGTTGGACAGAAGGGCCTGTTTCCATGCTGTAAACCTCTATCAGTTGCAATTTTATCTGCCAGTTTTAGAGTAAAATATACATTTCAGTCACTATTTTTGTGTAAACTATAACAGCGAGCTCCTATCAATCGTCACTTTCTGGGTCTGAGGACAGCAAGGCTGAGCTTCAGCATCAAATCTTTTTCTCACTAAAGCTATCCTATAATGTCCCTGGGCTCTGCTAAAATATAATTGTGTTGGATATGTCAAATACGTTAAAAGAGTAGCTTTGCCTGAGCAGCATATCATTTGAAGTATGAATGCTAATTTAATTCAGCATTTCCACTGGGAGGAAAGCTAGAATCTTAAAAGCCGCTTTGAACATTGAGAGCAGTAATGTGACTGTAATACACTCCGTATCGTGCTCCCGTAATGAATTCATTTTTTACTCCCTATGCCACGGCTCAAGCTCACCTATGCAACATGGAAATTAGCCACTTAATGACAAGTATACAACTCATTATAGGTGGTTGACAAGAGCTCAGTAATGACGGGAAAGGCGCTATTCTTCTCCCCGTTAAGAAGTTGGGTCACAGCTCACCTCCAGTAATGAGCTTCGTTTTTCCTCATCTTCTGACACCCACCTATAACTGGGTTGTTTAGGCCTAATCATTATACAATGCTGACAGTGTTTCTTCTCTGAGCTGTCAGTTTAATTACCATAACAAGTGAATTTTTGCTCAATCTGAAATGATAATTTGAAGTAGAGGAATATAGAATTGAAGTCATCCGACGGTTGTAAGAGAATTCACAAAGCTGATGGACAAACGCATGCATTTAGTTGTGCTTTTTTGTCATTGCTACAAAAGGCAAAGATACTGCGTTGGAGATAACTGCGTGTTGCACTGGGTCTGAATGCCATTCTTCCTTCTTTTCAATTTAATTTGAATTGCACCTGACTGACAGGACACAATCCATCCCCACCCCCACTGATGATTTTAACATTACTAAGGTCCTGCCAGCGTCAATTCAATTTCTAGTTGGTGTGAATCATCAGCTCAAAACTGCTGATAATTAGCCACTAACTGGCAATAAGCAGGCAGTGCCCAGGCAGACCATTCGGATGGCTGATGTGGAAAATATGAATATCACACTGGTGCAGCAAAGGGTGCTTTCCAAGACTCCCTCGAGGTGTATTGTTGGGAATTGTGTAAGGAAGGTAAAATGACAATTTTAACTAGTTCAGTGCATGACCAAAGGCTGCTTGATGCTGGTTTTGAATGCCGTGACTAAAGGATCATTGCCGGATACAGACATTCTTTGTTCCAAGACTTCAAACTAAATAAGCATTTCAGATGGAATATTGGAACGTACCAGAGTGTTCATACATATCCCTCACAACAAGCTATTGCAGCTACGTTACAGAAGAGAAAAATGCGTACATTTGAGATTCAGAAAGCACTGTTGCTTCATGACAAGTAATTTAAATGAGCGATTGTCTTTGGCTTTCTCCCAGTGCCTTTACTGATATAATTGGCTGGCTTCCTGAGAATTAAATTGATCAAAGCAAGCTGGAATTGTGTATTGGTGAAATCAAATTCAGACACGTTCACGAGATCCCAGATCATCCACAATGATTTGCAAGTGCAAAAATTACATTATGCTGTCCCAAACTCAGTGACCAAGGATGTTAACATGATATCAACATTAGACCATTTTAAAAGCAGTTGTCCAAATGATGACACTCCACCAAGCACCATAAATTGGTGTTGACATGGAAGTCAGGAAAACTGGCTGCACTTGTGACAGGGCGAGGGGAGGCAGGAGGCAACCTTTCCTTTGCAACTTTTCCAATTGATTTGCCAACTTTCCAGCTCCTAAATGTTAGAATGTCACCAGTGACAGCATTGGCTCTGTTGTAATGTGACCAATGATAACAAGTTGTAAGGGTCAGCTGACCTAGTAAACCATGTAACCAATGACAGAATGATGTGATGATCAGATGACCAACTGACTCAGTATGAATAAGAACCTGTTGAGAATTGTTTCGAATGGCCCAGGGTGAGGCCTCAAGTTTGGAGTAATGAAGTTTCTTTATTAAACCTTGTCTTTGATTTTTAAGTTGGAGTAAGTTTTGTTATATTTTTATTGTCTACTAGAAGAGTTCCTTCCAGATGAACACTAAAACTAATTGCCTATGTGTTTTACTTTTCTCCAAAGTCCGTATTCACCATTATAATGATCTTATCCTCATTGTAAATTCTACCCTGGCCTTTATCCCTTGCAGCAGTATCACTTAAAACCATTTGTCCATCTCTGACCTTAGAACTGCACATTTCAAATCATCATCCGTGTTATTATTCCTAACATGGAGCTCATTTGGAAACTGAGATTCATGAGGATGAGGGGTGACCTAATAGAGGTGTATAAAATTATGAAAGGCATAGATAGGGTAAACGGTGGGAAGCTTTTTCCCAGGTCGGTGGTGACGTTCACGAGGGGTGATAGATTCAAGGTGACGGGGAGGAGGTTTAACACAGATATCAGAAGGACATATTTTACACAGAGGGTGGTGGGGGCCTGGAATGCGCTTCCGGGCAAGGTGGTGGAGGCGGACACACTGGGAACGTTTAAGACTTATCTAGATAGCCACATGAACAGAGTGGGAATGGAGGGATACAAAAGAATGGTCTAGTTCTGGACCAGGGAGTGGCGCGGGCTTGGAGGGCCGAATGGCCTGTTCCTGTGCTGTATTGTTCTTTGTTCTTTGAATGGGTGGGATAGGGAATTGGCTGCCCCATGTTTGAAGATGACATAGGCGGCGACACCATCCCTCTACCTACATTGAACCTTAAGGTTAAAATCTCAGTGACACTCAAAGAAAAATCAGTGGCCCTCATTTGCTTGAAACTATTTGAAGGTTAAATTTGATTTCACCAGTAACATATAATCTGCAAGAGTGAATCAGTAGGCCATTTTATATCCCATTTGGTTTTTCATTTTCCGTTGAAAAAGGTTTGGGATTCTCTCCCCAAACCTCTCTTCCTCTCTCCCTGCCATTAAACTGTATATTGCTCTGAGCAAGCTTTTAGCCACTTGCCTCATGTCTTCTCCTCTCGCTTGGTGTCCGTTGTTGGTTCTGCTTCTTTAAAGCACCCTTGAAACTTTACCATGTTCAAGGTACCATATAAATGACTGTTTTTTGTTATTTCCCCTTTCCTTCCCCTTAAATGAAAGAGGTCCTGTTGCTGAGATACACTGGAGAAAGAGGATCACATTGCCCCACTAGATTGCTCATTTGTACCTAGTTGGGTGCTGTTCTAAAGTGCTCATACTGCACCCATTTATTGTTCAGACTTTACCAGAGATCATGCTGCCTGGCCATTTCTCTACAGGATCCCTTGCTCCTCTGCCAACAGATGTGTCTTTTTAAATGGTTGTTGATGCTGCTACAGTTCAAGTCACTATCCCAGACTCCCCTGCACCTCATTTTCACTTGTAGGTGAAATAGCTTGTCAGAGGCCAGTGTCCCTTCACAAGATTCCCTTTATTTACAAACTCTATTCCACTCCAAGAGTGCTTCAGATACACAATCAGAATCCAGAGTGCCAGAAGATCTTACCTTCCAATTTTTATATAAAATTGAGGCTCCCTGATTAAGCCAGTAATTATGAACTTAAGCAAATGCGAGGTCACTTGACACCAGGTTATAGTGAAGTCACCTGACGAAGGAGCAGTGCTCCGAAAGCTTGTGATTTCAAATAAACCTGTTGGACAATAACCTGGTGTTGTGTGACCTCTCACCTTGTTCACCCCAGTCCAACACCGGCATCTCCACATCATGACTGCAATCAGGGAGCTCATACTCCAAGAGACCAACCTCATGTGCCTTGTTGAAGTCATTACAGTAGGAAATAAATTGATTTGACATTTTAGTAGAGACTGGTGAAGAACCACATCCCAAGAAAGTTTCTCTTTCACTGCAGCAGCTGAAGATCCAGTGGACAACGATAAAGGTAAATTGAGTAAAAGGAGGTATTATGGGGGAGGAGAAGCAGAACGTGTTGAAGTGGAATCTTTCAGACTTATGTTTTTCTTCACATTTACTGGACCTCTTATTAGGGTGAAACTGGTCATTCGGAGCTCAAAGTTTCTGGCAAGGTCCCTCCTCCAAGCTCTTAAGTAATTACAAAACTAAGTAATTACAAACTACCTTAAAATACCTCAAAAACCCATCCACTTCCTCAGGATGACCTTTTCATGCCTTCAGAACAGCCTATAATTTAGGGGTGGGTGAGATGTAGTAATTGTAACTTTAATGTTAAATTGTGTCATTCTTATTGTTTCGCAGCCTATCAGCTGAGGAAATGTCGTCCCCCTGTCTCTGTACCAAACGCTGAAATATTCACGGAAGATGAAGAGTTTGAAATCGGTAATTGTGCTCAGTATTTTTGGTGCCATTAATCACACCACTGATTTGAAGAGAATCCCGTTTCACTAACACATTCAGTTTGTCACTCAAAGTGAAAAATTTTGGCTCAACTCTCGAACTTTGAGGTCATCTGGAAGCTTCAGGCCATCCAGTGAGGACTGAAGCATTTAATGATCTCTTCGCTTTGGTGCCTGTTTGGAGATCCTGGCCCTAAATATCCAGAGACATTTGACCCCAGTATAAATGCCTGGGTATGGAGGCCATGCAACAAAGCAGAAAATGCCTGCCCTGAGGAGAAATGTTGAGCATTCCTTGGAAACATGGTCAATGCCCCCAGCCCTTCATAAGGGTGCAAATAAGGGCATTAAAAAATTAAATAAAATTTGGGAGGTTTAGATCATGTTGTTACTGTTATGATGATAGCTGATTGTTTGTGTGGGTGGACTCGAATATTAGATTATACGCAGTGGTTGAATCAGGAACTGTTTGAAGGCCAGGTAGCACATGTTAGGGATCTAGGCAGCATGGCAGATTACATGCTGGTGTTCTTGCAGTTCAACCTGTGACTTTGAGTGTTGTTCTTTCAGCCTGAGATGTGGCATTAACAATGAGGGTGCATGCGGAGATGTTTAGGAGTGTGTCATGGCATTTTTTGGAGCAGTCTGCAGTCAGGATGTAATGGAAAGCATGGCTTGCAAGAGTTCAAAGTGTGTGCTGACAGTCATGGTTTGTCTTGGATGGGGCGACCGGATAACAGAAAACACAGTGACAGGCCTTACTGTCCTTCAATGGCAGACGCTTCGGTGGGCAAGACACGAGAGAAAAGACAGATTATGAGCGTACAGTGAAAACTTTGATGAACTATTATGCTGTGACTCCAAATGCCCCATTCCAAAGGCATCTGTCAAGTGAGATAAAGAGGGAGAAACAGTTGCCCAATTTGTGATACCTGGAATATTGTGTGCAGTTTAGATCCCTTTGTCTGAGAAAAGATTTTCTTGCTATAGAGGGAGTGTAGCGAAGGTTTACCAGACTGATTCCTGGGATGGCAGGACTGATGTATGAGGAGTGATTAAGCCGTTTAGGATTATATCATAGAATCCTACAGTGCAGAAGGAGGCCATTCGGCCCATTGACTCAACACCGACCACAATCCCACCCAGACTCTATCCCCATATTTCTATGCATTAACCCGAGCTAGTCCCCCTGACACTAAGAGTCAAGTTAGCATGGCCAATCAACCTAACCCGCACATCTTTGGACTGTGGGAGTAAACCGGAGCATCCGGAGGAAACCCGCGCAGACCCGGAGAGAATGTGCAAACTCCACACTGACAGTGACCTGAGCTGGGAATCGAACCCAGGTCCCTGGCGCTGTGAGGCAGCAGTGCTAACCACTGTGCCGCCGTGCCGCCCAATGTGGAGAATGTGGGCATTCACTGGAGTTCAGAAAAATGAAGGGAATCTCACATAAACCTATAAAATTCTAATCGGATTAGACAGGGTAGATGCAGGAAGGATGTTCCCAATAGTGGGGGTGTCCAGAACCAAGGGTTAAGGTATAAGAGCTGGGGAACATTAGTGCTGATCAGGAGATTCCAGATCATGATGCATAGAGGACGCTGTAATTTTTTATGCAGACCACAGAAAGGGAGTTAGACAGTCTGATATGATGCCTGGTGCTAAGCACTGCTGAGAGGGGACTAAGATGGACGCACCATTTTGCCTCCAAGCCGTACACTGTCATTGCCAAGAAGGGAAACAGTGCGACTATGCAGTCACCAGGAGGAGGTCTGTATGGCAGAAACTCTTCATGTGCCAAAGACTAACAAGGTGACAAAGAGGCAGCAGTAGATGGACCAGATGTAGAGGCTGAGGTGAAGCGACAGCCAGCAATCCAGAAATCCAAGCCAGCACTGCTGAATGAAAGCAGGCAGCTTGTTATCCAGAAGGAATACATGCTCAACCAATTTATTGGAGTTCTTTGCAGGTGTCACATGTGCTGTGGATAAAGAGACACCGATGGGAGCACTGATGGATTTCCGGAAGGCATTTGATAAGTTGCCACAGCAAAGGTTATTGCGGAAAAATAAAAGCTGATGGTAACACATTGGCATTGATAGGAGATTGGCAGGAAACAGAGGGTAGCCATAAATGGATCATCTTCTGCTTGGCGAGATGTAATGGTGGGTTTGCCACCAGGATCACTTCTGGGCTCTCAGATGTTTTAGATTTGTATGAATGATTTGAATGAAGGAACAGAAGATATCGTTGCTAAATTTGCTGATGATACGAAGATCGGTAGGAAACTAAGTTATCAAGAGGACACAAGGAGGCTACAAGGAGACATGGCTATATTAAGTGACTGGGAAAAGTTCTGGTATGTGGAGCACAATGTGGGCAAATGTGAAATTGTCCATTTTGGCAAGAAGAATAAAAAAGAAGCTTATTATTTAAGTGGTGAGAAATTGCAGAGCTCTGAGGTTCAGAGGGATCTGCGTGTCTGAGAACATGAATCACAAAAGGTTCGTATGCAGGTACAGCAAGTAATTAGGAAAGCTAATAGAATGTTACTGTTTGTTGCGTGGGAAATTAAGTACAAAAGTAGGAGATTATGCTTCATTTATATAGGACTCTGGTGAGACTATACTGGGAATACCGTGTGCAGTATTGGTCTCCTTATTTAAGGAAGGATGTAAATGTATTATAAGCTGTTCAGAGAAGGTTTACTAGACTAATACCAGGAATGTGCAGAAACAAAAAGAGAAAATTCTGGATAAATTCAGTAGGCCTGGCAGCATTTGTGGAGAGAAACAGAGTTAGCGTTTCAGATCAAAATAGTCCTTCTACAGGTTGTCTAATGAGCAAAGATTGAACAGGCCAGGCTTATATCAGCTGGAGTTCAGAAGACTGAGAGGTGATTTGATTGAAACATATAAGATCCTGAGGGGTAATGTGGAGAGGATGTTTCCTCTTGCGAGACAATCTAGAACGAGGCATCACTGTTTAAAAATAAGGAGGCATCCATTTAAGACAGAGATGAGCATTCTTTCCTCAGAGAGCAGTGAGTCTTTGAAATTCTCCTCCCAAAAAGGCAATAGAAGCAAAGTGGTTGAATGTTTCCAAGGCAGAGGTAGATAGATTCTTGATAAACAAGGGGGGGGGGGGGGGGTGTCAAAGGTTATCAGGGGTCGGCAGGAGGTTACAGAGATCAGCCATGACTGACGGAGCAGGCTCGAAGGGCCGAGTGCCCTAGTCTTGCTCCTAGTTCATGTGTTCGTATGAAATACATTGGTTCCAGATGGGATCATGACACTTCCTAATCCTGACGCGATGACCAGAGTTCCTGAGGCTTCAGACAGACCCCGGCCCAAGAGGACACCACTGAAGCAGTGTGAAGATTTTGTGTGATTGTCGACAGAACAGAAATTGGAAATAGAAGTTCCAGAAAGTGAGACACTGAGCAAAAAACACCCTGAAATGATATTGCACTGTGATGCTCTGAAACTCCCCGACATTTGCAATTGAAGAAATTAATTTACTCGAGTGAGTTTGGAAAATTATGATTTGTTAAATTTGCTTACAAATTGGAGTATGTTTAGTGTGGGGTGGAGTCTAAGCTATATATACCAGGCAGATAAACCATGGGCATGTTTTGGTCAAATAAGGGAGGATTATCATGGTGATATCTGATTGTGTGTATGGATCAGTGTGTCAGATATTGTGCAGTACTTGGATAAGATACATTGACATACAGACTACTATATATGGAGTTACCTGACTTGAGGCTGGAAGGTCAGATATCACATGGGAGTTAGCCAGCATGGCAGATTAAATGCTGTTGTTCTTGCAGTTGAATCTGGGACTTTGAATGTTATTCTTTTAGCCTGAGATATGACAGTAACCTTAAACCCAAAGGTGAGATCGATGGTTGCTGCCTGACAGGCCAATATGGCTTGTTTCTGACTGCTAGCAAGGAAACCCCCGGCCTGGGAGGTCACACTCATTACTTTTTGAGTTTTTTGATTCAATTGTCTATGCCTATTTGTCTCCCACAGATGTGGTCAGAAGTTGTAAAACGTACAGGTCGAGTATCCTTAATCCAAATCCCTCGAGGCCAATTAAGTTTCAATATTCAGATATTTTTGGTTTCCAGATGTGCTGTATGTACATATAGGCCTACTTTGATTAAAATAGCCTTCGCCGAGGCTAGCTATAGTCTACACATAAGGGGCAGCATGGTGGCACAGTGGTCGGCGCAGCCACCTCAGCGCCAGGGAGCTGGTTTCAATTCTGGCCTTGGGTGACTGCAAAATCCACGCAGACACGTTCTCTCCGTATCTGCGTGGGTTTCCTCCGGGTGCTCCAGTTTCCTTCCCTACTCCAAGGATCTGCAGCTCAGGTGGACTGCCTGTGCTAAATTGCCCCTTAGTGCCCAAAGATGTGTAGGTTAGATGGATTAGCCATGGGAAGTGTGTGGGGTTACTGGGGCAGGGCAGGGGAGAAGGTCTGGGTAAAATGCTCTGTCGAGAGAGTTGCGCAGACTCAAAGAGCCAAATGGCCTCCTTCTGCCCTGAAGGAATTCTATTCTAAATACTAGGTTGTTTCTCCATTTGTCAACTCTCACACACCCTACTTCATACCTGTTAACATTCATTACAGCTGTCTTATCATATTACATTGCTTTATTAACATAATTGAAAATTGTTCAGTTTTTGGGTGTATGGATAAAGGATGTTCAACTTACTTTGTTTCATCCCAGGTTCTGATTTTCCTCTGCTCAGGGTGCCTGAATTATGTAAAGAGCATAGTTTATGGTTGTGAGGTGATTTGGTCCTGGTCTTCATCAGAACTGCTACAGATCCGACTGCTTTTGTCCAGACCCTGTTCAGCACAACCCCACACCCCTCCTGCCATTTCCACTGTCAGGTGACCACATCCCCTTCCCAGCATCCATCGTACAGCCCCCATTGTCCACCATCGCTCTTCCCACCACCCTCCTCCTCCACTCTCTCCTGATCAATCCCACCCATCCTCCATTATCTGGGTCCTAGCTTCCATGTCTGTTTTCCCCCAGCCTGCCTTCTCATTTTGCTGTTTTCCCCACCCCGCTCACATCCAGCCTCCCTTGTCCTGTTGCCCTGGCCTCCACTTCTCCATTTGCTGGTTCCACCATTGCACCCTCTCCTTTCTGTTTGACCCCAGACATTCTCTCTCCCACCTTCTTCCGTCGGGAAAAAGGTACAAAAGTCTGAGGACACGTACCAACCGACTCAAGAACAGCTTCTTCCCTGCTGCCATCAGACTTTTGGATGGACCTACCTCACATTAAGTTGATCTTTCTCTATACTCCAGCTATGACTGTAACACTACATTCTGCACCATCTCCTTTCCTTCTCTATGAACGGTATGCTTTGTATAGCGCGCAAGAAACAATACTTTTCACTGTATGTTAATACATGTGACAATAATAAATCAAAATCACCCTTCCTGGTTCTCTACCAGTCTCGGCCCCCATCAGCCCCCAGCCCCATCTGTCCCATTCCCGCCCTCTCCATGACCTCTCTTTGATGGCATGACTGAGATTAAATCATCTTTCCGAGTCCATGGTCAGCGCTGCGTGGATCGTGCTTTACTCAAATCCCCAACATCGCCTGGGTGGGAGGCTGAAGTCACCGGGCCAGAAGCCAAGGCATTTAGGATCCATTGGAATGAATTTGGGTTGGCAGAGAGGAAAAGGAACAAGGATTTCTGAGATATTCTCCACTCTGTCTGCTTGGTTTGTGTGCACTGCACTAATTCTGCTCTTTCCTGCACCAAGGTGACATTATCAAGTATCAATGCATTCCTGGATTTACACTGATCGGAAATGAAATATTAACGTGCCGTCTGGGAACACATCTCCAGTTTGAGGGGCCGCCTCCATCCTGTGAAGGTACGTAAGAGAAGATATCAAAAAACAGTCACTCCTGAGTCAGGAACTAATTGTAGGGGCAGTTAAATTCTACTTCCAGTGTGTGACTCAAAGTCATGCTTTTGCCCTGATTGTGTGGGGTTTTTTGTTTATTTTACTTTTAATTTATCATTTCTGATGCTGTTTTGCCTGTATTAGCAGCCACAGCTGAGTAACCACTGGCTCACACCTGAGGCTCTTTCGCAGCATTCCTGCAGTTTTACATGCGCACTCTCCATGGTTGTTCAATCCATTGATTTACATTTGTTTCATTAATTTATAACGAGAAACAAACTTGAATCAAATAGTACAAAATCTTGTACAGGTCAAAATAGACCATGTAACAGGACTGACAGCACCATTAGCAACAGTGTAAGCAATGCATCCAGGCCAAAGCTTAATGGGAATGACGGTCCCATTGCTAATTAGGAGCAGAAGCAGATATGTGTAGGAATAGCAGTACTGATTTACATTGAGGGACATATCCATGACTGTATAAAGCAAGGCTAGTGACAACACTGCAATCTGGATACAGAACTGTACATAACAGGATTGACGGTGTGAGGAGTGTATCTGGACCAGTGTATAACAGGGACTGTGTGAGGAGTGTATCTAGATCCGTGTATAACGGACTGTGTGAGGATTGTATCTGGATCAGTCTATAACAGGGACTGTGTGAGGAGTGTATCTGGATCCATGTATAACAGGGACTGTGTGAGGAGTGTATCTGGATCAGTGTATAACAGGACTGTGTGAGGAGTGTATCTGGATCAGTGTATAACAGGGATTGTGTGAGGAGTGTATCTGGATCAGTGTATAACAGGGACTGTGTGAGGAGTGTATCTGGATCAGTGTATAACAGGACTGTGAGGAGTGTATCTGGATCAGTGTATAACAGGGACTGTGTGAGGAGTGTATCTGGACCAGTGTATAACGGACTGTGTGAGGAGTGTATCTGGATTAGTGTATAACAGTGTGACTGATGCATGGGATTTTTTATAAACTTGGTGTCTTCACTGACCATTTCCCAGTTTCTGAATGCACCAGTTGGTTGCACACTGAGTTTGACCACGCGTGGATATGATGGCAGAATATTTGTGAGTGAAGTCTCAGAAGAAAAGAGATTTGAAAGTGAGTTTCAGACAGGCTGCTGGACATCATACGGTGCTGTATTCATCTGCAAAGTTCCACAATGATCTTCAGTTATTTAAACTGCAAAACCACTTTGAGTTTGCTGCCTTTACACACGTAAGGTCTCTGCAGCTTCTGAAAACATCATGATGAAACACGGCTACTCCCTTATTTTCAAGTCACCTGTACATTTATAGGAATGAACAAAAGAAGCACGATTGTCCTTGCCCTTTGTCAGGGCAGGAGCCAAGGAACCGCAGTGTTTGCATTGGAGAGAAAACCATTATTCAATGCACAACATCACCACCTATTGATGGGAAAGTAGAAACGCATGAAGAGAAAAAAAATTTGGTGCTGAACAAATGTGAAAAAGCCTCAAAGGAGGAAGGCTCTTTCCATGCAGAATGGAGAATTCTCTCCATGTAGACTGGAAAAAGAGGGCAACAAACACCATGTTGGGATTGGAAAATCCGCACCCACGTTAGAGTACAAGGAGCTTAAATTTCACCGGTTGTCCTTTTCAAAACCCAGTTAAGCTTCAGGGCTGAAGCTTAACCTCGAGTCCAAAGATGTGCGGGTTAGAGTCATAGAAGTTTACAGCAAGGAAACAGGCCCTTCGGCCCAACTTGTCTATGCCGTCCTTATTTTTTTTTTAAACCCCAAAGCTAATCCCAATTGCCCGCATTTGGCCCATAATCCTCTATACCCATCGTACCCATGTAACTATCTAAATGCTTTTTAAAAGATAAAATTATACCCGCCTCTACTACTACCTCTGGCAGCTTGTTCCAGACACTCACCACCCTCTGTGTGAAAAAATTGCCCCTCTGCATACTTTTGTATCTCTCCCCTCTCACCTTAAAGCTATGCCCTCTAGTTTTAGACTCCCCTACCTTTGGGAAAAGATATTTACTATCTACCTTGTCTATGCCCCTCATTATTTTATAGACCTCTATAAGGTCACCCCTCAGCCTCCTACGCTCCAGAGGAAAACATCCCAGTCTATTCAGCCTCTCCTTATAACTCAGTCCATCAAGCCCCGGTAGCATCCTAGTAAATCTTTTCTGCATTCTTTCTAGTTTAATAATATCCTTTCTATAATAGGGTGACCAGAATTACACACAGTATTTCAAGTGTGGCCTTACCAATGTCTTGTACAACTTCAACAAGACGTCCCAACTCCTGTATTCAATGTTCTGACCGAAGAATGCCGAATGCCTTCTTCACCACTCTGTCCACCTGTGACTCCACTTTCAAGGAGCTATGAACATGTAGCCCTGGATCTCTTTGTTCTGTAACTCTCCCCAAAGCCCTACCATTAACTGACTAAGTCCTGCCCTGGTTCAATCTACCAAAATGCATTACCTCGCATTTGTCAAAATAAACTCCATCTGCCATTCGTCAGCCCACTGGCCCAATTGATCAAGATCCCGCTGCAATTGGAGATAACCTTCCTCACTGTCCACCATGCCACCAAGCTTGGTGTCATCTGCAAACTTAATAACCATGCCCCCTATATTCTCATCCAAATCATTAATATAAATGACAAATAACCATGGGCCCAGCACTGATCCCTGAGGCACACCGCTGGTCTCAGGCCTCCAGTTTGAAAAACAACTCTCTCCAACCACCCTCTGGCTTCTGTCAAGAAGCCAATTTTGTATCCATTTAGATACCTCACCCTGGATCCCATGAGATTTAACTTTATGCAACAATCTACCATGCGGTACCTTGTCAAAGGCCTTGCTGAAGTCCATGTAGACAACATCAGCTGCACTGCCCTCATCTACCTTCTTGGTTACCCCTTCAAAAAATTCAATTAAATTTGTGAGACATGATTTTCCACTCACAAAGCCATGCTGACTGTCCCTAATCAATCCTTGCATCTCTAAATGCCTGTAGATCCTGTCTCTCAAAATACCTTCCAACAATTTACCCACCATAGATGTGAGGCTCACTGGCCTGTAGTTCCCAGGCTTTTCCCTGCAGCCCTTTTTGAACAAAGGCACAACATTTGCCACTGTCCAGTCTTCAGGCACCTCACCCATGACCATCAATGATTCAAATATCTCGGCTAGGGGACCCGCAATTTCCTCCCTAGCCTCCCACGTCCTGGGATATACCTCATCAGGTCCCGCAGATTTATCTACCTTGATGCGCTTTAAGAATTCCAGCACCTCCTTCTCTGTAATATGTACACTCCTCAAGACATCAATATTTAATTCCCCAAGTTCCCTAACATCCATGCTTTTTCCAGCAGTAAATACTGATGAGAAATATTCATTTAGAATCTCACCCATCTCTTGTGGATCCGCACATAGATTACCTTGTTGATCCTTAAGAGACCCTACTCTCTCCCTTGTTACTCTTTTGCCCTTTATATATTTGTAGAAACTCTTTGGATTCTCCTTTGCCTTATCTGCCAAAACAATTTCGTGTCCCCTTTTTGCCCTCCTGATTTCTCTTTTAACTCTACTCCTACAACCCCTATACTCTTCAAGAGATTCACTTGATCCCAACAGCCTATGCACGTCATGTGCCTCTTTCTTCTTCTTGAACAGGGCCTCAATATCCCGAGTCATCCAGGGTTCCCGACTTCTGCCAGCCTTGCCCTTCACTCTAAGAGGAATGTGTTTACCCTGAACCCTGGTTAACACACTTTTGAAAGCGTGCCACTTACCAGAAGTCCCATTTCCTTCCCACAGACTCCCCCAATTAACTTTTGAAAGTTCCTGCCTGATACCATCAAAATTGGCCTTGCCCCAATTTAGAATATTAACTTTTGGGACAGACCTATCATTCTCCATAGCTATCTTAAAACTAATAGAATTATAGTCACTGGTCCCAAAGTGATCCCTCACTAACACTTCTGTCACCTGCCCTTCCTTATTTCCCAAGAGGAGGTCAAGTTTTGTCCTCTCTCTAGTCGGGCCATCCACATACTGAATGAGAAGTTCCTCCTGAATACACTCAACAAATTTCTCTCCATCCAACCTTCTAATACTATGGCTGTCCCAGTCAATGTTGGGAAAATTAAATTCACCGACGATTACCACCCTATTTTTCTTGGAGCTATCTGTAATCTCCTTACATATTTTCTCCTCAATTTCCCACTATTTGGGGGCCTATAGGACAACCCTATCAAAGTGATTTCCCCCTTCTCATTTCTCAGTTCTACCCATATAGACTCAGTGGCCGAACCCTCGGATATATCCCCTCTCAGTACGGCCGTGATGCTTTCCCTAATCAAAAGTGCAACTCCCCCTCCTCTCTTACCTCCTGTTCTAGCTTTCCTACAGCATCTGTACCCTTAGGTGGATTGGGCCATGCTAAATTACCCCTTAGTGACAGGGGGGCTAGCAGGGTAAATGAACGTTACAGGAATAGGGCCTGGGTGGGATTGTGGGCGGTACAGACTTGATGGGCCAAATGGCCTCCTTCTGTACTGTCGAGATTCTATGACTACTTCTAATGTTGTATTTTAAGAAAATAGGAGCGATAGCAGCAACACAGTGCTTCAACTCCTGAAACAAGTCCACCCCTCTCCATAGGAGGTGGAAAATTAATCGAACTGTCCCCGATTATTTTCTCAAAGGCACAAGTCTGCAGTCCAAGAAGTTCCTTTACCCAACGTTAAATAACTAGTAGTGTTACAAGACAGAATGAAATTGGAAATGGGAAATTTGCATTGATATAGAAACATAGAAACTAGAAGCAGGAGAAGATTCGGCCCTTCGAGCCTGCTACGCCATTCATTTTGATCATGGCTGATCCAATATCCTGATCCTGCTTTCCCCCCCATATCCCTTGGTCCCTTCAGCCCCAAGATAATGTGAAGATAAAAGTACTAAGTTGAAGCGTACTGAGAGCTTTATTATGTCTTCCTGCCCATAAATAATCTGGAGTGACTGATCCAGATGATGATTAATATAAAGAAGTAAAGAAGTGTGAGGATAAAATGTCAACAAATAGATAAACAAAGGGTTCGGCCACTGAGTCTATATGGGTAGAACTGAGAAATGAGAAGGGGGAAATCACTTTGATAGGGTTGTCCTATAGGCCCCCAAATAGTGGGAAATTGAGGAGAAAATATGTAAGGAGATTACAGATAGCTCCAAGAAAAATAGGGTGGTAATAGTCGGTGAATTTAATTTTCCCAACATTGACTGGGACAGCCATAGTATTAAGCTCTCTCGCTCTCTGGTGCACTCTCGCTCTCTGGCGCTCTCTCACTCTCTGCAAAGAGATGTAGATTAATCTCAAAAGGTGTTGCAAAGACATGACCTCTTTACCATCTATCAATCTCTCAGCAGAAGTTGTTAGAGTTGATCCATAATTTGATTTTGCTGATTTCCTATCTCAGATGTAAGTGGTATATTTCAGTCATTGATTCATTCAAAGGCAGTCAAAGTTTAATGGGAGAGGGAGGAAAGAAAGTGGAGTTGAGGCCACAGATATGATCTTATTCAATGCTGCAGCTGGTTTGAATGGGCTGAATGTTCTGGCTCCATTTCTGATGCTCTTGGCTACCAGAGAGCCTCAGAAGTCCGCTCACCATCCTTAATTGGACACTCCCAGAAAATCGTAGTGGAATGTGCACTGCAGACCCGTGACGGAAATGGTCCAACAGCTGAAAATAATCTGGCAAGCGAAGATCGTTCCATTTTCTCCCCATCTCTCGCTGAGTGTATTTCTTTCTCTTCATTAATTTTATCTGTCGCTCTGAGTACATCACTTTCTCTGCTATTCTCTCCATTCCCATGTAAACTCTGGTTGATGCTTTGATCTATTTCTCTGTTATTTGCCTCTGTGTCTCTCTCTCTGCCGCTCTCTCTCTCTCTCTCGCTCCGTCTCTCTCTGCCACACTCTCTCTCTCTCTGCCACACTCTCTCTCTCTCTGCCGCTCTCCCTCCCTGCCGCTCTCCCTCTCTGCCGCTCCCTCCCTCTCTGCCGCTCTCTTGCTCTCTGCCGCTCTCGTGCTCTCTGCCGCTCTCTCTCTCTCTGCCGCTCTCTCTCTCTGCCGCTCTCTCTCTCTCTGCCGCTCTCACTCTCTCTGCCGCTCACTCTCTCTGCCGCTCTCTCTCTCTCTGCTGCTCTCTCTCTCTCTGCCACTCTCTCTCTTTCTGCCGCTCTCTCTCTCTCTGCCGCTCTCTCTCTCTGCTGCTATCTCTCTCTCTGCAGCTCTCTCTCTCTCTGCCGCTCTCTCTCTGCCGCTCTCTCTCTCTGCCGCTCTCTCTCTCTGCCGCTCTCTCTCTCTCTGCCGCTCTCTCTCTCTCTCTGCCGCTCTCTCTCTCTGCCGCTCTCTCTCTCTCTGCCGCTCTCTCTGCCGCTCTCTCTCTCTCTGCCGCTCTCTCTCTCTCTGCCGCTCTCTCTCTCTCTGCCGCTCTCTCTCTCTCTGCCGCTCTCTCTCTCTGCCGCTCTCTCTGTCGCTCTCTCTCTCTCTCTGCCGCTCTCTCTCTCTCTGCCGCTCTCTCTCTCTCTCCCGCTCCCTCTCTCTCTGCCGCTCTCTCTCTCTCTGCCGCTCTCTCTCTCTCTACCGCTCTCTCTCTCTCTGCCGCTCTCTCTCTCTCTACCGCTCTCTCTCTCTCTGCCGCTCTCTCTCTCTCTGCCGCTCTCTCTCTGCTGCTATCTCTCTCTCTGCAGCTCTCTCTCTCTCTGCCGCTCTCTCTCTGCCGCTCTCTCTCTCTGCCGCTCTCTCTCTCTGCTGCTATCTCTCTCTCTGCAGCTCTCTCTCTCTCTGCCGCTCTCTCTCTGCCGCTCTCTCTCTCTGCCGCTCTCTCTCTCTGCTGCTCTCTCTCTCTCTGCCGCGCTCTCTCTCTCTGCCGCTCTCTCTCTCTGCCGCTCTCTCTCTCTCTGCTGCTCTCTCTCTCTGCCGCTCTCTCTCTCTCTGCCGCTCTCTCTCTTTCTGCCGCTCTCTCTCTCTCTGCCGCTCTCTCTCTCTGCCGCGCTCTCTCTCTCTGCCGCTCTCTCTCTCTCTGCTGTGCTCTCTCTCTCTGCTGCTCTCTCTCTCTCTGCCGCTCTCTCTCTCTCTGCCGCTCTCTCTCTCTGCCTCTCTCTCTCTCTCTGCCGCGCTCTCTCTCTCTGCCACTCTCTCTCTCTCTGCCGCTCTCTCTCTCTCTGCTGCTCTCTCTCTCTCTGCCGCTCTCTCTCTCTGCCGCTCTCTCTCTCTCTCTGCCGCTCTCTCTCTCTCTGCCGCTCCCTCTCTCTCTGCCGCTCCCTCTCTCTCTGCCGCTCCCTCTCTCTCTGCCGCTCTCTCTCTCTCTGCCGCTCTCTCTCTGCCGCTCTCTCTCTCTCTGCCGCTCTCTCTCTCTCTGCCGCTCTCTCTCTCTCTGCCGCTCTCTCTCTCTCTGCTGCTCTCTCTCTCTGCCGCTCTCTCTCTCTGCCGCTCTCTCTGCCGCTCTCTCTCTCTCTCTGCCGCTCTCTCTCTCTCTGCCGCTCTCTCTCTCTCTGCCGCTCTCTCTCTCTCTGCCGCTCTCTCTCTCTCTGCCGCTCTCTCTCTCTCTGCCGCTCTCTCTCTCTCTGCCGCTCTCTCTGTCACTCTCTCTCTCTCTGCCGCTCTCTCTCTCTCTGCCGCTCTCTCTCTCTCTGCCGCTCCCTCTCTCTCTGCCGCTCTCTCTCTCTGCCGCTCTCTCTCTCTCTACCGCTCTCTCTCTCTCTGCCGCTCTCTCTCTCTCTGCCGCTCTCTCTCTCTCTGCCGCTCTCTCTCTCTCTGCCGCTCTCTCTCTCTCTGCCGCTCTCTCTCTCTCTGCCGCTCTCTCTCTCTCTGCCGCTCTCTCTCTCTCTGCCGCTCTCTCTCTCTCTGTCGCTCTCTCTTTCTCTCTGCCGCTCTCTCTCTCTCTGGCGCTCGCTCTCTGCCGTTCTCGTTCTCTGCTGCTCTCGTTCTCTGCTGCTCTCGTTCTCTGCCGCTCTCGCTCTCTGCCGCTCTCTCCCTCTGCCGCTCTCTCTCTCTCTGCCGCTCTCTCTCTCTCTGCCGCTCTCTCTCTCTCTGCTGCTCTCTCTCTCTGCCCCTCTCTCTCTCTGCCGCTCTCTCTCTCTCTGCCGCTCTCTCTCTCTCTGCCGCTCTCTCTCTCTCTGCCGCTCTCTCTCTCTCTGCCGCTCTCTCTCTCTCTGCCGCTCTCTCTCTCCCTGCCGCTCTCTCTCTCTCTGCCGCTCTCTCTCTCTCTGCCGCTCTCTCTCTCTCTGCCGCTCTCTCTCTCTCTGCCGCTCTCTCTCTCTGTGGTGAACCATCGTTGGTTCACCACTGGGGTTGTTATTGTGTTACTGTTGGGCTAGGGTGTTGTTGTTATGGGGGTTGTACTATGTTGTTGGGATAGGGTGTTTACCTGTCCTAAGTGTTATCATGGCACACTCCAGTGGGGTCCCGCCTCCGGTGGCAGGGTATAAGACCCCCTGCTCCGGCAGGACCCCTTCAGTCTGAACGGGTGAATTTGTGTTAGTAGTTTCATTGTTAATGTATTAAAGCCTTCAGTTCTAAAGCCTTGTTTCCGGGTGCTCATTGAGGTGCATCAATTTAATACATTAACTGAGAATATGGAACAGATCCTAAAACCGGATCGTCTGACACTGGACCCACGTGCGGTCGGTGCAGCTAACACGTTCGAACATTGGTGGAAGTGCTTCGAGGACTACCTGGCAGCCTCGGTAGCTATCACTACAGACAGTGATAGACTCCAGGTCCTCCACGCAAGGGTAAGCGACACGATTTACCTAGCCATTCGTGCAGCTTCCACTTACCAGGGTGCCGTCGAGCTCCTAAAGAATAGGTACATTACGCCACCCAACGAGATTCACGCTCGTTATCTCCTCGCTACACGACGTCGGCAGTCGGGCGAGACCATAGAAGACTACGCCAATGAACTCCTGCAGCTTGCCAGGGGTTGTGACTGTAAGGATGTCTCCGCCGAGCAGTACATGCAAGACCTCGCCCGAGACGCGTTCGTAGCAGGGGTAGGGTCCTCGTACATCAGACTTAAATTATTAGAAAAGGGGAAACTCAACTTGACCCAGGCAATGGGGATGGCCGTGAGGTTGGAGGCGGCGTCGAAGAGCTTGGCGCTGTACCCCGAGGACCACGTGCAGTCAACGTGGTTGGAGCAAGCTCTGCTCCCTCCTCGCCCCGCGAACCCGCGCTCCCAGATCGATTCGATGACGGCGGCAGCTCCAGGGGGCCAGCGATGCTATTTTTGCGCTGGGGCTAAGCATCCACGGCAGCAGTGTCCGGCAAGAACGGCAATCTGCAGCCAGTGCGGTAAAAAAGGCCACTACGGCAAAGTCTGCAGGTCCAAACCTAAAAACGGCAGTGCAGCTTGTAACCCTCCAGAACGGAGACCATCTCTTTCGGCGCTGCAGTACCCACGAGGTCCGACCACGTGCGATCTCAGGACGGCGCCATCGTGGCAGACAGAGGAGGAGGAAGACCACCAGGAGTCGCTGCGCTTGGAGCCCTCGGCCACATGCGATTCATGGGGGCGGCCATCATGGTCCACGACGACTAGGAGCGACCAGCAGGGGTCCTCAGCATCCACATCGGCAGCATGCAGCAGCGACCAGCAGGGGTCCTCAGCATCCACATCGGCAGCATGCAGTGACGCCCAGGGGCCAACGGTGGCGTCGATCTCTCTGGATCAGACCAGGCATTACAGACTGGAACATTCCATGATGGAGGTAAAGGTTAGTGGCAGAACTGTGAATTGTCTGTTTGACAGTGGGAGCACCGAAAGTTTCATACACCCTGAAACTGCTAAAAGGTGTGGACTCCGGGTTCTCCCTGCCAAACAGACAATTTCCATGGCATCACAGTCCCAGTCTGTACCGATCCAAGGACGATGTATGGTAACTCTTGAGGTACAGGGCACAGTTTACGAGCAATACAGGCTCCTTGTGCTACCTCACCTTTGCGCGCCAATTCTCCTCGGACTAAACTTTATGGCCCACATGAGGAGTGTGATCCTACAGTACGGTGGGCCACTCCCTTCACTGGCAGTAGGGAACCAGCCGCAGCCTCCAAATTGCCCAAAGCGCCCCGCGTGCAATCTATCCACCCTGAAGATCACGACACCATCCCTTTTTAAAAATCTGGTACCTGGCTGCAAGCCCATCGCTACTAAAAGTAGGCGTTACAGCGCTGAGGACCGGATCTTTATTAGATCTGAGGTTCAGCGGCTCCTCAAGGAAGGGATCATACAGGCCAGTGCTAGTCCGTGGAGAGCGCAGGTCGTGGTAGTCAAAAGCGGGAACAAACCTCGGATGGTCATCGACTATAGTCAGACCATTAATAGATACACGCAGCTGGATGCGTATCCTCTCCCGCGCATTTCTGATATGGTCAATCAGATTGCGCAGTACCGAGTGTTTTCTACCATAGACCTTAAGTCCGCCTACCATCAACTCCCCATCCGCCCAGAGGACCGACAATATACGGCTTTTGAGGCGGATGGTCGTCTATACCAATTCCTCAGGGTTCCATTTGGTGTCACCAATGGGGTCTCGGTCTTCCAGCGTGCTATGGACCGAATGGTGGACCAGAACGGGTTGCGGGCTACCTTCCCGTACCTGGATAACGTCACCATCTGCGGCCATGACCAGCAGGACCACGACACGAATCTCCAACACTTTCTACGCACTGCATCTCGCCTGAATCTGACCTATAACAGGGAGAAGTGCGTATTCCGTACGCATAGGTTAGCCATCCTCGGATACGTGGTGGAAAACGGGGTCATTGGCCCTGATCCAGACCGTATGCGCCCACTCACTGAACTTCCCTTGCCCGCTAGCACGAAAGCACTGAGGAGATGCCTCGGGTTCTTTTCGTATTATGCACAGTGGGTCCCCAACTACGCGGACAAAGCTCGTCCGCTCATTAAGTCCACGACCTTCCCACTTACGCCGGAGGCCCAATTGGCCTTCAAGGTTTTGAAAAGCGACATCTCGAAAGCCACGATGCACGCGGTGGATGAATCCATCCCTTTCCAGGTGGAGAGTGATGCATCGGACTTCGCCCTAGCCGCCACACTAAACCAGGCAGGCAGGCCCGTCGCGTTTTTTTCCCGCACCCTTCAAGGCCCAGAGATTCGGCACTCAGCGGTGGAAAAGGAGGCTCAGGCCATTGTGGAGGCAGTCAGACACTGGCGCCATTACCTGGCAGGTAAGCGGTTCACCCTGATCACGGATCAACGATCCGTGGTGTTTATGTTCAGTAACACGCAGAGGGGCAAGATCAAGAACGATAAGATCTTGCGGTGGAGAATTGAGCTCTCCACCTATAATTACGATATTATGTATCGTCCAGGGAAGCTCAATGAGCCCTCGGATGCCCTCTCGCGCGGAACATGCGCCATCATGCAGGAGGACCGCTTGAAGGCTCTCCACAATGATCTGTGTCATCCTGGAGTCACCAGACTCTACCACTTCATAAAAGCCCGCAACCTACCCTACTCGGTGGAGGAGGTCAGGTCAGTTACTAGAAGTTGTCGGATTTGCGCAGAATGCAAACCACACTTTTATCGACCAGACCGGGCACATTTGGTCAAGGCCACTCGCCCTTTTGAGAGGCTGAGTGTAGATTTTAAGGGCCCCCTTCCCTCAACGGATCGGAATGTCTATTTTCTTAACATAATAGACGAATTTTCCCGGTTTCCGTTTGTTTTCCCCTGTGCGGACACGTCGACTGCCACCGTCATCAAGGCATTCAGTGAGCTTTTTACCCTGTTCGGGTACCCCTGCTATATTCATAGCGACAGGGGCTCGTCGTTCATGAGCAACGACTTGAGGCAATTCCTGCTCTCATTCGGGATTGCCTCTAGTAGAACCACGAGCTACAACCCTAGGGGTAACGGACAGGTGGAAAGGGAGAATGCTACAGTCTGGAAGGCTGTCCTACTGGCACTGAAATCCAAGGGCCTTCCAGTCTCCCGGTGGCAGGAGGTCCTTCCAACTGCGCTCCATTCTATCCGCTCCCTCCTGTGTACGGCAACCAATGCTACTCCCCACGGGAGGATGTTCTCATTCCCTCGGAAGTCGTCCTCGGGGACCTCATTGCCAGCCTGGTTGACGTACCCAGGACCCGTCCTTCTGCGGCGCCATGTGAGGGCTCGCAAGTCCGACCCCTTGGTCGAACCGGTCCAACTCCTCCACGCCAACCCTCAGTATGCCTATGTGGCATATCCTGACGGGCGAGAGGACACTGTCTCCATTAGAGACCTGGCGCCCGCAGGGGACGTAGCAACTCCTGTCGCTCCTATTCCCCCAGTCACAGATCCACTACTCCTCATTACTTCCCCAGACGTGGCGCGGTCAGCACCGGGACCAGTGCATAACACTTTTACTCCCAGGTACAGCTTGCCTGAGACTCGGAGATCGGCGCCACCATCATCACCACCACCACCACCACCAAACGTTCCAGGATCCCCTACACCATCGCCTCATCAGGGCCGGCCGGCCCGGGAGTCTTTGAGGGGACAGCCAGATGTTGTTTTGAGAGAGCCACCGCAAGCACCTGCTCCGGTTTCGCAACCGGTGTACTGTTGGGCTAGGGTGTTGTTGTTATGGGGGTTGTACTATGTTGTTGGGATAGGGTGTTTACCTGTCCTAAGTGTTATCATGGCACACTCCAGTGGGGTCCCGCCTCCGGTGGCAGGGTATAAGACCCCCTGCTCCGGCAGGACCCCTTCAGTCTGAACGGGTGAATTTGTGTTAGTAGTTTCATTGTTAATGTATTAAAGCCTTCAGTTCTAAAGCCTTGTTTCCGGGTGCTCATTGAGGTGCATCACTCTCTGCCGCTCTCTCTGTCACTCTCTCTCTCTCTCTGCCGCTCTCTCTCTCTCTGCCGCTCTCTCTCTCTCTGCCGCTCCCTCTCTCTCTGCCGCTCTCTCTCTCTGCCGCTCTCTCTCTCTCTACCGCTCTCTCTCTCTCTGCCGCTCTCTCTCTCTCTGCCGCTCTCTCTCTCTCTGCCGCTCTCTCTCTCTCTGCCGCTCTCTCTCTCTCTGCCGCTCTCTCTCTCTCTGCCGCTCTCTCTCTCTCTGTCGCTCTCTCTTTCTCTCTGCCGCTCTCTCTCTCTCTGGCGCTCGCTCTCTGCCGTTCTCGTTCTCTGCTGCTCTCGTTCTCTGTTGCTCTCGTTCTCTGCCGCTCTCGCTCTCTGCCGCTCTCTCCCTCTGCCGCTCTCTCCCTCTGCCGCTCTCTCCCTCTGCCGCTCTCTCCCTCTGCCGCTCTCTCCCTCTGCCGCTCTCTCCCTCTGCCGCTCTCTCCCTCTGCCGCTCTCTCCCTCTGCCGCTCTCTCCCTCTGCCGCTCTCTCCCTCTGCCGCTCTCTCCCTCTGCCGCTCTCTCCCTCTGCCGCTCTCTCCCTCTGCCGCTCTCTCCCTCTGCCACTCTCTCCCTCTGCCGCTCTCTCCCTCTGATGCACTATCAATCAAGCAAAGACTAGTTTGTATGCAAGAATAAATAGGCTTTTATTCGCTAAAGACTTGGAGCACACCCATGCTGATGAACTGGTCCGGCGACTGAGGCAGGGGGCTGGGAGCAGTCACCTTTATACCTGGACCAGGGGGGGAGGAGTCTAAGGCAGGGCCAGCAGGGGCATGCCCAGGGATGTCACACACACACACACAGGCAATAAGCTAACAGTGGTTTACTACACTCTCTGTCTCTGATTCTCTCTCTCTCTCTGTCTCTGACTCTCTCTCTCTCTCTGTCTCGCTCTCTCTGTCTCTGAGTCGCTCTCGCTCTCTCTCTCTGTCTTTGACTCTCTCTCTCTGTCTCTGACTCTCTCTGTCTCTGACTCTCTCTCTGTCTCTGACTCTCTCTCTGTCTCTGACTCTCTCTCTGTCTCTGACTCTCTCTGTCTCTGACTCTCTCTCTCTCTCTGACTCTCTCGCTCTCTCTCTTTATCTCTGACTCTCTCTCTATCTCTGACTCTCTCTCTCTCTCTATCTCTGACTGTCTCTCTCTGACTCTCTCTCGCTCTGTCTCTGACTCTCTCGCTCTCTCTCTTTATCTCTGACTCTGTCTCTCTCTCTATCTCTGACTCTCTCTCTCTCTCGCTCTGTCTCTGACTCTCTCGCTCTCTTTATCTCTGACTCTCTCGCTCTCTTTATCTCTGACTCTCTCTCTCTCTATCTCTGACTCTCTCTCTTGCTCTCTGTCTCTGACTCTCACTCTGTCTCCGACTCTCTCTGTCTCTGACTCTCTCTGTCTCTGACTCTCTCTCTCTCTGTCTCTGACTCTCTCTCTCTATCTCTGACTCTCTCTCTCTCTCTCTCGCTCTCTGTCCCTGACTCTCTCTCTCTCGCTGTCTCTCTTTGTTGCTTTCTTTCAAAATAAATACAGGCTGATTGTCTCGAGTCTTCCCACATAACCACACTTTTTCATCTCTGTTATTATCTTACTTAATCTTTCTGCACCTTCTCCCTGCCCTCTCTTTTTATTCTCGCTGCACTTTTGTACCCATCCCTTCTCTCAAAGAGCAAATGTTCACTGAAATAAATGTCCTGCATGACATCTGGCAACATACCCATCTATTTAAACAGCAAGTTTTATACATAATATCTCTAGATGACGGGTTCAGCATTTCAAAAACTGCCCTGATTGAACTTGCTTTAGCTTAATTTAAAAAATTTGACATGCTTTTTAACTAGCATGTTCATGTTCCATCTTTGCCATTATTTATGTTGTCTTTCATCCACTTATATTTACATACATTTTGCTTTATTCCCAATAAATGCTGGCCAGCCAGCGATACTCATGTCCCACGAATGTTTAAAAAATGTTTTCTCTTTCTCCTTTTTTCAGACCTATTTCTGTTTCTTTATTTCCTCCCTTTGCTCTTTGACAGCTTCCTGTTATTTTTGAGTGTCACATCTTCCCCTCCTCCTCCCTCTGTTTTCTTCCCCCCCTCATAGCCATGGTCGACCATACAGTCTGAAACTTGAGCAATCCAATCACTTGTTGACAGCAGATGGTGCCTGTGGATTCAGTAATTAAAAATGTCACATTCATGCAATATAGACTTCTGGGTTTATACAGTATAAAACTGAAAGAGATACTTTGATACACAATGGAGTTGAGAGGTCAGGTGATCTTTCCTTTCCTGTCAATAAACATGGAACTGCCCAGGTCCCCTGGGACAACCTTCATGTCTGGACAAAACATAAAATGCAAATAGACTTTCCAGACGTATCTTTGAGAAGTCTTTAAAAAGCAACAGAATTTTTTTTCTGGTCAGTGGCTGCTCTTTAAATAGTTAAAGGAGCTGTTTCACAATTGGGCTTGGAAACTTTTTAGTTTCAGAATGGAATTCCAGAAACTCCTTATTCCAACATCATGATATTTGATTGGGTGAAACCTGGACCTCATTGTTTGGCCAAGTTATCAGAGACAATTTGTGAGGACAATAGACAGAAACATTCCGGCCACAAGACAGAAATTAGCTTTCAGATAAGGACATTTAATCAGTCAGCTTTGTGGAGCAGCAAGGGAGAAATATCCAGACCAGCAAAGGAACAGGATCCCGCCAAAGAACCAGCAGTAGGCAAATGATTCACCTAATCGTTTGAAGAACCAAACCATGTTTTCACTACAGGAGATCAATTGCGCCTGGACTGGAGGAGAGGAAGAGTAGCCCACTATAATAAACAATAAGACACAATGAATTTGTCTTCCTAAACCCCCAGGCTCTATTCTTCAGTGGACCAAAACGGAATCACAGGGCTGCTGCATTTCAAGACTACATGTCTGGAAAAGCAAGTGTGATGGAGAACTTAGGAATTTTTATGTGCACACAACCTTTTTTTAGCATGTATGTGTGGGCATACACATGTGTGTGTGTATATGTATGTGTGTGTACGTGTGTGTGTATGTGTGTACGTGTGTGTCCGTCCGTGTCCATCCGTGTGTGTCCGTCCGTGTCCATCCGTGTGTGTGTGTCCGTGTGTGTGTCCGTGTGTGTGTCCGTGTGTGTGTCCGTGTGTGTGTCCGTGTGTGTGTCCGTGTGTGTGTGTCCGTGTGTGTGTGTCCGTGTGTGTGTGTCCGTGTGTGTGTCCGTGTGTGTGTGTGTGTGCATGTGTGTGTGTACATGTGCATGTACATTTGGGTTTGTAATAATTTATTGTTATAAAAAAAACACAAGAGGGTGGCACAGTGGTTAGCACTGCTGCCTCACAGCACCAGGAACCCGGGTTCGATTCCCGGCTTGGGTCACTGTGTGGAGTTTGCACATTCTCTCCGTGTCTGCGTGGGTTTCCTCCGGGTGCTCCGGTTTCCACCCACAGTCCAGAGATGTGCAGGTTAGGTGGATTAGCCATGATAAATTGCCCTTTCGTGTCAGGGGGACTAACTAGGGTAAATGCATGTGCCTATGGGGTTAGGGCCTGGGTGGGATTGTGGTCGGTGCAGACCCAATGGGCCGAATGGCCTCCTTCTGCACTATGGAAACCTAGCATTTTCCTGCTCTTGTCAATGAAAAGTACTTGTAAAAAAATATCTGTCTTCAGTCAGTCGAGAGGTAGGAAAGGGGGGAGGAGTCAGGGGGAACGTCCCTATCATCTCTCCTCGGTCTGTATAAATGAAAATAAGACACCCCCCCACCCCCCAGGTGAGTCCCATGGTAACCTATTTCAGTGATGTTGTTGTTCTGTCTCTCAAAAATACAGAGCAAAGTCATCCCTGTTCATACTTGTGCTTTTGCTGTTCTGGACACTGTAAAGACAATGGGCAATTAAACACCAAAGACACTTTCTATCGCTCTTCCATTAACTTGCCATTCCTTGTCACTTCCCAGCCTTTTGACCACGTCTTGGTTCACAGTAAAGCCCCACAGATTCTGTCAGCTGAAAGATCCAGGCTCAGATAGCTCCACATCCAAATCAAAGGCCCATACTTGTTCCACAACAATTTCTACATCTTTAGGTGAACGTTTGCCGACATCTCTTTGAGAAAAAATGTGAATGTTGGGAGTGAATGGAAGAGACAGAAATGGAGGGACAGAAAGAGATGTCAAGGTCCTGGAGCAGGCACAGAAAAGATCAAGTTAGATAATAACAGAAGTGAGAAGTATAACTTGAGGAAGACCAGAGATAACAGGACTCTGTTCATTAAGAGGAAGGAGATTTAGGGCTGAGTTGAGGAGGAACTTCTTCACACAAAGGGTCGTGAATCTGTGGAATTCCCTGCCCCGTGAAGCAGTTGAGGCTGCCTCATTGAATGTTTTTAAGGCAAGGATAGATACATTTTTGAACAGTAAAGGAATTAAGGGTTATGGTGAGCGGGCGGGTCAGTGGAGCTGAGTCCACGAAAAGATCAGCCATGATCTTATTGAATGCCGGAGCAGGCTCGAGGGGCCAGATGGCCTACTCCTGCTCCTAGTTCTTATGTTCTTATGTTAAAAGAAAGAAGGTGCAGAGATGTTCAAAATTGATGTGATAAATTGAAGAAAACTAGTTTCATTGGTCAGAGAATCAACAGGAGAGCAAAAAATGAAGATTATCATTGAAAGAAGGAAGGGAGATGAGTGGAGTTTATTATTTGAATGCGGAGGTTTGTTACAATATGGAATGTTCCACCAGGAGCAGTGATGGGAGCAGAATCCATTAGAGCGCTGAAAGAGAAACATAATAAATAATTGAAGTCGGAAAATGGGACAAGGCTTGGGGAAAGGTCAGGAGGAGTGGTACTAACTGGGTAGGTTTTCTTTTCAAGAGCCTGTCTGGGCTGGCCTTCCTCTGTGCTGTAAAACTCGGTGAACCTTTGAACAATAGGTCTTCCATCTCTATCTGGAATAGTGACAAGAAAAAAATAAATAAAATGAGGAGAGTGATTCATGAAGGTCGCAGGTCTCCATTTTACAGCCACTCTCTGGGACCACTTCAGATGATGTAAAAGTGCCCCGAGACGCATTTGGCGGGAGGTCGGGCAGCGAAGAACAAATGGTTAGTGAACAATTCGAATGTATCATTATAAATAAACCACCAGGGCTCCCTCACTCCGCTGAATACAGAGTCCATATGCCCAGTAACAACTGTCAATGCTGTGATTTAGTTGAACAGAGCATACTTATTTGTGCTGCAGTGTGTATTTTTGTAGCTACTGCTGACTGTGCGGTATTCGTAACTGCCTCAGAACAAAGCACACAGAAGATGACATTAATGTAGGTTGATCTGTGGCGCAGGATGAACTTGAACTGAGTGCCTGAAATAATGTCAGGCTTGGAAATTGGAAATGCTGCTTGGATGTGATTACTGCTGTAACAGCAGGGGTACCTTAAGCTGTGAGAAATGATACCACCTGACTGAAAACAGACTGAGAACTAATATACATATCGCAGAAATGAAGTATGATGTGTGCACGTGCCATAATTCACACTAGCACTATTCTGCTCAGTTGTATTTTGTGGCTTACTGTCTGATGTCATCTCTGTTTGCTTCATATTGTGGTCCTCCTCTTCCACTTAGCAATCTAGATGCTAATTCTCCACCATTCCAGCCACCAATAAATAAAAGGAAAGCTAAATACTTGCATTTATCGTGCAGCATTGATGACCTTATTAAGGGGAGGCATTGGCCTAGTGGTATTATCGCTGGATTATTAATCTGGAAACTCAGCTAATGTTCTGGGGACCCAGGTTCGAATCCCGCCATGGCAGATGGTGGGATTTGAATTCAATTTAAAAAAAATTGGGAATTAAGAATCTGCTGATGACCATGAAACCATTGTTGATTGTCGGAAAAACCCATCTGGTTCACTAATGTCCTTTAGGGAAGGAAATCTGCCGTCCTTACCTGGCCTGGCCTACATGTGACTCCAGAGCCACAGCAATGTGGTTGACTCTTAATTGCCCTCGGGCAACTAGGGTTGGGCAATAAATGCTGGCCAGCCAGTGTCCCACGAATGAATTTTTAAAAAGTCATCTCACAGCACGTTACACACAGTGAAGGACTTTTCCTGGAATGTAGTCACTGTTATAATCAAGGAAATGCAACAGTCACGATGTGCACAGTCAGATTCACCAGTGGCAAGGGGGTAATAATTTGATCATCTGTTTCATCAGCAAAAATCTGGTTCAGAGGTAAATATTGACTGAGGATACGGGGGCGGGGGAGGGGGGGGGTGGATGGTGGGGGAGAACTCCCCTGCTCTTCCTTGAAATAGAGCTGCGGCATCTTCAAAATCCTCCCCCGAGAGGGCAGATGGGGCCTTGACTTACCACCTCACTCAAAAGATGGCACATTCGGCAGAGCATTGCTCCATCAGTACTTCACCCAAGTATTCGTCTGGATGATGTGCTCAAGTCTCTGGAGAGGGGCTTGAGCTCATAACCTTCTGACTCAGTAGCCAGGGTAAAATGTGCCAGGGTGGTCTGCGGGTATTAGAGTTTCCTATTCTCCCTCTGCAGGCACCATGACCTGGAATGTGCCTGTCTACTACTGAATGTCTCCCTCAGTTTTATTGGAGCTCACACAGTGGTTAGCACTGCTGCCTCACATTGCCAGGCTCCCAGGTTCGATTGCTGGCTTGGGTTACTGTCTCTGCGGAGTCTGCACGTTCTGCCCATGTCTGCATGGGTGTCCTCCAAGTGCTCCAGTTTCCTCCCACAGTCCGAAAGACGTGCTGGCTAGTTGCATTGGCCATGCTAAATTCTCCCTCAGTGTACCCGAACAGGCACCGCAGTGTGGCGACTACGGGATTTTCACAGTAACTTCATTGCAGTGTTAATGTAAGCCTACTTGTGACACTAATCAGTAAACAACTCAGTGAACAAGTGATTGAATCTGCATTCAACCACTCCATGAGCTAGTTAGTGATTTGCATAAAAATACAGAACACAGAGTTAGTTTTTAAGTTTATTTATTAGTGTCACAAGTAGGCTTACATTAACACTGCAATGAAGTTACTATGAAAATCCCCTAGTCACCACACTCCGGCACCTGTTTGGGTACACTGAGGGAGAATTTAGCATGGCCAATGAACCTAACCAGCACGTCTTTCAGAATGTGGGAGGGAACTGGAGCACACGGAGAAAACCCACACAGACATGGGAAGAACGTGCAAACTCCACACAAACAGCGACTCAGTGAATCAAACCCGGGTCCCTGGCGCTGTGAGGCAACAGTGCTAACCACTGTGCTACCATGCCGCGAGTATATACAGAGTATTCTAATCTATTCACCCTTATTCCTGCACAAAACACATTGCGACATTTTTCAATTTAATATCTTAATTAAAGTCAAATTGATGAAAATGGTGTGGATATACCCTGACTTTGCTCACTCTGGAGTTCAGACAGCAACCATAATGCGAAAATATAACGAATAATGCTTGGCCTTGCTTGACTCATTTCAGTGTTCATGATATCCGTGACCTTACCAAAACCCCTGCAGTGTAGGAAGCTGTTTCCCACCAAGCTGGCCTCAGAATTCAATTAACCCACTATCTTTAAAAAGTATCATTGACCCTTCCTGCTGATGGGATTTTATTTACTAGGGGTTGGTGTGATGTAGTGTGAAATGACTTCATGGCATCTTCAAAATGATAACGCCCTCTAAAAGCAAATAAAAGGTCATATTTGGCAGTATTGCTTTCATTGAGTGATTAGGTTCAATATCCTTTTCAGATCAGCAGGATGATTGCCCGGAGAGTATTTATGTCGAGCTCAATTTGTGTTTGAACTGAGCTCAGATTGGAGGTTTTAAGCAATGAACCCATATTTCGACACCACTGTTTAATCCATATATGGACATCTCTGTCCGTACATAATGAATAAATAAGCTTGTGAAAAATTCTTAGCTCATGTGATACGAATTATTATAGAGGCATCCAAGAGTAGCATTACTCTTCACAATTTTGCAGCACTGATATTCAATATTTATTCGCCCATTTAGGCAATAATTTTTACAATAGAAAATGCCAAGTTTCAACACCGCTTTATGTCCAAACATAATAGAATCTCACATAACTTGCAGTGGAAATAAAAAACAGATGCAGCAAAATCTGAGGCATTTTCTGTGTAATTCTGAGGACTGTCCATTAACAGTCCAGGTAATCCTTCTCCGCACAGTTGGCGAGCTAACATAGTTTAGGGTTGAACTGCAGCTGAATGAATCCGTCTGCCCATCAAGTCATTGCCAGGATTTGCTCAATTTTAAATTTAGCTGGCATCCACTGATAGCTCCATGTACAAAAATGTTGCAGTCCTCTAATGATCTTCTGCCCCTCAAGGCAAGGGCACCAAACTCCAGCGAATGTTTGCTTCACTACACTCGTGTGAAAAAGACCACTGAGGACGTTTCTCAAATATTTTCCTTTTCACATCTGAGACCCAATGACGATGCGATGAGATAATGTCTTATTATTGATATTTTGGTCTTGTGACTTTCAGCGCACTGTCCAATGAATGAGATCCATACGGATTCCTCAGGAGTCATACTGAGCCAAGGCTTCCCAGGAAACTATCCACATTTTCAGACCTGCTCGTGGATTATTAAAGTGGACCCAGGTTTCAACATCACACTTCTAATCGAGTTCTTCCAGAGTGAAAGACAATTTGATGAACTGGAAATATTTGACGGTACTTAAAATTAGCGTTATTAAATATTAATGTTGACCTGTTCCAGATACATTATACATGTGCCATTTTTATAACAGGGACCTTTCAAACTGAAATGTAGTTGCGTGGATTTTGTTAACTCGCCAACATCGCTCAAATCCTGTGAACCCAAATGTTGAATGTTGCCACACCATCCAACATGTAGAAGACATTCCAGGACAGTTTGATCCTGGTCTTATCTAATTTCCATGTGCATTCGGAAGTGTGTGAGATCCTAGACATTATTTTCCATCCATTCTCCATTCCTGATCTGGAAGAGGCTAATTGCAACCCTTCCGCACAACTCAGCTTGATATCCGTAAACTCAAGATGGACTAGATATCAATCCTGGCATATCCCGGTCATTGTGACTCCTCGACTCCCTGCAGTGAATTTATTCACAGCCCACTAGGAGAATTTGATTCGCTTTCAATGCTATATTGCATTGACAAAGTGTGTCCAAGTACTAGAAAAGTATTTAATACCCCAGTTATTGCATTCCCTTCTGTTGGTGTTGTTTGAGTTGAGCTGATTCAGTACATTCCTGTCCTAGGGCATCCACCCTCTGTCCACCCAGGCAGCGAGAATGAAAGATTTTGGCTTAGATTCTCCAACCTCGTGCACAGCTGGGATTCTCCTGTCCCGCTGCGGTGAATGGAGTTTTGGCTGAGCGCTAAATTCTCTGTTCTCACTATTGGTGGGGCATATGAGAGCAGAAAATTCAAGCCATTGAGTTAAAGGTTATTATTTGCTTGCAATTGAGAGTGCTACTGACACAATTGAAGTCATCATACAAGTGATAATTTGAGCAGTGGATTATACTCAGTCAATTATCTGCTGACCCAGATGTAGTACTGACCATGAACTGGGATCTGAGTTTGAATCTAGATCTGATTTGTCTTAATTCCATAGAATCCCTACAGTACAGAAGGAGGCCATTCAGCCCTTCGAGTCTGTACCGACCACAATCCTACCCAGGCCCTATTCCCGTAACCCACATTTACCCTGCTAATCCCTCTGACACAAGGGTCAATTTAGCATGGCCAATCAACCTAACCCGCACATCTTTGGACTGTGGGAGGAAACCGGAGCACCCGGAGGAAACCCACACAGACACATGGAGAACGTGCAAACTCCACACGGACAGTGACCCGAGGCTGGAATTGAACCTGGGTCCCTGGCGCTGTGAAGCAGCAGTGCTAACCACTGTGCCGCCCCATTGTAACGGATCTCAACATAGTTTGCTAATCTTTGACCGCAAGGGTAGGGATATCACAAACACCATTGTTAATATGAAAGCAAGGTTAAAAAAAAATGATTCAACTTGATATCATCATGGAGCGCGAACAACAGGGACTCACATTTCTCTGGGGCTCCTTAAGACCAGATTGCAGTAGTGAGGATTAAATAACCAACATGGAAGGGATAGAAGTACACCAGCTGCTCACGTTTGAACCTTTCTAATTCACTCTGTGAGCTTGACAGTTACATTTTGCAGACATCACTCAGGAGTGCTTTCTGCGTGGTCAGCATCGACCCTCCCGCCCCACTAATCGCTTAATGTGCTGGTTTTCCGCAGTTAAGGTGGTGGATGATGAAAGGTTATGACATATTTCAATAACCACCGAAGGTTTGGATGGTGTACACACTCAGCGACCGTCCTTTGATCAAGGCTACAGTTGCGTCTTGGTGTTTTTAATTTAAGGGGCAGAATCTGTTCGCACCAAAGGGGTCCTTGTTCAAATTGTTGAAAGTTGCAGTTGGGTTATTCCTTGAACAGCACATCACTCTGAAATAAGACACTTAGAACAAGCAAAATAAAATGTATTGACTTGATTTTTCTATGTAACTACTTTGAGACCTCTGTTTAAGACCTCACACTTACAGTCCTGTGTTGTATCCTCAGTTGCCATGGTACCGTACAAAATTAAGCGACTATTTAAACACAAATGGATCATTATTACGTTAAAATCATTATATTAATTATATTGAAAGCCAGGTGCTGTACGCACATTTAACCCAAGTGCTTGCTGATGTTGTTATCCACAGGCTCCTCAAGTCAAAACCCCCTGCTGATCTCTCTCAGCGGCAACTACACGTCTCCAATAACAGTTGTCAGTTCAGGCAATAAGGTTTACCTGCGCTGGTCATCTGACCATGCCACCAGTCGGAAAGGCTTTAAGATCCACTATTCAGGTTAGTAAATACATGGGAAAGTGCTCCAGTAGCCTTGCTGTGGACTCGAATGTCTCCCTTGGATTTTGTGTGCGCCATGAGCTGGAATGGAGGGATTCGGTGAAACAAGTATTTTGCAGCTGATGATCGCCATCTGTTTCTCTCTGCATGTGCTCTGACATCCTCCTGCTGAAATGCCAATTTGTCATCCTCATTTACGGTCATAATTGTGGTTTCCACCACACTTCTGGTGAAGACCTGGTAACGCAGTGGCCAGTGGGTGGCACGGTGGCACAGCGGTTAGCACTGCTGCCTCACAGCGCCAGGGACCCAAGTTCAATTCCGGCCTCGGGTCATAGTCTGTGTGGAGTTTGCACGTTCTCCCTGTGTCCACGTGGGTTTCCTCTGGGTGCTCCGGTTTCCTCCCACATAGCAAAGATGTGTGGGTTAGGTTGATTGGCCATGCCGAATTGCCCCTTAGTGTCAGGAGGATTAGAGGGATAAATACGTTAGGTTACAGGGATAGTGCCTGGGTGGGATTGTCGGTGTAGGCTCGATGAGCCAAGCGGCCTCCTTCTGCACTGTAAGGATTCTATGAAAAGTTCCTTGGAATTTAACTCCATGTTGTTCCAAAATGCTTTGTTTTAATTACTTTCTGAGCTGCAGTCAGACTGGTCATGCAAGACTCAATTTTCTACACAAGACGCCCCAAATGACAAATCTGACGAATGGCCATTTCATCTGTTTTTGGTGATGGTGGTTTGACGATAAAGAATGGGAGGGAGCACTTCCTGCCCCTCTTTCCTTAATGCCATGCTGTTAATCGACATCCATCCGAAAAGAAAAAAAAGCTTCAGTTGGCATTTCATCTAAAAAATGGCATTTCCATCAATGCAGCACTCTCCTAGTCCTGTATTGAACCGCCAACCTAATGAATGTCAAGTCGTGGAGTAAGGCTTAAATCTACAGCCGACTGACTCAGAAGTAATGGCTTACAACATAATCTGAGCATCTCAGACATCTACGTATAAATTCATGTTGCTGGAAGGAAAATCTCTCACTGTCAAATGAGACACTTTTAGATCACTCTATCCCCATTTTTATCCAGTTTTCAGCTGAGAAAGTTGACTCAATCTGATGAGAAATTAGTACTATCATGGGATTGAGGGTGATTTAGCAGTTTGGATCAGGACTTGGCTCACTGTAAGAAGACAGAGGGTGGTGGTTGATGGGAAATGTTCATCCTGGAGTTCAGTTACTAGTGGTGTACCACAAGGATCTGTTTTGGGGCCACTGCTGTTTGTCATTTTTATAAATGACCTGGATGAGGGCGTAGAAGGATGGGTTAGTAAATTTGCGGATGACACTAAAGTCGGTGGAGTTGTGGACAGTGCAGAAGGTTGTTGCAGGTTACAGAGGGACATAGATAAGTTGCAGAGCTGGGCTGAGAGGTGGCAAATGGAGTTTAATGCGGAAAAGTGTGAGGTGATTCACTTTGGAAGGAGTAACAGGAATACAGAGTACGGGGCTAAGGGTAACATACTTGGTAGTGTGGATGAGCAGAGAGATCTCGGTGACCATGTGCATAGATCCCTGAAAGTTGGCACCGAGGTTGATAGGGTTATTAAGAAGGCGTATGGTGTGTTAGCTTTTATTGGTAGAGGGATTGAGTTTCGGAGCCATGAGGTCATGTTGCAGCTGTACAAAACTCTGGTGCGGCTGCACTTGGGAGTATTGTGTACAGTTCTGGTCGCCGCATTATAGGAAGGATGTGGAAGCATTGGAAAGGATGCAGAGGAGATTTACCAGGATGTTGCCGGGTATGGTGGGAAGGTCTTATGAGGAAAGGCTGAGGGACTTGAGGCTGTTTTCGTTAGAGAGAAGAAGGTTAAGAGGTGACTTAATAGAGGCATACAAGATGATCAGAGGATTAGTGAGACAGTGAGAGCCTTTTTCCTCGGATGGTGATGGCTCGCACGAGGGGACATAGCTTTAAATTGAGGGGTGATAGATATAGGTCAGATGTCAGAGGTAGGTTCTTTATTCAGAGAGTAGTAAGGGCGTGGAATGCCCTCCCTGCAACAGTAGTGGACTCGCCAACATTAAGGGCATTTAAATGGTCATTGGATAAACATATGGATGATATTGGAATAGTGGAGGTTAGATGGGCTTTAGATTGGTTTCACAGGCCGGCGCAACATCGAGGGCCGAAGGGCCTGTACTGCGCTGTAATGTTCTATGTTCTATCAGACCCCATCAATGGAAGGAAAAGGCAACATGGGCATTTTTGCTGTCTTGTAGTTGTCGGAACAGAGAAGAGGGAGTTTTTCTCTGAACCTAATTAATTGCATCCATTCGAAGTCTTTTTTTTAATTGAAACAGAGTGCCAGAAAGATTTTTTTAAAAATGGAATCCCTCAGCATTGGGATCTTTTACCTTGATTGGCATAAAGTATTTCTGCCATGCAACAAAAAAAAGATAAGTTTATTTATTAGTGTCACAAGTAGGCTTACATTAACACCGCAATTAAGTTATTGTGAAAATCCCCTCGTCGCCACACTCTAGCGCCTGTTCGGGTACACTTCAGATTTAAAATATACATAACATATTGAGTAGTTTCTACTTTAATTTATCTTAATTGCAAAAATGGCCATTTCAATGGCTTGCTTACAGACAGTCTGAGCTTGGCTTATAAATGAACAACTTAACCTTCCCCACTTGTCTTAACATTTATGAGGTCACAACTGTCCTGGAGTGAGCACCTGAGTACGGTATACATTCAATCACTATCCCAAGTCCTGTAGTCTGAGGGGGGGGCAGATGTGAATAAATGAATCCATCTTTCCACGTCCCCCTCTTCCCCCCCCCCCGCCCCCACGTGAAATTGCTGCTGTCTTATCCCTGTTTCAGGTATCAATGTAATTATTCTGCGCTGGTATCTAAAGCTGACATACGCACGAAGGCGAAGTCATTAATCTAGTATGTTGGTGTAAGTGTAGGAAGAGGCTCAAAGAGTGTCTACTCCTGGTCGATAGCAATTCCACATTACAATGTCACAGCTACTATTAGCAAGTTCCTTAAACACAATGTGAGGCTTGAGTCCAGTGCTGGAACAATGTCTGATGTTCACTGATGCTTGAGGCTACAAAAGCTAAACAGAACCTGAGGAGCAGCATCAAAGGCTTGTGTGTATCAGACTCCATTTCAGAAACACTGCATTGAAGGAGAATAGAGATGTATTCAGTCAATCAAAATAACAGCTTGCATTTATGTTTTGCCTTTCATTTAGAAAATATCCCAAGGTGCTTCACGGAAGTGGGACAGATTACGAGCCCTCGTGTAAAGGCTAGGCAAAATAACTGACAGCGTAGTTGGGAAGATATGCTTGAAGAAGCGTTTTGAAATGAGACATCATGTGACAAGACAGAGGAGGGTGGGGAGAAATTTTCAAAGAGTAAAGCTGAAACAGATTAAAGTCCTGACACCAACAATGGAGCAGGGAGAATGGTAAAAGGTTCGGTGTAGTGGCGTAATTGAGAAGAGTGCCAGCAGCAACAGAGCCTACCTGGAGTTGTTGTGTGAGAGACTTATAGATTTTCAGTCAGCCAGTGTAGGAGGATCATTGACTCAGGGCAGGTGCCTTACGGTCAAGATCCAACATATTGGATGTTTACCCAACATTCTCGCTAAGATACAGGACACTGAAGTCAAGGTATTGACTTGATCTGCATCAGGAGGAGAGTGAGAGGAAAGCCAGGTTATAAAGCAATGTAATAGTGGCCCTTCACTGTCGACTTGGAGGATATTGCAATTGCAGAGATGAAGAAATAGCTAATCTCAGCGTAGGACTAACAGCAGATTAAGAATCTACTGTTGAACTCTCAAAGACAATGTTGTATCTGAACATCAACTTGAGAACCAATTGTATGAGGGAGTTCAGGTAACTTTTTAAAGCACAAAAACATTTTTTGAAGTATTTTCTTCTGATGTAAATTAGAAATCCATCGGATTTCGTCACTTGACCCTTGTTTAGCTTGCCCGCAGTGTTGTACGGCTGCATGGAGCACGTTGGCTCCAAATTGACTTTGCTTCGACAGTCCCTTCCTTTCCCTCCCCATACTATTCAGCCCGATGATTCAAACTCCAAAATTTTTTTTTGTGTGTCTGCTTTCCCGCTCCTTTACTTATTGGCTGCATGTTGAAATGCTACATGAAAGAGGGTAAGAGGGCTTGGCTCACAGTTTTCCTGGTTTCCCACCCAGCAGAAATTCCATTCATTTCAAATGCGTTCCTGGATTTCTGCGTTGCTGAGTCCAGAGTACTGTCCAAGTGTACCTTTCTGCTGTAAGCCTGAGCTTATTTGAATGGGAAAACTGTGCGGGGAAAATATCTGTGAACCCAGTTTTGCCATATGATTAGCCACAAATCAGAAAATGGAGAGAGTAAAGTGGGTGGCATGGTGGTTAGCACTGCTGCCTCACAGCTCCAGGGACCACTGGTTTGATTCCTGGCTTGGGTTACTGTCTATGTGGAGTTTGCACGTTCTCCCCGTGTCTGCATGGGTTTCCTCTGAGTGCTCCGGTTTCCTCCCACAGCCTGAAAGACGTGCTGGTTGGGTGCATTGACCCAAACAGGCGCCGGAGTGTGGCGACTAGGGGAATTTCACAGTAACTTCATTGCAGTGTTAATGTAAGCCTCACTTGTGACTAATAAATAAACTTTTACATTACTTTAAAGAGCTCTTAAAGGGTGTCTGATTACTGTTAAAGGGGGTTGGTTGTAAGTTTTCTATTACAAGGGGGTGAATAGATGTGCATTGACAGTGGGGCTAAGGATTCCAACTTTGAGCAATAACTTTTGGTGTTGTTGATGCCAGCAATGCGACAAATATAGTCTTGTTTCATGTTGAAGCTTGACTACTTCTCAAATCCCAGATACAAGCTTAGAGGTCTCAGGTGAATGTTTTCATCTGGGTTTGCCATACCCAGAATTTTAAATAGTGCAGTGGAATATGTAAACGTGCTGGTTAGGTACATTGGCCATGCTAAATTCTCCCTCAGTGTACCCGAACAGGCCCCAGAGTGTGGCGACTAGGGGGTCTTCACAGTAACTTCATTGCAGTGCTAATGTAAGCCTACTTGTGACACTAACAAATCCACTTAAACTTCAGTCGTTGGGGTGTAAGCCACCTCCTGAGCTGTCTGTGCACTTGAAGATTGATGCACCATCAATCAAGCAAAGACTCGTTTGTATGCAAGAACAAATAGGCTTTTATTAGCAAAAGACGTGGAGCACACCCATGCCGATGAACTGGTCCAGACTGAGGCAGGTGGGTGGGGATCAGTCGCCTTTATACCTGGACCGGGGGGGGGGGGAGCGGGGAGGAGTCTCGGGTAGGGCCGGCAGGGATGTGTCCAGGCATGTCACATATACAGGTAATAAGCTAACAGTGGTTTACCACAAAGATCAAAGGCTGTCAAGAATTGGTCTCACTCATGTAGTGTTCTGAGAGTAGTTGAAGGCTTCACAGCACAGAGAAAGGTCTGTTGACTTCATGTCGACTCCAAGACTCCAGTTTAGCTTGTCCCCCACCACATCCTTTTCCATGGCCCTGCATTGCTTTTTTATTTCAGGTACATATCCAGTTTCCTGTTGATAGCCACGATTGAACCTTCCTTCTCCTTATCAAGCAGTGCATTCCAGATCCTAACCACTCCTGCAATCTTTACCTCGCACTGTCTTTGGATCTGTTGCCAATCACCTTAGATCTATGTCCTCTGGTTCTTGACGCTTCTACCATTGGGATTACCCACCCTACCCAGTTTATCCTGCAGCAGTAATTGCCCACAATGCCAGGAATTTCATCAGAGAATGCTGATGTCTTGAGCAATAAAGCAGCCATCCGGTGGGGGGGGGGGGGGGGGGGGGGGGGGGTGTGCAAAAATCCATAAAAGATGTTCAAAACAAAGTAGGAAAAATACTCACTGCAAAATTATTACTCTTCAATATTCAACAGCAGCCAACATCTGTTCAGTGGAAATGTCGGCATTGGACTGGGGTGGGCACAGTAGGAAGTCTCACAACACCAGGTTAAAGTCCAACAGGTCTATTTGGAATCACGAGCTTTTGGAGCGCTGCTCCTTCATCAGGTGACTCACCTGATGAAGGAGCAGTGCTCCGAAAGCTCGTGATTCCAAATAAACCTGTTGGACTTTAACTTGGTGTTGTGAGACTTCTTACTATGAATATCCATTGAGAATCACTCAAAATGGACTTCATGTCATGCACCTATCAGTGAGCAACTTCATAGGATTGGAACCTTATGCCTGAGATCAATGTGGGGCCTGATTTGCATAATTTTAATTCTAACGTTAGTTTCCTTGCCAATAATAATCTTTCCAGTTCTCACGATCACTTGCCAGGTGATCAACTGTCCATTAAAATCCAGAAAATGATTGGCAGGATGGTCATGACGTGAGAATGAGGATCAGATCCTAGGATCAGATCACGTCCTCTGCCAGCTGTGAAACTAATGGGAATTTCGCAAAATCATCCCTTGTTTAAACAAAAGAGCTCAGATTGACAGTCCATCTGAGGCTGAGAATAACCGACTGAATATCTTTCACCACCTCCTTGAAACGCTGACATGTGATATTCTCAGCGTTTGAAAATGCACAGTTCAGAGCAGCTTCAATAGTACATATGGGTGGCACAGTGGTTAGCACTGCTGCCTCACAGCTCCAGGGACCTGGGTTCGATTCCCGGTTTGGGTGACTGTGTGGAGTTTGCACACTCTCCCCGTGTCTGCGTAGCTTTCCTCCGGGTACTCCGGTTTCCTCCCGCACTCCAAAGATGTGCGGGTTAGGTTGATTGGCCATGCTTAATTGCCCCTTAGTGTCCCGGGATGTGTAGGTTAGAGGGATTAGCGGGGTAAATATGTGCGGTGGCGGGGATAGGGCCTGGGTGGAATTGTTGCCAGTGCAGACTCGATGGGCCGAATGACCTCCTTCTGCACTGTAGGGTTTCTATGATTGCTATGATTTCTATGATATGTGAGGTTGCATGTGTTCATTTGATGTCCTTACTCCACCTGGATTAGAACCATGTTCAAAAATCTCTTCCTCAACTAACTCTATTAAAATAAAAATGGATTCACAGGTCATGTGTCATGTCACTGTTTGTGGGATCTTGGTTGTGTGCAAAATGGCCGCCACGTTTGTTTGAGAAACAATAGCCACCCCATTTAAAGTGATTCATTGGAATTGAAGTGCTGTTTAGACATTTACCAAGTGATAAGGTGCTGCATAAACGCCGGGCTAAACAAAAATCAACAGCCAGCAGAGAGAAAAAAATGTGACTCCATTCAATAGTTTTAAAATGAGTAGTGATGATGATCTTCAATTTTAAACCAGCCGTGGTGCATTGTATTGTGAATGTATACACTGCCGCTATTGTAATTGAATTTTTAATTGGATAAGAATCTATTTCCATTTCAACTTGATTCCTTTCTCTGGGACACAAAACGCTTCTGCCTGATTTACCTTTTCGACTGTGCTGATTGAATGTAATTATCTCAGAATTCTCAGTTTGATTTAATTGCATTATTGTCGTTCAGTGGATGCTGATTATTGCCCCCCAAAAAAAGCGCTCAGATACAAAAACGGTGACTGATTTATTGATTTCTGAAAGCGGCTGAAAATTGATGAGCAAGTTGTCAGCTACTGCAACTCCATCTGAAAAGGGGCAGTGTTACCATGGTGAGTAATATGGCATGATGTTGCCATGGTGAAGTATTTGGTGCAATACATAATCATTTTGCTGATGGGATCTGGGCGCTAGAGGCTATTTTTGAATCCTTGTTTTAGTTGGAAAATAATAAAACGGAGTCATCTGTGGGCATCTGATTCATTATTTAATTTCTCTCCCCGATTGTTTGCAAAAAATACTCTCAAACGTGCCATCACTGCCCCTTTCAGGGTCAATGTTCTGAGTCATTCAGTTGAGTTGTAAACTGTGACCTCTCTTTGTTTCCAGCCCCTTACTGTAGTCCACCAAGCCCTCCTAGGCATGGCACAGTTCACACTCAAACTGGAGGGTTACCCGGTAGCACAGTGCGATTCAGCTGCGATCCAGGCTATCGGCTAATTGGGCAGGGCTTTGCGACATGTTCTCGGTCCCCTCAAGGCTGGTACGACTGGAACACCATTCCTCCTCTTTGTCAAGGTAAGGAAATGATCCCACTCACCCCATGAGAGCCCTACATCTGTCATGTCCAGGTATCTCAATCTTCACTTAGGGAAATCGATGGAGAAAGGGAAATTGAAAGAAAAGACAGGAAAATCTATCTTGATCTGATCCTAGTTCTTACAGGGATTTCAATCCACAGCCAGAGAAGAATATATTAGAGAGTCCTTCAAATGACTTTTGACAGTTTGTTATCTGTATTCAATGAAAATGGTGGGCCACAAAAAGACAGTGGCCTTGTGTTTCTGTTAGGAACCCAGTCAGCAAATCCTGAATGCATTGAAGACGACACCAATCTGGCTGAGGTGAAGTTTCCAGGCAAACTCATTAAGATATGTCCAAATGTAAAATCTCCTACTAATCTGTACAGTTAAGCAACATGCTCAAATATAGCTGTGACTGGGATAAGACCAGAGGGTTCGATAACACTGAGGGTAAGGAAAAGGAATTCTCCTTCCGAGTGTGGTTGGGGACCACAAGGTTAGCAGCATTTGCCCTGCAAACCTTTCAGAACTTTGCACAGATCTGATTTATATGACTCTGAACAGTTGGCTTATTTAATGATCATGGGTTTGTTTCTGCTGCAATTAGTTTAAAAACCCTGAGGCAAAGGTTGGTCAGTTACAACAATTGACTGCTGGTCAGGTGATGAACCACTGGAATCATGTGACCATGGGTGCTTGTCTCCTTGACATCCCGGACACATTGGGTGGAATTGTCCCGTCCCGCCCGCCACGGGAATCGTAGCAGGCGAGACACGGACCATGCAAAAGTTCGTTGACCTTGAGCAGGACCTTCCGGCCCTAGGGTGAGAATGGGCGGAAAATCCTGCCCATTGTGATGAGCCCCCTCCGAGTAAAGACAAATGGTGGAAATTTGCATTTTGACCTGAGGTATGGCATTGAATTCTTCAGGCAAACTAACATAAAAACAATAGATTACTTGGGCATAAAGTTTGCTCACTTATGCTTAAAATTCCATGATCTTTTGCTTTATTGATTTGATTTCACGCAGATTAAACTGTTACTTGAGTGGGAATGATGTAGAAACTCCAATCGAATAGTATAGAAATATCCACAATATCCATGTTAAAAATAACTTTACAGCAAGATTGTTTACAGACAATGCAGTTGTGTGGCCCCTTTAAGGGGTAGTTGTTTGTGGGTTACATGACCATGCATATACAAACAAGCTCAGTACAGATACAAGTCTAGTCGCTCCGACGGGCAGCACAGTGATTAGCACTGATGCCTCATAGCGCCAGGGTCCCGGGTTCGATTCTGGCCTTGGGTAACCGTCTGTGTGGAGTTTGTAAGTTCTTCCCATGTCTGTTTGGGCTTCCTCTGGGTGCTCTGGCTTCCTCCCGCACCCCAAAGATGTGCAGGCTAGGTCGATTGGCCATGCTAAATTGCCCCTTAGTGTCAGGGTGATTAGCAGGATAAACATGTGGGGTTATGGGAATATGGCCTGGGTGGGATTGTTGTCGGTGCAGGCTCGATGGGCTGAATGGCCTCCTTCAGTATTGTAGGGATTCTATGACTCCTGGGATCACACTGAAAGTGCCCTCTCATCACGACCTGTGTCTAACATTCAATACCGGGTTTTAGGGCATAGGTCCTGGGAGGAGGGAACCTTCAGTGTGAACACGGGAGTTAGTGGGAATAGACCTGTATCTGTACTGAGCTAGTTTGTATCTCGTTTAAATATCCTTCAAGAAATCATCATTGTGATTCAAAGCTTCCTCGTCTTGATGCTTCACGCTACAATAGAGAGCTTCTCAATTTTGATGTTTAATTTTCATATTACCCATTCTTTAATATTTCGCACATGAGGGTTTGTGGTCCAATGCAAATACAAATTGAAGTGATTCAAACCAATGTTTCTTTTTATTTGTTTGTTCTCTTTATGACTGTATTTTCTTCCCTAATACTATCTGTGCTCTCAGGGTTTTAGTCCCCTACATGGTAACTGCTGTTGACAGCCACAAACATTTTCAAGCACCAGTTAGAGTTGATGGTTCATCACACAAGGTTGCTTTTCTTTCTCAGAGCACCTAGTCTTAATCCTGTATCTCCTTCTGTTCATATAAACAAAATTGAGACCTTAATTTGTAGAGAATGGTGAATGGATAATGGGGGCGATCTTACCATTGCACCCCGCTGGCCAATGGGTGGGGTGAGCCAGTAAGATCACACGTGCTGAGAAATCCTGTTTGCACCCGATTTCTCACCTCTCATGATTTTACTGGCACTGAATATCCGGTGCGGCCGTGAGGCTGAATATGTTTTAAAAATGTATTTTAATGTTCATTTAAATGTAATTCACGAGCTCAGAGCAGAATCATCCGGGCTCATTTGCCTCTGTGGCCTTGTTGGAGAAGTTTCTCTCTGGCGAGGATCACGTCCAGTCCCCCATTAACAGGGACCAGCTGTGATGGCTTTGCTGGTAGAACTGGAGGCCATTGAGGCGCCCCTGAGAAGTCAGGGGCAAGGGGGGGGGGGGGGGCACCTTGGGCAGTGCCAGCCTGGCACTCTGGCAGTGCCCACCGGCCACCAGGATGTGTCAAGGGTTCAGGGCCAGAGGGAGGTTTGGCTTACTGGGGGGCAGGGCCAGATCAGGGGTGGGCCATTCGGTGGGGGGAGGGAAACCACTGCGCACTCTGCACAGTGATCAGTGAGGAGGGGGGGCGCTGCGCACTCTGCACAGCAATCGGTGGGTGGAAGGAGGGAGGGACTGCTGCTGCTCTGCAACGGTGATCAGTGGGGGGCGGTTGGATGGCAATCATTGCACCCAAAGGTGGGGATCCCCAACAGCCACTGAACTTGTCAGTAGCGCAGGGGCATGGTGGGGGCGGGGGGGGGAGGGGGGGCTGCTGGGCCACGGCGGGGGGGCGGGGGGGGTGGCTGCTGGGCCACAGAGGCTGGCTATAGCAGCAGAGCATTGACACGTCTCTTCTGCTCTCAGAGCACAGAAATCTGCACATGCGCAATGGCCCCCCCACGCTACTATCAGCTGGCTTTCTGGTCATTTAGGCCCTGCTCGCTCCCCCTACTGGTGGAAAACAGATCGAGGGTTTTTTTTTTATTGCACAGAATGCATCAGATTCGCCAGGTGGCTTTGCCAAAAAACAAGGATCTGAAACTTTCCTGTTTTCACACACTCTGGACTTAGGATTTTGTTGCTAAGATCACCCCCAACGTGTGTATTTGACCACTGGGTGTGACAATGCATTGACCAGTGGCAATGCACTGAGCCAGCAATGTGCTGTGCCACACAATGCTATCACCTTTAGTCTCCCCCTTTGTGTTACAGCAGCAGCATTATGTATATCGATGAAACTGTTAATATTGATGCACATTAAACTTCAAACAAACCTGACGCATGTTCCTTTTCAGCCATTTCCTGTGGTGTTCCAAAAGCCCCCGTGAACGGGACAGTCTTTGGGAGAGAGTACACTCTCGGAACGAGGGCCATCTATCAGTGTAATGAAGGATATAGATTACAATCTGGTGATCAGTCAACTGCTGTCTGCCAGGAAAATGGAAAATGGAGCAACAGCGATAGTCCTCCACAATGTGTGGGTGAGTGTGCCATTGAGAGCTCTGCTTCACAGCTTCCAACAACAAATCACCACGTGAGTGAAGGAGAAGGGCAGATTGATCTGCATTCCAGGGGTTCGATCGTGCAACTGGTTAGGCTTTCAACATATTCTGGCACAGGATTCTATCTGCCTATCTGTCAGTCTCTCTCTCTCTCTGATCACACCTGCCCTATTGACTGATTGTATCTTCCCTAACCGGCCAGGATTCTCCAGCCATTCACGCCGTCAGGGTTCTTCAGTCCCGCTGCTGTGAAAGGAGATGTGGCTGAGCGCCAAATTCCCCATCCACGCTTGCAGCGGCGGCAGGGCGTGAATGGCCAGATAATTTTGGCCAAGGTCATCATTCATTGGCCCTGAAAATTCCCCCATGTGACCGATCGAACCCTAAGGAAGATATCTGACCATTTCCTAAATGGTATGAAACTGGGAACTGTGAAGAAGCAAAGGTTAAGGGGACCTAAATACAGAATCACTAAAAGCTAGTGTTCAGGCATAATAAGAGAATGAAAATAGCTAATGTCGGTGGCACGGTAGCACAGTGGTTAGCACTGCTGCTTCACAGCTCCAGGGACCTGGGTTTGATTCCTGGCTTGGGTCACTGTCTGTGTGGAGTTTGCACATTCTCCTCGTGGCTGCGTGGGTTTCCTCCGGGTGCTCCGGTTTCCTCCCACAGTCCAAAGATGTGCGGGTTAGGTTGATTGGCCATGCTAAAATTGCCACTTAGTGTTCTGAGATGCGTAGGTTAGAGGGATTAGCGGGTAAATGTGTAGGGATCTGGGGGTAGGGCCTGGGTGGGATTGTGATCGGTGCAGACTCGATGGGCCAAATGGCCTCTTTCTGCACTGTAGGGTTTCTATGATTCTATGATCTTGGTCTTTATTTCAAGAGGATTGGAATAAAAAGGAATGGCTGTTATTTTACAGTTACATGCACTTCTGATGAGACCACATTTAGTGTAAAGCATCCAAATCGGGGCATTGTACTTCAGGAAGGATCCCCTGGCCTTGGAGCCGTGCAATGCAAATTCACCAGCCAGCATGTTACTGGGGCTAAAAAGGGTTCAGTTATAAGTCAGAAGTCTCACAACACCCAGGTTAAAGTCCAACATGTTTATTTGGTATCATGAGCTTCCGGATCACTGCTCCTTCACCAGGTGAGTCACCTGATGAAGGGGCAGCGCTCCGAAAGCTCGTGCTACCCAAATAAACTTGTTGGACTTTAACCTGGTGTTGTGAGACTTCTTACTGTGCTTAGCCCAGTCCAACGCCGGCATTGCCACATTGCTTCAGTTATAAGGACAGATTCCAAAGACTGTGCACATATCCACTTGAGTATAAAAGATGTAGAGGTGACCATTGACATGTTTAAGCTTATTAAAAGAATTGATCGATTAGGCTGAGAGAGAGAGATTGTTTCCGCTGATGGGATCCAGACAAGACAGCAAAACATTAAAATGAGAACAAATGACTTCACCACACAAAGGGCACCAAAATCTACAAGTATCCCTCTGCTGCCCCCCACCCTCAAAGAAAAGGATAGAATAATTAAACATTTCAAAACTAAGATTGATAGATTTTTATTAGGCAAGTGGATTAAAGGTTACAGAACCAAAGCAGTTACGATACAGATTCACCATGATCTCATTGAATAATGGAACAGGCTTAAGGGTCAGAATCGTCTACTCTGTCCTGCTCATTCCCCATTAAAAGAATTCATAGGCTGTGCTGCAATGAAGGGTTTGGGCTGAAAATTTCACACTAACTGATCCACCTGTGGAATCTTTTCCTAACCTCATCATAATCATTGTTTGGTATGGTTATCTTAAATTTGTAATGTCACATTGTCATATTACTTAATCACTGGAAAAGATAACTTTAGAATCATAGAGGATTGCAGCATGGAAACAGGCTCTTTGGCTCAACCTGTCCATGTCACCTTTTTTTTTAACCAGTAAGCTAGTCCCAATTGCCCGCATTTGGCCCATATCCCTCTATACCCATCTTACCCATGTAACTGTCTAAATGCTTTTTAAAAGACAAAATTGTACCCGCCTCTACTACTACCTCTGGCAGCTTGTTCCAGACACTCACCACCATCTGTGTTAAAGAATTGCCCCTCTGGACCCTTTTGTATCACTCCCCTCTCTCCTTAATGTGGCGATGCCAGCATTGCTCTGGGGTGGGCACAGTAAGAAGTTTCACGACATCAGGTTAAAGTCCAACAGGTTTATTTGGCAGCACGAGCTTTCGGAGTGCTGCGCGACTCACCTGATGAAGGAGCAGCTCTCCGAAAGCTTGTGCTACCAAATAAACCTGTTGGACTTTAACCTGGTGTTGTGAGACTTCTTACTGCTCTCACCGTAAACCTATGCCCTCTAGTTTGAGACTCCCCCACCTTTGGAAAAAGATGTTGACTATCTAATTGATCTATGCTCCTCATTATTTTTTAGACCTCTATGAGATCACCCCGAAGTCTCCTACGCTCCAGGGAAACAAATCCCAGTCCATCCTGCCTCTCCTTACAACTCAAACCATCAAGTCTTGGTAGCATCCTAGTAAATCTTTTTTGCACTCTTTCTAGTTTAATAATATCCTTTCTATAATAGGGTGACTAGAACTGTACACAGTATTCCAAGTGTGGCCTTACCAATGTCTTGTACAACTTCAACAAGACGCCCCAACTCCTGTATTCAATGTTTTGACCAATGAAACCAAGCATGCCTAATGCCATCTTCACCACTCTGTCCACTTGTGACTCCACTTTCAAAGTGCTATGAACCTGTACCCCAGATCTCTTTGTTCTATAACTCTCCCCAACGCCCTACCATGAACTGAGTAAGTCCTGCCCTGGTTCAATCTACCAAAATGCATCATCTTGCATTTATCTAAATTAAACTCCGTCTGCCACTCATCAACCCACTGGCCCAATTGATCAATATCCCGTTGCAATCCTAGATAACCTTCTTCACTGTCCACTATGCCACCAATCTTGGTGTTATCTGCAAACTTACTAACTATGCTTCCTAAATTCATGCAGAAGGAGTTAATTCTACCCATTCTGTCTCTGGTAACTATTTGAAAAAGCTATCCAATTATTCCCACTATTCAGCTCTTTGTCCACAGCCCTGGGAATTTCTCCTTTCCAAGCATATTTTTGGTTTGAAAGTTATTGCAGAATCTGTTTCCATCACCTTTCCAGGCAGTGCATTCCATTCATAAGTTTTAAAAGGTAAAGTGGCCATAGTCCCAGGTGACAGGTGGTGATTTTAACCTGAGGATTAGCACAATTCAGGCCAGGGGCAAGTTGAGGTTTATGAATAACTCAGCCGATACGGGAATTTAACCTGTGCTCTTGGCATTGCTCTGCGTCATTAACCAGCCACCTGAGTTAACAGACCCCCATTCATAAGAACTTGCTATGTAAAGAAAAGATTGCTTTCATCTCTGGATTTTTGCTAATTATCTTAAATCTGTGTCCTCTGGTTACTGACCCTCCTCCATGTGGAAGCAGTTCCTTTCCATCCACTCTGTCCAAACCTCCTCATAATTTAGGACATAGCTAAGAATTCTCTCCTTTCTCTTGATCTTGTTTAATTCTTGGTGAAACATTTTTTTTCAAAATACATTTTTGTTTGTACTTACACTGGGAGTTACCTTCTAATTGTCTCATCAGTCTTTCCTTGTTGCAATTATTAACAAATGTCTATTCCAATTAAGATGTGAAATGTAGAATTATACCCCCCCACCACCACCACCTTCCAGCCTTGATGCAATAAAGCGTCTTGTTAAGATTACATAGCTGAAGTCTTTGTGAATTAACTCACTTTGAGTTGACAAAGAGTTGCTTCTACTCAGATTATTGACAAAGCCTGGAAAATAACCATTAAACAAATGGAAACTATTTTTTGCAGCAGCTGCCATGTGTGCGGAATGAATGTGCTTCAACGAGTTATCAAAAGCTTTAATCAACTCAAAATTTGTCAGCAAAGTACCATTTATTAAGTGGGCTGGTTTAAGAATGCCTCATGATGAAGAATGTGGCAGGTATTTTCCAGGCAAAATTAGGACAGGAAGAACAACCTTATACCTGCATAAGCACCTTTTGTGGTCCCATGACATCCCAAAATGCTTCATAGGTAATGAAATATCTATTTCCAAAATACCTATTCCGAAATACCCATGCCCGAAACTCATGCTGGTTAGGTGCATTAACCATGCTAAATTCTCCCTCAGTGTACCCGAACAGGTGCTGGAGTGTGGCGACTCGGGGATTTTCACAGTAACTTCATTGCAGTGTGAATGTAAGCCTACTTAAGACACTAATAAATAAACTGAAATATAGTCAGAGCTGTTAAGTAGGGGGAAAAAGGGGGGTGTCGGTGGTCTAGCGGTATGATCACTCGACTATTAATCCAGAAATTTAGTTAATGCTCTGGGGACTTGGGTTTGAATCCTGCCACGGCAGGTGGTGGAATTTAAACTCAATTTAAAAAAAATCTGAATTTAAGGATCTACTGATGGCCATGAAACCATTGTTGATTGTCGGAAAAACCCATCTGGCTCACTAATGTCCTTTAGGGAAAGAAATCTGCCACCCTTACCTGGTTTGGCTTCCATGTGATTCCAGAGCCACAGCAAGGTGGTTGACTCTCAACTGCCCTCAGGCAACCAGGGATGGGCAATAAATGCTGGCCAGCCAGCAATGCCCATGTCCCATGAATGAATAAAATAAAAATACCATTATCAACCATCTTATTGAGGGATGCCAGTGCTGAGAATGGAACTGCTTGCTCCACTCATGTTCGTGGCAAGCACTTCCAGGTCACCTTAGTGAAATAGAGCATTCTTAGCTTTTCCATACCGCACCATTGCCATTCATTCATCAGATAATTAATGCTCAGTTATTGCAAGAGATCTGCTGTATGGTCCCGTCATCAATGGGAGCTATATGAGGAATGTGCGACTCTCTCAGTCTGAAAGAGAGGGGAATCTTTCATTCAAGAATTTGTGGGGTGCATTCATGAGGTAGAATTTAAAAAGAAAGAACAAAAGTAAATTAATAGATTGCAATATCTTTCTTATTTACTGTAAATCATAATGGGGTATTGACAAATCTTGAAATCACAGAGAAGGTTCATTTTAATTCTTGAATGATCAACATGACAACCGATCAGAAAATTGCATAACTCTGCGAGTAATGAAGTGATAAACTGCTATTGATTGTTGTTCAACCTATATTGTTCCAGCTGTGACATGTCCTGAAGTTAATAGTATCCGTGTGGAGCACGGGGACTGGAAGCTGCTATACGGAAACCCAAATCAATATGGAGCCCAAGTGATTATCATTTGTGACCCAGGGTATTACCTGCAAGGACTTAGGGCCATCAGCTGTCAGGCTAATGGGACGTGGAATGTGGGAGATCAGAAGCCCAGCTGTGAAAGTAAGTATGTGATCCAGCACGCTATCACAGATTAGTGATGGAAAACATTAGACATGGTGGCTGTTTCGTCAAATCACCTTGCAATAAGAAGAATGGTTTACTTTTGATTGCTTGTTGGTCTGTTTACAGACTGAAAAAGGTTGCAGCTGCTGATTGGTATTTATGACTGACCCATCGAATGGTTTGAACTATATTAGAAATTATTACCTCGAGTCATTGATGAGCCGAGTGCTTCAATACCAGTGCTGTGGTAGGTAATCCTTGCACAGTGGCACAGTAATTGGCACTGCTGCCTCACTGTGCCAGGGACCCAGGTTCGATTCCTGGCTTGGGTCACTGTCAGTGTGGAGTTTGCACTTTCTCCGTGTCTGCATGGGTTTCCTCCCACAGTCCAAAGGTGTGCAGGTTAGGTGAATTGGCCATGCTAAATTCTCCCTCAGTGTACCTGAACAGGTGCCACAGTGCGGCGACTCGTGGATTTTCACAGTAACTTCAATGCAGTGTTAATGTAAGCCTACTTGTGACACTAATAAATAAAATAAATAAGTAAATCCAAGAAAGGAGGATTCCTGATCCACAGTCTGGGATGTAGGTGACCATAGCTAGACAGCATTTAGCACTAAAGTTACCTTTCACATTCATGGATTAAGGAAGGAAAAGATGGCCAAGTTCATCATTGTCCTGTCAGCTTTCTGTCAGTGTGTGCGTGTGTCGGGGGGGGAGGGGGGGTCTCCACAGTCCAACAGGCTGTTCACACATCCTGAATGGTGGCATGGACAATGATCCCTATATTCATGGGGAAGCAGAGAGGGAGGCCGGATACGTATCTGAAAGACAAGAAACCAGGAAATACAAGGAAGGCAAAGATCCTGTCAAATTTAACGTCTGGACTTCATTGGTCTCTTTTTTTAAACTCCTTTCCCACTGGGCAGCCAACCAGATTGAGAGACTAGCACAGTGGTTGGCACTGCTGCCTCATAGTGCCAGGGACCCGGGTTCGATTCTGGTGTTGAGTGACTGTCCGTGTGGAGTTTACACGTTTTCCCGTGTCTGCATGGGTTTCCTCCAGGGGCTTTGGTTTCCTCCCACACTCCAAAGATGTGCAGGTTAGGTAGATTAGTCCTGTTAGATTGCCCCTTAGTGTCTCGAGATGTGTAAATTAGGTGGATTAGCCTTGGAAAATGTACAGGGTTATGGGGATCGGGTGGAAGGGGGGTAAGCCTGAGTAAGATGCACTTGCCTCTGGGTCTGTACTCGATGGAGTGCAGATGGATGAGGGGGGAATCTATTGAAACTTACATAATAATGAAAGGCCTGGATAGAGTGGATGTGGGGAAGATGTTTCCATTAGTAGAGGAGACTGGGATCCGAAGGCACAGCCTCAAAGTAAAGGAGAAACCCTTTAGAACTGAGATGAGGAGGAATTTCTTCAGCCAGAAGGTGGTGAATCTGTGGAATTCATTGCCACAGAAGGCTGTGGAGGCCCAGTCATTGAGTGTATTTCAGGCAGGGTAGATAGGTTCTTGATTGGTAAATGGCTCCAAGGTTACAGGGAAAAAGCAGGAGATTGGGGTTGAGAAACTTATCAGCCATGATTGAATTGCAGAGTAAACTCAATGGGCTGAATGGCCTAATTCTGCTCCTATAACTTATGGTCTGTTTCGAAGAGTCAGTGCAGACTCGATGGGCCAAGTGCTTTTCTTCTGTACTGTGGGAATTCTCTGATGCTATGACAATCGCTGGAATCTGATGAAGATTGTAGGTTGGTGGTGCTTTGGGGTGATTATACATCAGTGAGGGTGGAGGGATTCAGGGAAATGTCGCTTTTCATTCGTTCCTGATTGAAAGTTTTGGTAAGCCAAGGTAGCGAAGCTGTCAAATGCTACCTTTAACTTTAACAGCAGGCAGATATCATTTATATGCTTTTAAAATGTCAAACTATATACCCGGAGCACTTGGCTGATTGGCCAGACCAGTTTTGAGGTTGACCCAGTTCTTTTGTAAGGTCAGGAGCCCTTGTCATCCAGTTCCATCATTATATCATCAGTATATCCTCTTCAAGCATTAGTATCTCAATGAAAATAAGTTCACCAAGATAAAGACAGAGAGGGGGGGGGGTCTTAAAATGAACTTTAAGGCTAAAATTTTCCAGCCCCATCCCCCCTCCCACAGCAGAGACTGTTTGCCATCGGCTGCCAATGGGATCTTAGAGTCCCGCAAATGTCAATGGTAATTTCCCTGACTCGCCCGTCACACCAGGGAATCTGCGGCGGGGGTCAGTTTTGACAGGATCCGAAGAAAATCCAATTCTTCATTGCTGTAATTCATTCTTAAATATGTATTTAGTGTACACTCCTCTATTCCATATCCAGAACAAAAAGTTATTGGCAGGCTGAAACTATGAAAGTGAAAATGATTCCAGTTAATTTGTGACAAAGCATGTTTAACGTGGAAATGGAATTTCTCTACTATTCTTACACGTTTGTTAAATCAGTACCAATGTTTTTATACAGAGGGTGGTGAGTGCCTGTAACACACTGCCAGGGGTGGAAACAGATACAATAGCAATGTTTAAGAGGCATCTTGATGCATACATAAATAAGGAATAGAGGGATATGGACCGCGTAGAGGCAAAAGGTCTTTAGTTTAGAAAGGTGTCATGTGTCAGTTAAGGATTGGTGGGTGTAAGTGCCTGTAAGTGCCAGGTTGAAGGGCCTGTTCCTGTGCTGTACTGTTCTTTGTTCCTTTATTGGTGTGTTAATCAGCATCAGGAGAAATTGGACACAAACTTGTTAACCAGTTCACCATATATATGTCAGAGCTTTCATGGATGGCAGACATTTCCCAAAATTGTCTGTCTTTTGGTCTTATGTTTGCAAAATGCCACGAGGGTTCTGACTAATTAAGTTTTACTTTAAGGAATGCATTCACATCAAATCACTTTAGGATGATTTCTGTGTTCACCATCTGGACAGTAAGTTGGCAGGGCAGACCAACTGATAACAGATGATACAAAGCTGGGTGAGAAGGTGAGCTGTGAGGAGGATGCAGGGATGCTTCAGTGCGATTTGACCAAGCTGAGTGAATGGGCAAATACACACCAATGCAATATAATGTGAATAAATCTGAGGTTATCCACTTTGGTAGCAAATACAGGAAGGCAGATTATTATCTGAATGGTTATAGATTGAGAGAGGGGAATGTGCAATGAGACCTGGGTGTCCACGTACACCAGTCACTGAAGGTCAGCATGCAGGTGCAGCCAGGTGGTGAAGAAGGCAAATGGTATGTTGACCTGAAAGCGAGAGGATTCAAGTACAGGAGCAAGGAGATCTTGCTGCGATTACACAGGGCTTTGGTGAGACCAGACCAAGAATATTGTGTGCAGTTTTGCCCATCTTATCTGAGGAAGGATGTTCTTACTATAGAGTGAATGCAGTGAAGGTTTACCAGACTGATTCCTGGGATAGCAGGACTGGCGTATGAGGAGAGATTAAGTCGGTTAGGATTATATTCGGTGGAGTTTAGAAGAATGATGGGGGCTCTCATAGAAACCCAATAAAATTCCAACAGAACGAGACATGGTAGATGTAGGAAGGATGTTCCCGATGGCAGGGGAGTCCAGAACTAGGGGCCACAGTCTAAAGATATAGGGTAAACCATTTAGGACTGAGAGGAGAAATTTCTTCACCAAGAGAGTGGTGAAATGTGTGGAATTCACAACCACAGAAAGCAGCTGAGGCCAAAACATTGTATTTTTTCAGGAAAGAGTTAGATATAGCTCTTGGGGCTAAAGGGATCAAAGGATATGGGAGGATGGTGGGGTCAGGCTATTGAGTTGGATGATCGGTCATGATCATAATGAATGGCAGAGCAGGCTTGAAGGGCCGAATGGGCTACTCCTGCTCTGATTTTCTATGTTTCTATCATGCCTCAATTTAAACATTCCCTTTTTTGTTTTCAAATTCCTCTATGGGCTTAACTTTCCCCACCTCATTGTGCCATACAACCCGATGAGATCTCTGTGCTCCTCTGGTTTGAGCATCTTGTGTGTTTGTGATCTAGATTGCTCCATTTGTAGCAGTGACATTGTCAGCGGCCTAGGCTGTGAACACTCAAATTCTCTCCGTGTACCTCTCTGCTTCTCTAAGACACGCCTTGAAACCTACCACATGAACCGACCTTTTGGTCACCTCTCTGAACATCTCCTTTATAACAACAGAGCAAATTAGAAATGCGCAGTAGGTGAAGAGATCTGTGAAGAGAGTTCACCTTCAGGTCATTCATGACCTTTCATTAGACCTTTATCTCCCCACAGATGCTGCTGGACCTGCTGAGTATTTCCAGCAGTTTCTGGTTTTATTTCCGATTTCCAGTGCCAATGGGATATTTTGCTTTTGTACGAATAACTCCATATATGATTTGGTGTCACACTTTAGTTGATTATGCTCCTGTAAAGTACCTTCTCTCATTCTGCAATGTTAAAGATGCTTGCAGGTTGCAGGTCATTTTTCGTTTGTTTGTAGTAAGGGGAGTGACTCCTCATTATGTCTTTCACACAGCTTGGGTGGGATTCTCTCAAAATAATTTTAAGTGCTGAATTTGCGTAAAAACTGGAATAAATCCCACTGTTTTTTTCAATGGGATTTTCAAAATGAATCTCCCACACTGAGCGCTGCAGAGTGCACTGGCATGAATCTCATTAAAAAGCTGTGGGCGGGACCTATTCCCGCTGGAGAGGCCGGCAGCATAGCGCTGAGCGGGTTTCTGTGCATGTCAAAGTGGAGATCGATGCATGTGCAGTAACACTGCACTGCCAGCTCAATCACTGGCCAGACCCACGACTCTGCACTGCTGGCCGTGCGACCCACCCTCCCCCCACCACCTGATCGCTGGCCTCCTGGCCAGCCTCAGACACCCAGCCCCCCCATCCCCCGGGGCCCCCTTCAATCTCCAACCCCTCCCCCCCCAAGAAGTCCCAATCTCCCAATTCCCGCCACTGGCAGCCCCGATCTGCCCCGCAGCCCTGACTGCCCCCCTCCCGCCACAGCCCTGACCTCTTTCTCTTCCTCCTCCCCCCCTCCCCGCGACCCCGATGTCCAGCTCCGATTGCTGGCTCTCTGTCACCAAGCCCAAGTGCAGAGTGGACACCCCCATCAATCTCCCCTCTGCGGGGGACAGGGGGGGAGGGGGTTGGAGGTTGGGAAGCTGCTATACGGAAACCCAAATCAATATGGAGCCCAAGTGATTATCATTTGTGACCCAGGGAATTCTGGAAGATCAAAACCAATGCATCCCCCAACTTTTTTTTTAAAACCCTGGGATGCAGACCATCACTTCCAGCAGATTTGGCAGCCTTTCGCCCAATAATTTCTCTTGGATTATTTCATTACTAATGCTAATTTCTTTAAATTCCAAATTCTCACTGGTCCCTTGGTTCCCAATTACTTCTGGAATGCTTTTTGTATCTTCCACCATGAAGACAGATACTATATATTTGTTTAATACCTCTGCCATTTCCTCATTCAACATTATAATTTTTCCTCTCTCTGCCTCCAAGGATCCCACGTTTGCTTTAGTTTATCTCTTCATTTTTAAATAACTGTAGAAGCTTTTACAATCTATTTTTAGATTTCTTCCATGTTTACTCATCATATTTTCTCCTTCTTAGTCTTTTATTGAACTCTAAAATCTTACCGTTGCTGACCTTTATTATTCACTATGGCAAATTTATGAACCTCTTCCTTTAACCAAGTCTATCTTGAACACATATTGTTCACCACAATTGGTCCACTTTTCCTGTTTTTTATTCCTTAAGGGAGCATGTATTCATTGCATATTATGAATTAATTCTTCACATGTTTACTGTTGCTTATCTAGTTTTTATATCTTTTAATCTGATTTCTCAAAATACATTCACCAACTCGCCGCTCATACCCTTTAGACAAACCTTTGTTCTGGAGTGATATTAGTTCATAAACAAACTCACCAGGATGGAAATAGGCTTGATTCATGTCTGCACGTGTTCTCTCCACCCTCAGATATACAATCAACGAATCCCTACAATACAGAAGAGGCCATTCAGCCCATCAAGTCCGCACTGACTCTCTGAAAGAGCGTCTTACGCAGGCCCACCACACTGCCCTATCCCCATACATTTATCATGGCTAATCCACATTTTTGGACACTCAGGTGCAATTTAGCATGGCCAATCCATCTCACTTGCACGTCTTTGGACTATGGGAGGAAACCGGAGCACCTGGGGGAATCCATGCAGGCACTGGGAGAACGTGCAAACTCCACACACACACACACACACACACACACACACAGTGATGCAGTGAGGCAGCAGTGCTAACCACTGTTGCCACCATGCTGCCCTGACTAGTTGGCCTGTTTATCTTGCACAAAGTTGTGTTGCAACAATGCTATTGTGTTAATTATTAATGCAATCAATATTATTCCTATTGTATTCATGCTGATATTGCAAACACAAGATCTGCTGCATCTATTTCTCAAATATCTATATTATTCATTCAAAATATTTTGAACAGAATGCCAGACAACCTCCTTGGATGAGAGGTTAGACAGAGTGCGAGGTCTTGGGAGGTTAAAGTTGCTCCAAAGTGGCATATCTGAGGAGGGAATTTTGAAACCAAGTCAATTGTCTGAGGTAGAGGCTATAAATTGCCACCTAACAAGGCAGGTCTACTGAACTTCAGTCCACTGCTAATGATTGACTGACCAGACTGGCTCACCACTCGGTCTACTCCTGCAGGTTTTATCAGTGGAGTTTATCCTCCACTGATTATCTCTGCAAGCCTAACACTTAGGATGGTAATAATTGAGCAAAGAGGACAAAGCATGCTTACACGCGGAGGCAAACGGCATGGTTTGTGATGTTCTCTGTCCAACACATTTGGGATCCCGAAACCTTGGTTCTGCCTCCCTGCTCTGAAATGTTCGAAAATGGTGTCATTCTAGGGCAAACCATCCACATTGGACAAAATGTAATTCTAAATGTTATTTGGTTGGTAAACATTTAAACATGGCTGTGTCAGACTTCCAGCTGACCAGAAAATAGTGAAGGGAAGTGTTTTACAGATGTTGAATTGCTAAAATGAATTAATCCCTTTTGTAACTCTTCAGTAATCTCATGTGGAGAACTGCCATTTCCTCCAAATGGCAATAAGATGGGAACGTTAACGATATACGGAGCGACTGCCATATTTTCCTGTAATACCGGATACACAATGGTAGGATCCCGGGTGCGGGAATGCAAGGCCAACGGGCTGTGGAGTGGAATGCAAGTGAAATGTCTCGGTCAGTATTTACGTAGCAGTGTGAAAAACCCTCTATCTTGAGAGGTTTTTGCTCAGCAGATTTTGCTTGTTGATATTTGTGCGGAAGTTAGTGACAAAGAAAAATTTCAGTAAATACTAGTGAAACGTAGTTTAGCAATTGCCTGTGAAATTTTGCAATTAAGTGTGTGTGTTAAGCAAAGAGCTACTGGTCACTAATTCCAAGATGATCAAGTTGACAAGTTTAACATCTATAGATTTGGAGGTTTCCCTTTATTTCATTGAATTCCAGTAATGTGAAGATTCAGATACAGTACCTGGGATTAATCCTGGTACCTGGTGGCACAGTGGTTAGCGCTACTGCCTCACAGCATCAGGGACCTGGGTTCGATTCCCGGCTTAGGTCACTGTCTGTGCGGAGTCTGCACTTCCTCCCCGTATCTGTTTTCTTCGGGTGCTCCAGTTTATGCCCACAGTCCAAAGGACGTGCTGGTTAGGTGAATTGGCCATGCTAAATTCTCCCTCAGTGTACCCGAACAGGCACCGGCGTGTGGCGACTGGGGGATTTTCCCAGTAACTTCATTGCAGTGTCAATGTAAGCCGACATGTGACACTAATAAATAAACTTTGCCTACACAGAGCAGCTAAGTTCTAATTGTAAAGATGAGTTCCCAGATTAACCCTCCTGACTTATCACATTACAAAATTACTGCACCGGGACAGGAAAATACTAAAACTTGTCAACATGCTCAGCAGCAACTTGTAAAGTCTCTTCATGTAAGAAGTTAAAAGGCAACTATTGTTCCTTATCCTCTTTGAATTCTGTCCTTGAGTTGAAATCAATTACACCATATACGTTACTGATTGCAGCTTTTATTTTGCTTCAGCTGGTCACTGTGGGATGCCCAAGCCCATTGTCAATGGTCAGATAATTGGAGAGAACTTTAATTATCGTGGGACAGTGGTGTATCAGTGCAGTCCAGGTTTTCGCTTGATTGGAACTTCAGTCCGAATTTGCCAGCAGGACCACAAGTGGTCCGGCCGATCGCCTGTATGTGTGCGTAAGTATTGCTTCAGAATGTGATTTAATAATCAATGAAAAGAAACGGTGTGCCTCTGGTGAAGCTATTCTGTTTCTCTTCCTTTGCTACTAATCAAAATGTCAAGTCAACTGTTTCTTCCTTTCCTTGCTTGGTTTCTGTGTTCATTTACTTGACTCACTTGGGTAACCAATATTCTTTTTCATATAATGGGTTATTAGGCTGCACAGATGATTATTGAAGGCAAATCAGTCATCATACAGTACTTAGACACATATAGATTAATACTTAAAGGAGAAAGATATCAGAAGATATGAGTGTGGTGAACCATCGTTGGTTCCCACTGGATAGTACTGGGCCAGGGCTGGCCAGCACTATGGGAATGTATATAGGTTACTGTGGGATTGTACTAATGTTGTTGTTGGGCTAGGGTGGGATTGATACACCTGTGATTGTTACTGTTGTGGCACATCCCAGTCGGGCTCCGCCTCCTGGGAGAGGTATAAGACCCCCTGCTCGGACGGGACCCCTTCAGTCTGGGATAGTGTGTTAAAGTTCTGATAGTTCCATTGTTAGTTCATAAAAGCCTTCTTTTACCGAAGCTTTGAGCCTCGTGTCCAATTGGTGCGCATCAATTTTATTAACTAAAATTAAACTCTCGACGGAAGAAAAAAAGAAAGGAGAGTATGGAGCAAATCCTTAAGCCAGAACGTCTGATGCTAGATCCACGTGCGGTGGGCGCTTCTAACACCTTCGACCACTGGCTGAAGTGTTTTGAAGATTACCTAGCAGCCTCCGCAGCGGTCACCACAGATGATGACAGACTCCGGGTCCTCCATGCGAGGGTAAGCGACACAGTCTACCTCGCGATCCGTGCGGCCACCACTTACCCGAAGGCCCTCGAGCCTCTAAAGAAGCGCTATACGAAACCTCCTAACGAGATCCACGCTCGTTACCTCCTCGCTACACGACGTCGGCAGTCGGGCGAAACCATGGAGGACTACGCCAATGAGCTCTTGCAGCTAGCCAGGGGCTGTGACTGCAAAGCTGTGTCGGCTGAGCAGAGCATGTACGACCTCGCCCGAGATGCGTTTGTGGCTGGGGTCGGGTCTTCATACATCCGTCTCAAGCTGCTAGAAAAGGGGAATCTCAACCTGACCCAAGCCATGGAACTAGCTGAAATGCTTGAGGCGGCTTCGAAGAGCTTGGTCCTGTATCCGGAGAACCAGGTAGAGACAACGTGGCAGGAGCAGTCGCAAATCCCTCCTCGCCCCTCGGGCTTGAAGTGCAGTGTTATGGCGTGCTCCCATGTGGACCAGACGACGGCTGCAGCCCCATGCGGCCCGCGGTGCTACTTCTGCGGAGGAGCCAAACATACACGACAAAAGTGTCCCGCTAAAGCGGTAGTCTGTACCGCATGCGGTAAAAAGGGGCATTATGCGAAGGTGTGCAGATCGAAGCCCAGGAACGGCAGTGCGGCCTGTGACCCTTCGGAACGGGGATCATCACCATCGTCGTCGAAGTACTCACGGGGTTCGTCCACATGCGAGTCCAGGACGACGCCATTGCGGTCGACGGAGTCGGAGGAGGATGACCACCAGGGGTCGCTACGTTTGGAGCCCTCACCCATGTGCGATTCATGGGGGCGGCCATTTTGGTCGACGATGACCATGAGCGACCAGCAGGGGTCCTCAGCATCGACCACAGCTGCCTGCAGTGACGTTCACGGACCAACGGTGGCGTCGATCACCCTGGACCAGGCTAAGCCTCACAGGCTTGATTGTTCGATGATGGATATACAGGTAAATGATCATGCAATTTATTGTCTGTTTGACAGCGGGAGCACTGAGAGCTTTATCCACCCTGACACGGTGAAGAGATTCAACCTGCCAAACAGACAATCTCTATGGCATCAAGGTCCCGGTCTGTCGCTGTGCTAGGACGTTGTGTGGTAACTTTGAAACTTTGAAAGTGCAAGGCACAATTTACGAGCGTTTCAGGCTCCTTGTGTTGCCGCATCTTTGCGCACCAATTCTCCTCGGACTAAACTTTATGGTCCACATGAAGAGTGTGATCCTACAGTACGGTGGGCCACTCCCTTCGCTGACAGTGGGAGAACAGCTGCAGTCTCCAAATTGTCCAAAGCGCCCCGCCTGCAATCTTTCTACGTTAAAGATCACCACACCCTCTTTATTTCAGAATCTGGTACCAGGCTGCAAGCCCATCGCTACTAAAAGTAGGCGTTACAGCACTGAGGATCGGATCTTCATCAGATCTGAGGTTCAGCGACTCCTCAAAGAAGGGATCATACAGCCCAGTGTTAGTCCGTGGAGAGCACAGGTTGTGGTGGTCAAGAGCGGGAACAAACCCCGGATGGTCATTGATTACAGTCAGACCATTAACCGATATACGCAGCTGGATGCGTATCCTCTCCCGCGCATATCTGATATGGTCAATCAGATTGCGCAGTACCGGGTGTTCTCCACCATAGACCTTAAGTCCATCTACCACCAACTCCCCATTCGCCCAGAGGACCGACAATACACGGCCTTTGAGGCGGATGGTCATCTGTATAATTTCCTTAGGGTTCCATTTGGTGTCACCAATGGGGTCTCGGTCTTCCAGCGTGCTTTGGACCGAATGGTGGACCAGAACAGGCTGCAGGCTACCTTCTCGTACCTGGATAATGTCACCATCTGCGGCCGTGATCAGCAGGACCATGACACAAATCTCCAGAACTTCTTACGCACTGCATCTCGCCTGAATTTGACCTACAACAGGGAGAAGTGTGTATTCCGTACGCGCCGGTTAGCCATCCTGGGATACGTGGTGGAAAACGGGGTCATTGGCCCTGATCCAGACCGTATGCGCCCCCTTGCTGAACTTCCCTTGCCCGCTAGCGCAAAAGCACTGAGAAGATGCCTAGGCTTCTTCTCCTATTATGCGCAGTGGGTCCCCAACTACGCGGACAAAGCCCATCCGCTTATCAAGTCCACGACTTTTCCACTCACGCCAGAGGCCCAATTGGCCTTCATGGAATTGAAACATGACATAGCGAAAGCCACGATGCACGCGGTAGACGAATCCATCCCTTTTCAGGTGGAAAGCGATGCATCTGATTTCGCCCTGGCCGCCACACTTAACCAGGCGGGCAGGCCCGTCGCGTTTTTTTCCCGCACCTTCCAAGGCCCCGAAATTCGGCATTCAGCGGTGGAGAAGGAGGCCCAGGCCATTGTGGAGGCCGTCAGACACTGGCGCCATTACCTGGTGGGAAAGCGGTTCACCCTGATCACGGACCAGCGGTCCATGGCGTTCATGTTCAACAATTCACAGAGGGGCAAGATCAAGAATGACAAGATCTTGCGGTGGAGAATTGAACTCTCCACCTATAACTACGATATCATGTATCGTCCAGGGAAACTCAATGAGCCCTCGGATGCCCTCTCGCACGGAACATGCGCTACTACGCAGGAGGATCACTTGAACGCCCTCCATAATGACCTGTGCCATCCTGGGGTCACTCGGCTCTACCACTTTGTCAAAGCCCGCAACCTGCCTTACTCGGTGGAGGACGTCAGGTCGGTGACGAGGAGCTGTCGGATTTGCGCGGAATGCAAACCGCACTTTTACCGACCTGACCGGGCACATTTAGTCAAGGCCACTCGCCCCTTCGAGAGGCTGAGTGTTGATTTTAAGGGCCCCCTTCCCTCAACAGATCGGAACGTGTACTTTCTGAACATAATAGATGAGTACTCCCGGTTCCCGTTTGTTGTCCCCTGCGCAGACACATCGGCTGCCACGGTGATCAAGGCATTCCGTGATCTTTTTACCCTGTTCGGGTACCCCAGCTATATCCATAGTGACAGGGGCTCGTCGTTCATGAGCAATGACTTGAGGCAATTCCTGCTCTCATACGGGATTGCCTCTAGTAGGACCACGAGTTACAACCCTAGGGGTAATGGACAGGTGGAACGAGAGAATGCTACAGTCTGGAAGGCTGTCCTATTGGCGTTGAAGTCCAAAGGCCTTCCAGTCTCCCGTTGGCAGGAGGTCCTCCCTGATGCGCTTCACTCCATTCGCTCCCTCCTGTGTACGGCAACCAATGCTACTCCCCACGAAAGGATGTTCTCATTCCCTCGGAAGTCGTCCTCGGGGATATCTTTACCAGCCTGGTTGACATACCCAGGACCCGTCCTCCTGCGGTGACATGTAAGGGCCCGCAAGTCCGACCCCTTGGTCGAACAGGTCCACCTCCTCCACGCCAACCCTCAGTATGCCTATGTGGCATATCCTGACGGGCGAGAGGACACAGTCTCGACCCGCAGGGGACGTAGCAACTCCTGTCGCTCCCATACCCCCAGTGACGAATCCCTTATCCCTTATTTCTCCCCCGGATGTGGCACGGACAGCATCGGGACCAGTGCTTAACAATTTTACTCCAATGCACAGCTTGCCTGAGCCCCGAAGATCGTCGCCACCGCAGAATGTGTCAGGATCCCCTGCACTACCGTTTCATCAGGGTCAACCGGCCTGTGAGTCCGTGGGAGAACAGCTGGACGCCGTTTTGTGGAGAACGCCACCGCAAGTGCCTACTCCGGTGTCACCGCCGGTATTGAGGAGGTCACAACGACGGTGCGGTCCTCCAGACCGTCTGAACTTATAATCTGTTGACATTTTAGTCTATTTTCGTACCCCGCCGGCCTTTCTTCTCAAAGGAGGGGTGAATGTGGTGAACCATCGTTGGTTCCCACTGGATAGTACTGGGCCAGGGCTGGCCAGGACTATGGGAATGTATATAGGTTACTGTGGGATTGTACTAATGTTGTTGTTGGGCTAGGGTGGGATTGATACACCTGTGATTGTTACTGTTGTGGCACATCCCAGTCGGGCTCCGCCTCCTGGGAGAGGTATAAGACCCCCTGCTCGGACGGGACCCCTTCAGTCTGGGATAGTGTGTTAAAGTTCTGATAGTTCCATTGTTAGTTCATAAAAGCCTTCTTTTACCGAAGCTTTGAGCCTCGTGTCCAATTGATGCGCATCAATGAGGTAAGGATCTTAAATTATTTTGCGCTTTTGGGGCAGCACGGTGGCACAGTGGTTAGCACTGCTGCCTCACAGCACCAGGGATCCGGGTTCAATTCCTGGCTTGGGTCACTGTCTGTGCGGAGTTTGCACATTCACCCCGTGTCTGCATGGGTTTCCTCCGGGTGCTCCAGTTTCCTCCCACAGTCCGAAAGACGTGTTGGTTAAGTGCATTGGCTATGCTAAATTCTCCCACAGTGTCCCCGAACAGACGCCGAGTGTGACAACGAGGGGATTTTCACAGTAACTTCATTGCAGTGTTAATGTAAGCCTACTTGTGACACTAATAAACAAACTTGATACTTTAAACTTTATTCTTAGGAGAGCTTTGGATTAATTGCTCATATGCTATTGTTAGAATTCACAAGGCGTTAGCTAAATTGGCTTCGGGCCACTGATTAGGGTGCCAGACAGCGAAAGTATTAGCACCATGTACAGCAAAATCAATGTGATTAAATGGGAACACGTCATGTTCATATTCCGAGGTTTATGCCTCTACCTTTTGAATAGAGGCCTGTCTGGTCATCCACCAGCACCAGTCCACAGCTTTTCACGTCACAAATAAGATGTTGTATTGTGGGCAGCAAGCTGAATTTGTAAATTGCCTCCCGAACATATACAGCATCTTTAACTTAAAGCAATGTGGAGGCTTAAAGCTGATTGGGACCCAGTTTGACTAAAATTGTACTGAGAAGCACAGAATTCCTACAGTGCAGAAGGAGGCCATTTAGCCCATCAAGCTTGCACCGGCAACAATCCCACCCAGGCCCTATCAGCTTAACCCCACGTATTTACACTGCTCGTACCCCTGACACTGAGAGTCAATTTAGCATGGCCAATCCACCTAACCCACACATCTTTGGACTGTGGGAGGAAACCGGAGCACCCGGAGAAAACCCATGCAGACATGGGGAGAATGTGCAAACTCCACACAGACAGTAACCCGAGCCGGGAATCGAACCCGGGTCCCTGGCGTTGTGAGGCAGCAGTGCTAACCACTGTGCCACTGCGCCGCACTATACACAATACCTCATTCCAAGTGACAAGACAAGGGGACTATTTGTTGTCAGGTTACTGGCAATCAGATTCAATGTGGATTTTACGGCCTTACTTGTCCCAAAACTGTAAAATCCCGCCCGAGGTCAACAGACCTTTCCATGGCCCGCCTGCTCCGATTCCCGTGGTGGACGAGATGGTAAAATTCCAGCCATTAAATCTTTGTGCAAGAACATCAAAGCATGGACTGCTTCATATTCCTTCCTTCTTTCCTCTTGGGAAGACCTCCCAGTTTATATTTCCCTCACGTCACACAGCTGGTACCCTGACACGGCGAATCATGGCCCAGCAAGACAGCATCTAACCCTTGCCCCTTGACATTCAATGACATTACCATCCCATACTACAAACATCCTTGGGGTTCCAGTTGACCAGAAACTGAATTGGACTGGGCATATAAATACTGTGGGTACAAGAGCAGGTCAGGGACTGGGAAATCTGTGGTGAGTAACTCACTTCCTGACTCTCCAAAACCTGTCCATTTACAAAGCACAAGTCAGGAGTGTGATGGAATACTCTCCACTTGTCAGGATGAATGTAACTTCAACAGCACTCAAGAAGCTTGACACCATCCAGTGACAAAGCAGCCTGCTTTATTGCACCCCATCCACCACCTTCAACATTCACTTCCTCTGTCAGCAATGCACAGTGGCAGCAGTGTGTACCAGCTGCAAGATTTGGTGCAGCAACTCACCAAGGCTACTTCGACAGCATCTTTCAAACCCGCAACCTCTACCACTTAGAAGGACAAGGGCAGCAGATGTGTGGGAACACCACAACCTGCACCTTCCCCTCCAAGCCAAACACCATCCTGACGTGGAACCAGATCACCGTTCTTTCATTGTCACTGGGCCAACATCCTGATGCTCCCTTCCTCACAGCACTGTGAGGGTTCCAATAGTGGATCGCAGCAGTTCAAGAAGATGCTGACTACCACCTTCTCAAGGTCAACTTGGGATGGGTAATAAAGATACTGACTTAGCCAGCGATGCCCCACATCCCTTGCAATTAAAAAAAAGCCTATTTTCTCTGATTTTCCACAACACAATCACTTAGGCTCAAGTCTTTTACAATTCAAAGTGTTGTTTTTTGTACCACTTGAGGCACAGTAGTAATGCAGATAGTGCGTGTTTGGAGCAAACTGCCTTGATCCTTTAGGATGGATTTTATTTCAAGCATCCAGTGGAGCACTAATTCATAAGATTGAAAAATAGAAAGGATAACACATGAAATTGGATAATCTTCCAGTAGTTGACAGGTCACATGCAGGTCTCCAGGATCTGTTTAATGGCTATGCTCATTTTAAACAATAGCTCAGTCCTTTGCAATAAATAGGAAGCGTCTCACTGGTGCTAGTGAGTTTTTAAGAGTTCTTTCATTCTTGCTAAAGACAGTCATAACTCACGCTGGTGGAGCTTTTGAGTTATGGATCTTTCTGCATTGTGAAAAAATGGAGGTAATTTACTGTTACCAGTCAGATTCAGTGCACTGGGAATGAGCAAATGGTTGACTACTGGGCTGGCACTCCACACTTTATACTGAATGAGCAGTGACAATTCACTTCCAGTCAGTGCTAACCTAACTGTTGTTTCAATGTGAACTCCTGTTCAGGGTATATAAATTATGCACCGAGTTTACTCATATGCGGTACTGTGCGCTTTGAATATTTCTCTGTGTGTACTACGATGTGCCTAAGGGGTAACTGTAGTATTTCAGAGTTTCTCATTGACAAAAAAATTCGGACAGTGCTCCCGAATTCCCAATATGTTTTCCCGCAAGGTATAACCTTGTATCAGCAATACAATTGCTTAAATTGCCTCGCGACAGCAATGCATGAATTTCTCCCAGGCATGTGAGGTAACATCTTGTGTACGGTGAGTTTCAGTGGACATGGATGTTAGTTATTGGGTTATCTCTTCTGAGCTTCCCAGCATCGGATTCGGGTGGGTGGGAGATACCCCAAGTATTCACTGGAGACCCTCTCAGAACCTCACAGGTAATGGTTTGCACAGCAACTGCCCAGAAGTGCAAACTTCCCCTGGGCTATTGCCCTGTGTTGGGCAACCATCTGAAAATTGCAAACTTTAGATGGTCCCACCAGGGTTACACCAACAGTTACCCCCCAAAAAGTTCTAAGAATCAAAATCTTTTCTTTCTTCTGGGTAACTACTGTACAGAGTCAGACCAAACCCCTACAGGAACATCCCCCCCCCCCCTCCCCCACACATACACACACCACCACCACAACACACCCAAACACCCAGGGGGCACCCCTCATGGTCTGACAAGCCCCCCCCCCCCCACCACCCCGCCCGCCCACAGGATGTCTTCCACCCACCAAACCCCTGACTACCCCCCGATCATGAAATTTCCCCTCCCCCTACATCGGACTCATCCCCACCATACCCCTCCAGCCAGGCCTGAGCCGGCCTGACCGTACCCCCCCACCCCCATTGGCACAATCCAATTCCACCCAACCCCCCCCCACGCACGCCCAAGGCCCAACACCTCTGCTTCTCTGCCCCCCCGCCCCTCCCCCCTCCTCCCTGCCCTCCTGCATTATGTTGGTTTCCTGATGCATTCTCCTGACAAGAAAATGGACCTTTGGTGTGTATTTCGGGAAGCTCAGTGACTCTCACATTTTCCACAGACTCTGGTTAGATTTTCTGTGGTGTATTTTGGGTCACGGGTCTAATAGCCATTGATAGTTCCAAACAGAGACGTATTAAAAGCTTTGAATGGTCAATGGAGGAACGGCTAGTTGGGAATCAAAGTCTCACTGGGAGATATTACAGAATGCTTATGTATTACACAATAACGATTGTGTTATTTTCTTCTCACAGCCATTACATGCGGCCACCCTGGTAATCCAGGTAATGGCATAACACATGGAACTCAATTCAACCTGAATGATATTGTTCGATTCACTTGTAACCCAGGTTACACAGTGCATGGCGCCATTAGCTCCCAATGCCAATCCAACGGACAGTGGAGCAACTCACTTCCCATGTGCAAAGGTATGAACGACGACTGTTGCAAAGTTACAAAGCTTTTCGGGCTACGTGAAAATGGGGTAGAAAGACCTTTTGCATCTTCTTACTTTCCTACAGTGGTCAACTGTTCAGATCCAGCACATGTTGAAAATGGTATTCGTCGGGTGCAACTGAACATTGCGCAAAGATTCAGTTATGGTAGCAGCGTGTCATATGAGTGCAATGCCGGATACTACCTGTTGGGATCAGATGTGCTGACCTGTCAAGGAGATGGTTCCTGGGATAAATCTCTCCCCAAGTGCCTGCGTAAGTGATTTTCAGGGCTTTAAGACTTTAGAAATGGCGAGTCTGTGAATGTCAAGTAATTAACTGAGTTAACAAATGTGAGTTACAAAAGGCTGAATTTTACAGCCCCTTGCTGGAATATTTGGGGCGGCACAGTGGTTAGCACTGCTGCCTTACAGCACCAGGTACCCGGGTTCGATTCTGGCCTCGGGTCATGGTCTGTGTGGAGTTTGCACATTCTCCCCGTGCCTGCATGGGTTTCCTCCCACAGTCCAAAGATGTGTGGGTTAGGTTGATTGGCCAGGCCAGATTGACCCAAATGTCAGAGGGATTAGTGGGGTAGATGTTGTGGGGTTGCGAGAATAGGGCCTGGGTGGGATTGTGGTCGGTCCGATGGACCGGGTGGCCTCCTTCTGCACTATCGTGATTCTATTCTATGATTTGATGGTTGAGGGTGGAGGAGGGTGGCGGGGGGACAGTTGGGAAAACTTGGAAAGTAAAATGGTCAGCCTGGTCACCATCTTTCTGCCCACCCCAGCCTGTCACCCATATTGCAGTGGGCAAGCAAGGTACCAGGTAGCCACAAACCACAAAAGAAAATGATGTTGGAGCGAAGCGACTTCTTGTGAGCTGTCCCCCTTTAATTTCTTTTTTTACTCCCGTGTTGCACTTCTAAAACTGAATTCTAAGTCTTTTAAACTGTCTATCATATATTAAGCTGATCTTTCTCTTCACCCGACCTGTAACTGCAACACTATATTCTGCACCCTCTCCTTTTCCCCTATGTACATCACAAGGGTATACTTCTCACACCATGCCAATACATGTGGTACAAAATCCAATCAAACAAAAACATGCCCTTAGATTTATCGAGGTGCTTAAGTGGCCAATTCTGATGCCAACAGATTTTTCAGTTGTGTATGTGTGGTGGTGGCAGAGGTAGGTGGGGAGGGGGGTGTCATCTGCCCGATATTCTTTTGTTTAAACAGAAATTTGCAAGTTATTTCATAATATCAGGGAATCATCACTACTTTACACACAAAAGACATGTACCTCTTCCTGAAATACAATCACTGACCACTGCAGTCAGAACTGTGATCCGTAGTGCTCGTCACGATCTCCAAAGGAAAAGGGGAGGAAAAAAATGACTGGAATTGAAACATTTATTGGTGCCATCATTGCATCGCACTGATGGCACCAATGTTGAATGTAGTGTTACTTCGTGACTGAAGGAACCTCTAAAATTCAGTAAAGAAAAGCTTCAAACGAGCCAAAATCAACCCTTCCCTGAGGTTTTTTTTAAAAATGGACATTCGTGAGATTCTTGTGCACGATTCCTTCATCAAAAATGTTGAATAAACGTGCCTGTTTTTGAGTACTATGAAATAGTGCCACGGTTGCTATGGTGACCAGTAAGAGCCTTCAAGGCACTGATGGCCAACCGGAGGGTTTTTCCTTTCTATGTTGTGTTTGTTGTGTTGACCATGCTCTATTTGTGGTACAAATCCTTCTAAATCTTAGCGGTAGCTATTGGGTGTAAATTGTGCTAACAGCCACTGGAAGACAAGTGGGCGATTTTTCGACTCCACTGTAGTTTATTCACTCGGACTTCCAGATGGAACATGAGCCAAAATTTTACAGCCACGCCCGCCCTGGAATTGGGGCGGCCGTGGCTCGCAGAACGGAATTCCCCATTGGTCTCGGACAGGATTTTACAAGCCTCGCCCAAGTGAGGTCATAAAATACCGGCCATAATTTCACAAATGGAGAATGAGCTCTGATCCCACTAAAATGAAATGTTTGCATATCATGCAGTGCTTTTTTAAAGTTTATTTATTAGTGTCACAAGTAGGCTGACATTAACAATGTAATGAAGTGACTGTGAAAATCCCAACTCCGGTGCCTGTTCGGGTACACTGAGGGAGAATTTAACATGGCCAATGCACCTAACCAGCACGTCTTTCAGACTGTGGGAGGAAAAAGGGAGCACCCGGAGGAAACCCACGCAGGGAGAACGTGCACCACACAGACAGTGACCCAAGCCGGGAATTGAACCCAGGACTCTGGTGCTGTGAGGCAGCAGTGCTAACCACTGTGCCACCGTGCATTCTATAGCAACAAGTGACAGTAGACGATCAATTTCTCAAGATTTTCTTTCTGTTATTTTTTTTATTCATTCGTGGGACATGGGTATCAATGGCTGGCCAGCATTTATTGCCCATCCCTAGTTTCCCAAGGGCAGTTGAGAGTCAATCACATTGCTGTGACTCTGGAGTCACATGTAGGCCAGACTAGGTAAGGGTGGCAGGTTTCCTTCCCTAAAGGACACTAGTGAACCAGATGGGTTTTTCCGACAATCGACAATGGTTTCGTGGTCATCAGTAGATGCTTAATTCCAGATTTTTTTTTAATTGAATTCAAATTCCACCATCTGCCATGGTAGGATTTGAATCTGGGTCCCCAGAACATTAATTGAGTTCCTGGATGAATGGTCTAGCGATAATACCACTAGACCATCGCCTCCCAATGAAGACATCGGAACTTCCTGAGGTATTATAGAATCTTAATAAGGACCATTCAACCGATGAAAACATCTACATTCAGTTAGAGCCCCAGCAACCTCCCCCACCCACCCCCACAACCACCCCCAACCCCTTTGTTTACCATCTCAAATAATTCCAGTGAACTTGGTTGTGAATCATGATCAACCACTTCTCAAAGCAGAGTAGACTCTCCTGATGGATATCTGTTCCCTTTGGATGTTCAGTTGCAAGTCATGTGATGTCCGCAATCATTTTTCCCAATATAAAGTTCAGAAGTTTGTAATTACTAGTGCTTTACCCCATTTTTGAATATTGGAGCTACACTGACCATCCTTTAATCTGTTGGGTGCATTTAGAGCATTATGTACTCCACCTTATGTATTATACAGAACATGCTCCCAATTATATGTTACGGGTCACCCAAGTATTGTTATATTTAATGCTCTACTCAGATATGCATTTTGAATGAAACGTTTATTTTCTGTCTCATTTCTTTGTTTTCTAGTGGTGGCCTGTGGTCATCCTGGCATTCCGCCCAGTGCGGAACTCTATGGTAACCAGTTTACAGTTGGTTCCACAGTCCGGTACCATTGTGACAGAAATCATCGCCTGATTGGAAATGCCACACGTATCTGCCAACTGGATGGACGCTGGAGTGGATCGTTACCACACTGCTCAGGTAAGCCTTCTCACATCAGCACACAGGGTTCGGAAACTACCATAGAGTCATAGAATCCCTACAGTGCAGAAGGAGGCCTTTCGGCCCATCAAGTCTGCACCGACTCTTATCAAGGTTAACCCATAACCCTGCCTATTTACCCCGAACCTTGAGACACTAAGTCGTTAGTTGATTCAGAGAATCCCTACGGTGCAGTAGGAGGTTATTTAGCCCATCGAGTCTGCACCAGCTCCCCTACAGACAATGCCACCCAGAACCTTTCTCCGTAACCCCACATATTTTCCCCTCTAATCCCCCTAACCAATACATTTTGGGCAATTTAGCTAGGCCAATCAACCTAACCTGCACGCCTTTGGACTGTGGGAGGAAACCGGAGCACCCGGAGGAAACCACGCAGACCATAGGGAGAAGGCGCAGTTAACGCACAGGCAGTGACCCAAGCCAGGAATCGAACCTGGGTCCCCGGCACTCTGAGGCAGCAGTGCTAACCACTGTGCCGCCCAGACAAAGCAGTTGTTGTCTTAGCCTGGATATGCTTAATGATAAATAGACAGACAGATATCTTAAATCTCTTTGACATTAAAACAACAATTATTGCATTTATATCGGCTGAGATTTTATGGTCATTCTTGCTGGTGGGAGTTTTGGTCTCAGTGACGGTATCCCCTGCTGCGGGATCCCTGCAGCGGAGGATGTGAACAACGGGAAAACCCATTGACAGCGGGAGGACTGGAAGATCCTGCTACTGGCCAATGGTGGGCCACCTCCACCACTGCGAAACACACCGCCAGGATGGACGGACAATTCCACTCATAGGGCTAAAGCTTGTCAAAAAAAAAGGCAGAATGTTGCATAACCTTGCTATACAGAGATTGGGGCACCATCTTTAAAGGGCACCCGGTCATAAACTGAGGAAACCACCCACCTCTATGGGGCATCCTCTCCTTCCCACCCTCCACCCTGATCATAGGCCCCTTCTACCCCCTGCCTATCCCCTCCCCCAGCCCCAAAGTCTGAGCCAGTACTCTCCCCCCTCCCCCCCCCCACCTGCCATCACCTGAATCCCCAGCTCCTCTGTCTGTCCCCAGCCATCAGCACATCTAAATGAATCCCCCCACTCCTCCCCATGAGGTTCCCACGAGGGCTCTGCCCTTGACAAGGTACCAACCTGGCAGTGGCAACCTGTGCCGAGGGGCAGTGCCAGGGGCATTGCCAGGCCATTACCTGGCCATGTGTCTCTTCCCACGGGCAATACTTACCTTTGCGCTCCCAGAGAGACCCCCGCGATGAGTGATGGGTGAACCTGTTGTAAACTGCACTGACGTGACATAATGTCTAAAGGTTGAGGGGGGGGGGGGGGGGGTGGTCAATATCTGGCGACAGGGGCTGGTTAATTCTATTAAATTCGAATGCATGAAAGCAGGTTCATACCCATTATGAGTGAGAACCCGATGACGATGCCCTCTAGGGATGGGGAAGATCCAAAATCGCAAACTGGGTGATGAGATCTGCGATTTGCGGGTCTTGAGCTTCACCGGCATTAGCATGATGGTGAGCGCCAGCCCAAGATACCCACCCCTTGGTGTTTTTAACTGGTAAGTCATCATACTGTACCTCATAAAGGTGACTTCAAGTCGGAATGGTTTAAGGAGGGAATTCCAGAGCTCGGAACCTCGGCAACTGAAGCCAAAGGAGCAGTGAAGGAAATGGGATGTGCAAGAGGCCGGAATTAGGGTGGGACACAGGAACTGTGAAGGATTGTAGGGCTGGAGCAGCTTCCAGAGTCAGACACGGTCTGATGTTACACAATGTGAAAAATCCTGATATGATCTCTTTCAAAACAGCTATGCAAGGGGTAAAGGCAAGAAGAGGAGAAAAAAAAATAGCTCCAACTGCAAGCTGAAGCAGACCATGAAGCAATGATTAATGATTTGCATTAAGAATCCCTGAGATAAAACCTGATGTGTGGAAGGTCTGTCTTCTAGAATTATGTATCAAGGCTATGCGGTGCTGGCGTAATGTGCTTCATTTCTAGTTATCGAGCTGATGCCTCGAGTGTAAAAAGGGCATTAAAATGACAAAAGAAAAATGTTGTATTTAATGTGGCAAGAGAAGTGAAGGATAATAAGTTATAGTGAGAGAAAGTGTAAAACAAGAAATGGAGTGGCTCTCCTGGAATTGGGATCGGTTGAGGTCACAGACGGATATAACAGAGAACGAAAACTTCTAAAACAAATGTCTTTTGTTTAGCAGGTAGTTGATCTGGAAAGGGAAACAGGTGGCACAGCAGAGTTGAGTTGTTCTATTCACACTTACCATCTCGGTTGTGTAAGAGTCCAGATGTATCTGGGGTGTGAGGGTGCGGAGAATGATGAACTACTTGGGCTGAATTCTCCGGCCTCCCAGCTGCGTGTTTCCCGTTGGCGGGAGGTGGTGTGTTGTTTGCTAGCAGTGGGGGGGAATCTCTGGTCCCTCCACTGTCAATGGGAATTCCCATTGACATCACTCCACGCCAGCGGGACCAGAAAGGGGGTGCGCTGCTGGTGGGACTGGAGAGTCCCGCTGGCATGAACAGCCGGAGAAATCCGGCCCTAGTGTTCATCATCATGATCCCCCGGAATGTAACCGCAACTTCAGGCTGAATATTTTTTCAATCCTGAAGCTGTGGTCTGTCATTCAGTGCACTGATAGAGGCTCTGCTGTGGACCACCACCCACACCCATTCACCCATCACCCCCACCCATTCAGCCACTGTCCTCCCACCCATTCATCCATCACCCTCCCATCCATTCACCCACCATCCCCACCCATTCAGACCCCGCCCATTCACCCAGCTCCCCCCAGCCATTCACCCACCGCCCTCCCACCCATTCACCCACCGCCCTCCCACCCTTTCACTCAGCGCCCCTCAGCCATTCACCCACCGCCCCCATCCACCGCCCTCCCACCCATTCACCCACCGCCCTCCCACCCTTTCACTCAGCGCCCCTCAGCCATTCACCCACCGCCTCCCACCCATTCACCCACCGCCTCCCACCCATTCACCCACCGCCCTCCCACCCATTCACCCACCGCCCTCCCACCCATTCACCCACCGTCCCCACCCATTCACCCACTGTCCCCTCCCATTCACCCACCGCCCCCCAGCCATTCACCCGCCGCCCCCCCAGCCATTCACCCACCGCCCTCCCACCCATTCACCCACCGCCCTCCCACCCATTCACCCACCGCCCTCCCACCCATTCACCCACCGCCCTCCCACCCATTCACCCACCGCCCTCCCACCCATTCACCCACCGCCCTCCCACCCATTCACCCACCGCCCTCCCACCCATTCACCCACCGTCCCCAGCCATTCACCCGCCGCCCCCCAGCCATTCACCCACCGCCCTCCCACCCATTCACCCACCAGCCCCACCCATTCACCCAGCGCCCCCACCCATTCACCCAGCGCCCCCCAGCCATTCACCCAGCGCCCCCCAGCCATTCACCCACCGCCCTCCCACACATTCACCCACCATCCCCACCCATTCACCCAGCGCCCCCACCCATTCACCCAGCGCCCCCCCAGCCATTCACCCACCGCCCTCCCACCCATTCACCCACCATCCCCACCCATTCACCCAGTGCCCCCACCCATTCACCCAGCGCCCCCCAGCCATTCACCCAGCGCCCCCCACCCATTCACCCTCACTTTCCCCCAGAACCAGAAATCTTAGAAATCAGTGAAAATCACAACTGTTCAACTCCCACATCACTGCTGGAAACTTCATGTCGAGTCAGACCTTGTTCAATGAGGCATAACTGGAATTTAATAGTGTCGTGATGAATAAAATTTGATAAACAACAGAACAGGCCCAGAAAAAATTAATTTCTAATTGTGAAGTAAATTAAATGATTTATTAATGGGTTTTTCAGAATATTTTACCTCCTATCTTCACTCCATTTGTTTGTCCCAGTCTTTAATTTGCTCGATGTAAAAAAAATTAAAGATATTTTATTTCCTGGTTGGGTGTCTGTGAAAATACTTTAATGTGATTGGCTACTTGAATATTTTTTCTTGTTTTATATGCTCCAATTGCCATCAGTTGCAATACCACCGCCAGACAATAGAGGTGAAATTCTCACTAGAGAGATCACTGGGACCTCTCTCTCCCTCTGAAAGGTTGACTGGAGAAGCCAGGGGCAAGTGCCAACTCTCCAGATGGAGAGAGAGGAAAAAAACACCTCTTCTTTTTTCTTGCAGACCCAAGCAGAATCTATCTGTCCTTCTCTGTAAGCTTAGTTCCTCCCAGTTGCACATGACGCTTTCTCTTGTCAATCAACCTAATTGAACCGTAATCTGAACCCCAGGGGAAACCCTAAAATACAGAAATGCATTAGCTCAGGTTAAAATAAACACCCCATTATCTCGAATCAATTATTCTTCTGCCTTCTCAGCAGGTGGGCTGCCTGGAGCAAACATATCGGCACTATTTAAACAGAGCTGAATTTTAAACAAACCCTTCACAAGAAACATGATAAAGATACATTTTTTAAAGGCAAAGTATTGTCACATAATTTGAAAGGTACCTGCACCTATACCTGAATGGCTGTAACTTGCAAGACTATGGACCAGTGGGAATAGAACGGACAGACAGTTTTCTTTCAGCCAGCACAGACACAATAGGCAAAATGGTCTCTTTCTGCACTGTAACCTTTCTATGGTTCTAGCAACACCAAATGCAACACTTGGACAGATTATCTGGTCATTATTGCCTGACAGTTTGTGGGACCTTGCTGTGCATGATCCCATGTTATAATGCTAGCTATACTTCAAAAGTATCCCATTGGCTCTCAACCTTTTGGGGACATTCTGAAATCATGAAAGGTGCTATAGAAAAACATTTTTTTCTTTCAGTATCCCGATATCCAGGATTATACTCGCAAAAACATCAATTATGTTGCTTGAAGCGAACATCATTAAATAAACGTACAGGGAATGAATCTGTAGATGACTAGATGTTTCCTTCAAACAACTCTTCCCATTAATAACAGTGCCCATATAGTTTGTGCATTCATGGAATCCCTACAGTGCAGAAGGAGGCCATCCGGCCCATCGACCACAATCCCACCCAGGCCCTATTCCCGTAACTCCTCATATTTACTCTGCTAATCCCTCTCCCACTAGGTTTAATTTAGCATGGCCAATCAACCTAACCCACACATTTTTGGACTGTATTGTACATTTTCTGTATCTGTCCTTAATCTGTTTTAAGGTAACACTTACATATGAACAATATGAGGGAAATAATAGATTATTGTGAACAGGATGTATTTTGTCTGCTTATTACCAGGAGAATTAGTGGCCTATGATGTTGGTAATCTTTTGGAATTGATCCATCAAACAACTGTAGACATTGAACTCTCACATTTTTCCTTATTTTACATGAGCTATCTAATTTAATCCAGAATCAGAAACAGAATAGCTTTCTTGGTTTCTCATGGGATATTATTAACTTTATTTATTAAGTGTTAAAAGTTAGCTTACACTAACACAGCAATGAAGTTACTGTGAAAAGGTGTAGCTGGCATTTAATGATAAACCATGGCTAGTATTTTGGACTGCAGTTGCACATTTTGAACATATATGAAACTGTGCAAACCTAATGTGGAGTCCTCACAGCCAGCCGCACAAGAGAGGAGACTCGACTAGACTTGAACCAAGAGATCGAAGAGGAAAGGATAGAGTTCCCAACCCACTCTATCACCCATTGTTTCGTACAAAGTAGCTATCTATAAATAAAGGATCATGCTTTATGTGCAAGATAACGTGCTCAAAATTATGCTCCCTTTTAATGTTTTAAAGATTTGAATTGTGCGTTCTTTGATGGAATATTTACTGAACAAAACCAGGATGTTAAAGCGCAATGGTTCTGTGATCAAGACTCATGGAAAATTCATGTTTTTGTTTGTTGTGATTGTATTCTCTGCAGAGTAGTTTAGAATAATTATCAGAGGAGAAAGAAATGCAAGCATGTTAATGCATACTTAATTTTTTTTTCATTTGTTAATCAAAAGCTGAATTAATCGACATCTGATTTTAAATTGTGGAGAACTTAAAGCAAGATCTGTAGCAAAACTGCGAATGAAAAAACAGATTGCTCAATAATTAAGCAAGTTGACCACAATATTCAAATGTTATTTACTCCTATTCCCAGAGGCCTTTCTTTGCTGTATAACATTTCTCTGGTGCAAGGTGTAACTCAAACAGATTCATCGTGAAAATTTGGTGCATTTTATTTTGCTTTGAGAACTTCCTTATCTGCCTGTTTTCCATTTCTCCCTCTCCGGTGATGGGCATCTGCACATTGGCAGTGCAATGCTGCCCGTGTCAGAAGGAACAGATTGCAAATTGCAACTGACGTAAACTAAAAGGGCAAATGGAAAGAATGTTTACTTGTCAGTTCGTTGGGCATCTGGCCCGCACAGACGGCCACCGCCATGTTGAGGAGTCTCCGAACAAAGGCCCTGAGAAATCTGAATCGGTCGGCTTCTTTTAGAATAGTGCAGAACAAGCATCTCTCCCTGCAGGAGTACAATCTACTCGATTTATTTAATTCCATTGAGTTTCAGAACAAATTGGGCTCGGCTGAGATTTAAGAACTTTCAGGTTTCTGTCGAAGTACTGCTGGGATTTAACCCGCTAAAGCCTCTCAAATTGACAGCATGGACTCTGGAAATCTCACTGCTGTTTATTCAAGTGGGACCAGTTTCCCAACTAGGTCACTGACTTATTCGGAGCTGAATAGGAAGAATTACTGCTGCCAATGACAGATCCACAGGTTAAAGATTCATGACTGCTGTCAGTTCCCAACAGTATCTTCATGTGTCTTATACCCTGCCTGACTTTGGTATCAGGCAATTAAGTCTGCCAAGAAGGTTTGACTCAATTTTAACCCTCCGTTAACAGACCCATCATCATGGAGCAATTTTGACTCTGCTTATCTCAAGAGGGGGAATGGTCTTTGGCTAGTTTGTGTTATGGCACAGCAGATGGTAAGCACCAAGCTGCCCAAATCCCAAAGGGAAACTTGAAACAAGTACCAGAATGGTTTTGCAATGTGTGCATCATGAGGAGGTTTTCTGAAATTAGGAAGTAACTTATCAGAGCAATCATGATGATTTTAAATTGAAGTGAAACATTTATTAAAGTAACAAAAAATAAAATAAATTACACTTAAAGAACACCTTGACACAGTTAACAGTACTTTTTAAACCTTTCCAAACCGATCTTGACTTGAATAACTCAGAGTTAAATCTCCCTTTAGGTGGCAGCAGTCCTTATAGATTTTCTAATCTATAAAATTCCAAGAACTTTACCACACAATGCCCTGCAGTTCCTTGGGTGTTCTCTGAGGGTGACAGCAAACTGGCTCTCCCAGTCTGGCCTTGTCCACTCTATGGGAGAAGTTTTCCATTTAAGTGCTGGACCAGGAGAGAAGAGCACTGCGCAGCCCACCAGCCACACAGCCGGTTTTTCTTGCTCCATGGCCCATCACTTGGAAGGAAAGACTCCTGGAGCTGTGTCCCGTGCCTTCACGCTGGCAGGCAGGGTCACCACATTGGTGTTCCAGAGATCGGGGTGGGGGGGGGCGGGGGTGCCTACGATTGCTGCGGGTGCAAAATCCTGGCCGATGTCTTCTTTGCAATCTTACCAGCTGCCACCCTCACACAACTTTTGCTGTTTTCTTAAATCTGTTTTTCTCATTTGATCTTGCCCCCTGTTCTTTCCTACCATCCCTTAGAAGTTATCTTTTCCCAAAATTCATTTTTAGACCCCTTTTTAGACTTTATGGCTACTATAAATTAAGAGTAAACCTACCCTATCTTTCCTCATTTGTTTACAATCTTCTATGTATGTTCCCTTTTGAAATGTAACAGCCAAATTCAACCCATTTTTTCCTTTGCCTTATGTAAATTCTTATGCAAGTTCTCTCTGCAACCTCAGTTCATCAGCATATCAAAGCGTTTGCCTTCACACCTTTCTCATTGATGTTTGTCCTTTGCAAGCTTTCTGTCTCTAATCCCATTGAACTAGTCACACCCCCAAAGGCATGATTTCCAATATAGGTTATATGATGGTGATATTCCTAAAACAAGAAATATTAAAACTCTTTTTTTCCTGACAGACTGATACATCAACTTACAGCACTTGCCATTAAAAGTTTTATAATTTCCTCATCAGCATTATGACAGCCATTTCTTTCCATGTAGATAAAATGCCCCGTGTACGACAGCTTGTGATATCATTGACGAGGGATTTGCCAGGTCTATAGGATATTTCTCTTCCTGTTCATAGGGAAATCCACAATCTTGAGAAAATTTTAGAATTTGAACTAAGCTCATTAGTAACATTTGAGCATAGTGAATTGTCAGGATGTAGGATATATTACCGCAGAAGATACCTAAGAAGTAAGAGTAGTGGGTTCTGGAGAGAAAAAAAAGAGGGAACTGGATTTGAAAAAATAGTCAGCCAGAATTTACCATTAACATAATGGTGAGGTTAATAGCGTTCACCACTATTAATAAGCAATGTCAGGCAAGGGCAGTGAAATGCTAAAATCCAGAAGTGCCGAGATACACTTTTCCACAATCGACTCTGTGAAAATGGGATCTCTGCACCTGACTCACCATTTGAATAATTAAATGGCATGCAGTTCCTTTATTTGCATCCTGGAATAAACTCACCACTGAAGGTTAGGATCTATCCTTTCAGTCCAAGTGCCCTTTTTAAATGTGTAATGAGTCTTAATGCCAAACAACCTCTCTGGCACTAAAACATTGTTGTTATAAGTGCAAAATCTCAGTCATTCAACTTTTAATTGTTGTTGGAGGCTTCTTAAAAAAAAAAAGATTTTTCTTTACCTTTTTTTTCTGTCCCTTCTTCCTCTTAATCAATTTTTGTCCTCTATATTTTACTTTCTGTACCTGCTTTGATTTTGAATTCACTGTTCTAACGTACACTCCTTGCTTCAGACCAAGTTGCTCCTCAACAATTCTAAAATCTGACTGACTGAGGAGACGCAACTTTGCTTGCTCAAATCATACAACTCCCAGACATCATGTAAAGGATGTTGTGCAAGGTGGCTCTCCAACTCCCAGCACCTTTTGGAACAAGGAACAATACAGCACAGGAACAGGCCCTTCGGCTCTCCAAGCCTGCGCCGCTCATGTGCCCAACTCGACCATTCGTTTGTATCCCTCTATTCCCAGTCTGTTCATGTGGCTATCTAGATAAGTCTTAAACAATCCCAGCGTGTCCGCCTCAATCACCTTGCTTGGGAGTACATTCCAGGCCCCCACCACCCTCTGTGTAAAATACGTCCCCCTGACATCTGTGTTGAACCTTGCTCCCCTCACCTTGAACCCGTGACCCCTTGTGTTCATCAGCTCAGACCTGGGAAAAAGCTTCCCACTGTTCACCCTATCTATGCCCTTCATAATTTTATACACGTCTATTAGGTCGCCCCTCATCCTCCGTCTTTCCAGGGAGAACGTCCCCAGTTTACCCAATCTCTCTTCATAGCTAAGACCCTTCATACCAGGCAACATCCTGGTAAACCTTTTCTGTACTCTCTCCAAAGCCTCCACGTCCTTCTGGTAGTGTGGTGACCAGAACTGGATGCAGCATTCCAAATGTGGCCGAACCAACGTTCTATACAACCGCAACATCATATGCCAACTTTCATATTCTATGTCCCGTCCAATAAAGGCAAGCATGCCATATGCCTTCTTCACCACCCTCTCCACCTGTGCTGCCACCTTTAAGGATCTGTGGACTTGTACGCCCAGGTCCCTCTGTGTGTCTATGCTCCTGATGGTTCTGCCATTTATTGTATAGCTCTCCCTTACATTAGATCTACCGAAATGCATCACTTCGCATTTATCTGTATTAAATTCCATCTGCCATTTCTCCGCCCAATGTTCCAGCCTATCTATATCCTGCTGTATTCTCTGACAATGTTCATCACTATCCGCAACTCCAGCAATCTTTGTGTCGTCCGTAAACTTACTGATCACACCAGCTACATCTTCCTCCAAATCATTTATATATATCACAAACAGCAGAGGTCCCAGTAAAGAGCCCTGCGGAACTCCACTAGTCACAGACCTCCAACCAGAAAACGACCCCTCCACTGCTACCCTCTGTCTTCTATGGCTAAGCCAGTTCTCCACTCATCGAGCTAGCTCACCTTTTATCCCATGAGATTTAACCTTTTGCACCAGCCTGCCATGAGGAACTTGTCAAACGCTTTACTGAAATCCATATAGACGACATCCACGGCCCTTCCCTCATCAATCATTTTTGTCACCTCCTCAAAAAACTCAACCAAATTTGTGAGGCATGACCTCCCTCATACAAAACCATGCTGTCTATTGCTAATGAGATTATTCAGTTCTAAATGCGCATATATCCTATCTCTAAGAATCTTCTCTAACAATTTCCCTACCACGGACGTCAAGCTCACCGGCCTATTTACCCAGGTTATCCTTGCTACCCTTCTTAAATAACGGGACCACATTTGCTATCCTCCAATCCTCTGGGACCTCACCTGTGTCCAGCGAAGAGACAAAGATTTCTGTTAGAGGCCCAGCAATTTCATCTCTTGCCTCCCTGAGGAGTCTAGGATAGATGCCATCCAGCCCTGGGGATTTGTCTGTCTTAATGTTTCCTAAAAAACCTAACACTTCCTCCCTTGTAATTGAGATTTTTTCTAACGGGTCAACACATCTCTCTGAGACACTACCAGTCAACATGTCCCTCTCCTTTGTGAATACTGATGCAAAATATTTGTTTAGGATCTCACCTACTTCCTTTGGTTCTCAGCATAATTCCCCTCCTTTATCCCTGAGAGGTCCGATTCTTTCCCTAACAACCCTCTTGTTCCTAACGTATGTATAAAATGCCTTAGGATTCTCCTTAATCCTGTCTGCCAAGGACATTTCGTGACCCCTTTTTGCCCTTCTAACTCCCTGTTTGAGTTATTTTCTACTTTCTCTGTATTCCTCCAGTGCTCCATCTGTTTTTAGCTGCCTGGACCCCATGTTTGCCTCTTTTTTTCTTTTTGATTAGACCCACAATTTCACTGGTTATCCATGGCTCTCGAATCCTACCTTTCCTATCCTTCCTCTTTACAGGCACATGCCTGTCCTGCAGTCCTATCAACTGCTCCTTAAAAGACTCCCACATGCCAGATGTGGATTTACCCTCGAACAGCCTCTCCCAATCAACAGCCACCAAATCCTGCCTAATCCAGCTGTAGTTAGCCTCCCCCCAATTCAGCACCTTACCCATAGGACAACACTCATCTTTTTCCATTACTATCCTAAAGTTTACAGAATTGTGGTCACTATTTGTCACAGATGTTCATGGAAAGGCAATGGGCAGGAATAGCAGTTATTGTTCATTCACTGCTCAGTAAAATTTGTTTCAGTAATTTTTGAGAGAGAAAAATAATGGAGCAGGCTAAATGAACCTATGTGGACTCCTGTCATTGTTACATTCCCATAGCAACTTGCAAGGGGACAAAAATGAATCAGTAATTTTGGTGTGCATGAAGAAGGATGATGTTTTAGTAAATTCCCAAGCAATCCAATGTGATTATAACCTGTTACAAATCGTTATTATTTTCCAGTAAATCTCCTTGTTGATAAATATACCCTTCTGATAATAATTAGTCTGTGTTTTAACCATCATTGCTATGATATACTTAGCAACTCAGCTTGGAAGCATCTGCATAACAATTAAAAATGTATCATTTTAATAAAACTTGTGGAATATTTTAAATAGGGGAGGGGTAATAATGATGTAAAAAAATAGGATCCTGGCAAAATAATAAAATGGGTCATAATTACCTGTCAAAATAACAGAGAGGTCACTAGCATGCAGTTATTTATGTGACAAATTCAAATGTGTAGCTGAATTTAATGTCCTAACGTTGCTCTCCAAGTTGTGCTGCTCTACCATTTCAGGATCACAGAATTGGCACGGTGCAAAAGAAGGCCATTCGGCCCATCATGTCTGCACCAGCTCTCCAAATGAACATTTGTGTGGCATTCTCCTGCCAGTTCCCCCTAACCCTGCAGATGTTTCATTCAAATAATCATCTCATGCTTTGCAAAAATGTGATTTCACGGCCTGTCTCACTGTGGGTTTAAAATTGCTGCATTTGTATTTTTCTCTTCCTGCACCTAGTGGTGCACAAGGCAGAGTTTCATCTGTTTCCACAGAAAGTTTTATCTGCAACAGGCCACTAGCCTGTCGCCAGAGGCAAATAGCTTGAAGGGTGTCACTCCGCATCAAGCACAGCTGACCAGGCATCTCTCCTGCTCTTACTATCCACCATTGACCTGTGGGAAGGATTTTGCAGGTAGATACTCATCCCGTAGGTCACACTGTGAACACACCTCCCTTGGCCATCACATTTCCGGGTTGGGACTTGAATATGGAGCTTCTGGTTCAGTGGCAGGGATGCTAGCCACTGTGTCACTGGACCTCTATCTATATTTGTGCAGTAGGTACAAACAAAACTTGGCACAGAAAATGTATTTTCCATTTTAGCGAAGGTACTCTTTTACCTGGAATTCTGTGGAATATACAGTAGAGAAAATCGAGCAATCAGCTCTATTAGTCCATACTGAGTCTTCACAAGTCTCCTCCCATCCTACTTCATTTCACTCTATCAGCATACCTTTCTATTATTTCTTCCTCATGTCCTTGGACAGCATCAATATATCTTTGCAAATTCTGCTGAATTCCATATTGAAGCTGCTATGGACATGGCCTAACCCAACCAGCATTATTTCACAAACATTTTCCTGAATGGACGCAAAGCTGAAACCCTGCCCAATTTCCCTTCTTAATAAACCCATAGGCTGAAATTTTCCCGTCGTTCCATTTGCCGGGATCTTCCTATCCCACTGACAAAGACGTTCCCTATGGAAACCATGAACAACAGGAAAATGCTTTGACTGCGGTGGGACTGGAAGACCGGCCAATGATGGGCCACCTCCGTCATTGAAAAATACATTGCATTGGGGGCGCAAATGCACTCTAAATCTCCTGCCCCTTACCTTGGATGGGATGATGGCACAATGGTCAGCACGGCTGTCTCACAGTGCCAGGGACCCAGGTTTGATACCAGCTTTGGGTGACTGTGTGTGGAGTTTGCACGTTCATCCCGTATCTTTCGGATGCTCCAATTTCCTCCCACAGTCCAAGGTTAGGTGGATTAGCTGTGGTAAATGCGTGGGGTTACAAGGATAGGGCGGAGGGGAGGGCCTGGGTAGGATGCTCTTTTCAAGAGTTGGTGCAGATTTGATGGGTTGACTGGCCTCTTTCTGCACTGTAGGGTTTCTAGGATTCCATGATTCTTAAATCTATGCCCCTGGTTACTGACCCCTCTAGTAAGGGGAAAGATTTTGTTCCTTTCTACCCCATCTATGTTCCCTCATAATTTTGTATACCTTGGTCAGGTCCCCACTCAACCACCTTCTCTGTGAGAAAAATAACCCCAGCCTAACCAGCCTCTTTTCATAGCTGAAACACTCTCGCCCAGCAACATTTTGATGAATCTCCTCTGCCCCCTTTCTAGTGCAATAACATTCTTCCGAGGGGCAGCACGGTGGCACAGTGGTTAGCACTGCTGCCTCACAGCGCCAGGGACCCGGGTTCGATTCCCGCCTTGGGTCACTGTCTGTGTGGAGTTTGCACGTTCTCCCTGTGTCTGAGTGGGTTTCCTCCAGGTGCTCTGGTTTCCTCCCACAGTCCAAAGATGTACAGGTTCAGTGGATTGGCCATGCTAAATTGCCTCTTAGTGTCAGGGTGACTAGCTCGGGTAAATGCATGGGGTTACGGGAGTAGGGCCTGGGTGGGATTGTGGTTGGTGCAGACTTGATGGGCCAAATGGCCTCCTTCTGCACTGTAGGGATTCTATGATTCCATAATGTGGCGACCAGACCTGCACACAGTACTAGCTGTAACCTAACCAGCAATTTAAAAAGCCCCATTATAACCTCCTTGCTCTTATATTCTATGTCGTGGCTAGTAAAGGCAAATATCCCATTAGGTGACATCTATTAGCAATTCTAATATTAAATAATGGCACTGATGTGTCACAACCGTATGTGATTCTGAGTTACCTTTCCCCAACAGTGCTCACTGGAAAATAAACCTACTGCTACTTTTATCCCCCTCAGTAATTGAAATTTCTAATGCTAAAATTGAGGCTTAAATAAAATAGATTTTCATTTTCAAGCCACAATAGCATGATTAAATTTATGCTTTGGATTGTCACTTAGTACCGTCAATGCTGTTTTTACTTCAAGACTTTGGCATCTTCTAAACACCAAGGGTTCAACTAGATATGTGCTACCTCATGCCAGTCAGAGTATTCTGATGCTATGCACTTTGTAGCATTTCCCAGTGTGTAATTTGTATGTCAGGAGGCATGGAAGAGTCGAAGGCTGAATCCTGTGGGGATTTCAGATCTCCTTTGCTTTTTTCAAAAAAACCCTGCAGATCGTGCTTTCAAAGTTTTTGCTTCAGGCAAATGATGAATTTATGGAAATGTATTGACAATTGTCCTTTTCTGATATGGAAAACAACACCTGCAAAATGCAGTACATGTTGAATTGCACCAATCTCTTTGCTTTCCTTTTTTAACTGTCTTTGTTGCCAAAGACTACTGGGAAACTGTGCAAACAATGAATTTTTCAGTGTTTTGGAAGTAATGTTTTGTTCATGGATCTTTCTGTTTAAGTAAAGAATGTGAGTCAACAAGCATTGATAGCACATTAAATCGTCTGCTTTTTGCAATCCTGGCACATACTGGAAGTGCACATTAGGAAATTGCATGCTCATAGCTTGTGATTTTCTAACTATTAATTATAGGATATGCATCCTTAAAAACACGGCTATGAACTTGCTGACAATGTGGCATATGGTCCAGAGGATGCAAAAGGGGCATCACTTATTAGTTATTGATCATTGAAGAAAACTACCCCACGGGAACATAGTTGAGTGGGTGTGGTAGGGACCATTTTCCTGTGCCTCTACCTCCAATAGTCTGTTAGATATTCCTCACCCATGCTACCCATCTTCAGCAACATGAATAGTACCACCCAAATACTCAAAGTACTCAATTCTAACATATCTGTAAGACTTAAAAGTGTAACATCTTGTCACAAATCCAAGAATATATGCCAAGCCTGCAATGGATTGGCTTAAACATTGTTCCAATAAAGCAAACAAAGTTCAAAAAATTGGCTGGGATTTCGTGCCCGCGTCTGCCGAAGGCGCAAATGGAGACATGGGTGCAAAGTCTCGTGAGAATCTGGAAGCGAGATTCTCGCCAGCGAGGTAGTCTCTGGACCAAATTACATTTCCCACCCAACGTGTCCACTCTCTGGGCTATGTCTCCAACCACCAATAAATAGCACCATGATGGGACGATCAATATATGTTAGAAATATTAGGAATGATTTCAAGTATGTGATCATATTTCATGGTTTGGGTGACAAGGGCAGCACAATGGGTTAGCACTGCTGTCTCACAGCACCAGGGACCCGGATTCAATCCCCGGCTTGGGTCACTGTCTGTGCAGAGTCTGTACATTCTCCCTGTGTCTGCATGGGTTTCCTCCAGATGTTCTGGTTTCCTCCCACAGTCTGAAAGACGTGCTGGTTCAGTGCATTGGCTAAATTCTCCCTCAGTGTACCCGAACAGGCGTTGGAGTGTGGCAACTATGGGATTTTCACAGTAACTTCATTGCAGTGTTAATGTAAACCTCCAGGTGACACAAATACATAAACTCAATTCGTCTATTCTCTAACTTCTTCAATGGAGCTCTTGTCGTCAGTGCATAACTATAATTCCGCTGATTGTTTTCCATTGACAATCCAATTGTGATACGATCATCTTATGTTTCAAGAGTTGTAATGTTTCTGTACTCCTTTGCATTTGCAGGTGATAATCTTGGACAGTGCGGTGATCCAGGAATGCCTGCGCACGGCATTCGGTTGGGCAAAGATTTCCGAGTGAAGAGTCTGCTTCGGTTCACCTGTGAAGCTGGCTATGCCCTTAAAGGATCTTCAGAACGTGTTTGTCAGCCAGGTGGAACTTGGACTGGCATCCAGCCAGAGTGCCAAGGTATATGATTCACTGGGCTTTAGATTGGGACAACGGAGGAACCTAAACAGTAACTCAGACCAAATAGTTCCACCCAACTTTTGATCTAATGGTGCATTACCTAAATGTTTTTTTAAAACTATTTAATAATCAGCCAAATTTTTCAAGTTAGTTCCATGCTTTATAATGGGGGAAATGTTATCTGGCAAATCGTCTTTCAAGCCTTTTCAGCTACTCAATACTTTAGCAGTACAGCCTCTTAATGTCACAAAGTTAACACAAACCAGTGCATTTGTTACAACAGACTGATATTGTGTATGTGATGTTCCTCCGAAACTGACGTTCACTTACTTTAAGTAGTTTATTTAGGGCTGTTGGTCAGTGGCAATGCAACATACTGAAGTTTCCCTTTCACAGTTTATAATATTGTCAAAATAACCAACATATCGAAGACGATTCTCCCACAACACTGTCTTATATCTGCGTCAGAGTTCTGCTTGGCTGTATTTTTAGGTACTCCATTATTGAAATAGCAAGATGCTTACTTCCACAAGCTGGGATTTGCTTCCATCAAATGTCTTTTATTTGTGTTTCGCTCAGTTGACTGGACAACTGATTTGTGATGCAGAGTGATGCCAATAGCACGGATTCAATTCCTGTACCAGCTGAGGTTATTCATGAAGTCAGTGGCTTCTTACCTTGCCTGAGGTGTGGTGATCCTCGGGTTAAATCGCCACCAGTCAGTTCTCCCCGCTCAAAGGGGAGAGAAGCTTATGGTCATCTGGAACGATGATGACTTTAACTTAACTATGTTTGTGTCATTTATGGGTGAGACGCAATGATTATTGAGGGCTTCGTAAAGGGATGGTTAAAGAGAGTTTGATCAAAGATGATGTTTAAAAGGGATTAATTAATGATTTGGTTCAACGAGTTGATTAATTAGATCTTTAATCAGTCCCTCTTCAACAAATCCTGTAAAGAGGAGTTGATTAAAGATATGGCTAAGCGGGACTGATTAAAGCATGGTTAAGGAGGGCTGATGACCAAAGAGTGGCTGATTAAAAGGATGGTTACAAAGTTACTGATTAAAAGGATGATCAAAATATATTGAATTAATCTGAATCCCGGCCCTGTAATCTGGTTATTAATTGTTCTTCACATTACTGGTCTCAATGGATGAGTTAAATTGGAAGATAGCCTGCAGCAGATTTGATGCTAAATTTAATTTCAGCTCAAGTATGAAGAATAATGGACAGTGAAAATTACCTGAACCCAAATGAACCTCTTCAAAATTGGTGGGGATTATGTTGTTGAATAAATGCTTTAGAGTACACACTTCATTCTATCTCTTTCATCACTATTCTTTGAATGCAAAGAAAGGGTGACCATTGTCTCTGTTCACTCTCACTCTGGGTATTATAAATATATCATTAGTGAGATTGAAAAATGCTTTTAATTTTCTGAGTTAGTTTGAGCTACCCTCTGTAGCTAATTATCTGGAACACCTGAAGACTTGTCAGTAATGCAATATTAATATACTAATTGGTGAACTGAGCATCTTCTTTGATCTAATCAAAAGTATACCATCACTGCAAATGTGTTGTAGGAAGTATAAATGCTACTGTGTCACCCATCTGTTAGCTGTTACAACAGACTGATACTGTTCCTCTGAAACTGGTCTTCAATAGGTTTAGGTAGTTTATTTAAGACTATTAGACAATGACACTGAAGTTGCCCTTTCACAGTATGTAATATTGTCGAAATAGCCTACATGACTTGCAAGATACTCCCACAACACTATCTGCATCAGAATTCAAGCCAAGTATTGGAATGGCAGGTGGAGTTTCACAGATTTGGGAGATCACTCTTATTGCATGCGGCAGTTGGATTAGTTAGGAGGGGGAAAGATATAGGGTGGGATTTTCCATCCTCGTTCAGGGCAGGGATTTTCTGGTGCCACTAACATTGAGTGGAGTTTGGGTTGGAGTGTCAAACTTTCCGTTCCTGCTGGCAAACGGTCCCGCCATGGATGTGACTGGAAAATCCTACCCATAAGGGGCAGAATTGCCCACCCCTCTCCCGGCATGTCCTTGGCCACCAGTGCGATCTTCCGGTCCTGCCAATGTCTACAACGTTTTGCGTGGCTGGCCCGTCCCCTTCCAGGGGTAACTCAGTGTGGGGATGAGGCGGGGGGGTGGGGTCACCTTCGGCGGGACAGGCCAGAAAATCCTGCCCCACGTCTCCAATTCGAGGGAACAGATAGGAAAACAGTGAACAAAATTGATCTCCAATGAAAAAGAACCAGTACAGTGAAAGGCAGCGACATTGAAAGGGAGCACATTTGCTTTGTTTAAGAGTGAGGTGCACTGTTTAGGTGGAGTCAGAAATGCTGAGTAACGTATGGAATGATGTTGGTTTAACTTATCGGATAGGCAGATAAAATATTGGGAATGCACTACCACAGGGAGCAATTGACGATCATAGCATTGTTACATTTGAGGAAACACTGGATAAAATACAAGGGAGAATGAGTATGTTGTTGGGATGAGATGAAAAAAGATGGGAGGAGGCTCGTGTGGAACATAAACGTTGGCACGGATCATTGGGGCTGGTTCTATATTGTAAATACCTTCACAGCATCCAGGGATAAGCTTCATTTTTGGCTGACAGGAGGCAATTTCATTATCTGCAGAGGGAATAATTAGGATTCAAATTGATGTGTCTCGTGATGGTTCCATAAAAATCAAGCTTGTAATTAAAAATATAACAAAATGCAAGTACAGCATTTTTCTTATTCACTCTCATAGCATGGTGGGTAAAAAGATCTGGTCATGCCAGACATTATTGTCTGTCACTAGTTGCCCTGAGAAGATGGTGGCTGGTAGCCTTCTTGGACCACTGCATCTCATGAGTGATAGTGCTTCTGTTTAGATAGAATTTTGACAAAGCCACAGGGATAACGAATACTATCAATTCAGGTAGAGTGGGTAACTTGGAGGGAAACCCTGAGGTAATAATGTTCCCATGCACCTGCCACCAATATAGTTTTCAGTGGTGAAGGTCATAGGTTTGGTCGGTGCTCCCAAATAAGTCTTGCTGTGATTCTGCATTGCATCTTGTAATGGTTTTCCAGTTGGCCTCCAGGCTCCCACAGGTAGCCAGGTACTGCTTCGATGCCTGCCTTCTTGGCTACTGAGGCAACCGCAAGTTGCTCTGTAGAAGCCCCCAACCCCCAGTAGTGACCTGGCTGCACCATCCAATTCTTATTGTAACCTTTTAAAAAGTCAAAGAGAGGGTGTCTCCTTCTCTCTTCCCTATCTGCTATTGTAGCCTGCTGCACTTTTTAAGCTGAAAGGCTTCTGATTGGCCCCCAGCTTCCCCGTTCATTAGTTCGCTACTCTGGGGAAGATCACAATGATTAGTCGTTTCCCACACAGTGCAGGCTAGTGACCCCATGACAGTGGGGGGCCCTACCCTCAGCCTCTAAACTGCTCTTTTAATTAATTGGTGGGACATGGGCGTCACTGGCTGGCCAGCATTTACTGCCCATCCCTTGTTGCCCTTGTTCAGAGGGCAGTTGAGAGTCAACCACATTGCTGTGGCTCTGGACTCACACGTAGGCCAGACCAGGTAGGGACGGCAGGTTTCCATCCCTGAAGGACATAAGTGAGAGTTTTAACAACACCAGGTTAAAGTCCAACAGGACATTAGTGAACCAGATGGGTTTTTCCAACAATCGACAATGGTTTCATGGTCATCAGTAGATTTGTAATTCAGATTTTTTGTTTTATTGAACTCAAATTCCATCATCTGCAGAGGCAGGATTTGAACCTGGGTCCCCAGAACATCATCTGAGTTTCTGGATTAATAGTCGATTTGCTGGTCAGTAAATGTTCATGATAGGGGATTTGGCGATCATAATAGAATTGAATATCAGGTGAAGATGGATAGGCTGTCTCTTTTTAGAGACAATCTTTGCTTAGTACTTGTGAGGCTTGAATGTCACTTGACCCTATCAACCCAAGCCTGGATATTCTTCAGGTCCTACGGCATGTGGGTACAGAGTGCTGCATTACGTGAAGAATTATGAATAAAATTGAGCACTGTACAATCATCAGCAAATAGTTCCGCTTCTGCCCTTACAGTTCAGGGAAGGTCATTGATGAAGCAGCTAATGTTAATCGCTTCTACATCACAAACAGTGGTAACTCGTATGGGAATCCATCTTTGGTTGGCATGGAATACAAGAAGTGAAGAAAGTTAATTGGTCACAATTGTTGGCAGAGAACATTGTAAAGTCCCTCAAGGAAAATGGCACTTGAATCCCAGGGGGACCAATATCCTGGCGGGAAGGTTGGCTAAGACTACTGGGGAGAGTTTAAACTAGATAGGTTGGGGGGAGGGGATCGACACGAGGTGACTGGGAGCGAGGAAGTTAGCTCGCTAACAGAGAAGGGTTATAGACAGTGCAAGAGGGAGGATGGACGGGGGATAGAGAAGGGGAGAGCTCAGACCAAAGGATTGAGATGTGTTTACTTTAATGCCAGGAGTATAGTGAATAAAGGGGATGAGTTCAGAATGTGGATCGATGCCTGGAAGTGTGATGTGGTGGCCATTACGGAGACTTGGATGTCTCAGGGACAGGACTGGATACTCCAGGTGCCGGGATTCAGATGTTTCAGGAAGGACAGGGAGGGAGGCAAGAGAGGGGGTGGAGTGGCACTGCTGATCAGGGATAGTGTCACAGCTGTAGAGAAGGTGTATGCTGTGGAGGGATTGTCTACAGAGTCTCTGTGGGTGGAAGTTCGGAGTGGGAAGGGGTTGATCACTTTGCTGGGAGTTTTCTATAGGCTGCCCAATAGTAACAGGGAGGTGGAGGAGCAGATAGGGAAACGGATCTTGGAGAGTTGCAATAATAGCAGAGTTGTTGTGATGGGAGACTTTAATTTCCCAAACATAGATTGGAATATCCCCAGGGTAAGGGGATTGGATGGGGAGGAGTTCGTTAGGTGTGTTCAGAAGGGTTTCCTGACTCAGCATGTGGACAAGCCTACAAGAGGAGAGGCTGTACTTGATCTGATACTGACCAATGAACCTGGACAGGTGTCAGATCTCTCAGTGGGAGAGCATCTTGGGGATAGCGATCATAGCTCTATCTCCTTTATGCTTGTATTGGAAAAAGAGAGGATCAGGCAAGCTAGGAAAGCGTTTATATGGAGTAAGGGGAAATATGAAGACATAAGGCAGCAAATTAGAGGAGTAAATTGGAAGGAGGTATTCTCGGGGAAATGTACTGAAGAGAGGTGGCAGTTTTTCAAGGAATGTCTGTCTAGAGTTCTACAGGACAACGTTCCGAGCAGACAGGGAGGAGTTGGTAGGTTAAAGGAACCGTGGTGCACGAAAGCTGTGCGGGACCTAGTCGAGAAGAAAAGGAAAGCGTACAAAAGGTTCAGAGAGCTTGGCGAAGATAGGGATCTAAATGAGTATACGGCTTGTAGGAAGGGACTAAAGAAGGAAATTAGGAGAGCCAGAAGGGGTCACGAGAAGGTCTTGGCAGATAGGATTAAGGAAAACCCTAAGGCGTTCTATAAATATGTGAAGAGTAAAAGGATGAGACGTGAAAGAATAGGGCCTATAAAAGATGAAGGCGGGAAAATCAGTACGGAACCAGTAGAAATGGCAGAGGTGCTTAATGAGTATTTTGCCTTGGTTTTCACAGAGGAGAAGGACCTGGGTGGATGTACTGTGGGCTTGCGGTGGACTGAAAAGACTGAGTATGTGGACTTTAACAAAGAGGTTGTGCTGGAATCTTTGAATGGCATCAAGATAGATAAGTCGCCGGGTCGGGATGGGATGTACCCCAGGTTACTGTGGGAGGCGAGGGAAGAGATTGCAGAGCCTCTGGCGATGATCTTTGCGTCGTCGATGGAGACGGGAGAGGTGCCGGAGGATTGGAGGATTGTGGATGTGGTTCCTATTTTCAAGAAGGGGAATAGGGATAGCCCAGGAAATTACCGACCAGTGAGTCTAACCTCAGTGGTTGGTAAGCTGATGGAGAAGATCCTGAGGGACAGGATTTATGAGCATTTAGAGAGGTTTAGTATGCTCAAGAATACTCAGCATGGCTTTGTCAAAGGCAGATCGTGCCTTACGAGCCTGGTGGAGTTCTTTGAAAATGTGACTAAACACATTGACGAAGGGAAAGCGGTAGATGTGGTTTATATGGATTTTAGCAAGGCATTCGATAAGGTCCCCCATGCAAGGCTTCTAGAAAAAGTGACAGGGCATGAGATCCAAGGGGCTGCTGCCCTGTGGATCCAGAACTGGCTTGCCCAAAGGAGGCAGAGAGTGGGTATAGATGGGACTTTTTCTAAATGGAGGTCGGTCACCAGTGGTGTGCCCCAGGGATCTGTTCTGGGACCCTTGCTGTTTGTCATTTTCATAAATGACCTGGATGAGGAAGTGGAGGGATGGGTTGGTAAGTTTGCCAACAACACAAAGGTTGGTGAGGTTGTGGATAGTCTGGAGGGATGTCAGAAGTTACAGAGGGACATAGATAGGATGCAAGACTGGGCGGAGAAGTGGCAGATGGACTTCAACCCAGATAAATGCGTAGTGGTCCATTTTGGCAGGTCAAATTGGATGAAGGAGTACAATATAAAGGGAGAGACTCTTTTTTTTAGAAACCCTACAGTGCAGAAAGAGGCCATTCGGCCCATCGAGTCTGCACCGACCACAATCCCACCCAGGCCCTACCCCAATATCCCTACATTTTTACCTGCTAATCCCTCTAACCTACACATCTCAGGACACTAAGGGGCAATTTTAGCACAGCCAATCAACCTAACCCGCACATCTTTGGACTGTGGGAGGAAACCGGAGCACCCGGAGAAAACTTACGCAGACACAAGGAAAATGTGCAAACCACACCCAAGCCGGGAATCGAACCCAGGTCCCTGGAGCTGTGAAGCAGCAGTGCTAACCACTGTGCTACCGTGCCGCCCGGTACTGTAGTACTTAGTACTTAGTACTGTGGAGGATATGAAGGACCTTGTGGTCCGGGTCCATAGGACTCTAAAATCGGCCCCGCAGGTGGAGGAGATGGTTAAGAAGGCGTATGGTGTGCTGGCCTTTATCAATCGAGGGATTGAGTTTAGGAGTCCGGGGATAATGATGCAGCTATATAAGACCCTCGTCAGACCCCACTTGGAGTACTGTGCTCAGTTCTGGTTGCCTCATTACAGGAAGGATGTGGAAAAGATTGAAAGGGTGCAGAGGAGATTTACAAGGATGTTGCCTGGATTGAGTGGCATGCCTTATGAGGATAGGCTGAGGGAGCTCGTTCTTTTCTCCTTGGAGAGACGTCGGATGAGAGGGGACCTAATAGAGGTATATAAGATGTTGAGAGGCATAGATTGGGTGGACTCACAGAGGCTTTTTCCCAGGGTGGAAATGGCTGCTACGAGAGGACACAGGTTTAAGGTGCTGGGGGGTAGGTACAGGGGAAATGTTAGGGGGAAGTTTTTCACACAGAGTGTGGTGGGCGAGTGGAATCGGCTGCCGTCAGTGGTGGTGGAGGCAAACTCAATAGGGTCTTTTAAGAGAGTCCTGGATGAGTACATGGGATTTAATAGGATGGAGGGTTATCGGTCGGCCTAAAAGGTAGGATATGTTCGGCACAACTTGTGGGGCCGAAGGGCCTGTTTTGTGCTGTAGTTTTCCTATGTTTCTATGTTTCTAAAATGGATTTAATCACTGTACTACTGGTGTTGAGTACCAACAAAATAATGACAAAGCAAAGTGAGTGGTGAAAGCAATGAAGGAAAAGACTTATACTTCGCATTGTTAAGGTTGAAATGGCTATATTTCAGTGGAATTAAGAAATATGGTCAAGAACAATGTTATGGAACCATAGAATAGAACCATAAGATCCCTGCAGCACAGAAGGAGGCAATTTGGCCCACCAAGTCTGCACCAACCCTCCTAAAGAGCACTCTAACTAGGTCCACACTCCCACCCTATCTCTGTAACCCCACGCATTTACCATCGCCAATTCACCTAATCTGTATATCTTTGGACTGTGGGAGACACTCACACAGACATGGAGAGAACATGGAAAGTGCACACAGCCTCCACCACACTTCCAGGCAGCACATTTCAGGTCCAAACCACTCATTGTGTGAAAAGATTTTTTCTCACATTACATTTGCTTCTTTTGCAAATCACTTCAAATCTGTGCCCTCTTGTCCTTGATCCTTGTGTGAGCCAGAACAGTTTATCCCTATCTATCCAGCCCCCACATGATTTTGAACATCTCTATCAGATCTCCTCTTACCCTTCTTCTTTCCAAGCAGAACAGTCCCAGCCTTTCCAATCCATCCTCATAACTAAAAATTTCCATTTTCAGTGCAAATTTCCATCCCTGGTGCTCTTCTTGGAAACATCTTCTGCACACTCTCCAATGTGTTCACATTCTCCCCATAGTGTGGTGCCTGGAACTGTACACAATATTTCAACAGAGGTCTAATTAGCATCTTGTATAAGTTCAGCATAACCTCCTTGCTCTTGTGTTCTCTGTTCCTATTAATAAAACCCAGAAAGCTATATGCTTTATTAACTGCTCTCTCCACCTGTCCTGCCACCCTTAAAACCCATGCACATATACACCCAGGTCCCAATGCTCTTGTGCCCCTTTAAGAATTTTATCCTTTATTTTACATTCTTCCTACTAAATGCTCTTTCATGTTTTTCCTACCACACTGCATCACCTCTCACTTCTCCACATTGAACTTCATCTGCCCCTATCTACCCACTCCACCAACTTGCCTATGTCTTCCTGAAGTTCTGCACTGTCCTCTTCACAGTTTACAATACTTCCAGGTTTTGTGTAATCCGCAAACTTTGAAATTGTCCCCTACATACCAAGATCTATAGAATAAATCTATATTTATAATTAATGTATATCATAAAAGTAGAAAATTCTAGAAATTTCTGTAGGTCAGGCTACTTCTCTTCCATGAATGCCCACCTTGAAGAAGTTCTGTTCTTATTTCCAGGAAGTTCTATGTGTCTTTTGTACCTTTCTCACCTTCATTGATCTTTGTTTTTCTTCTCATGTCTTTACTTGTCGCCGTGTCATCTGTTTTTGTCTTGCACCGTCACCCCTTTGGTCAGTTAATTTCTCCTGCCCAACTCCTCTCCCCCTTTCCCCGTCTGCAGACTTGCTCTGTAACCTTCTCAAATTCTGAAAAAGGTAATCAAACTGAAGCAATGGTTGAGAACAGTTGGTCCCAGAAATGGCCATGGCAGAACATTGCTGATGACCTTCTGGGAGGTGACCAAATAAGGAGTTGCCTTCAGGACCTCCCATGCAATTGAAGAGGTGGGTGGACCAGGGAACAGGGAGACACAATTGAAGAGCCCACACCGACTTTTGTCAGGTGGCTCCATTGGGGCAAATGGACATGTAGATGTAGATAGGAGAACACGAGAGTCCCTCCAGAATGAGGAGCCGTCTGAAGAATGATGATACTTAAAAGTTATAAGATTCTTCAACGTTAAAGGATTCTTAAAAATAAGCGTAGCCTCAGCTGCCAGGCCATCAGAGTGGAAGAAAAACCTCTTCACAAGATGACCTTCTGGGAGGTGACCAAATAAGGACGTGCCTGTGGCACTCTGATCACCTTGCATCTGAGGCAGGGAATTTATAGGAGACATTATTGATCCCAGGTCTGCCATCTGGAATCTGTCTCTGGGAAACGCCTGGGCTTTGACCTCAGTGGGTGGGACTTGTTCACCAATGGGGAAGATTCTGGTGGCATGACTAATTGGCCTCCTACGTGGGCACTAAATTGAGTCTGATTTGTTGCAGCCACTCTGGATGGGTGACCAGTGCCAGTCTGACCCGGTCTCCGGCAATATCGCTCGGAGCCAGCTTCTCATTGGGAAAACCACCCCAATCTGAGATTCTCTCATTTTGCTCTTGGTCCAATCTCTGAATCCATTTCTCCACAGGACCGAGAAAATTTGACCCATTTCTTTCTACACAGATCGTGTCTAACCTGCTGCATATTTCCAGCAATTATTATTTTTATTGATAAAGAATAGTAACAGCAGTCTTTTCAACTCTGTGATCCAGGTTGAATCCCATGCCAATTAATGGGGTTCCCCATTATGGCAGCACTAATCCTCAGTTTCAAACTGAGTTCCATGAGTCTTCAGCACAAAATTGCCCATAATGTGGCACCCTGTGTTACAACCACACTGTGAGAGGCCAACATTAGTTGAAATGTGATATTGTTGCAGAAACAGTGTGTAAGTTTAATTACTCTACCTGCTGCTGAACCTAGCAATCATCTTGAAACCATTCAATTATTTATTGCATGTTCATCTATCATTCAAATGTTGCTGAACTGAGGAATTAAAAATCCACTCATAAACTGTTCTATGTTTTATGTCACTACTTATGGATAAATAAGATTCAAGCTTATCATCAAACTGAGCTTATGAATGCATACCAGTTTCATTACCAACTGTAATAAAGGACCTGCGATAAAATTCATTAACTATATGGATTTTTTAAAAGTGGGTAATTTAATTAAGTGCCTTTAGTAAGGTAATCAATTAATAAGACCATAAGACATAGGAGCGGAAGTAAGGCCATTCGGCCCATCGAGTCCACTCCACCATTCAATCATGGTTGATTTCAACTCCATTTACCCGCTCTCTCCCCATAGCCCTTAATTCCTCGAGAAATCAAGAATTTATCAATTTCTGTCTTGAAGACGCTCAGTACACAGTTTAGTATTGCTTAAGTGGAGTCAATAAATTAATTATGTTGACATTTGTGAACAGACAGCATCTCCCAAACCCATGATCCTTCACCTGGAAGGACAAGGACAAGAGTTTGCAAACTCCCAAGTTCTACTTCGTCGCACACCATCCTGACTTGGAAAATGCATCACCGTTTTTTTATCACTGCACGGTCAAAATCCCGGAATTCCCCACCTGACGGCATTGTGGGGGTAGAGCTCTCACTACTTTGAAGTTTGAGTCACTTATATTAGCCGAAACGTGACAACCATTGGCCATTTGCACTCATGTCAATGAGCCAGAGCCGCTGGTGATGGTGTTCTCTAGTGTTCTATTTATACAAATTAACAAAGAAAAGTACAGCACAGGAACAGGTCCTTCGGCCCCCCAAGACTGTGTCGATCATGATGCCTGCCTAAGCTAAAGCCGCATGCACTTACGGAGTCCATATCCTTCCATTCCCATCCTATTCATGTATTCGTCTAGTTGCCCCCTAACGAATACATGAATAGGGGGAGGTTTTGGGCAGAAACAGCTATTCTTACTCATGACTATGTGCCTTGCAGACTTGATCTAAATTGTTTTAAGTTATCTGCTTGGGATTTGCACAAGTTATCAGAGTCACATACAAGAGAAGGTATTTCATTTCTGATTTATAAGCAGTGACATGAGGAATATTGGTGCTGAGAAACTGGGAACGTCTCCATTTGCTTTTGTGTCCAACATGGTTATTGGACATTCCAAGTGGTGTTGGGGTTGGAGGCGTTTGCAGCTCGTTTCACTTGACTTCTGGTGCTCAGAAAGTCTGCTGTTCATGTTCCTCAGGGTCTCACTTGGTGGCCTGTCAGCCTCATTGCCAGTGTTGGCATCAACAGCTGACTGTATATGCAACACATGCTTGGTTGCATTGGCAGACCGGACACATCTCTTTGTTTGGTCGAATTCTCTGCAGCCTCTGCTTCTGTTTCACATCGGATCAGGTGGAAACACAGGGACAGAACATAGAACATAGAACAGTACAGCACAGAACAGGCCCTTCGGCCCACGATGTTGTGCCGAGCTTTATCTGAAACCAAGATCAAGCTATCCCACTCCCTATCATCCTGGTGTGCTCCATGTGCCTATCCAATAACTGCTTAAATGTTCCTAAAGTGTCTGACTCCACTATCACTGCAGGCAGTCCATTCCACACCCCAACGACTCTCTGCGTAAAGAACCTACCTCTGATATCCTTCCTATATCTCCCACCATGAACCCTATAGTTATGCCCCCTTGTAATAGCTCCATCCACCCGAGGAAATAGTCTTTGAACGTTCACTCTATCTATCCCCTTCATCATTTTATAAACCTCTATTAAGTCTCCCCTCAGCCTTCTCCGCTCCAGAGAGAACAGCCCTAGCTCCCTCAACCTTTCCTCATAAGACCTACCCTCCAAACCAGGCAGCATCCTGGTAAATCTCCTCTGCACTCTTTCCAGCGCTTCCACATCCTTCTTATAGTGAGGTGACCAGAACTGCACATAATATTCCAGATGTGGTCTCACCAAGGTCCTGTACAGTTGCAGCATAACCCCACGGCTCTTAAACTCCAACCCCCTGTTAATAAAAGCTAACACACTATAGGCCTTCTTCACAGCTCTATCCACTTGAGTGGCAACCTTTAGAGATCTGTGAATATGGACCCCAAGATCTCTCTGTTCCTCCACAGTCTTCAGAACCCTACATTTGACCCTGTAATCCACATTTAAATTAGTCCTACCAAAATGAATCACCTCACATTTATGATTCCAACTTGGGAGTTTGGATATTCCAAAGGAACCCTGAAAATATCTTGCAATTGTTGCATTGTTCCCTGCATTTGCAGGTTTTAAGAAACTGCTTTACCTTGGTTTAATGACTTGCCCTCAAAACTTCATAGAATCATAGAATCCCTGCATTGCAGGTGGAGGCCATTCAGCCCATCGAGCCTGCACCGATAACAATCCCACCCAGGCGCTATCCCTATAATCACACCATCTTGATCCCCCTTGACTTCTCACTGCCATTTTTAAAAGCATGAATCCTGATATTAAAAGCCTTTGGGCAGAATTTTCCCATCCCGCCTGCCTTGGGAATTGTAGAGGGCAGAACAGGACCATGTAAAGGTCTGTTGACCTCGGGCAGGATTTTCCGGTCTTGGGGCAAGCGCGGCCGGAAAATTCCACCCTTTATCTTCTTTCTCTTGCTGCACTATATTCTATTGTCCACTTTGAAAATGAGCCAGTCAAGATATAATCTGGTAGGAAAGTCATATTCACACAAGCACACATAAGTTGTTGGCATGCCTTCACCACATGGACTATCGTAAAAAAGAAGGCCCACCGACACCTTTTCACAGGAAACTAGAGGATGCACTAAGTGCTGGCCTTGCTAGCGACATCCATAACCCAAGAGTGAATGCTTCAGCTAAGCATGTGACTCCTATACAATGTGAGACATCCTCCATGAGTCAATTTATATGCGACAGTTTCAATTCACAGAAGTCAGCTCAAACCATCTGCCACAGGTACATTGGCAGAACAGAACGCAATGAGCTGAATTTCTTCACCCATCTGCACATTTAAAAGACGAATTTTCTATTTGTTCCAGCTGCTTGTTTAATCCTGGTTACTATCAAGCTGGCAAAGCTTTTTTTCTACATTTTCGTACCCCTCTCCCCGCCCCCACCTCATTGTCTGGAGTTGATCTATCCAGCATCTCAGAATTTACTCATGTCAAATACTCCAGATGAACCAATAAAAACAGAAAGTGCTGGAAAACTCAGCAGGTCTGGCAGCGCCTGTGGGCAGAGAAACGAATTAAATGGCAGGAACTTCTGGTCCCACCTACTGGTGGGATTTACCAGTGCCGCTGAAGTCAGCGGACTTCTGGCTGGCACGCTGCATCCACCACGGCGAGACCGGAAAATCCCAGCCAATGTTTCGAATCCCAACGTGACTTCTTCGGAACTGTTCCAAAAGTTCAGGAAAAGAGTCAGATCGGATTCGATACGCTAACTCTCTTGTTCTCTCCACAGATGCTGCCAGACCTGCTGGGTTCTTCCATCATTTTCTGTTTTTATTTCCGATTTCCAGCAGCTGCGGTATTTTGATTTTATTTTATCCTTTTAAAGGAGTCCATCCTGAAACATTGATTCTCCTCCCATGGCTTAGCATGCTATCAGTTTGCTCTGACCATCTCTGTATACATTCCTTATTGTTCAACATACAGACCTTGTCTTCCTAGAACATGATTTTATCAACTGCAGCTGATTTCTTTGTGGCTGAGTGACTTCTTTTTTTAAATTTCATCCACATGTGCCTTTATCTCAGCCTGAAATCTATTTTGGAATTCCCCTCAGCTGGAGCTTGACAGTTGACAGTGTATCTGTTGACAGTTGATTTTGGCTTTGTGTACCAAATCATCTGCGGAAATTTCATGACATGTCGGTGAAATCATTGCATTATGGAAGGTGGTTCATCAGTATTGACATGGGCCAGAGAAGTATTAATCGGTATTAACTCAGCACCTTGCTCTCGTACTCACATGTCTATCCTTGGCCTGCTGCAATGCTCCAGTGAAGCCCAACGGAAGCTGGAGGAGCCGCATCTCATCTTCCAATAAGGCATGTTACAGCCCTCAAGACTCAACATTGAGTTTAACATATTTAATCTGTGACCTTTCTCCTCCATCTTAGCCTCTTTCTATTTATTTTATATCCCATACATTTTTTTGAAGTTTTAAGTTTATTTATTAGTGTCATAAGTAAGCTTACATTAACACTGCAATGAAGTTGCTGTGAAAATCCCCGAGTCACCACATTCTGGTGCCTGTTCGGGTACACTGAGGGAGAATTTAGCATGGCCAATGCATGTAACCAGCACGTCTTTTGTACTGTGTGAGGAAACTGGAGCACCCAAAGGAAACCCACACAGACATGGGGAGACTGTACAGACCCCGCACAGACAGTACCCAAACTGGGATTCGAACCCAGGTCCCTGGCACTATGAGACAGCAATGCTAACCACTGTGCCACCATGCCATCCATTTTTTTCTTCAAGCAAAAATCCTCTCTTCCCCTCCTACACTGGGGAATACATTGAATGTATTCAAGAGGCGGCTAGATATAGCATTTTGGGTGAATGGGATCAAAGCAGGGAGAAAGCAGGATGAGGCTATTGAGTTGGGCGATCAGCCATGATCGTGATGAATGGCGGCGGAACAGGCTCGAAGGGCCAAATGGCCTCTTCCTGCTCCTATCTTATATGTTTTCATGTTACACTGGGCCATCTGTCTCTTGTTCTTAAGTTTGCGACATCTTTGCTGCAATCTCTCCCAGCTACAGTATAATATCCAACAATTTTCCTCCCTTTTAGTTCTGATGAAGAGTCAAATGGACTTGAAACGCTAACTCTGTCTTCTCTCCCTATAGATGCTGTCAAACTTGCAGAGTTTTCCCAGTATTTTCTGTTTTTGTTTGGGATTCCAGCATTCTCAGTATTTTACTACTTAAGTTATTACTGGATTATGGCCGAAATTCTCCAGCCACTCCTGCCCCGCCGCCACTGCTTGCGAGGATGGGGAATTTGGCGTTCAGCCAAATTTCTGTTCACTGCAATGGGATGGGAGAATCCCAGCCACGAGCGAGGTCAGAGAATCCAGCCCTACGTCCTGTTTCTTCAAGATGAACTCTTCAAAATGCAGCTAATGAAAATACAACAAAACTTCTTCCAACTTATAAACCAAAGAAAGGGTTTAATAAAGAAACATCATTTACTCCAAACTTGGAGTCTCGCCCTGGGCCACTCCAAGCTACCCACAATGCTACATAATTCCTTAATTATAGTGAATCCGCTGATTATGACATCACTCTAATTGGTTCCAAGGTTTACTGGGTCAGCTGACCCTTACATCTTCTCCCCATTTGTCACATTATATCCAATACAAAGTTGTCACTGGTTACATTCTAACATGTCCCACCTCAACATGAAAAGATTTTCTGATAAGGTATTCGTAAAAGTCCTAACCTGCAGCAACCCCTCCTACCACAACCCATCCGACCACAACCCCACGTGTTCGCAAGAGTCAGTCTTTTTCTTAATCAGCACATCTTTACCATGCTTAATGTACTTTGCCATTGGACATCTGCCACTGGAAGCCAATCACCCTGCTGGGATTCTCTCCAAGGTGCAAGGGCTCTCTCTCCGTAGCTCAAATCACTTACACTAGGAATCACCTTGAGAGCATTTCGCTGCAACTTTTCTGTTTTTCTTGAAGTGAGGACAAAATAATACATTGGCCAGAATTTTCCAGCCTTTCGTGCCTACTAGTCCCACTGATGTGAATGGAGATTTCAAATCTCACTGGCCCCACCGTGGAGAATTCCAGCCACAGTATTACTGAAGAGATCCCAATCACGGCCATGTATTGCAGTGCCTCTAATCTTATACAAAACAGCTCAAGCGGTATAACCCTGGAGTCTGTTTGCTTGACTCCAACCATCTGACACTGTGTTTGAGCTTTCAGTGTGCCAATGATTTCTCTCTTCATGTCTGATGCGGCATCCGTGGCACAGTGGTTAGCACTGCTGCCTCACAGCGCCAAGGACCCGGGTTCAATTCCCGGCTTGGGTCACTATCTGTGCGGAGTCTGCACATTCTTCGCATGTCTGTGTGGGTTTCCTCCGGGTGCTCCGGTTTCCTCCCGCAGTCTAAAAGACATGCTGGTTAGGTGCATTGGCCATGCTGAATTCTCCCTCAGTGTACCCGAACAGGCGCCGGAGTGTGGCGACTAAGGAATTTTCACTTCGTTGCAGTGTTAATGTAAGGCTACTTGTGGCACTAATAAATAAACTTTAAAAACTTTAAACTTTGACTAAGCTGTACAAATTCATGGCTCCCTAAAAATTAATTCATGTGGTATGGATGTTTTGGCAATGTATTGTCCATCCCAAATATCCCTTGAATAGGTGATGCTGTTATCGTGTATACCTGCAATTTGTATTCTTACATTCTTAACTGCACACTTACCTACATTGCTCATCATGGGCCTATTTCCCCAATCGATTTTCTCTTTGCCATTATCTCAGGTTTTTTTCTGGGACTCTCCTTAACATGGCTGCAGGAAAGAACTGGATTTTTACAACAAACAGGTATTTGCAATAATGTGACTGCCTTCTCCTGCCAATCAAGCCGGAATGCCCAGGATAAGCTCCATCGGGCTGCCATGTGTTTGTCATCCTTCAGTGAACTGTAAGCCAACAAGCCCATCTGCAAGAGAAAAAAAAAAATCAATGATAATGCGAACTAAATTTTTAAAGATCCTTTCAATAGACTGATTAGCTGCTCACTTGCAGTTGTAAACAATGTACAGCCCTTAAGCCATATGCAGCTCACTGTTCAACCTCAGGGGCCCTGTTTAACTGCACAATCTACCAGTATCTATCATGTAAACTCATTAGCACTGTGCTGGGAAGATGAATATTTGAGTTCCCCTTTTGGCAGCAGGAATCTGGAGATACGTGTGCACCTCAGAGAAATTTGTGAAGACTTGTGCGAGACAATGGCTGGGGAAATCTGTCAAAATCTGCTTGTCACACGTGGAGAGATTAGAGCATCACTTGATCCATGAAAGCCCACTCACTTCAGTTTTCAGCTGTAGAGTGAGATATTAAGTTTGTGTGAAAGCTGGCATGGAATTTATTTCACGTTGAATCCGAGCGCAGGAGGGACTTAGTACCAACATGGCCAACCTTTTACTTTTTCATTAATTTTACATCTTTCCTCGTCCCCTCTCTGACAGCTGGTAATGATATTCATCAAGGATCATGTTCACTCATCAGCGCTAAAGATACTCTTTCAGTGACTATTCAGCAGTGTGCGCAAGAGGACACAGCAGGGGTGATTAAAACATCCAAATTACCTTCCTTTGCTTCTTGAGTGTATGCCCGAGGCTGGAGCTTTCCGTTTGGGCAGAAGCAAACAAGTCTCCTAGTACGTTAGAGGATTGTTTGATGTTGTTCCTGCCACCAGGAGTTTGCCGACCCATTCTGCTGACTTACTTCGGAAGGGAGCAGAAATTGCTGTTTTATGATTGATGGTTTAAATTAAATCCCTTTTTTTGGGTCAATTTCAGCATCTGTTGGAATGAGCCAGGCTGGTTGGTTATCAGGCCCTACGTGTAATGCGTTTGGCATTCGCAGTCAGGATCCCAGTGAGCGCAAGCCCACATTCCAAAACTAGCCATTTATTCTGCACTAATTAGCACCGTACTGGCAACCTCGACCAGAGAAGCTGTGAGGCCGGCTGGTGTGCGAAATAAAAGTGTCACCATGGTGCTGGGGAGGGTTTTTTTTCCTTGTAAAAGAAATGTCACTCTGCTTTGGGCTAGTGTTGGGCTGCAGCTGCAGAGGAACCCTTGGTGCTAACTTCCAAATTACAAAGTGTTTTTTAGCCATGATGTGGAGATGCTGGCATTGGACTGGGGGTGGGCACAGTAAGAAGTCTCACAACACCAGGTTAAAGTCCAACAGGTTTATTTGGTAGCGCGAGCTTTCGAAGCACTGCCCCTTCATCAGGTGAGTGAAGAGTTGGGTTGCTGTGACATCCCTCATCTTTAACAGCATGAAAGAAAAGCTGAGACAGAAAAATAAAATTCCAGATCTCACTTTTTATTTTATAAAAGAACCTTCATTTATATCAAATGAGACCACAGCAGGTTAATGTGTACATCACAGTGCTGCTTTGTTTGTGCTGGATATATAATAATTTGAACCAATGGTTCTCAAACTGTCAGACACAATGATTTGATCTGAGTAAATGATACACTAATTATTCAAAATCAAAGGGAAATTAAGCAGGGACCTTTAAAATTAATGGTGATTAAAAACTATTGCTCGCAACTCCATCACAGTGAGTGCCCAAAACCCTTGTGCTAATAGGCAGCAGGAACTGGATACTGTTCACAAGGTTCACTTCATCTCACTAATAACGTGACGACTTCAGTCAGGATTCCAATGCTGCCTAACTCTCAGCTAAGAATCCACCATTCTCCAGTTCCCAGCCAGGACTCCAAACTTCCTATCTCTCAGCCAAGGCTCCCCCATTCTCGAACTCTGAGCCACGACTCCCCCATTTCCGAACTCTCAGCCACGACTCCCCATGCCCGAACTCTGAGCCACGACTCCCCCATTCTCGAACTCTGAGCCACGACTCCCCCATTCCCGAACTCTCAGCCATGACTCCCCATGCCAGAACTCTGAGCCACGACTCCCCCATTCCCGAACTCTGAGCCACGACTCCCCCATTCCCGAACTCTCAGCCATGACTCCCCCATTCCCGAACTCTCAGCCATGACTCCCCCATTCCCGAACTCTCAGCCACGACTCCCCCATTCCCGAACTCTCAGCCATGACTCCCCCATTCCCGAACTCTCAGCTACGACTCCCCCATTCCTGAAGTCTCAGCCACGACTCCCCCATTCCCGAACTCTCAGCCACGACTCCCCCGTTCCTGAACTCTCCGCCACGACTCCCCCATTCCCGAACTCTCAGCCATGACTCCCCCATTCTCTAACCAAGATTCCAGTTCTCACTATTTGCTAAACTTTTCTGGACCATTGTTGGCCAGCAAATGAATTCAGTTGGGATTGATCCCAAACCTCACCTTTCTTCTCTAAGAAGGCAAGTGTGGATCATCTGTGGTGCGGTGTTTACCCCCTCGCGGTGTTTACCCCCTGTGATTCTTACCCCATTGCAGTTCTTGCCTCTCACAATGCTTTTTCCTTCCTTGAATCCCATATTCTTTGTCCCTCAGATCATCTTTAATGGTGTTTACCGCTAGTTACTTCCAGTTTACCAAGAACATCTCTTGAGCAGTGTTTGCAAGACAAGTTACAATGCCCTTCTAATTGGCAGTTTCTGTTTCATAAAGTTATCTCACTCATCCTGCCCTTCCCGGAAATATTCACGCTAGTGTTAACGATTAATCTCTTCATTTGCTGACTTACAAGTGGAAGTTTCAAGTCTCCTCCTGTCAGTGAAATTTGGTTGATTAGTGGTTGACCAGTTATTGCAGGTGCACCAATGTAAAGCATGGGACAAACAAAGCAGGTGATTTGCCTAAACAGTTGCAGTCATCATTAACAGATGATCTCAGAGGCAGCAGATTTGTGCTTTGTGTCTCCTTATCACTGTCCCTAATGTGGTTGGACTGGCAAAGATACTGTGAGGCAAAGACAGTCATTGTAAGGGGCCTTTGAAAATTACCTGCTGTAAAGTCAAGCAGCATTTATAAATGGGTGATTATTTTTGTTACGTAGCATTTAGTGTGCAGCGGGGGATGCGGGGGGTGGGGGGGGGGGGGGGTGGGGTGGGTACCCAAGGAAGAGTAAACAACTTAATCTCTGGTTCCCGAGAAGCAGGCAGTGAGTTAATTCACTCACTATTGTTTTTGAACGAAGCCTGGAGCTGGAGATTATAAAAGTAATTAGAAGATGCAATAGGTAAATGTGTCAGTTCCATTCATCAAAAGAGATTTCATCTTCGTTCACAGAAATGGGCGAAAGGGTGCTTCATAAATGTGAACAGAATCATTCATTAAAATCTGTCAAACAGTGGCTGTGAAGAGTGTGTGTGAGAGAGAGACAGGGAGACATTCAAGAATGCAATACTCAGCAGGCACATAGAGAATACATGAGATCACAAATAAATCCTTGATCCTGCAGAAGGCACCATATGGAAGAGACAAAGAGGTGAGGGAGAGGAGTCTTCAATCTCAGTCAACAGGAATAGTTCCAGACCCCAGACACTCTATCTGAAAGGGAAAGGGTATCACGTGAAGGAGTAATTTGTCAGGGTAGGAGTTGTAACTTGGATCAGTTTTATTGTGGCAGTGCTTGGAACATCCTCGTGTGTTTACAGAGAAGTACTAATGCAATATTGACACTGCTCTGATCTGATGTTGACGCCATTGCTTTAATCAAGGCTGACCAGTGTCTGTTTTGGGACGAGATTGGTGAGCATTCTATAACTGCAACACCAAGGAACCCATCTGATCACCAGTAAGAAACATTCAGTATGGGAATGGAAATCATTCTATGACACAATCCCTTACTGTTACCAAAATAGTTCAGTGGATGAAGGTCTTTACCTTACATAACTGATTGAGATAAATTGTGGTATGTTGTATGAAGCCTATTCAGCATTTGCAAAGCGCAAATCAGGAGTGTAATGGAATACTTGTTTTTACTCTTTCACAGGATGTGAGCAACTCTGGTGAGGCCAGCATTTATTGCCCATCCCTAGTTTCACTTGAGAAGGTGATGGTGAGCTGCCTTCTTGAACTGTTTCAGTCCCTGTGTTGTCGGTACACCCACAATAATGTTAGGGAGGGAGTTCCACGATTTTGACCCAGTGACCGTGAAGGAACGGCAATATATTTCCAAGTCAGGATGGTGAGTGACTTGGAGGGGAACTTCCAGGTGTTGGTGTTCCCATATGTCTGCTGCGCTCATCCTTCTGAAGGTCATGGGTCTGGAAGGTGCTGTCGAAGGAGCCTTGGCGAGTTCCTGCAGTGCATCTTATAGATGGTACACACTGCGACCACTGCGTTAGTGATGGGGAGTGAAAAGTTTTGGAAGAGGTGCCAATCAAGTGGACACCAATCAAATGAGTGTCGGTCGAACTACACTCATCCAAGCAAGTGAAGAATATTCCATTACACTCCTGACCTGTGCCTTGTCGATGGTGGGCAGACATTGGGGAGTCAGGAGGTGAGTTAGTCACTGCAGGGTCCCTAGCCTCTGACCTGCTCCTGGAGCCACAGTATTTATATGACTAGTCTCGTTCAGTTTCTGATCAATGGTAAAACCTCCAGGATAATAATAGGATTCAACGATGATAATGCCATTGAATGTCAAGGAATGATGGTTAGATTCTCTCTTGTTGGAGATGGTCATTATGTGATACTTCTGTGGCATGAGTGTTACTTGCCATTTATTAGCCCGAGCCTGAATACTGTCCAGGTCTTGCTGAATTTGGACATGGATTGTTTCAGTATCTGAGCAGTCGCAAATGGTGCTGAACATTGAGCAATCATCACTGAACATCCTCACTTCTGACCTTATGATGGATTGGAGATTATTGGTAAAGCAGCTGGTCCTGGGGCACTACCCTGAGCAACTCCTACAGTGATGTCTTGAAACTGAGATGATTGACCTCCAATAACCAGAACCATCTTCCTTTGTGTTAGATATGACTCTAACCAGTAAAGAACTTCCTCATTGACTTCCATTAACTCAGCCAAATGCAGCCTTGATGTCAAGAGCAGTCACTCTTACCTCATCTTTGGAGTTCAGCTCTTTTGTCCCTGTTAAGACTAAGTCTGTAATGAGATCAGGAGCTGAGTGACCCTGGCAGAAACCAAATTGAGCATTAATAAGCAGGTTATTCTGAAGGATGTACTGCTTGATAGCACTATTGATAACCCTTTCCATCACTTTACAGATGAGGGAGAGTAGACTGATGGGGCAATAATTGGCTGAAACAGAAACAGAAAATGCTGAAAAAACTTAGCAGATCTGACACCATCTGTGGAGAGAGAATAGAGCCAATGTTTTGAGCCTAGATGACCCTTCGTCAGAGCTGCATCAGAGCTTCACCAGACTCGAAACATTTAGCTCTACTCTCTACCCACAGATGCTGTCAGACCTGCTGAGTTTTTCCAGCATTTTCTGTTCCTATTTCAGATTCCAGCATCTGCAGTATTTTGCCTTTTTCGGTAATTGGCCGGGTTTGATTTGTCCTGTTTCTTATGTACAGGACACACCTGGGCAATTCTCCACATCGCTGGCTAGATGTGAGTGATTTAGCTTTACTGGAATATGTTGGGCTCAGAGCATGGCAATTCTGTAGCATGTGTCTTCAGTACAATTACTGGAATATTGTCAGGGCCCATAGCCTTTGCAGTATCTAGTGTCTTCAGCCATTTCTTGATAACAAATGGAATAAATCAAATTGTTGAAGCCTGACATCTGTGATGCTGGGAACCTCCTGTGGAGACTGAGATGGATTATCCATTCAGCACTTCTGGCTGAAGATAGTTGCAAATGTTTCAGCCTTCTGTTTAGCACAGATGCGCTGGGCTCCCCCAGCATTGAGGATGGGGATATTTCTGGAGCTTCTCCTCCAGTGAGTTGTTTAACTTTCCACAGCCATTCACGATTGGCTGTGGCATGATTGCAGAGCTTTCCTGCATGGATGCAGCTCCAACAGCACTCAAGAATTTAAACACCATCCAGGACAAGGCAGCCCATTTGTTTGGCAACCCACCCACCAATTTAAACATTCACTCCTTCCACACACAGTAGTAGCAGCCTACAAGATGCAGTGCAGCAACTCAACAAGGCGCCTTCGACAGCGCTTTCTAAACCCACATCCACTACCACCTAGAAGGACAGAGGCAGCAAACGAATGGGAATACCCCTATCTGCCAGGTACTCATTAAGGCACACATCATCCTGACTTATGGAACCACATCACCGTTCTTGCACTGTTGATGGATCAAAATCTTGGAACTCCCCTTCCAAACAGCACTATAGGTGTACATACACCACATGGACTACAGTGGTTGAAAATGGAGAATCACCACCACCTACTCAAAGGCAATGGGGATGGGCGGGAAATGCTGGCATAGCCAATAATGGCCTCTTCCTGTTAAAGAGTAAAAGAAACGGTGGATTGCACTGGAGGGAGAAAAAACAGTCAACTAGAAAATGGGGAACTTAGAAGTCAATTCTGTGCTGGTTTATGTCAATTTGTGCTTTTATTTTAAAAAAAGTAAGTATAGCCTTTTCTGTATGTTGCATGCATTTTTTTGACTAATTCTTCAGAGTCGGAGGGAACTAACCCCCTGCAATTCACAGCGGAGAAAGAAACGCAAGTTCTGTGGGCCCCTTATGGGAGATCCCTTTTATGATGTCATTTAATTATGGATCTATTTTTTTCTTTGTCATTTTGCTTTCACCATTGGCAGCTGTGTCCTGTGGAAATCCTGGAACGCCACGCAATGCTGGGATAGTGTACAGCAACAAATTGGTCTTCTCGAGTTCCATTACCTATGCCTGTCGGGAAGGCTATTATTCAACTGGTTTGCTAACTAGGCACTGTACTGTGAATGGGACCTGGACTACTGTTCCTCCACAATGCACAGGTCAGCTTTTTATATCCATTTTTCTCTTTATGTTGCGGCATGGTGTGGTACATATCAAAGCTGAAAGAGATATCATTGAGCTGCAGTGATATATTGCCGTGTCATTTTATACATGAAATAGGAGCAATTTTAAGCACTCTTTATTTAAACTAAAAGGTGAGAGAATAAAGCATGGGGAGAATGTCCAACACGCACCAGCGAAAGTGTTCGTTCCCGCATAAGCTTCCCTCTGGCAAGCTGACCAGCAATTCTTGTTGCATGTTGGGAATGAAAGATACTCAGATTTATAAATGATACAGCACTAATTCAATCACACTATTATGTGCTATAAAAGTGACTCTTGGGAGGAGGGAAAATGTCAACCTTGGATCAAAAAACACTGCTCCCTTTTCATTACAGGGTGGTAAGTGGTAACTTGTGAGCTTCAGTCAGTTGATTCTTGTCCTTTGCTGCAGTTTCCCTTGAATTTTCATAGAAACCCTCCAGTGCAGAAGGAGGCCATTCAGCCCATCGAGTCTGCACCGACAACGATCCCACCTAGGCCCCATCCCCATAACCCCACATATTTACCGCGCTAATCCCGCTAACCTCTGCATCCCGGGACACTAAAGGGCAATTTCGCATGGCCAATGCACCTAACGCGCACATTTTTGGACTGTGGGAGGAAATCAGAGGAAACCCACGCAGATATGGGGAGAATGTGCAAACTCCACACTGACAGTGACCCAAGTTGGGAATCAAACCCGGGTCCCTGGAGCTTTGAGGCAGCAGTGCTAACCACTGTGCCACCGTGCCACCCTTTATTTTAAAATTATGCAAACACAGCTGACAGTCCAATTTATTTCAACAAACATTGATCTTATCTACTTTTTAATGCCTTGAAAACTCTTCTTACTCTGAATTATCCAATGAGAATTTCTATTATTTCTTAAAAACCTGATCTGTATCAAACTGAAAATAATGTGACGGAACTGGACATGCGCAACTTATTTATCAGTATCTGGAAAGGGAATTTCAATGCTGATGAAAAGATGGAGGGGGGAGTTTTCCCATCCCACCCGCTTCAGGAATCATAGCAAGCGGAGGGGCAGGGGGGGAGTTCTGACCATGCAGAGGCCTGTTGACCTCGGGCGGGATTTTCTGGATTTGGGGGAAGCTTGGCTGGAAAATCCCATCCAGCTATTGATTAAATCTTCTGGATATTTCCACCAATTCCTTTTCGTATTTCAGAATTGCAGAATTCACGTTTGATCTATAGCGCCAGGGACCCGCATTCAATTCCAGCCTCGGGTGATTGTGTGGAGTTGCACATTCTCCCTGTGTCTGCGTGAGTTTCCTCCGGGTGTTGCAGTTTCCTCCCATACTCCCAAGATATGCAGGTTAGCTGGATTGGCCACCCTAAATTGCCCCTTAGTTTCAGGGGGATTAGCAGCGTAAACACATGGGGTTATGGGGATACAGCCTGGGTGGGATTGTTTGTCAATGCAGGATCGATGGGCCGAATGATCTCTTTCTGCACTGTAGGGATTCTATGATTCAATATTCCTTTAAATTAAACAATGTAGAAGAGGGTAAATGTTGAAACTATTTCCCTTTTGTCTTGAGCTCTTCCTGGCCTTGCAACAAATTTGAACCGAGAGTGTGGGTTGGCATATTCCAGTTTTCTGTCAACAACCAATCCTGAGTTACTGGCCATAAAGTGCACAAAAAAAAGGTCCAAATGGAATGCCTTCCTTAGATAGCATGACTGACATAAAGAATCCACTTGGCTGCAGTAACTGAGAATGATACAGGCAGATAGTGGGGCAGAGCAATGCTGCTGGAGGGCGCTCTATCACAGCCTGGGCATGAGAGAAGCCAAGCTACATTGCATTCTGGGTACTCAGCTGTCTTGTCTCTTGCAGTGATTAATTGTGGCGACCCTGGAATACCAGCCAACGGGATCCGACTTGGCACAGACTTCACCTATAACAAGACTGTGATATTCCAGTGCGTGCCAGGCTACACAATGGACATCCTGCGATATTCCTCCATCACTTGCACCAAAGACAGAACGTGGAACGGGAGCAGACCAGCCTGCAGATGTAAGTCAGTCATTTATGATGATGCACAAGCCAGACATGGATGTTAATTGGCTTCTGATCCTAATTCTGTGCTGTAATAAGATCATCCGTTACACATTTTTGCTTCCAGACCCAACTTTAGTTTTTAATTGTCTACTTATGTTTATTTAAGAAGCTTCCTTACATATGAATAATTTTAACAGTGACTCTAATTACAGAACAGTAGCACATTGGACTCTTGACTGAAAGACTTGAGTTGAATAGCCAAGGGTTTATTTCCCTCATGAAGTGCTCGAGAAATGAATAAATTGCTGAGAATGATGATCATTATCATAAAATTACTTGCTTCCTTAATTATTCTTCCCTTGGGTGAAGTGCTAAAAAGCAAATAACAAAAACAGAGAAAGAAGGAAAAGTCTTGCTGTTAATTGCTGTTTAAGCCAATTAGAAAAACTGCTTTTTGCGTTTCTCAGGAGAGAGGTGGTCAGTGTTTACTTCAGGTTTGACCTGGTGTTGGTTTTTGTACCATTTCTCCATGAATTCATGCAACACTACCAGAAACAGTGGGCAGCATTTTCCCACGCTGTTTGTCAGTGGGTTTGGGGATGTGCGGGTTGGAAAGGTCTTGGAAATTGATATTTGATCAGGATCATGACATTGAATAAATAAAATAAATTGAAAATGTGACAATAATAAATCGAAGAGACAAACAAGATCCAAGCTGACAAGATGAGGCATTGCACCCCATCTTGGACTGCATTGTGGACCATCATTGACCACATTGGACCACCCCATTGCAACCCGCCTCAGTCTGTTGGATAATAGTAAAAAAGTTGTTGAATTAAGAACAAAGAACAAAGAACAATACAGCACAGGAACAGGCCCTTCGGCCCTCCAAGCCCGCGCCGCTCCCTGGTCCAAACTAGACCATTCTTTTGTATCCCTCCGTTCCCACTCCATTCATAAGGCTGTCCAGATAAGTCTTAAACGTTCCCAGTGTGTCCGCCTCCACCACCTTACCTGGCAGCGCATTCTAGGCCCCCACCACCCTCTGTGTAAAATATGTCCTTCTGATATCTGTGTTAAACCTCCCCCCCTTCACCTTGAACCTATGACCCCTCGTGAACGTCACCACCGACCTGGGGAAAAGCTTCCCACCGTTCACCCTATCTATGCCTTTCATAATTTTATACACCTCTATTAAGTCTCCCCTCATCCTCCGTCTTTCCAGGGAGAACAACCCCAGTTTACCCAATCTCTCCTCATAACTAAGCCCCTCCATACCAGGCAACATCCTGGTAAACCTCCTCTGCACTCTCTCTAAAGCCTCCACGTCCTTCTGGTAGTGTGGCGACCAGAACTGGACGCAGTATTCCAAATGCGGCCGAACCAACGTTCTATACATCTGCAACATCAGACCCCAACTTTTATACTCTATGCCCTGTCCTATAAAGGCAAGCATGCCATATGCCTTCTTCACCACCTTCTCCACCTGTGACGTCACCTTCAAGGATCTGTGGACTTGCACACCCAGGTCCCTCTGCGTATCTACACCCTTTATGGTTCTGCCATTTATCGTATAGCTCCTCCCTACATTATTTCTACCAAAATGCATCACTTCGCATTTATCAGGATTGAACTCCATCTGCCATTTCTTTGCCCAAATTTCCAGCCTATCTATATCCTTCTGTAGCTTCTGACAATGCTCCTCACTATCTGCAAGTCCTGCCAATTTTGTGTCGTCCGCAAACTTACTGATCACCCCAGTTACACCTTCTTCCAGATCGTTTATATAAATCACAAACAGCAGAGGTCCCAATACAGAGCCCTGCGGAACACCACTAGTCACAGGCCTCCAGCCGGAAAAAGACCCTTCCACTACCACCCTCTGTCTTCTGTGACCAAGCCAGTTCTCCACCCATCTAGCCACCTCCCCCTTTATCCCATGAGATCAACCTTTTTCACCAGCCTACCATGGGGGACTTTGTCAAACGCTTTACTAAAGTCCATATAGACGACATCCACGGCCCTTCCCTCGTCAACCATTTTGGTCACTTCTTCAAAAAACTCCACCAGGTTAGTGAGGCATGACCTCCCTCTCACAAAACCATGCTGACTATCGTTAATGAGTTTATTCCTTTCTAAATGCGCATACATCCTATCTCTAAGAATCTTCTCCAACAACTTCCCCAACACGGACGTCAAGCTCACCGGCCTATAATTACCCGGGTTATCCTTCCTACCCTTCTTAAATAACGGGACCACATTAGCTATCCTCCAATCCTCTGGGACCTCACCTGCGTCCAGTGACGAGACAAAGATTTGCGTCAGAGGCCCAGCGATTTCATCTCTCGTCTCCCTGAGCAGCCTTGGATAGATTCCATCAGGCCCTGGGGATTTGTCAGTCTTTAAATTCTCTAACAAACCTAACACTTCCTCCTTTGTAATGGAGATTTTCTCCAACGGTTCAACACTCCCCTCCGAGACACTCCCAGTCAACACATCCCTCTCCTTTGTGAATACCGATGCAAAGTATTCATTTAGGATTTCCCCTACTTCTTTGGGCTCCAAGCATAATTCCCCACTTTTATCCCTGAGAGGTCCGATTTTTTCTCTGACAACCCTTTTGTTCCTAACGTATGAATAAAATGCCTTGGGATTCTCCTTAATCCTGTCTGCCAAGAACATTTCGTGACCCCTTTTTGCTTTTCTAATTCCCCGTTTGAGTTCTTTCCTACTTTCTTTGTACTCCTCCAGAGCTCCCTCCGTTTTTAGCTGCCTGGACCTAACATACGCCTCTCTTTTCTTTTTGACCAGTCCCTCAATTTCCCTGGTTATCCACGGTTCTCGAATCCTACCCTTCCTATCCTTCTTTTTTACAGGCACATGCCTGTCCTGTAGCCCTAACAACTGTTCCTTAAGTAAGAAGCTAATTATGAGATGCTTCTGCCTGAATCCTGGATTACCCACCTGTTTACCAATCTGTGAGCAACGCATCAGAGTCACTGAGCCAAGTGCACAGTGGGAAGAGTTTGTTTAGTGAAACTGATAAATTGGGAAGCCTTTAAGGGGCTCCAGCCATGGCATTGATGGAGTAATGTTCAAAGCACTTCTGTCAAAACAGAGCATTTTTTTCACTGCTTGACAGGTGACGCCAACGTTTTGGAAGGCACTTCTCCTATTTAGCATTGCACTCCCCTCCAGTCGCACTCCCCTACTGCCAGCCTTCACCACAGTATGGGGACAGTTTATGTAGCTCCACCTTGTATCACTTAGGGTCAAGAGCAGAGGCCACCCCACCACCAACAGGTCATGCCTAACAAATTTAATTGAATTTTTTGAGGAGGTGACCAGGTGTGTGGATGAGGGTACCGCAGTTGATGTAGTTGATATGGATTTCAGCAAAGCCTTTGAAACAGTCCCACATGGGAGACTCATAAAGAAGGCAAATGAACATGGGATACAAAAGTGGATGCAAAATTGATTCAGTTGTTGGAGACAGAGGGTGATAGAAAGCTGCTTTAGTGACTGGAAGCCAATGTCCAGTGGTGCACCACAGGGATCTGTGCTGGGTCCCCTATTATTTGCTATTTATATAAACAGCATAGATGACTATGTGGGGTGGTTAACAGTGAGGCTGAGTGTCTTGGGCTGCAAGAAGTTAGAGACAGGATGGTGAAATGGGCAGATAAGTGGCAGATTGAATTTAGCCCTGAAAAGTATGAGGTGATACACTTTGGAAGGAGTAATTTGACAAGGAAGCACTCAATAAGCAAAATGACACTTAGAAGTTCTGTGGAACAAAGGGACCTTGATGTGTTTGTCCTTAGATCTCTGAAGGTGGAAGGGCATGTTAGTAGGGTGGTAAAAAAGAAAGGCATATGGGACACTTGCCTTTATCAATAAAGACATAGATTACAAAAGCAAGGAGGTCATGTTGGAGTTGCATAGAACTTTGGTGAGGCCACAGTTAGAGTACTGTGTGCAGTTCTGGTAGCCACATTATTGTAAGGATATGATTGCACTGGAGGGATTGCAGAGGAGATTCACCAGGATGCTGCCTGCAATGGAATATTTTAATTATGAAGAGAAGTTGGATAGGCTTGGGTTGGTTTTGTTGGAGCAGAGAAAACTGGGTTGGGGGGGGGATGTGTGTGAGGGGAGGGGGTGCAGGGAGGGGATGTGTGTGGGGGGGGCGTTGGGGGGGGCGGGGGGGAGCAACCTGATCGAGGTGTACAACATTATGAGGGCATGGACAGAGTGGATAAAGAGTAGCTATTCCGCTTAGTTGAATGGTCAGTCACACGGGGACATGAGTTCAAGGTGAGAGGCAGCAGGTTTGGGGGGATGTGAGGAAAAACCTTTTTACCCAGAGGGTGGTGAGGGTCTGGAATGCGTTGCCTGGGAGGGTGGTAGAGGCGGGATGCCTCATATCCTTTAAAAAGTACTTGGATGAGCACTTGGCACATCATAACATTCTAGGTTATGGGCCAAGTGCTGGTAAATGGGATTAGGTGGGAGGTTAGGTGTTTCTCACATGTTAGTGCAGACCCGATGGGCCGAAGGGTCTCTTCTGCACTGTATGATTCTATGAAGAGCAGGGGCAATACCAACTGCCTTCCCCTTAACTGCTTTCTTTACATACATGAGCATTGGTAATACGGTGCCCACACCATAAAACATCTGGCATAGGTAATCGGGCAGGAGTAGACCCAATTTTTTTTAACAAGTTCTTCAAAGGGCAGGAAGAGGAGGGTTCTATCTTCATACTGTTCTCCATGGGCGAAGTGGCATCCCCTCCCACCCTCAAGATACAAGCCCCACCCCTTACTTCCGACCCACCTGCAGCCTTAAATGCACCACATACCACCCACCCCTTCCTAATCTGCCCAAACCCTTCCCATCCAACGTCCCGGATATATGTTTCTGGGGATCCGTCGTGCTGCCTTCTTATTCCCTATTGCAATGCCGACTCATTCATTTTCAGAGCTTCCAGAACTCACGGAGATGCAAGTCAATCAGATTGGCCGGCAGCTCCTGGGGGCTGGACTTTTTCCCTGTGGGGGAAGGGTAAAGTCCCACTCAATCCTTGTGTGGCCCATCCCCAGCACATTATAGAAACATAGAGAATAGGAGCAGGGTGGTCTTGGGGTGGGCTCACATGGAATGCCATGCTGACTTGGTTTGCGGGGAGGGTGGGAGTGAGATATTTCCCCCTGCCACCCACCCAGTAATAATCAGCCCACAGTAAAATGGATATTGGCCAAATTTGAGCACCTAAACTGTGGTCCTGACATTTATCTGTTTTGTGGGGACCATCATTTCAATTTTTCTTGTTTACTGTTTTAAGTATATCTGACAACACCAGGTTAAAGTCCAACAGGTTTATTTGGTAGCACGAGCTTTCGGAGCGTTGCCCCTTCATCAGATGAGTGAAGAGTTCGGTTCACAAACAGGGCATGTATAGAAACAAACACAATTACAAGATCATGGTTGGAATGCGAGTCTTTGCAGGTAATCAAGTCTTAAAGGTACAGACAATGTGAGTGGAGAGAGGGTTAAGCAGAAGTTAAAGAGGTGTGAATTGTCTCCAACCAGGACAGTCAGTGAGATTTTGCAAGTCCAGGCAAGTCGTGGGGGTTACAAATAATATGACATGAACCCAAGATCCCGGTTGAGGCCGTCCTCATGTGTGCGGAACTTGGCTATCAGTTTCTGTTCAGCGATTCTGCGTTGTCGTGTGTCGTGAAGGCTGCCTTGGAGAACGCTTACCAGAAGATCAGAGGCTGAATGCCCGTGACTGCTGAAGTGTTCCCCAACAGGAAGGGAACATTCCTGCCTGGTGATTGTTGAGCGATGTTCATTCATCCGTTGTTGTAGCGTCTGCATGGTCTCCCCAATGTACTATGCCTCGGGCATCCTTTCCTGCAGTGTATCAGGTAGACAATGTTGGCCGAGTCACAAGAGTATGTACCGTGTACCTGGTGGATGGTGTTCTCATGTGAGATGATGGCATCCGTGTCGATGATCCGGCGCGTCTTGCGGAGGTTGCAGTGGCAGGGTTGTGTGGTGTCGTGGTCACTGTTCTCCTGAAGGCTGGGTAGTTTGCTGCGTACAATAGTCTGTTTGAGGTTGTGTGATTGTTTGAAGGCAAGTAGTGGAGGTGTGGGAATGGCCTTGACGTGATGTTCGTCTTCAAGCCATCGATCAACAGTTCGGACGTGCCACACTGAAAAACCGCACAGACCTCCTCAGAAGACAAACATGGGACACGGCGGACAGAGTACCCTTCGTCGTCCAGTACTTCCCCGGAGCGGAGAAGCTACGACATCTTCTCCAATGTCATGTCATCGATGAAGACGAACATCTCATCACATCGAAACAACTGCGCAACCTCAAACAGACCATTGTACGCAGCAAACTACCCCACCTTCAGGACAACAGTGACACCACGCAACCCTGCCACAGCAACCTCTGCAAGACGTGCCAGATCATCGACACGGATGCCATCATCTCAGTGAGAACACGATCCATCAGGTACACGGTACATACTCTTGTGACTCGGCCAACATTGTCTACCTGATACAGTGCAGGAAAGGATGTCCCGAGGCATGGTACATTGGCGAGACCATGCAGACGTTACGACAATGGATGAATGGACACCGCTCGACAATCACCAGGCAGGAGTGTTCTTTTCCTGTCAGGGAACACTTCAGCAGTCACGGGCATTCTGCCTCTGATCTTCGGTCAGCATTCTCCAAGGCGACCTTCATGACACATGACAACGCAGAATCGCTGAGCAGAAATTGATAGCCAAGTTCCACACACATGAGGACAGCCTTAACGGGATCTTGGGTTCATGCCACACTATCTGTAACCCCCACGACTTGCCTGGACTTGCAAAATCTCACTAACTGTCCTGGCTGGAGACAAATCACACCTCTTTAACCTGTGCTTAACCCTCTCTCCACTCACATTGTCTGTACCTTTAAGACTTGGTTACCTGTAAAGACTCTCATTCCAACTATGATCTTGTAATTGAGTTTGTGTCTATATATGCCCTGTTTGTGAACCAAACTCTTCACTCACCTGATGAAGGGACAACACTCCAAAAGCTCATGCTACCAAACACACCTGTTGGACTTTAACCTGGTGTTGTGAGACTACTTACTGTGCCTACCCCCGTCCAACGCCAGCAACTCCACATCTTAAATATATCTCCCTTTTCATATGCTCACATGAGACTGACTTGAACTTCCATCAAATATGCAATAAAGCTCAACTAAAAACATTAACAGACAGCTCCAACTGCTCTTAATTTGGATAGAGAGATTGCAAAACATAGAACAGACATGAATAAGTGGCCCCAATCTGTCACCCCTGTGACCAGTGTATTGTGCATGAATGTCCACACAAACAATCATTGTATTGGAAATAGTTGATGATGTGCTTGCTGATGAAAATCAGTCCTTCATCTTTCCAAGGCTGTTGATCCCAGAGATCTCGCAAACAACATAAGTTGTTCAATCTCTTGGATCAGTGTTATCAAGTTAAGATGAAGAAAGATCCATGCAAGAAGGAGCCAATTTGAACTGGGCAAAGCAGTTGGGGAAAGTTGACAGCATAAATGTGGGAGAGTGAGGGATAAGGAGAGAAGAGGAATGGCAGCATGAACTGATGGGGAAAAGTCAAGCATCAGTTGTTGAGGAAGGCAACTTGAGAAATAAGAGGAATTTTCCTCAATCTGCCCTACTCGTGTATCTAATTGTCTCAGGAAAAATCAAGCGACTCAAAGCACACACCTTGCAAGTTAATGGAGAAAGAACAGGCAGGTTCTTTTACAGATGTGCATTCCAACCAGCCTAATTTTACCTTGGTTTGCTGGACTCAGATGATCCATCGCACCTGGGCACAGACCCAGGTAAAACCTTCCCTGCAAATCGCCAGCATGAATTGTGCGGGTGAGGAGTTAGAGATTGGCAACCTGGCCTAGTGAGAGGAAGAAGCCTGATGAGTGCGCAAAGAAGCGGACACAACCGGAATGAACGAGGGAGGGGGTGGATGGCAAGTGTATGAGGAGAGAAGCACACGCGGGAGAAGGTGAAAGGAGAGAAATGAGCTTCCGATCACATTTTCACTGCAGCGCCACCTCATTAACATTATCCGAATCATCCAGCCTCAGCTATTCTGCTGTAGAAGCACTCATTTGTTACCCGTGGACTTCACTATTCCAGTGCTTCCCTGGCCAGCCTCCCATCTTAATCTGATCCAAAACTCTGCTACCCATGTCCAAACTTGAACCAATAAGGCACACCATCCATTCCCACTGTGCTCACTGACCTGCATTGGCTCCCAGCCTGACATCACCTCGGTTTTAAAATTCTCATCCTCGTTTTCAAATCCTGCCAGAACCAGTGGATATCCTGCAGATATCCTTCCTACATCTGCAACTTCATCCAACTATACAACCCTCTCCAATTTCTCTACTCCATCAATTCAGACCTCTTGCACAGACCACCGATTTTAATCTCCACCGTTAGTGCTTTCAGATGCTAAGGGCGTAATCTTTGGGTTTCTCTCCCTAAACTTTTCCACCTTGCTACTCCTTTTAAAAGTTTATTTATTACTCATAAGTAGGCTTACATTAACACTGCAATGAAGTTACTGTGAAAATCCCCCAGTCGCCACAATCCGGCACCTGTTTGGGTACACTGAGGAAGAATTTAGCATGGTCAATGCACCTAAACAGCACATCTTTTTGGACTGTGTTAGGAAACCGGGAGCACCCGGAGGAAACACACACAGATACAGGGAGAATGTGCAGACTCCACACAGACAGCGGCCCAAGGCGGGAATCAAACCTTGGTCCCTGGCACTGTGAAGCAGCAGTGCTAACCACTGTGCCACCGCCTCTTAAATTCGAGCTCTTTGACCCAGCCTTTGGCCATATCGTTTTGTGTGGTTTGGTGCTGAGCTTTGCTTTGGTGATGCTCCGATGACACACGTTGAGAATATTTTAATTTAACTACATTAAAAGCACTGCATAAATGCGAGTTGTTGTTGAAGAGCGACGCACGGGAGCAGGTGTTTCATGCGGACTGTTGGATTATATATTTTTTCCTATCGGAATGGAATCAGTCAACAAACGGGACCAAACTGAGTGATCACTTTCAAAATTGGCATTTTGGCTTTCAGCATTGTGTTGAACTATTTTTGTATTTTTTAATTATTGAGCCTGTGCTGCAGACAAATGAAATTTGCATTTTAATATATTCATTTCATCAGCGCAGGCTGCATCAAATAATTCTGCCCTTGGCAGCTTTATGATCAGCATCTGTTGTGCTCCTTGCAGAGTCTTTTGCCCATTTGCAGTGTTTACAAAGCTGCTTCACTGGCAACAAACAGTCCAGGTGCTTCTATTCAGCGACTACCCTGGTATTTCCAGATGTAAATTTTCCTTATCCTCTGATTTATTTTTGTGGAGAGGGATCAATTGAGTTTTCCCTTGCCTGGAAAGGGCCCTGCAGAGATCTGTGCTGGGTCCCCATGCTATTTACAATGACATTACCTTAATAAAAACACCAGAAAATGAGACATCTGCAGAGTTACTGGGTAGCAATATTAGGGGGTGCTTGAGAATATCAGACAGGATTTGATCAAGTAAGCAGATAGAGAGAGGCTCATTTTAATGTATCTTGGTTAGCAAAATTCACAAAGTAAAATGATTTTGGTGTTGACTTGTGACCCTGTTGCAAACATCCACTTAATGGGAACTCTTTCTGAACAAGGCTAATGATGGCTCGCAAAGGCTTATAGCTATAAGTCAAGTCAGCTAACATTCTGTAAATAACTGATAAATCCATGCCTGATGATGTCGAATAGAATCCTAACAGTGCAGAAGGAGGCCATTTGGTCCATCGAGTCTGCACTGACAACTATCCCACCCAGGCCCTATTCCCTGTAACCCCACATATTTACCCTGTTAATCCCCCTGACACTAAGGGGCAATTTAGCATAGCCAATCCCCCTAACCTGGAGTGTTGGAGGAAACCAGAGCACCCGGAGGAAACCCACGCAGACATGGGAAGGATGTGCAGACTCCACACACACCCGAGGCTGGAATCGAGCCCAGGTCCCTGGTGCTGTGAGGCAGCAGTGCTTGCCACTGTGCCATCCCTAAATTTCAGGAAAATTAGTCTTCCAAAGGAAATTGATACATTAAAGAGGACTGAGAGACAAGTGACTGGAATGATTCCAGGATTTACAGGTCATAATTCGAACCATTGAATGTCAGCAGTTCTAACATTGGAGAAAGTCATTAGCTTCATGTTAACTTCTCAAGTGAAGCTACTCACTCTAGTCCCATTTTCTCTGCCTTTTCTCACATCCCATGAATGCTTTATTTTCAAATCCTGGTTCAATTCTCTGTTATGCTTTAAAGACATGAGTTTCCTCTTTGCTGCTGGAATGGAGTCTTAGACAAAGAACAGCACCCCATTGTAAGGCAACACTTAATTAGCACGGCATTGGGTTCTCATATTCAATTATATTGAAATGCTGATGGTTGAATGGTGTAGCGTGTCGATGTCCTGTCACTGAAGCAATTGGAGTCTCTCATGAGTTATCCTCTTTTGCAGCGATCGTATGTCGACCTCCTCCCAGAATCCTCAACGGAATTGTCATAGGGACAGACTTCAGCTGGGGAGCCAGCATCAGTTACACCTGTACTGAGGGATACCAGCTCTCGTTACCTGCTGTGCTTACCTGCGAGGGGAATGGGACCTGGGTTGGGGAGATTCCACAGTGCTTCCGTAAGTATACAATCAATGTGCGAGATTCATTCTGACACCCATCACCAGCTTCACTTACACACAAGCCAGGTGCAGAAAGAAAGAACTCACTGTGCCGTTCACAAGCTCAGGAGGTCCCAAAGCACTTTGCAGCTAATTAAGTGCTTTTGATGTGTAAAGTTGGAAATACAGCAGTCAATTTAAGCACAGCAAGACCTTAAAAACAGTAGTTAGTTAATTTATAGAATCCCTATAGTGCAGAAGGAGCCCATTTGGCCCATCGAGTCCACACCAACTCTCTGACAAACAATGCCATCCAGAACCTATCCTCATAACCCCATATATTTTCCCCTCTAATCCCCCTAGACAATGCATCCTGGGCAATTTAGTATGGCCGATCCACCTAACCTGCACAGCTTTGGAGTGTGGGAGGAAACCGGAGCACCCGGAGGAAACCCACGCAGAGACAAGGAGAATGTGCAAACTGCACACTGACGGTCAACCTAGGCTGGAATCAGACCCAGGTCCCTGATGCTGTGAGGCAACAGTGCTAATCACTGTGCCGTCATGCTGCCCATTAATTGACCAGAAATTGAGTTTTGATGATTGCAGTGGTGTTGACTGAAGACACGTTATTGGCCAGGAGAACTCCCCTGCTCTTTTTTGAATGCTGCTGTGGGATATTGAACTGAGGACAGACCAGGGCCTTGATTTAAATTCCAAAACACGGCATGTTCTGCAGAATAGTCGAGGCTTCCTCAGTTCCAGGGTGTCAGCCAAAATTATGTGCCATGACCTTTGCACTCCAGGGCAACAGCGCTACCATTGAACCACATACTCCATGGGTTAGATGCAACGTAAAGCTTGCTTTATCCCAACCGAATGACACGTCTCAACCTCAGCTTCAGATCAGCAACCTGTACTGCAGGACTGCAACACTTCTGCTTCTCTGTGGCTCTTTTGAATAAGGCTTTAAATTTATTCTGGCTCAGACAAAATTGTGGGCAATCCTTTGCTGTCACCCAAAGCCATTAAGAACTGAGTTGGAAAGTGCGATATATTTTCCGCTTGCAGAGATCAGTCACAACCTTGGCTTGTAACCATAAAACTGTCTCTCAGATGTACACAGAGGAAGTTGGAGCATTATTGTATGGGATGATTGACAAAACAATCAGCCTGGGACACCCCATCCCCCTCCTGCCCACCCATCCATGACCATGAGAGATAGTGTTTGGGACTGACTGAGGCTCCAGCCTGGATAAAGTCCCACAGAAACAGGTCTCAGTTTAATTTCCAGTCCTCTGCTCAATTCCTGCCAGATAGCACACTGGAAGGATCATAAATTCTCATCCCCTTGAGTGTTGGGCTTTGCATACCAAGCTGCTGTTGATTTTTCATGTCATTAGTACCAAAAAATCTGCAATTTAACCCATTCTGTTAATGTTTAAATAGCGTTTGCCCTTCCTGGTCTAACCCAGCTGAAATCTGACTTTATGGTGGGGCAAACTTTCAAAGGAATATGCCTCAAGAAGATAACATTGTACCCAACGTGTGTTACATGGATCAGGGGATAATCCTATCCTTCGTAGGGAGCTCCCTGGTTGCAACTGACTGCCACGTTCCCCACATTACAACAGTGACTTCACTTAGTGCTTCATTAGCTATAAACAGCTTTGGGATGTCCAGAGGTCATGAACGACGCCACATAAATTTACTTTTTTTTTTCTTTTAGCGTTAAACTGCTTGCTAAAATGTCTTCCCTTTGTTCTCTTCTGTCTTCTGATTTTAATTTGGTTTGATTGTCACATGTATTCGTATACAGTGAAAAGTTTCTTGCGCCCTATACAGACAAAACATACCGTACACAGAGGAGGAAAGGAGAGAGTGCAGAATGTAGTGTTACAGTCATAGCTAGGGTGTACAGAAAGATCAACTTAATACGAGGTAAGTCCATTCATAGTCTGATGGCAGCAAGGAAGAAGCTGTTCTTGAGTCGGTTGGTACGTGACCTCAGACTTTTGTATCTCTTTCTCGACAGAAGAAGGTGGAAGAGAGAATGTCCGGGGTGCGTGGGGTCCTTGATTATGCTGGCTGCTTTTCCGAGGCAGCGGGAAGTGTAGGCAGAGTCAATGGATGGGAGACTGGTTTGCGTGATGGGCTGGGTTTCGTTCATGACCCTTTGTAGATTTTTACTGTCTTGGACAAAGCAGGAGTTGGTGAGAGTCATAGCAGACATGCCAAATTTCCTTAGCCTCCTGAGAAAGTAGATTTCTTAACTATAGCGTCGGCATGGAGGAACCAGGGATAGGTTTTTGGTGATCTGGACACCTAGAAACTTGAAGCTCTTGCCTGACTAAATCATATAATTGTAACAGCCTTGTCTTTCGAGTATAAAACCTTTAAATATTTGCTTTGTGCACAGCCTATCAAATGGGTTCTTCTGTGGCACCAAAAAAGGAAATGTTTTCAGCTGGCTTTTATTCAAGCTCAGGGGGGCCATGGACTCTTGTGGCTGTCACTAGTGTGTGTCGACAGTAGTCGAGTGATGAAGTACAATGTCAGGTAGACCATCCATGATTCCACCCATGCCTATAGCTCTTGGGAATTCGGCAGGCTATTTCTCTGTTTCTACTCTTTACTAAGCCTTCAACTTTTCCACTCAACCAAGGAATAACATTCATACAGTTACTTCCCAACATATGATGGTGACACCAGGAAAAGAAAGAGCTGCAGCTCTGCAAACTATGGAATAAAATGAAGGTGCCACACTATCTGTACACCTCAGTGGGCTCACAGATCATCCAGAATGATGAGTGATTAAGCTGAGGCCCCAAAGGGAAGTGCCCCCACGAGTTTAATGCTTCCCTTTTGGTTTTCAGTCATTTCCTGATATCTGGGACATTTCACTTATAGTTTTCTTTTCCATTGGAATAATAGACCTACCCCCGTTCGGAAACCCAGTGCCAATGCTATGCCATCTATCACTTCTGAGCAGTTCCTGGAGATCGTAGACATGGATGACCAAACACCAGGGAAGCGGCCCGACCTAGCTGCTCCCAAACTGAGCAATCTCTGATCAGAGGAATGGTGTTGCGATTTTCCAGCCCTACCTTCTGACAGGATCTTCCGGTCCTGCCCAAGTCAAGCCCCAAACCCCCCCCCCGCCCAACCCCCACCTCACCAGCCACTGAGAGTCCCTGGCAGCAGGTCGGATGAGCCATACAAATTGCCAGTGGTGAGCTGCCTCCGTAATGTGGGATGGTGGGGCTGGAAAATTCCAGCCAGTGTGTTTACCCCGCACGCTGGTGTAAACAGTTGACAAGACCTAAACTGTTGGAGGGGGATAATCACTGCTGACTTTCTCAGTGGATTGCAGCAGATTGATGAATGTCATGAGTTTCCACCCCTGCCAGGACCTGCAATAACTGTGGATGCCTGAAGCAGGACTCAACAACAGGGGGAAAAAGAGAAACAGACTCGGTGCTGTTGAGGCAGAACATGTCTGTCAGCCTACGTACATCGGAACGATATATGAATGTGTGGCACGGCAGAATTTTAGCCCCAGGAGTGCAGTTTTTGACAGGTCTGAAGGATAAAGGTTGGCTCCAGCTGTTTATTTTTGTCAGTTAAGTATTGTTTACTGATTTCTCCTGCACGTTCGTAGGTTCAGGATCCAAATGCCTCCACGTGAATCCAGCTTAGATGATGATTGCATTTGTACTTTTAGCTCACACATGACCTGTCTAAAGAATTTCAGATAAAGAGGACGCAAAAAGCCACACATGACTTTAGAATTGAGAGTGCGGCTTACCAGCAATAATTCATTCCATGGTTTACGTCAACCCACAGGGGAGACTAATACACAGTGGTGTTGTCACTGTACTAATGATCCCGAGGCCCAGGCTAACGCTGTGTGGACATGGGCCCAAGTGCCAACACGGTAGCTGGTGGAATTTAAGTTCAATGAATTAATCTGGAATCGGAAGCTAGTCTCAGTAATGGTGACAATGCAACTATTGTCGACTTTTGGAAATCTGCCATCCTTACCTGAACTCGGCTACATGCAAGTCTGGTCCCACAGCAATGTGCTTGCTTCCTCTGAAATGGGACTCAGTTCAAGGGCAATGAGGGATGAACAGCAATTGCTGGCCTTGCCGATGCCCCCAGAAGAATACATTTTTAAAAAACATTATAAAAGGTCCTCTGTTCACACAAACTTCCGTGGGCTACACCAGAATTCCAATTGGTTCAGCTCATCATGCCTGTCTGTAGCAGATGTACTTACTTTATGATGGCCACAAGTGGGCCCAATAATTCCATATCCCAGTGCTAATTGCCATTAGGGAAGTAGCAAATCAGCACTTTATAATGCAGCCCACACTTGAAATTATGAACCTGGATAACAGGTCAGACTTCTGGAGATGCTTTGACAGCACAGCAGGGTATCTTGGTTGAAATTCCAGTATCGTTGGAGGGCAGGAACCTCAGAAGCGTTGTTCGTGGTATAGAAACTGCTTCTGTTATTCAAATGATCACATTCTCAAGCTTTGGAATGGGGTCAGGACCAGAGTGGATAAGTGGTCTGTGTTTGTGGCAATGAAAAAGGGTTTGCTGAATGCTCTAAATCAAGTATGGGTTTGAAAAGCTAAAATAAATAAACTGTCTTTCAGACCTTTCATAGCAGGGTATTGGCACAACAAAACCATTTCCTGAGTGATTTGAGAGACTGGAGGAAGCTAGGCTTATTAGATTAATAGAATCCTTACAGTGCAGAAAGAGGCCCATTGAGTCCGCACCAACAACAACCCCATCCAGGCCCTATCCCCGTAACCCCCACCTATTTACCTTGCCAATCCCCCTGACACTAAGGGGCAATTTAGCATGGCCAATCAACCTAACCCGCTCATCTTTGGAGTGTGGGAGGAAACCAGAGCACCCAGGGGAAAATCCACGCAGGCACGGGGAGAACGTGCAAACTCCACACAGACAGTGACCCGAGGCTGAAATTAAACTTGGGTCCTGGCACTGTGAGGCAGCAGTGATAACCACTGTGCCACCGTGCTGCCCTAAAAGGAAATGACTGAGTGGGAATATTACAAAATCAAAGCGTTGTCATTGACTTTGACTTGGGATAGCCTATTTAATTCAACATTTCAAAATATACAGCTATGATCAGAGCTATGTCCCCATCCTAACAATGCAAATGTTTGTTCAGTTATCCCTGGGCAAATTTACTTGCAGGAGGAACATGGCCACATAATTGAAATGTAAACATGCCGTGCGATTTATTCAGTTAGATGTGCAAGACAGGCAGCACCTACTGAACTGAGTTGACAATTATTTGTACCTAACAAGCTTCAAGAAATCATGTTTATGTCAGGTGAGCTGTCCAAATCGGAATATATTTGGAAGCTTCAAAAGTGATGGCCCAAGTCAGTCAGGTCCGACAGCTGAAAATATATATTTTTAAAAACCGTGTACTTAAAAGTTAATGACAAAATTGTAGCCTGGTTCAAAGATTGTGTTCGTTCATTGTATTCTTTCTGAAATTTGGTCGGTATTATATCGAATGTAAATTTATATGTGGTTCGAGAAATTTGCTTGTTGATGTCTGCTCTGCTTTCATTCCACTTCTCAAAGGCAGAATAAATCTCCAAGGGAAACGCATGATAAACCCAATAGCTGAAAAATTTACAGGAAGGTATCTATTTATTATCCTGGGCTCGCAAGCTGAAACTTGCCTATATATTTTCTAATGAATACTTTTGAGACCTTGGAGAGCTAAGCCTCATTTATGGAAATAATATCACATATAAAAGCCAAAGTATATGGAGTAATGGAATAGAAAAGACTCAAGGGCATAATGGGAATCCCACTGAAGTACGTAGAATGGTAAAAGGTAAATCTGAAAAATCACTTCAAATTAAATCAGAATGTCAGAACAAAGGGGAGTAATCTCAAGCTGGCAGAATAATAACTTGGACTAATATCAGAAACTTCATACAAAGAACGATCAGTTCTTGGAAAAGACTTCTGATTAATGCGAGAAAGAAAAAAATCCTTGCTCATTTCAGAACCACTTGGTTTTGTGATGGGAGACAGGAGAATTTTCAGGATGGATCAGCTACGATGAGTTGACTTGCCTGTTCTTGCTTGCTTCTAACTTGTAATCGTATTAAGACCCAGCACGACCTTTACACTGTCAAGAGCACTAAAGATGGTCTTCATATAACGCACTGAAGCACATGGTTGACAGATTGTTAGATCCTCACAAGGGATTAGCTTAAGCTGCAGCTCTATACTTCAGTAGATGTTCATCATTAGAATCAGAGCCCTCTGAGACTCGTATCTCCTACTCCTCAATAGTCAGCTCCCTTTCCTAAGCTCAAGCCCAGGTAGATCAAGGTTCAAGACAGGCAAGATGATATCTTTTTTAACCCAGCCATGACCTGACGGTCAATCAATGTACCATTTCAAAGATGAACATCTCCGTGATTGTGTTTTCTGAGTACTGATTCTTGCCTTTCGCCTGTCCCTCTGCTCCTCCAGCTGTGTTTTGCGGAGACCCAGGAATTCCAGCTCAGGGAAGGCGAGAAGACAGGGGATTTACGTACAAATCTGCTGTTTTCTTCACCTGTAATCCACCCTTGGTACTAGTGGGATCGTCTCGAAGGTTTTGCCAGTCTGATGGTGTCTGGAGTGGAACTCAGCCAACCTGCATGGGTAAATGATGGAAAATGTTTCTCTGTAAAAGTTTATTTTTAAGTGAGAGACTCAACTTGGAGACTAAGCATTGCCTGGGCCATATTTTTATGTTTGTGGCACCAACAGAATCTGATTATCCAATGTTTCCGCAAATAACATTTTGTGATATTTACGTGCTTTGAGATATCCAGTCAATGTGAAAGGCACTATGTAAATGCAAGTCTTTCATTTTTGCCTCCCATTTCAATGCTAATAAGTTTAAGTTTATTTATTAGTGTCGCAAGTAGGCTTACATTAACACTGCAATGAAGTTACTGTGAAAATCCCCCAGTCGTCACACTCCGGCACCTGTTCAGGTACACTGAGGGAGAATTTAGCATGGCCAATGCACCTAACCAGCTCATCTTTCAGACTGTGGGAGGAAACAGGAGCACCTGGAGGAAACCCACGCAGACACAGGGAGAACGTGCAGACTTCTCACAGACAGTGATCCAAGCCGGAAATCGAACTCCAGTCCCTAGCACTATGAGGCAGCAGTGCTAACCACTGTGCCATTGTAGAATTATAGAATCCCTGCAGTTCAGAAGGAGGCCATTTGGCCCATAGAGTTTGCACCGACCACAATCCCACTCAGACCCTATTCCCGTAACCCCACATATTTACCCTGTTAATCACCCTGACAGGGTGAATTTAGCATGGCCAATCAACCTAACCCACACATCTTTGGACATCGTCAAGTGTGTAAGAAATGATTTTCAATTTTGAGTGATTGAGAGGGTCTGCAAGTAACCTCTTTTATGATTTTCTTTTGGTTCCCTCCCGACCTCCTCTGATGCAGTGTCAGCTGGCTACTGATTGAATAAGCAGGAATTTTGAATGGAACTGTTTCAATCCCCTTCCCCTTACCACGGTGTCCCCTTAGTCTTTTAAGTTGTAATACCCTACAGTTTCCTTGCACACTCCAGATTTACCAGGTTGCAGCACAAGGATGAAATATCATTGCATTTTATTCTTATGTGGTTCTTTTTTCAAATTTTGATTTGAATGTTGAATTATTTTGAATGGCACATTAACCTCATGTCTGTTTCTCTTAAGATTCAACACACACCACTTGTGTTGACCCAGGGGTACCCATTTTTGGAATACAGAACAATTCCCAAGGTTACCAGGTAAGTGGTACAGACACAGTTGCACCAAATAAATGTCACACAGTATTTGCCAGTTTAAACAGGGATGGCTGACCTCACTAACACTGCAATGGTTAATGATGAAGTGCAAAGATAGTCAATTATGGCCATTATAGTGAGACAATCTGCTGATACCTGGAGTGGGGCTCAGACAAACTGTAGAAGTAAATGATGGGAAATATTTCTCTGCAAAAGTCTCATTCAGTGAGAACTCAGTTTGGGTAATCAAATATTGCCTGGACTGTATTGTTAGAATTCTGGTACTATCTAAGGGTTAAAATGACAAGGCTGGAGAGAACAACAGCATATATTGGTATTATGTTACAACATATATTTAGAAACAAGATGAGGAGGAATTTCTTCAGCCAGAGGGTGGTGAATCTATGGGATTCATTGCCACAGAAGGCTGTGGAGGCCAGGTTATTGAGTATATTTAAGACAAAGATAGGTTCTGGATTGGTAAGGAGATCAAAGGTAATGAGGAGAATAGGGTTGAGAAACCTAGCAGCCATGATTGAATGGTGGAACAGACTCAATGGACCGAATGGCCTAATTCTGCTCCTATATCTTGTGGTCTTATATGCAGCATATATTGATGTATATCACAACATAGCATCTTCAACATTAAATATACCATGATTTTCTTGCATTTGTCAATGGGATGTGCTCATCTCCAGCAAGGCCAACATTTATTACCCATCCTTAATTGCCCTTGAGGAGGTGATGGCGAGTCATCATCTTGAACCACTATAGTGCATGTGGTAAAACAGCACTTCAAAGAATAGCAGTTTCACCACACGCACTGGGCGGCATGGTGGCACAGTGGTTAGCACTGCTGCCTCACCACGCCAGGGACCTGGGCTCGATTCCCGTTTTGGGTCACTGTCTATGTGGAGTTTGCACATTCTCCCTGTGTGGGTTTCCTCCGAGTGCTCTGCTTTCCTCCCACAGTCCAAAGATGTGCGGGTTAGGTGGATTGGCCATGCTCAATTGCCCCTGAGTGTCAGGGAACTAGTTAGGGTAAATGCATGGGGGGGGTTATGGGGATAGGGCCTGGGTGGGATTGTGGTCGCTGCAGACTCGATGGGCCGAATGGCCTCCTTCTGCACTTGTAGGATTCTATGATTCTATGGTTTTAATGCTGTTAGGTCACTTCAGAAGGCAGTTTTGAGCCGATTGGGTTAAGCTAATCCTGGAGTCACACATAGGGCAGACTGGCTAAAGATGGCAGATTTCATTCCTTAAAGGACATTCGTGAACCATTTCAGATGTTATGACAATTCAGGTTGTTTTCACTGAATTCAAATTCTCAAGTTCTCATTTTCTTGATTGGTAGCTCAGTATTCTAGATTAGTATCCTGGTAATAGAACCATTATGCCACCATACAGAACATAGTAATGCTGGCAGTAGATATGCGATTATTATTATCTATTAAAAATACATACGGTATCCTCAGTTTTATGAATAGTGGCATGGAGTACAAAAGCAAGGAAGTTATGCTGAACCTTTATAAAACATTGGTTCAGCCTCAACTGGAGTATTGTGGCCAATTCTGGGCACTGCACCTTCGAAAGGCTTTAGAGAGAGTGCAGGAAAGAGTTACAAAAATGGTTCCAAGGGCAAGGGACTTAAGTAATATGGATGGATTAGAGAAACACTAAAGTATAATTGAATTATTAATGGTGCATTGAATCACAAATATTGTTGAACAGCCTCTCTGGAAATTTAATTTTACAGCTGTCAATTCAGCATTTAATTTGTGTTGAAGGATTTTTTATAATGTTTTTCTACTTTGTGCCTCTTCTAATTCTCTTTCTTCACCCCTTCATTCTTTCCCTCTTGTTAATTCACTTTCTGAACATGATTTAGATTTAGTCTGTAGTTCATAGTTTCTTCTCCCTGGCTTCAACTCTGCATGCGGCGGTGGAGATTTTTCAACTGGTTGAAGGGCCACACTGTTGCTAGCTCCGCTCACACATCCCCCGTGGAGTGGGAGTGGTGCTGTGCTGGATAATATGCCCGATGACAGCAAACCTTTACTCAAAAGACTCCAAAAACTGTGGGGAGCAGTCAGCATAGTGAATGGCAAATGCCGTTCCTTCACCCACTGACTGCAAAATCGGGGCATTATTTCTCTTGCAAGTAGGCCCTTAGAAGAGTACATTGAAATGTGAGCTCCAGGACATATTTTACTGACTGATGGTGGTTTTTACAGAGATCACCTCAGCAGCTGTAAATCCTACCATAATATTCGCGCACATTTCTGTGGATGACTTGGCTGACCTGGACATAGTTCCATACTCCTTTGCCCCTTACTTCAACTCAAAACACCCTGCTGTCCATCTTTAATGATTCAGAATTTTTTACTCCCTTCCCTGCACAGATCTCTTTGCTACACATGTTACCCAAAACCATTTCTCTGTTTTTACACCGAATGACACCTGGGGCAGAATTTTCCCTTCCCTCCTGCCGCGTGGATCGTAGTGGGCAGGGTGGGGGGGAGGGGAGGGGGGTGAAACATGCAAAGGTCTCTTGACCTCGGGCAGGACTTCCTGGTCTTAGAACAAGCATGGCCGGAAAATCCCGCCCCTACTCTTTGGGGATTTTGTCACCCATTATCCTGCCCTGCATGTTTGGCCCACATATTCACATCATCACACAAATACGATGATTGCCAATCAGTCCCTCATTCCATTTCCCTTACATATCCCCACACACCACTCTCTTCTGTCTTTTAAAATATCCTTCCTAACACTTTACAAACCCTTTCGACCTCTAAAGTGTGACCACATGCAACAATATCAATGCCTCCCTATCTGCAGTCAAACTGATATCAAATTCCTCTCTCGCCTTTCCTTCCTCCATAGAAATCATACAAGCATACAAACCCTACAATGCAGAAAGGCCATTTGGCCCATCGAGTCTGTACCGACCACAATCCCACCCAGGACCTACCCCCATATTCACCCGCTAATCCCTCTAACTTGTGCATCTCAGGACACGAAGGGGAAATTTTAGCATGGCCAATCAACCTAACCCGCACATCTTTGGACTGTGGGCGGAAACCGGAGCACCTGGAGGAAACCCACGCAGACACGAGGAGAATGTGCAAACTACACAAAGACAGTGACCCGAGCCGGGAATCGAACCCAGGTCCCTGGAGCTGTGAAGCAGTAGTGCTCACCACTGTGCCACCGTGCCGCCCCAATGTTCCTCCAACATCCATCAACTGCAGACGTTATCTTCACCCGTGTATGCTTGGCTCCAATTTCATCAATCACCATGACTGTTGGTGTCCTCTTGAGTTCTGAACTAAACTACTTACCTCCACGTCTGCCACTGCAGATTGCGTTCTTCCACATTCAGAATATTCTTCCGAGACGCAAAGCCTGCCGCAGGTTCTTATTCAAACACTGCACCTCATCTGCTAAGCTCAGATGAGCTACAACACTAGTATCTACCTTACAGTGTGGAACATTGTCCGGGTATGCCCTGTTCACAAAGCAGAACAAAATCCAGTTTAGCCATAACCGCCCCATCAGTCTACCCTCAAGTACCAGCAAAGTAATGGAAGGTGTCATTGACAATAATATTGAACAGCACTTAGACAGCATTAACTTTCTCACTGTTCCGCAGTTTGGCTTCTGCCAGTGCCATTCTGCCCTCACCCACATATTCAATATAGGTCCAGTCATGTACAAATGAGCTGAATTGAATAAGTAAGTTGAGATGACTGCTCTTAATGTCAAAGCAGCCTTTGACCCAAGGTGTCATTAAGGACCTTTGACCAAATTTGAACTCAATGTGAATCAGAGGGAAAACTTTCCTTTTGTTGTAGCCATACCTAACACAAAGGAAGATGGTTGTGATTGTTGGAAGCCAATTATATCAGCCCCAGGATAATGCAGAGGAGTTCCTCAAGGTGGTGTCCTAGGCCCACACATCTTCATCTGCTTCATCAATGATCTTCCTTCCATCGTGAGGTCAGGAGTGAGGATGTTTGCTGATATTCAGTATCATCCTCAGATACTGAAGCAGTACATGCCTGCATGCAGCAACATTCAAGTTTGGGTTGATAAGTGCCAAGTGACATGCATGCCACAAAAGTCATGATGTGGAGATGCCGGCGTTGGACTGGGGTAAACACAGTAAGAAGTTTAACAACACCAGGTTAAAGTCCAACAGGTTTATTTGGTAGCAAATGCCTTTGTGGCTTTTGCTACCAAATAAACCTGTTGGACTTTAACCTGGTGTTGTTAAACTTCTTACTGTGCCACAAAAGTGCCAGGAAATGAACATCTCTGACAAGAGAAAATTTAACCATCCCCCCCATGACAATCAATGGCACTGCATCAGATTCCCCACTATCAACCCCTGAGGAGTTCACCATTTACCAGCAACTGAACTGGAACAGCCAACTGTAGCTTGAAGGGCAGGTTCGAGGCTGGGAATTCTGCAATGAGTAACTCACCTTTTGACTCCCTGTAGCCTGTCCACCATCACAAGGCATGAGTCAGGATTATGATAAAATCTTCTCCACTTGCCTGGATGAGTTCAGTTCCAACAGAATTCAGGAAACTGACATTAACCAAGACAAAGCAGCCCGTATGATCAGGAATCTATCCGCCAGCTTAAACGTTCCCACCCTCCACCACCAGTGTTTACCACATACAAGATACACTGTAACCTCTACCAACTAGGATAAGGGCAGCCAGTACATGGGAACATTACTACCTGCAAGTTTCCATACAAGCCACTCACTATCCTGACTTGGATTCTTTTACTGCCAATGGCTCAGAAACCAGAAACTCCCTAACAACACTGTTGGTGCACCGATATTACCTATATGGGCTACGACGGTTCAAGAAGGCTGCGCACAACCACCTTCGCAAGGACAATTAGGGATAGGCAACAAGTGCTGGCCTTATCAGTGAGGCTCATATACCAAGAAAGAATATGGAGCTACTTGATAGGCTCCACTGGTGCTCCATGCTGACTTCTACTTTAAATCACTTCATGACCTCACTGTACTTCATCTGAGTGATCTTCTGCAATTATACCTCCATACCCACCCTGCATTCCTCTCACTTAGTTCGCTGTCCCCTATTCTTCACCAGCGGGGGAAACTTAATCAGTCAATGTACCCTCGCCCTCTGGAATCCTATCCCCAAATCATTTTGCCTCACTACTTCCCTCCCTGCTTTTAAATGCCTCCTACATACCCATCTGTGAACTGTGATAAACTGTGCTTTCAGTCTCTTCCCACACCCCTCTCATCCGAGATCATGTTTTTCCTTGTTTGATGCCCACCACATCCTTGTGTGCATGCAGTAGATATTTGCAGTTAAATGTGGTAGCAGCAGAGTGCACAATGTGCAGCTATCATATTTAATCATGATTATGTATGGTATTGATGATTTCAAAGAATTAAATAATTAAAATTTTAAAAATGATTTGGAGATAAGATAATCACACATTCTTTCACAGAAACCACATGATATCCACGGTAGCACAGTGGTTAGCACAGCTGCCTCACAGTGCCAGGGACCCGGGTTCGATTCCCGGCTTGGGTCACTGTCTGCACGTTCTCCCCATGTCTGCGTGGGTTTCCTCCGGGTGCTCCAGTTTCCTCTCACAGTCCGAAAGACGTGCTGGTTAGGTGCATTGGCCATGTTAAATTCTCCCTCGGTGTACCTGAACAGGAGTGTGGTGACTCAGGGATTTTCACAGTAACTTCATTACAGTTTTAATATAAGCCTATTTGCGACACTAATAAATATATATTAAAACTTAAACAGAGTAAGTGTGTTAGTCGGCCATATTCAACCCAGATATTGGCCGGGATTTTGCGACCTCGCTTGGGTGAGGCTCGTAAAATCCCGCCCGAGGCCAACGGAGAATTCCATCCTGCGAGCCTCACCTGCCCTGATTCTGGCATGTCGATAAAATTCCAGCCATAATGTTAACGATACTGCATACCTAACTGAAAATTGCTTTTATTTTTGTTCCACACACATACGTATATCCACCCTTGTGTTTGGCCCAAAGGCGAGCGGGGATGATTTTGCTGTCCATTACACTCCAAATGGGTCATCCGAAGACCTAAACAAAAACATTTAAATCACTGTGGCGATGGTCACTAGGGAGAGACTTTCTGTGCCAGTGATCCTTAATAAGGGAACCTGCTTGTATTTTCCTGGGGGTTGATCTTGGCACCAGTTTTATTGTGATTACGACCAATAAAAGTGAAACAGGCATGGTAGAAATGCTGGTAATTTCCCAACAGTGATGCTCCCATTCAAGATCAGCTTAATTGCAAGCGAGAATTCAGAAGTAATTACCGGAGACAATCCACTGGTTTATGAAGCAGTGGAGTCTTGCCATTGGAAGTCTCTCACGAGAACAAATACTTCACTCTGCTCCTGGGTACAAGCACCAGTAAATAAAAATCATGATTTACGAACTTAATCTCATCAAAGGAGCTCATTGAAATAATAATAAGGATCCACGATGTTCAATATTATTGCTCGACTATTCATCCAGAAACTCAGCCAATGTTCTGGGGACCCAGGTTCAAATCCCGCCACGGCAGATGGTGGAATTTGAATTCAGCAAAAGATATCTGAAATTAAAATAATGATGACCATGAAAACATGTTTGATTGTCAGGCAGTGAATAGTACTGCAGAGATCTGTGTTAGGATCCCAACTGTTCCAATTATATATTAATGAGTTGGAAGAGGGAACTAAATGTATTATCTCCAAATTTGCAGATGATGCAGAGTTGGGTGGGAGAGTGAGCTGTGAGGAGAATGCAGAGATTCTTCAGAGTGATTCGGACAGGCTGAGTGTGTGGGCATCTGTATGGCTGATGCAGTATAATGTGGAAAAAAGTGAGGTCGTCTACTTGGTAGCAATAATAGGAAGACAGATTATTACTTGAATGGGTGTAAGTTGAGAGAGGTGGATACTGAGTGGGACCCTGGTGTCCTCATGCAACAGTGGCTGAAAGTAAGCGCACAGGTACAGCAGTAAAGACGGCAGATGTAAAGTTTGCCTCCATAGTGATAGGATTTGAGTATAGGAATAGAAATCTTTTACTGCAGTTGTATAGGCTGTTGTTGAGGCCACATGTTGAGTATATCTGGTTCACTAATGTACCTTCAGGGAAGGAAATCTGCCGTCCTTACCTGGGCTAGCATACATGTGATTCCAGAGCCACAGCAATGTGGTTGACTCTCAACTGCCCTCGGGCAACTAGCAATGGGCAATAAATGCTGGCCAGCCAGCAATACCCATTTCCCACGAACAAATTTTTAAAAAGTCACATTATGAAATATGTACATTTCTAAATTGGATGGATATTTGAAACCTCCATTCATTTCTGGTTTACTAACACATACTTGTGCATTCTGAGACAGGTTGGAAGTACAGTGGGCTTCAAGTGCCAGAAAGGTTATCTTCTTCTTGGGTCAACCACAAGGACATGCGTCGCCAATCTTACCTGGAGTGGCATTCAACCAGAATGTATTTGTAAGTCCTTTTTTGGGTCTTGATTAAATCAGTGGAATTTGTTGCAAAGTTCACACTCCCTTGATTTAACAGTTTACGACCGGAAAATGAAAAATCGATTCGCTCATGCATCCTGCTTGTTGGTGCAGAGTGTCATCAGTTAGTGCTGAAATATGTCAAAATATGGGCAATTCCTTAATGCTCAGGACAAATTTCTGATTGCAACTATATTGGTCCATGAATTCATGAATCCACATACTTCCTTTCTTGAATAGCCTTTTTGATCGCCCTCTCACTCAAAGAAAGCATTTCATTTGCTGATGTAAACAACAAAAGTGCACTTTCATGTCTTGTGAAATTCACCCTTGTGGTTGCTGGTGCACAGAAAAGATGTGAAGAAAACATGTTGATGACTCAGCTGTGAGCTTCTCATGACCTGACATTGACTCAGCAAGGAATTTAGTTTATCCTTGTTCACTTCTCCACGACTGGGCTTTGGTGTGGCTCTGATTCTATCCTCATGTTTCCTGCTAGCTTATTATAAAGTTATAGGATGCATTTTCCACTTTTGTCTCTGCCATTTCCTAATGTAAAGAGTGACAGCCAATCAGAAATTGCCTCAAAGAGGCAGAATGAGTAAGCGGGGGTTTGGGCTGACGTTCTGGTACATTTTACCTGAAAAATGATTTCCTTGCTTTGGAAATTGGAGTGTTTGTACATTGAGTAGGTACCATTGAGATCATCCACTCCAAACGAGGCAGAAGGGATCTATTGCTGATTTTGCTCTGGCAATGCCAGATGGGTGCCCACTCAATAGAAAGTGAAGGATACTGTGTTTAGTTTTGCTCAGATCGTAGAACCTCAGAAGGCACAGTGGTTAATACTGTTGCCTCACAGCGCCAGGGACACAGGTTCAATTCCAGCCTTGGGTCACTGCCTGTGTAGAGTTTTCACGTTCTCCCCGTGTCTGCGTGGGTTTCCTCTGGGTACTCCGGTTTCCTCCCACAGTCCAAAGATGTGCAGGTTAGTTTGTTTGGCCGTGCTAAATTGCCCATTCGTGTCCGGGGGACTAGCAGGATAAATACGGGAGGTTACGGGGATAGTACCTAGGTGGGATTGTTGTCGGTGCAGACTCAATGGGCAGAATAGCTTCTTTCTGCACTGTAAGGATTCTAAGATGAAACTGGAAAGAAATACTTTGTACATACCAAGCACTATATTTGGGGTTCAAATGCATTGTGGTGCTGTTACTGGATAAGACAAGGAAGGTTCATTCCTGCTGCTGAAGTAGAGCAGAAGATGAATTCCCCACTCCCCACCCCCTACCACTGGGTCTGTCCAGGGATGAGGTTAGCCTGAACTAAGGGACTGGCTGAACTATTTAAAAGACCCAAACTAAAAAGATCGATGCAGATGATTATCAGGGAGAGCACAGTTCATGTGTACTTTATCTCACGAATGGCCAGATGAAAATATACTGAGAATCAGAACCTATTTCTTTCTAATGGAAAGCAAATTTTGCAGCCCCGTATTTTCAGAGATGTCAGTAGCAGCCAGTGTTTCAAGATGTAACGTGTTATCAGTATTGGTGTATCCTTGTATCCGTAGTCATGCACAGGAAGCAGTGACTGTTCTCACTGCCCTGCTTGATAATTGCAAATAATGCAGCTGAAATTACTGCCCAGAATGCACGCTTTAAATCTGAAGTTCTATTTAAGTTACCAACCGAGCATAATCAACTATTTAATGGACGGTCGTTTTCTATCATGTGGCTTTCAGGATCATAAAATTACCTAAATTTAATAAGGAGATCAGGGGTTATGGGGAAAAGGCAGGAGAATGGGGATGAGAAAAATATCAGCCATGATTGAATGGCGGAGCAGACTCGATGGGCCGAGTGGCCTAATTCTGCTCTTATGTCTTACGGTCTAAATTTGCTTTTCAGCACACCACTGTAAGCAACCTGAGACTCCTCCTTACGTGACTGTGGGATCCATCGATTTGCCTTCACTGGGATACACTTTGATATACACATGTCAGTCTGGCTTCTACCTTACTGGAGGGTCAGAGCATCGAACCTGTCGGCCTGATGGAAGCTGGACAGGAAAACAGCCTCTCTGTTATGGTAAGCTCTTCAAAAGGCCTGTTTGCTATATCAGTGGCTTGCATATGGAGAATAATGCCTGTGCTTTAAAGAGAGAACCTCATTATTGGTTGTGTCACTTCACCTAATAACTAATCAGTTTGGTTCTGTCTTAAGATATGTCAATTTGAGTGAATGTTAATTTCATTTGGGGGAAGAGGTTTGCCTGAAATAGCGACTCAATCGTGTGAGAGCGGTGAAATGTTAATTTCAGTTACATGTACGGCTGCAGCATTGTGTATTAGATCTGTTCTCTCTCACTCTCAGGTACATTTACAGTTCAACTGGTGTTTTAAGTTTAAGCTTAAGTTTATTTATTAGTGTCACAAGTCGGCTTACATTAACACTGCAATGAAGTTACTGTAAAAATCCCCTCGTCGCCACACTCTGGCGCCTGTTCAGGTACACTGAGGGAGAATTTTAGCATGGCTAATGCACCTAACCAGCCCATCTTTCAGACTGTGGGAGGAAACCGGAGCACCCGGAGGAAACTCACGTAGACACAAGGAGAAGGTGCAGACTCCACACTGCACCTTCTCCTTGTGTCCACGTAACAGTGACCCAAGCTGGGGATCGAATCTTGGCACTGGTGAGTCAGCAGTGCTAACCACTGTGCCACCATACTGTATCAGGGAAGAGTGATTTGCTTCTCTTCAGATGCTGTCAGAATATTGTAACTGTAGCCTACATTCAGAGAAAGGGCTGAACCCGCTCCCTTGGAGAGAGAAAGAGTAGTCTTGCTCCACTTGATCGCAGCCAGATTGGTTCCTGATTACCTTTTCATAGAATCATAGAAACCCTACAGTGCAGAAAGAGGCCATTTGGCCCATCGAGTCTGCACCGACCACAATCCCACCCAGGCCCTACCGTCATATCTCTACGCATTTACCCGCTAATCCCTCTAACCTACGCATCGCAGGACACAAAGGGGCAATTTTAGCATGGCCAATCAACCTAACCTGCACATCTTTGGACTGTGGGAGGAAACCGGAGCACCCGGAGGAAACCCACGCAGACACGGGGAGAATGTGCAAACTCCACACAGACAGTTGACCCAAGCCGGGAATCGCACCCAGGTCCCTGCAGCTGTGAAGCAACAGTGCTAACCACTGTGCTACCGTGCCGCTCATTTTGCAGGCCTTTTGCATGACCATGAGTTTGGTTTGTGTAAATAAGAACATAAGAACATAAGAAATAGGAGCAGGAGTAGGCCATCTAGCCCCTCGAGCCTGCCCCGCCATTCAATAAGATCATGGCTGATCTGAAGTGGATCAGTTCCACTTACCCACCTGATCCCTATAACCACTAATTCCCTTACCGATCAGGATAAATGGCTCCCTCAACAGGTAATTCCTCAAAATCAATTTCTCTAAATGATGTCATTCATATTCTCTGCTGAAACAAAAATATTCAAAGGAGGAGAGATAATTTTGAAAAACCCTGGTAAACTTTATCATTGTTCTTTCTCAATTTGAATAGTATTAATAAGGAGATGCTCTCTTTATAACGTCCTTTTTCCAATGACTGCCATTTAATTGATTTTTCATTGCTCAAACATTTAGTTACCTGATAATTTGTTGGTTCTAATAGTTTGTTTTTTGTTATGTTTGCACAATCAATTAGGGTGATAACACACAAAGCAACTGTCGGGTGGCACAGTAGTTAGCACTGCTGCCTCGCAGCACCAGGGAATCGGGTTCAATTCCTGGCTTGGGTCACTATCTGTGCGCAGTCTGCACGTTCTCCCCATGTCTGCATGGGCTTCCTCCAGGTGCTCCCGTTTCCTCCCACAGTCAGAAAGATGTGCTGGTTAGGTGCACTGGCCATGCTAAATTCTCCCTCAGTGTACCCGAACAGGCGACGGAATGTGGCGACTAGGGAATTTTCACAGTAACTGCAGGTTAGGTGGATTGGCCATGCTAAGTTGCCCCTTAGTGTCAGGAGGACTAGCTAGGGTAAATGCATGGGGTTATGGAGATAGGGCCTGGGTGGGATTGTGGTCGGTGCAGATTTGATGGGCCAAATGGCCTCTTTCTGCGCAGTAGGGATTCTATATAATTCTATTCCTTCACCTCATAAAGACTGACAAGGTTATGAGTCATTTTATTTCTTGAGCAAAATTATCTTCGCAAAGCAACTTTTTGCAAGTTGCTAATCAAAGGAGTGGCACACACAGGAGGTAACTGTGCTGGAGACAGGGAGTGGAACTTTGGATCAGTGTACTGTCCATTTGTTTCTGTGACTTGGTTTGAATCTTGTCAGCAATAATGAAACTTAATCTACTGTTTCAATTGATTTTATTTTTATTCAACAGCAATAAGGCCTCAATGGCAGCGTGCAGTGTTTGTATGGTATGGATATATGTTATATATGCACAAATGTATGAATATAGGTACACAGAAAATATTCACTGTTTTTTAAATTAATAACTGCATATTTATATGTTACACTGAAGGTGAAGGCAAAAGCAAATTCGCACAATTGCATCCTATTCCATCCCATTCAATCCCCATTCTATTATCCCAGCTGATGTTACTGGGCAGTCAGATCCCAGCGTGGAACCCTGGTTTGGCAGATCGTAACTTTTATTTTTTGTTTAGATGCATTAGATACAGTCACAGGACTGCTGATTAACTTTTAACAAAAGATTAAAACATATCTTAATCAAGAAAAAAGATTATGATTACACAGATTTGTAAGAGTAATGCACGTTACAAAATTTACCATGCCCTCTAATGTTCTCAGTATGTACACAGTCCATGTAAACCAATAGACAAAGTGTCGTCAGACACACACACACGCACACACACTCTAAACCAAGTGACGGATACCACCCAAAACACCTTCTGTAGATTTCTCATCAAATCCTGCCATATGCTTGTTGCACTCTGAGCCAACTGGTCTCAGTGGAACTCTAACTTTCACATGAGGGTTTCCAAACTCCACTCTCATAGATCGTGCTTGGTATCTTCTCCCAGGCAATGCTTGCTCTTAATGCTTTCACCAAGGATCCATACCCAGGATTTCAACCTCTCCTTTTTGTAATCCTCTGCCCTGCACAACCATGTGCATTCAAGCTTCCATATAATCTCTCAGATGCCTAGCCATGCCAACAGAACATCACTGCTTTATTAAAGTGACCCCAACCTTAGCACCATCTCAGATGTTTGATTTCTCACTTGCTGATGTTTCCAGATCTGCAGCTTTCACTCTGTCTTTTACTGGGAGCCTTCTCTCTGCTCCTGACTTTACTGAGCAGAACCCTTTACCCGATGTCTGATCATTGTTTCTTTAACATCCCGGAACTCTTATTACCTGATTTTTGACTATTCTTTAACTTCTGGGACTTGCTTCCTGTCTCTCTGCATTGTCCTTCCTGTACTGACAGTTTCAGTGGAAAGCTTCTTGCTTCTGGGTTACCTGGCTCCAACTGAACTCAAATGCTTCTGCTTTTTAGTGTGGGCCTCACAAATTAAGCAACGGCTTAATTTATTTTTAAAAGCCAGTAATTGCTTGATGTCTTTAATGTTAGAATGCCAGCAAAGTTTTAAGTGAAAGTAAACTAGAGACAAGCAGGCATCTTTGTTTCACATGAAACTGAACTGAAGTTTGAACCCTTAGCACACAAATATTGAAATAAAAAATAAATGTAATCTTAAAACTGTACCTTACTTCTAATACATACAGTGCAAATGTAGATTACTGAAACTGTCTCTATTCCCAAACATTATAGGAAAGTCTTGTCTTAAAATTGGATATCAGGGTTCTAAGTTTGGCCCATTTTGACTTGCATTCTAAGAATTTTCATTCTGAAGCATCCAATAACTCAGCACAAATTAACCTTAACTCGCATGCTGATGGGGAGATGGTTGGGTAGTGGTGATGTCACTAGATTAATAATGCTGGGGCCTTGGCTAATACTCTGGGGATATAGGTTCAAATCCCACCATGGCAGCTGATGGAATTTAAAATTCAATTAATAAATCTGGAATTGAAAGCTAGTCTGAGCAATGGTGATCATGACAACTATCATTGATTGTTTAACTAATGCCCTTTAGGGAAGGAAATCTGCCATCCTTACTGGTCTGGCCAATATGTGGCTCCAGACCCACAGCAACTGACTTGACTTTTAACTGCCCGCTAAAAGAGCCTTGCACCCACTTAGTTCAAGGACAATTAGGGATGGGCAACAAACGCTGGTCTTGCCAGCAACTCCCACATCCCATGAAATAATTTTAAAAAGCTCTCATAAGACAATAAGACATAGGAGCAGAATTAGGCCACTCGGCCCATCGAGTCTGCTCTGCCATTCAATCGTGGCTGATATTTTTCTCATCCCCATTCTCCTGCCTTTTCCCCATAACCCCTGATCCCCTTATTGATCAAGAACCTATCTATCTCTGTCTTAAAGACACTCAATGACCTGGCCTCCGCAGCCTTCTGGGGCAAAGAGTTCTACAGATTCACCACTCTCCTCATCTGTTTTAAAGGATCGTCCCTTTAGCCTGAGGTTGTGCCCTCTGGTTCTAGTTTTTCCTACTAGTGGAAACATCCTCCCCATGTCCACTTTATCCAGGCCTCGCAGTATCCTGTAAGTTTCAATAAGGTCGCCCCTCATCCTTCTAAACTACAAAGAGTCCAGCCCAGAGTCCTCAACCGTTCCTCATACGACAAGCTCTTCATTTCAGGGATCATTCTTGTGAACCTCCTCTGGACCCTTTCCAAGGCCAGCACATTCTTCCTTAGATACAGGGCCCAAAACCGCTCACAATACTCCGAATGGAGTCTGACCAGAGCCTTATACAGCCTCAGAAGTACATCCCTGCTCTTGTATTCTAGCCCTCTTCACATGAATGCTAACATTGCATTTGCCTTCCTAACTGCTGAATGACCCTGCATGTTAACCTTAAGAGAATCTTGAACAAGGACTCCCAAGTCCCTTTGTGTTTCTGATTTCCGAAGCATTTCCCCATTTAGAAAAGTGTCTATGCCTCCATTCCTCCTTCCAAAGTGCATAACCTCACTCTTTTCCACATTGTATTCCATCTGCCACTTCTTTGCCCACTCTCCTAACCTGTCCAAGTCCTTCTGCTGTCCCCCTTCTTACTCAATACTACCTGTCCCTCTGCATATCTTTGTATCATCTGCAAACTTAGCAACAGTGCCTTCAGTTCCTTCTTCCAAATCGTTAATGTATATTGTGAAAAATTGTGGTCCCAGCACCAACCCCAGAGGCACTCCACTAGTCACTGGCTGCCATCCTGAAAAAGACCCCTTTATCCCCACACTCTGCCTTCTGCCAGTCAGCTAATCCTCTATCCATGCCAGGATCTTACCCTTAGCACCATGGGCTCTTAACTTATTTAACAGTCTCCTATGCGGCACCTTCTAAGCATGGAATCATGATGAAATGTAAACATGACTAATGGGATTGGCTGAAATCATAACTACAAATGATTGGATCAGCAGGTGTGAAATGGAGGACTTATTTTGTATTGCACTGCCTGGGTAGGTCATGGAGGCCGGAAACATAGAACATAGAACAGCACAGCACAGAACAGGCCCTTCGGCCCACGATGTTGTGCCGAGCTTTATCTGAAACCAAGATCAAGCTATCCCACTCCCTAACATCCTGGTGTGCTCCATGTGCCTATCCAATAACCGCTTAAATGTTCCGAAAGTGTCTGACTCCACTATCACTGCAGACAGTCCATTCCACACCCCAACCACTCTCTGCGTAAAGAACCTACCTCTGATATCCTTCCTGTATCTCCCACCATGAACCCTATAGTTATGCCCCCTTGTAATAGCTCTATCCACCCGAGGAAATAGTCTTTGAACGTTCACTCTATCTATCCCCTTCATCATTTTATAAACCTCCATTAAGTCTCCCCTCAGCCTCCTCCGCTCCAGAGAGAACAGCCCTAGCTCCCTCAACCTTTCCTCATAAGACCTACCCTCCAAACCAGGCAGCATCCTGGTAAATCTCCTCTGCACTCTTTCCAGTGCCTCCACATCCTTCTTATTGTGAGGTGACCAGAACTGCACACAATATTCCAGATCTGGTCTCACCAAGGTCCTGTACAGTTGCAGCATAACCCCACGGCTCTTAAACTCCAACCCCCTGTTAATAAAAGCTAACACACTATAGGCCTTCTTCACAGCTCTATCCACTTGAGTGGCAACCTTTAGAGATCTGTGGATATGGACCTCAAGATCTCTCTGTTCCTCCACATTCTTCAGAACCCTACATTTGACCCTGTAATACACATTTAAATTAGTCCTACCAAAATGAATCACCTCACATTTATCAGGGTTAAACTCCATTTGCCATTTTTCAGCCCAGCTTTGCATCCTATCTATGTCTCTTTGCAGCCTACAACAGCCCTCCACCTCATCCACTACTCCACCAATCTTGGTGTCATCAGCAAATTTACTGATCCACCCTTCAGCCCCCTCCTCTAAGTCATTAATAAAAGTCACAAAGAGCAGAGGACCAAGCACTGATCCCTGTGGCACTCCGCTAGCAACCTGCCTCCAGTCTGAAAATTTTCCATCCACCACCACCCTCTGTCTTCGATCAGATAGCCAGTTACCTATCCAATCGGCCAACTTTCCCTCTATCCCACACCTCCTTACTTTCATCATAAGCCGACCATGGGGGACCTTATCAAACACCTTACTAAAATCCATGTATATGACATCAACTGCCCTACCTTCATTAACACACTTAGTTACCTCCTCAAAAAATTCAATCAAATTTGTGAGGCATGACTTGCCCTTCACGAATCCATGCTGACTATCCCGGATTAATCCGCATCTTTCTAAATGGTCGTAAATCCCATCCCTAAGGACCTTTTCCACGAATTTACCAACCACCGAAGTAAGACTAACTGGTCTATAATTACCAGGGTCATTTCTATTCCCTTTCTTAAACAGAGGAACAACATTCGCCATTCTCCTGTCCTCTGGCACCATCCCCGTGGACACTGAGGACCCAAAAATCAAAGCCAAAGGCTCTGCAATCTCATCCCTTGCCTCCCAAAGAATCCTAGGATATATTTCATCAGGCCCAGGGGACTTATTGACCTTCAGTTTATTCAAAACTGCCAGTATATCCTCCCTCCGAACATCTATTTCCTCCAGCCTATTAGCCTGTAACACCTTCTCTTCCTCAAAAATATGGCCCCTCTCCTTGGTGAACACTGAAGAAAAGTATTCATTCATCACCTCGCCTATCTCTACTGACTCCATACACAAGTTCCCACTACTGTCCTTGACCGGCCCTAACCTCACCCTGGTCATTCTTGTATTCCTCACATAAGAGTAAAAAGCCTTGGAGTTTTCCTTGATCCGACCCGCCAAGGACTTCTCATGTCCCCTCCTAGCTCTCCTAAGCCCCTTTTTCAGCACATTCCTTGCTAACTTGTAACCCTCAATCGAGCCATCTGAACCTTGTTTCCTCATCCCTACATAAGCTTCCCTCTTCCTTTTCACAAGACATTCCACCTCTTTCGTGAACCATGGTTCCCTCACTCGGCCATTTCCTCCCTGCCTGACAGGGACATACCTATCAAGGACACCTCGTATTTGTTCCTTGAAAAAGTTCCACTTTTCATTAGTGCCTTTCCCTGACAGTTTCTGTTCCCATCTTATGCCCCCTAATTCTTGCCTAATCGCATCATAATTATCTCTCCCCCAATTGTAAACCTTGCCCTGCCGTACAGCCCTATCCCTCTCCATTGCAATAACAAAAGACACCGAATTGTGGTCACTATCTCCAAAGTGCTCTCCCACAACCAAATCTAACACTTGGCCCGGTTCATTTCCCAGTACCAAATCCAATGTGGCCTCACCTCTTGTCGGCCTACCCACATATTGTGTCAGGAAACCCTCCTGCACACACTGCACAAAAACTGCCCCATCCGAACTATTTGACCTACAAAGGTTCCAATCAATATTTGGAAAGTTAAAGTCCCCCATGACAACTACCCTGTGACCCCCACACATATCCATAATCTGCTTAGCAATTTCTTCCTCCACATCTCTATTACTATTTGGGGGCCGATAGTAAACTCCTAACAACGTGACCGCTCCTTTCCTATTTCTAACCTCAGCTCATATTACCTCATATCCCCCTCGAAGTGCCTTTCCGCAGCCGTTAAACTCTCCTTGATTAACAATGCTACTCCTCCACCTCTTTTACCAGCTTCTCTACACTTACTGAAACATCTATACCCCGGAACATCCAACAACCATTCATGTCCTTGTTCTACCGATGTCTCCGGATTGGCCACAACATCGTAGTCCCAAGTACCAATCCACGCCCCAAGTTCATCTACCTTGTTCCGGATGCTCCTTGCATTGAAGTAGACACACTTCAACCCACCTTCCTGTCTACCGGTACCCACCCTTGACCTTGATACCTTCCCCAATACCTCACCATCCTCAACACTGACTTCTGGACTACAACTCCTTTTCCCACTCCCCTGACAAAATAGTTTAAACCCCCCTGAAGAGCCGTAGCAAATTTCCCTCCCAGGATATTGGTGCCCCTCTGGTTCAGGTGCACCCCGTCCTGTTTGTACAGGTCCCACCTTCCCCAGAATGTGTTCCAATTATCCACGTATCTGAAACCTTGCAACCTTTAAAAAAAACATTTGGATGAGCACTTAAAATATCATAACATTCAAGAATATGGGACAAGTGCAGGAAAATAGGATTTAGTGGTGGTTGCCAGTGCAGACTTGTTGGGCCAAAGGGCCTTTTCTGCGCTGTATAACTCTATGTCCAGAATTTTACTGCCCCACCTGCCACGGGAATCAGAGCGGGCGATGGGTGGAACATGGGAAGGTCTGTTGACCTCGGGTGGGATTTTACAGTTTTGGGCCGAACGAGGCCATAACATCCCACCCATTGACTCTGTGACTGAAACCACAGAGGAAAGGGAAATTTACCATCCATGTAACTAATGTTACATCTGTGATTGCTTAGTGATGATCGTGGATACAGAAAGTGAAAAAATATATTGCTGTTCGTGTCATTAACAGAATTAATGGTCAGAAATTCTATGTGATACAAAATGAGAAAAAAAAATCTTTTATCACACTATGCCTGTTCCTTTTACAGACCATATAAAGTTCCCCTTATCAAAGACTATGAGCTTTACATAAACATCTGAGGGAAAGTTCTGACAAATTTCTCTCTGTCCTCGCCACAAGATGACTCAGGGAAATACCAGGATATCTCTCACTAACATCTTCATTATTCAAACCTGCCAGTTGCTTTATACTGATAATACTGCCACTGAACCGCTGTGTTGCTCTGACTATTTGATCTCCTCTCTTTGCATCTTTGCAACCTTCACTTTCATTCGTACCAGATAATTATGCAGCTTCTTTTAGAAGCAGATAATGGATCTGACGTTAGCTATTCTTTTTGCTGCAAAGCTGTTTCCATGTACTCTCAGAATTGTGGGGACTTTTCTAATCTCTTGTCTTGCTGGAGGCTTATTAATTTTCAACTTGGGTCAGCCAGCATTTGTTGTGTGCCTCTGGAGGACGCAGAATAGTTTAAAAGCAGATTAACTTTCCCATTGCATTGCAGGAATCTAATAACTTGGATTTTTGAGTTGATTTGATTTTGATTCATTATTGTCAGAAGTATTGGGATACAGTGAAAAGTATTGTTTCTTGCGCGCTATACAGACAAAGCATACCGTTCATAAAGAAGGAAAGGAGAGAGTGCAGAATACAGTGTTACAGTCATAGCTAGGGGGTAGAGAAAGATCAACTTAATGTAAGGTAGATCCATTCAAAAGTCTGCTGACAGTAGGGAAGAAGCTGTTCTTGTTTCGGATGGTACATGATCTCAGATTTTTATATCTTTTTCCCAACAGACAAAGGTGGAAGAGCGTATGTCCAGGGTGCATGGGGTCCTTGATTATGATAGCTGCTTTTCCAAGGCCACGGGAAATATTAGAGTCACTGCATGGGAGGCTAGTTTGAGTGATGGACTGGGCTACGTTCACAACCCTTTGTAGTTTCTTGTGGTCTTGGGCAGAGCAGGAGCCATACCAAGCTGTGATGCAACCAGAAACGATGCTTTCTATGGTGCATCTGTAAAAGTTGGTGAGAGCCTTGAGATGCAATTCACTGAAAAGATCGATGCCATCACTGGGATGATTTTCCAACATTGTACTCCCAGTAGGGAGTCTTGACCATTGGAAGCGCATTTCATGGGTTCAAGTGTGTGCCATTTATTATGATTCAGGTCAGAAACTCCAAAGTGTTTTATGGAGCCTGCCTGGATCCTAAGTTTTGCACCTTGAATTTGGCGAGGATAGCCATGATATGGTTCACCTCAGCTATGATTCAAGTGACCCACTAGGGAGCTTTTGTCAAACAAAGTTTATTTGAGAATATAGTTAACATATATAATAAGAATATTAACAATCACTGTTATCAATTACAAACAAAACAATACAACCGCAATAATGTATAACCCTTAACAAATATATCTAAGATGTTCCAATCAAACCAATCCCATAAACAAAACCCTTCCACAGTTTTAATACCGCAAAGACTAATGCTCACGCAATACTGGAATTGAGTCCTTTGGATGAATGCTGCAGTTCTCTTGATACGCTCAGAAGTTTGAAGTTAGCACAGCTTCCCAGAACAACAGGGAGAGACTGTGGTCAAGCCACCGACGGCAGATTTTCTACTGCAGGAAGGCAAGAAGCCTTGCTTTCAGTTAACCAGCAGAACTTCCAAAACCCAGGGAGAGAGAGAGAGATATTACCGTCAGTCTGATGTCCACTCCCTTCTAAACGAAACACTGCCGGCAGCAAAAAGCAGAAAGTGAAGCCTTGAATTCCCTAGGAAGGAAAAAAAAACTGACCAGAACCCATGGCCTTCCTCCTAACAATGCAGGGCCATAAAACAACCCAGAGTAAAAATAAACAAACCCCATTTAAACCACTGATGGAGCAATAAAAGGATTCCTACAGACAGCCAGGCAACAATGAGAGCTGAGAGCTATAGAGAACATGATTTTTTAAAAATCCTCTCAAAGGTGCACTAACATTGCACATTGCACATAGTTTAATGTTTCAGATAATCATATCTGAATTGCAGCTTGTGCTGCCAAAGACAGACCTCCCTGCTGAGAGCATGTAGTTGCAAAATTGGCTTTCGCTACTCAAAGTCGGCGTTCCTGAACCCAGCAGGCTTTGAGATTGCTGGGATGAAATAGGCTAGAAAATTAGCAGATGTCCTAAAGCGAGATGAATTTCATAAGCTTCCTCTACACCTTGGCGTAAAACACTGATGATTCACAGTGAAAGAGAATTCATAAATTGCCCTGTACAAGTAGCTGTACAAATCTTTCATCTGGAACACCATCCACAGGTCATATTTCTGAAAACTTTATCATTGTTTCGTCTCTGGGACAAAGAGAAGGGGATGCATTCGATTGGAGGCAGCATCCTTATAACCTGAAACAACGAGCAAAACAGAAAGCATGCAAGTTAAGTTTCAGTAACATAGGACCGGCTCAGAAAAGGATGAGATTAATGTTGTCCCCTTTCCCATTCTGAAGGCATGAATGCCATGCTGATATGGTCAGAGATTATCTTATTTACATCGCCTCCCCCTCCCTGTCACCTTGAGATGATAGAATGCTCGGGTGTCCCAAGGACGTGGAATATCAACGATATCTTTGATGTTGTGCAGAACGTCCTGCATGAACTGTTCATTACACCCCTGCGATAAATTGATGGGTATACAGACAACTTGACAGCTTGACCCCACTCTGAGCGAGCTGATTACATTGGCCTGCAAAATCGACCCAGGTCGCTTTATTCTTGAGCTTCAAAAACTATTAAACTTGAAAATCAAAACAAATGTGTTCCTTGTGCTGCAGGTGGCACTGTGTCCAATTTCGTCATTTCCAGAGAGTGTAGCCACATCCTTATCTTCTGGCTCTGAACTCCGTCAGTGTGTGTGGATAGAAAACCATTTATCTTGTGCCACATAATTCATCAAAAACTGAATCGAGTGCTTTTTTTTTTCCAGATGCAAGACTTAACACTGATCCTCAAATCAAACTACCCCTACAGTAATGGCTTGTGTTCAATTTATAAAGATGAGATTATCTACAAATCCTAAAACTAATCAATCATACCACAACAAAAGTTTGCAGAAAGTGTGTTGTGCATTCAAGGTGCCTGCTTAATTTTCCTCTGTGTACCATTTTGGCACAGCAAGGAGAAAATCTACCCTGCGGACTTATTCCTCCAAACTGAGGGTCACTGCTCAGCTTGTTTTCCAGTTCCACTGGGGCAGCACGGTGGCACAGAGGTTAGAACTGCTGTCTCACAGCACCAGGGACCCAGGTTCAATTCCAGCCTTGGTACTGTCTGTGTGTAATTTGCACGTTCTTCACGTGTCTGCATGGGTTTCCTCTGGGTGCTTCGGTTTCCTCCCACAGATGTGGAGGTTAGGTGGATTGGTCGTGCTAAATTACCCCTTAGTTTCCCAAGATGTGTAGGTTAGGGGGATTAGCTAGGTAAATCCGTGGGGTCATGGAGATAGGGCCTGGGTACGATGCCATGCTGGAGGGTCAGTGCAGACTCAATGGGACAAATGGCCTCCTTCAGCACTGTAGGGATTCTGTGATTCCAAAGGATATCCTAAAGTTCTTTAAGTTTCACCTGAATTTTCAGAAGGTTAAATTAATTTCCTGTGCATGATCTATGTCCTCCACTCTTGATCACATCCTGACCTACCCCTTACCGTATATCCAACTACCATGATCAAAACAGTGTTCTGAAGATGTTTTAGAAAATATGAATTTATAATGTCATCAGCTGGACATATATTATTTTGTAATGTCATTAGCATGTGATGATACACGTACAATTAATATAAATATATATTGTTGATTATTTAAGGGGAATGTTTAGAATTTCAGATTTATTTCCGTAGGCAGTTGGTGTGACTGGTAAACATTTAGCTCCAGGGTATAAAAGCAAGTTAGTTACTCACTTCAGCAAGAAATATGTTTCTTTCACAGAACACATTTGCTTTTGCCTCTTCCAAAAGATCCTTTGGGAGGTTGATTGACAGGGTCATGAGATACTGTAAAGAGCTGGGTCTGTGCAGAGAGGAAGGAGCTTTTGCAGTTTGGAGTTGCTGTTTTGCTGATGTGAGAATCATGTATAGACTGTCCCTGAGAACTCCCTCACTCTCTCCACAAAATCACTCTGAAAGCTTCAAGACTGTCAACACAATTTACAGTGTGTATGTTTATGGTTGCTAACTGGATTTAAAGTGGCACTTATGTCTGTAAGAGGAATGTTGCTTATTGGGAACTGAAACAGTGAAAAGTTAGAAATTAAAGTTGCTTCCTTTCATTTTACTATTCTACTCTTAATAGTTAAGCAACAGCATGGTGGCACAGTGGTTAGCACTGCTGCCTCACAGTGCCAGGGTTTGATTCCGGCCTCAGGTCACTGTCTGTGTGGAGTTTGTATGTTCTCCCCCGTGTCTGCATGGGTTTCGTCCGGGTGCTCCGGTTTCCTCCCACAGTCCAAAGATGGGCGGGTTAGGTTGATTGGACATGATAAATTGCCGCTTAGTGTCAGGGGGACGAGGAGGGGTTATGTAGGGTTACGGGGATAGGGCCTGGGTGGGATTGTTGTCGGTGCAGGCTCAATGGGCCAAATGCCCTCCTTCTGCACTGTTGATTCAATGATTAGTCGAGCTTCCAAGTATAATTTGGGATTCTTGTCCAGCATCCTAACAAGCTGGATAGCTATGTATTGAACCTTTTTGGAAAGGACATCCCCTCGAAGCAAAGGGCGGTGAAGGCCATGAGCTGCTCTTGTGGAGATATGGGCCTGAACCTTCTATTCGGTGTCTGAGTTTGTTGACGGTTGTAGAAGTGGGAGTGATTCCCACTGATAGTGTTGTGCGACTGACCACATATGATCTTGTGCTGTACACTTCATTAAATATGCTTCCGCGAAGAGTTTCCCAATTCTCATAGAATCATAGAATCCTACAGTGCAGAAGGAGGCCATTCGGCCCATCGAGTCTGCACCGACCACAATCCCACCCAGGCCCTATTCCCGTAACCCCACAACTTTACCCTGCTAATCCGCCTGACATTAGGGTCAATTTAGCATGGCCAATCTACCTAACCCGCAGAACTCATGATGGGGGCAGGCAACAAGTCATCATCCCCACCACAGACTCGAAGTTCCAGGTGCGATATTTAAAGTGCACCCAGGCAGATTTAACTACCCCATCTCCCTTTGCCTGGCCACCACTCCACTCCTTCACTCCACGCCCCCCCCCCCAGCTAATCGTCATCTTCCATGCAACTTACACTGCCCCACTCTGCTTCAAGCAAAGGCTGGCATTTACAGAAACTTCCCAAAGTGGACACTTCAGCAGCAACTCACCATTAATCAGGGAAGAAGAATCCCTCACCTGGTGCACATCACTTTTGCGCAGTCGTAAAGTGAACATTCTAATTTCTCACCAGTGGGGAATTTAATTTGGTGGGGAGCTTAATTGCTGCAAGTGGCCTTTTAATGAGTGTACGTGCAAAATGGCTTCCTGACATTGTTCACCTTTAACCCACCTTTAAAGTCCCAAAAACATAATTCCTAAAGTTCATTCCACTGACAGGAAACTGATTTTTGGCCTGAAACCAAATTAAGTTCCACCTCCGCCAAGCATCTGGCTACTGGTAGCACCAGAAGATTCTGCCTACAGAGTCTATGGAGTTCTCAAAGAGTTACGTGACCCTGCTCATAAATGATTGAATTTTGTATCATGTGAGAGAGACTGCCACAGGGGAAGTAGTCCTGCCCCAGCTCTTTCTTCTGAAACCTCTCTCATCAAAACTGAAGTGTTTGTGATTTGAAAAAAGTCACCAGAGGACCTCATTGCTGCATCCATTAAAGGAGAACTCTGACTAAATCAATACAATTGTCCACAATGATAAACACCAAGAACCAGCAGTAAGTGTGTGCTGAGATTTTTCAGCTGAAAACACGCATCTGGACATGCATTGATTTTTTTTTTCTGACTTTACTTGTTACTTGGCCTAGTTTTTAATATATGATACTCTGCAATTTTTTTCTTTTTTTGCATGCTTGGGGGATTGTATGTTTAGGTTTATTTATTAGTGTCACAAGTCGGCTTACATTAATACTGCATTGAAGTTACTGTGAAAATCCCCTAGTCGCTACACTCCAGGAAATTTAGCATGACCAATGTGCATAACCAGCACGTCTTTCAGACTGTGGGAGGAAATCAGAGCATCCGGATGAAACCCATGCAGACACGAGGAGAACATGCAAACTCCGCACAGGCAGTCACCCAAGCCGGGAATCAAACATGTGTCCCTGATACTGTGAGGCAACAGTGCTAGCCTCTGTGCCGTGTGTTGGCTTTTGCATTAGTGGGTAGTTGGACATAGTTGCAATTTTAACCTTTTGTTAATTCTGTACCTTTGCCTAGGTGAGCTTTAGAAATAAAACTAACTCTTTACTTATTAACTTAAGGAACCTGGCTGGCTTATTTCTCACACTGAGCTATGGACAGTTAAATATATATTAAGGTGACAATATCACCTCCCTTTTAAATTCAGATGCTGTTATAACCAAACCAGGAGTGGGACAAAGAGAGGAGTTAGTTCAGCCCTGTTGCCTGGGGCATAGCAGCAGGCTGTCACTGGCAATATTTCCCTTCCCCTGGATATTGAATTTGGTTGTGGTCTTCAACTCTTTCATTTTAAAAAAAGATACCCTCAACTCTTTTGCTACCTTGAAGTGGAAATTGGATCTCGAAATTGCGCTTCTCAAGTTATCAAATGTGATGTTGTCACTCAGCAAAGCCTACAACTTGGTGAATCTGTGCATCCTGTCAACAGCAAAATGTTGAAAGCATTGACCCTTGAAAGTATAGCCACCGTCACTTGCTTGATACATGTGCATGCACTACAGATGTCTCTTGCAGTGGCTTGGGTGGATTCTGCAACACAAGAGCTTTGCTGTGGTAAATCATGCCTGATTTCAGAACCAAAGTGCTTTGCAGTCAGTGGAGTAATTTGGAAGTGCGGTCACTTTTTATAATGTAGAGCAACCAGGTTGTGCAACGCAAGTATCTGCAAACAGCAATAAGTGAAATGACCCGTTAGTGGTGTTGGGTGAGCGATAAATGTTGGCCAAGATACTTGGGATGATCCCAGAGTATATGTTGTGCTGAATCTTCTGACGAGTGGGAATCACCATTGGATTGCCACACGCTCCTATTTTTTATGCAGTGCTGGAGCTTTACATTGCTGGCCTGGATTTCTGAAATAGGCCTCTCCAGAAACACAGAGAGTACCTGTTCTTGCAGTCCTTCTTCGAAGGGCAGGGTTGTGGGGGGAAGCCAAGCCACCTCTCCTTTTTACAGCACTAGCTGCCTTATTTCAGTAAGTCTTCTAACACAGCGAAAAGTTTTGGGACATGTAAGTAGCTTCCCGTTGTGTTGGTGAATCAATGTGAGTGAGGTAAATGGGTAGAGTGGCAGGGTGGGTAGGACACCAGCTAGGTAGGGTGGCATGTGGCAGGGTGAGAAGAGTGGGTAGATGGTAGGGTGATCAGGTCAGTGAAGGGGTTCAGAAGATCTGGTGGGTATTGGTTGGGCAGGCGTAGTTGGAGGATCGGGGTGAGTGTCCGAGGGTAGGATGGAATTGGGAGGGTGGGGGAGGGGCAGTAGTTGGAGGGCCAGAGGGCCAATGGGGAGTTGTGGTTGTCAGTTGGGAATCGGAGGTGAGGGAAGGCGGGGGTGGAGGGGGAGGGGGGGTTCAGTTGTATAGTTAACAAACAGTTAGAAATGGTTTCTTTATAGCTAATATTTCCTGGGTAATTATCCAGTTAAGTGAGTCAGAACTGGCTGAAGTATGACTCTAACTCAGTGTTGGAAACCTCTGCTGAGGATTCCAGATGCAGGGGGATTGCCATCATAAGTTGAAACTTCACAGGCAATTCCTGTGGAGCCATTGCTTTGGGATATCCGAGGGGTCCCCCAGCGTCTCTTCCAGGATACGATCATCCAGAGACTAGAAAAACTGGGCCATTATGATCACCTGAAAGGGCTTAAAGGACCTCAATTTACCATTTCACTCCAAAATTGCCATCTCCAGCAATGCAGCACTCCTGCACTGGACCCTGGCATGGCAGACTGTGGGGCTTGAACCTGCAACTTTCTGCTTTTAAGGTAAAATGCTGTTACTCAGCAAAACTGCCAACTAAGCAACCCTTATCTTTACAGCTTTAAGCCCGTTTTGTGAATCGGAGGTGGTTCTGGGATAAGCCTGTGACACTGTATTGATAGGTGTGGCCAGAACAGAACTCATTGCAACTGCGTTTGTATCCCCACTCTCCCAAAACAAACTTTTCTTTACTTCAATTATCTGGTGTGCTCAGAGCCTCATCCTTAAAGCTGAGGTAAATACAAAATGGAGGACTATCCAACAAGGCCAACGAACACCAAGGCAACTAAGTCAGCAAAACCTTGCTAAAAGGTGCATCACTTCACCTTGGAACAAATTTAATGTGAATTCAATATTTAAATGAGGCTGTTTGTGGAGTTGGGGCTTCACAAAATTGGGACTGTAATCTGCTCAGAAATTAGCTTTTCTTCCACCAGGAATTGATATTGATTCATGACAGTCTGGCACTGTGACTAGGTGAAAAACAGGTGAATACTGAACACTGGCATAGTTTGTATGCAGGGTTTCCAGAATCATAGAATACCTGCAGTGCAGAAGGAGGCCATTCGGTCCATCGAGTCTGCACCTGCAACAATCCCACCCAAGTCTTTTCCCCGTAACCCCACGTATTTACCCTACTAATCCCCTTGACATCCCCCGAACACTAAAGAGCAATTTAGTATGGCCAATCAACCCAACCTGCACATTTTCGGACTGTGGGAGGAAACCGGAGCACCCGGAGGAAACCCATGCAGACATGGGGAGAATGTGCAAACTCCACACAGACAGTGACCCAAGCAAGGAATCGAACACGGGTCCCTGACGCTGTGAGGCAGCAGTGCTGACCACCATGCCACCCAAAAAATACTGAAAGGCCTGGATAGAGTGGACATGAGGAAATGTTTGTAGGAGAGACTAGGATCCGAGGGCACAGCCTCAGAGTAAAGTTGAGGAGGAATTTCTTCAGCCAGGGGGTGGTGAATCTATAAAATTCATTGCCACAGAAGGCTGTGGAGGCCAGGTCATTGAATGTATTTAAGACAGAGATTCTTAAGGGGGTCAAATGTTAAGGGGAAAAGGTGAGAGAATGGGGGTTGAGAGACTTTTCAGCCATGATTGAATGGCGGAGCAGACTCAATGGGCTGAATGGCCTAATTCTGCTCCTATATCTTATAGGCTTATGGTCTGTGGGTTCTGGCTCACATCAATCTTTGCTCACAAAGAGTGAATGAATTTCGGAATGTGATTTTTATTTATGTTAATAACTTTGCTCCTCATCAAGAGCTTGTCATTGTCGGACACTCTGTCACATTGTAATTGTAGAAATAGCAATTTGGTTCTGGCAGGAGAGATGAAATTCACAATGTGATGATGGGAATACAAAAAGCTGAGTAAGATTTATGCTTGCCTGTTTTGTGTATACATTACTTGCAGATATTTCATTGCAATTCCACAGTAATTTGTTAAGCCCCATAATCATCAATGCAATTCCCAATTGCCTCACATCCCAAACCAGGTTTGCCTGTCCCTTATTGAAGCAAGCCAAGTTGTAAAAAAAAATCTACTTCTGAAAACGAAGTTTTCATAGAACGCTTAGGAATCCCTAGAGTGGAGAAAGAGGCCATTTGGCCCATCGAGTCTGCACCAACTTTCTAAAAGAGCACCCCACCCAGACCCTCCCCTCCCGCTCTATCCCCACAACCTGTGCATTTACCATGGCTAATCCACCTAACCTACACAGCTTTGGACACTATGGGGCACTCCTATTCTGTTCTTGATGGATATGCGCAAAAGCACATTTCCTCCACATGTTGGGGTGGCAGGATGCTGGGGGGAACTACTCCGCCACTGAACAAGTACCGACTAGTAGAAATAATTCCTCCTAATTGGGACTTTGATTACTTCACTTGACAGCAAACTTGTATTGAATGGGCAGCCAATCTGAATACTGGCTTGCAATGGAAAATGTCTCCAGCAACAGGAATGGGTGACGTGACAAAGGATACGGCCTGATATAGATCAGTTGCAGATATGGGTAGACAAATGGCAGATGGAGTTTAATCCGGGCAAGTGTGAGGTGCTGAATTTTGGGAGATCAAATGCTAAGGGTAAGTGTACAGTTAATGGCAGGACCCTGAACAGCATTGATGTACAGAGGGATCTTGGGGTTCAAGTCCATAGCTCCCTGAAAGTGGCTGCTCAAAAAGATTGGGTGGTAAAGAAGGTGAATGGCATGCTTGCCTTTATTGGTCGGGGCATTGAGTATAAGAGTCAGGATGTCATGTTGCAGCTTTATATACATTGGTTAGGCCGCACTTAGGAGTATTGCGTTCAATTCTGGTCATGACATTAAAGGAAGGATGTGGAGCCTTTGGAAGGGTGCAGAAGTTTACCAGGATGCTGCCTGGATTAGAGGGTATGAGCTATAAGGAGAGGCTGGGCGAACTAAGGCTGTTTTCTCTGGAGCAGCAGAGGCTGAGGGGAGATCTGATGGAAGTCTATAAAGTTATGAGAGGCATAGATAGGGTTGACAGTCAGAATCTTTTTCCCCCAGAGTTGAAATGTCTAATACTAGGGGGCATGCACTTAAGGTGAGAGGAGGAAAGTATGAAGGAGATGTGAGGGGCAAGTTTTTTTTACACAGAGTGATAGATGTCTGGAATGTGCTGCCAGGGGTGGTGGTGGAGGCAGATATGGTAGGGGGGTTTAAGGGGCTTTTAGATAAGTACATGAATATGCAAGGAATCGAGGGATATGGACCAAGGGCAGGCAGAAGGGATTAGTTTAATTTGGCGTCATGTTCAGCACAACATCGTGGGCTGAAGGGCCTGTTCCTGCACTGTACTGTTCTATGACTCTCACACCTCCCCAGCCTGACCATCCCAGGGCTGGGAAACGTCTATCCAAATATTTCCTTAGTGTTCTCCTGACCTGCAGTGTTGACAGTTGTGATGTCTGGGACCCATACTTGTACTAGCTGTCTGTTTTTCGCAAAGGTAAAAACAATGCTAATTTTACTGTTAGAAATGCCAGTGAAGGTCTTCATTCCCTGTGACCTGATATTATGTGACATTATTAGGATAGTTTCCAGCTTGCAGTCTGTAAGTAAGCCCCGCTGCTCAAATCCAATCTGTCACACAATCACATTTTCAAATGCTGCCCATTATGTAGGAAAACGCAATGATTGCAAATCAGGACCAATAAATCAATTTTAACCAAAACCTGGTCATTTGGGTTCTATATTTCTGGTTATTTATGAGAAGCTATTAGCTTTTCAGTTGTTTTTAAGTGAAGCTTTACAACATTCAGCTGGTGTTGGTGTCTTGTCATCTTGGTATTTTTGTAAACTTCGTCACAAACAATTTATTTTTTGGTCGAGTGTGGCTTGTCAGTGGCTTTTGGTGGATGCATCATTTTCCTTCGTTAAATGCCAATGGAAACTAATTCACCCTCAATAATAAAGGTACAGATCCTGTTGGTGAGATGGTGAAGTCTTTCCTCTAACCTGTGGCTACAACATCTGCATCTTGTGATACCGTCCTCTGTAATCTCCAAAGCTCCCTCTTTGATGCCATCAACAATACAGAACAGCCTGTTACAGTGTTCTGTCGATGGAGCATGGACTAAGATTGTGACATCAGCTTTGGATTGCGTGAAGATACTGTGCCTTTAAGAAATGTATTTTAGTCATGTTTCTGTTTAGAATTTTGTTTTATTAACACTGGCGCCACTGAGTCTGTATCCAGCAGCCCTGTATTGTTACTGCAGCAACATAGGTTCTCCTCATGGCTGGAATGTTGGTTTTATTCTGAACTAAAGCTGTTCTAGTTTTAGTGTTCCTCTGGGGTTTTGCAGCATAGAACTTGATTAGGTTGACATGAAAATCAGGTGACTGGGTGGAGCTAGGCTTACACAGAGAAATCAAGCACATTTGCTTTTTGGGAGCTGCAGAAAGAAGTAGCTTTGAGTCTCTGACATCCAGAGAGTGAGATCTGCCAGAGACTAGATTTATTTCTCTGAAGTTCTACTGTTTGAAGATATATTCTGTGGAAACTGCTGTCTGGATCTCTGTCCAGAGGTGTTAAAAGGCTGGAAGTCTCGCAACCACGTCAACCACGCTGCCAATTGGTTCTGAAGAAGGGATTTTTACCTATGTGGGATTCTGCTTCATTAAAACAATAGAGATAGCTAGCTATTAAATATTATAACTTGACATGTTTTGGTATTTACATTGATATAACTGATGCTCATTCTTCTAACTGTTTTCTTAAATGAAGTTTGTTTTGATAAAAGCTCCCGAGTGGGTCAATTGAATCACTCCTGAGGCAAAATGCCTTATGCTCATCCTAATGCTAGAATCATAAAAGTTGGGGTCTGGGCTAACTTCAGAATGTACCTTGGAGCTTCTGATCTGGTCCCTAACAACTGAATCATTCAATTATTTACCTTATTGCCAGCTGTTTTGCTTGTTCCATTTCACTTTAGTCACTTTATTAACAGCCATGATTTTTCTAATTGGCTTTCTTTAGCAGACACAAGGCCAAGTGGGAGACCAATTGGAACAGTCAAAGAAATACCAAGTACCAAACTTTCAAGTGAGTTGACGGCAGTGATACAAACTAGAATGTTAAACCTTCAAAAGCCTTGTTCAGGCAAAGGGCTGCTTATAATTCTTTTTCTATCCTTGTTGCAGTTCCAGCTAATGTCTTTGCTCAGAATTCCCTCTGGAAAGGTTCTTATGAGTATCTCGGCAAGAGGCAGCCAGTCATGTTAACAATCAACAGTTTTAATCTGTCCACCAGTCAAGTCAAGGCAACTCTTCTAGACCAGAGTGGAGTGGAGCTTAGATTAACAGGTAAGTGATATGCAACCACTGAGGGCTCTGTGGTCAAGTTTATACATTCGATGGCAGGCTATGTTTACAACACTGGGAGATCATGGAACAAAATTGTACTTCCATTCTTTCTAAACACAGGAAACCTCCACAAGGCATTCCTGGTACAATAGAAAGGTCAAGATTTGTAGCCCTTGATAGGCTTGCCTGCAGCATACATAATCACATAGAAACCCTACAATGCAAAAAGAGGCCATTCGGCCCATCAAGTCTGCACCGATCCCAATTCCACCCAGGCCCTATTCCCGTAGCCCCACTTATTTACCCTAGCTAGTCCCCCTGACATTAATGGTCAATTTAGCATGGCCAATCAACCTAACCTGCACATCTTTGGACTGTGGGAGGAAACCGGAGCACCAGAGGAAACCCACGCAGACACGGGGAGAATGTGCTTTCCCGACTATTGACTTTAGTTAATGAAATATTGATTTCTTGATATGCTCCTCTGGTGGGCAAGGCTCTGTGCCAGGACCAAATTTGCATAAAATCAATGCTATACTTCATGGAGCTGCAGGGGTTAATGTAGCAGAATTGGTCTTTGTTGGCAACACAAGACATGGTCACAGAAAGTGACCAGGCCGGGAATCAAACTCGGGTCTCTGGCATTGTGAAACAGCAATGCTAACCACTGTGCCACCCATTGGCTTTTTCCGTGAGGCAGGAATGGTGTGGCAGAGCGACCTGCCTGCAATGGGTAACCAAATAAATGTCACTATGAACACTTAAGCCCTCTTCTTGGAGACTGACTGAAATTCTTCAGTCACTCTCCAGGCCTCCAAGATGTCAGGGAGTAGCTACCTGGAAAATGCAGACTGAGGGGACCAGTGCTCCATACAGGCTTTGATACCCTTCTCAGTTGCTTGACTTCAGTTGCAGATGTAGGCAGCCCAGTGGGCTGCTTCCCCCTGGTGGTCTGGCTGCTGAGTTACTTTTTAATTTAAGAGGGTAAAATGTTGGAGAGAGGACGGCTCCATCTAGACGCACCCTCTCTCTTTGATCTGCAATGTAGGCTGGGGCTTTTGAGCAGAAAGGCCTCCTATTGGTCCTCCAGCTTCAAAGGTCTATCCGCTTTCCTTAATTGGATAGTGTGCCTGCCCTCTGGCCATTAATTGGCTAATTCGAGGAAAGATTCCTGCCGGTGACTGTTCCCCACGCAGTGCAGAGTTAGATCCCCTTTTGACAATGATGTCAGGATCCCAATCCAAAATCCTTCCAAATGTAACACAGTCATAACAACACACTCCGAAAAAGGGGAAATTGGGGCGTTCATTCTCATAAAATCTAAAAGTTCCTCTGTTATAAGTTGAAAAAGATCTTTAATTTTAAGGTGAATTATGACAGTTTTACTTCATTCAGGTGCATATTTTCAAAATTTGTGTAGTCACAGTGTTGAACTAGAATTGAGAAATGGCAATCCACAGACTGGTTTACATCCATTATTCACCAGAGAGAGCAAGCGTTTGACTTCCTGCAACTCCCAGGGTTTAGTTCAAGCAGGTGTCCTGCTGTCCCAGCGGAGAAATGTTTCCACGCCGTGGATAAAACGGGAGTACAACAAACTGATAAGATAAGGAAACAGAGGAAATAAAATTGCTGTGTTCTGGTTTTCACAGCCTCTTCTCCTCAAGGTAGGCATAGAAAATGTATCTGTTTGCTGCTTCAGCCCTTCTTTGTAGGCACACTAAAACATTCCGGAGCCCATTGTGAGCATTCACTGTTTTTTGAGCAGAGACTGGGTCACTGGCAGGCACGTCAACTGGAAGTCAATGAAAAAGAATATTGAGTGTGGCCGTGACCATGTTTTGTGATGCCAACAAAGACCAATTCTGCTACATTAACCCCCACAGCTCCATCGAGCAAAGTATTGATTTTATGCAAATTTGGTCCAAGCACAGAGCTTTGTCCACCAGAAGAGCATATCAGGAAATCAATATTTCATTAATTGAAGTTAATAGTTGGGAAAGCACAGACTGGCAAACTGAGAAATGCTGTCAACAGCACCGCTCCCAGCTGGGAGAACTGAAATGTACATTGATTCAGACAGTCCGGAATCTTCCATGCTGTAACAATTATTTCTATTCAAATTCAATCTTTCTCATGATCGCAAACTTGGAGAAGTATTTAACATCCTTAGGTTTTCACTCCCACAGTCTCCAGGTTTCTAAGTTCCAAAGTTCCAAGCTTGACATCAATTAACCACTATTTCTGAGCGCGCCCCACCTTCTCCTCAAGTCTAATGCCATCTTGGACAATAGATCAAGGTTTTAGCTATTTTAACTTCAAACTCCAACCTGTGCAACTAATCTCACCACTTGCTTGCTCAATATGAACAGTTTTAAGAATGATAAGGAGAAATGGAAACATTAAATAACTCTGATGTCGTTGCGAATGTGCTAATATCATTCAGGTTTCTACAAAAAGGAAGAACACCACCTTCTCCTTGAACTGTATAAGATCCGTGGTCCGGTCGAAATGTTTGTGCACAAATTTAAGAATGACAACCTGGCTCTGGATGGATATGTAAGTTGTGACAGGGTGTCTAGCTTTCTCAGTCTCCAAATGTCACAGTTAAAATATTGCAACAAAGCAGATTAAGTGCTTGAGACATGTTAGACAGGAAAATAGGAAAGTGCCATTCACGCTGGAAAGTAATGGTACTGCATGTCAGCACTGTGTAGCACGTCTGGTCTGGGGACAGTGAAATTGGAATTTAAAAATGTGACACTAGACTTTAACTCAGAATCAAAACTTAAATGCACTTGATAGTTCAGTGAAAATTCTTACTGAATGATCTAAGAGGAAATCTAATATATTAGTAAAAATGTAACAATTATTTTTTTATCAACAATAAACTCATTCAGATATATCTGAACTAAGCTTAGAGCACAGTCCTTGCTTTTATTCATTCATGGGATACAAGCATTGCTGGCTGGGCCAGCATTTATTGCCCATCCCTCAGGGTATTCCAGAGTCAACCACGTTGCTGTAGATCTGGAGTCATATGTAGGCCAGACCCGGTAAGGACGATCAATTTCCTTCCCTAAAGGACATTAAAGGACCAGATGGGTTTTTTCGACATTCATCAATGATTTCATGGTCATCATTAGACTTTTAATTCCAGGCTTTTATTGAATTCAAATTTCACCATCTGTCATGGTGGGATCCAGAGCCCAGTCCCCAGAATGTTACCCTGAGTCTCGAGATGACTAATCCAGTAAGAATGCTGCCAAGCCACTGCCTCCCCTTGGTGATGATGTGATTGGAAAATAGCCTGAACAAAATTCTCTTGTGATATTTCAGACAGTTTGAATAATGCAATACGATGTCAAACAGATCCACACATGAGAAAGAATCCAGAATTACCAATATCTTTACCATATCTACAAATGGTCCAGTAATGATCAGAGTATTTTACGTTCATGCATTGGCACCCAAACCCGACATATGGTGGAATTCATAACCGACGAGACTAAAAATGATCTTTTTGAATGATCATATGTGCAAAGATGTGCCCATTTCACTCTAATCCTATTGCTACTCTGAGGAACCAAGGATTTGCACGCAATAGATTCTAGAATTTATAACCATTTGTCCCTTCATACCTGTGCCAGTGCTAGGTCTTCAGTTGGAGTCATCTATCCAAATCCCATTTGCAAACCTTGTCCCTATATTCGATTTTTCCTTTTCAAATGCTCTGGTCAAAGTAAAAGATGGTCCAAGACATACTTTTGATGAAGAGCAAGGTTGTTATCTTCAGTTTCTTCGCCAATATTTATCGCTCAGTCATCAACACACACGTGGACCACAGAGGTTCAAGAAGGGCAGCCTACCACCTTCTCATAGACAAGGCAGGATGGGCAATAAATGCTGGCCTAGCTAGAGATGCCAACATCCCATGAGTGAATTTTTACAAAAGCTGACCTGGTCATCATCGCATTGCTGTTTGTGCTTGCTGCATTCAAGTTGACTGCTGCCAGCATTACTAGAGTGAGAACATTTCAAAAGTATCTCATTGGCTGGAAAGCACTTTGAGGTACTTCAGTGGTCTGAAAGGTGCTTTATAAACTTATCGGTATTTCTCTTTCCAACTTCTCCATTTGGTATTCCAGAGACAATTGAATTAGTGCCTCTTTGATACTGCTTTGTTTAGACATGAAAATTGTCTTTTATTAGTTAACTTCATAATTTTGGAAACATTTCTGAGGTTCTCTCCTAATTTTCTCTGTTCTGGTGAAAGAAAAATATGGGCGGAATTTGATGAGAATGGTTCCGAGTGTCCAGCTAGCGTGAAAATGTGAGATTTGAAGATGCGCTTTTTGGGCAAGATTTTATGCCCAATCTTGTGCGCGCACAGTGCATGAAAAATTCAGCTGGACCCATTTCTAGCTGCTACAGACAATGGGCGGGGCTTAATTCACCAGCCAGCAGCAGATGGCGCTGTTGTGCAGACCTCCACATCTACATATGCGTAATAGCAACAGCAGACAGAGCTAATGCACATGTGCAGACCTCTGATGCTGCACATGCGCAATTCTAACAGCAGAGATCTGACAAAGAGAGAGAGAGATGTCAGGCTCCTGCTGCTGCAGAAATGGACGAGAGGCTGACGTCACTGGAAATCCAGCTCCTGTAGACGGCAAGAGCCGAGAAAAAGGGCGTGATCCTGATTTCTCAGCTCTCGCTTGATTTTACCGTCTCAAGCCACCCATTGATGGGCAGGGCAAACCAGAATTCTGCCCATAAGTATTTTTTCTAATGTTTCGAAATGTCTATGACATTTTATTCCTGATACCATACAAGTGTTGTATCTTTTCACATTTCTAACATCTTTTTATTATCAAGTGCCCAGAACCACAACTGTAACCTAACCAATATCTTGGTATACATACAATATCACTTCATTGATTTATGTTTCAAGCTCTTTTTGTAAAAGCTAGAATTCCTTATGTGCATTTATGTGACCATTTCTCTCTGAAGTCCTACCTTTTAAAGAAAGATTTGTACATTTCCACATATCCAAAATACTGTTAAACAGAAGAGGTCAGAGCTTTCAGTTTGGGAACTAACAGCACACAGATGCAAATTGCATTCAGAATTTTGCTAGTTTTAAGGGCAGTGTTTTAAAACTTCTCTTCTCCCACATGAAAGATTCCTTGATGTACTTAAGAACATAAGAAATAGGAGCAGGAGTAGGCCATCTAGCCCCTCGAGCCTGCCCCGCCATTCAACAAGATCATGGCTGATCTGAAGCGAATCAGTTCCACTTATCTGACTGCTCCCCATATTCCTTAATTCCCTTATCGATCAGAAATCTATCTACCCGTGATTTAAACATATTCAACGAGGTGGCCTCCACCACTTCAATGGGCAGAGAACTCCAGAATTACTTAAAGAGTGGTAACATGAGTTTTTTTTATTGTTTATTCATGGGACATGGGCGTCACTGGCTGGCCAGCATTTATTACCCATCTCTTGTTGCCTGAGGGCAGTTGAGAGAAAGCACATTGTGGTGCAATGTTATGACAAAAAAAGCGATTTTTTAATAAGCGCCTTGACCATCAGTCTGAGAACCTGATTAAAATAGCTAATCTTTCATGGAGTTTATTGGAGTACAGTCATCAGTTTTTTTTAGAAAATGACTTTTTAAAAGCACTTTCAAAAGATTAATGGAGCTGTGCTTAAAAAAAAAGTTTAACTTATGAGTTTTCTTGAAGGCCAATAAACCGATGCATTTAATGAGCACTTGTCATGCTGATTGATTCATCTGGGGGTGCGGTCAGGGCCAGTTTCCAGTGTGATGTCTTCTCAATGAGCACAATCGGTTATGGAAATTTGATTGGCACACAATGTAATGGATACTTGAAATTAGATTTTATTGCACTGGTTTGGCTGATTCCTGGCAAATAGCACAACCTAATGGAAACATAGAGAAACAGTCATAGAGACCCCACAGTACAGAATGAGGCCATTTGGCCAATCGAGTCTGCACCGACCACTATCCCACCCAAGCCCTATTCCTGTAACTCCACGTATTTACCCTGCCAATCCCCTGACACTAGGGTCAATGGCCAATCAACCTCACCCGCAAATCTTTGGACTGTGGGAGGCAACCGGAGCACCCGGAGGAAACCCACGCAGACACGGGAAGAACGTGCAAACTCCACACAGACAGTGACCCGAGGCCGAAATTGAACCTGGGTCCCTGGTGCTGTGAGACAGCCGCCACCCATGGCTCAGGATGCAATAATCTCTTCATGGGACACAAAGAGCTGTCACTTGAATACGTCATTAATGTGGTGGGATAATCAAGGCTTTGGGAGGGGCAGATTCTTTTACTATCTCTGGGATGTGAGCATTGCTAGCAAGGCCAGTGTTTATTGCAAGTCCCTAATTGCCCTTTAGAGGGCAAATTTAAGTCATCAGAACAGTTTTTCTAGTGTAGTCAATTGCAGATTTATTGATGTTCTTCATAAACTGTTTTTTTTGCTTTATTACTTGAATGATGCTGTTCACCCATTTAACATTGGCCGTCAGTTGCCATAACAACTTCCCATGCCCCTTTATTTGACCTAAGCTGGTTCTTTAAGATCATAGAATCCCTGCAGTGCAGAAGGAGGCCATTCAGCCCATCAAGTCTGCAATCTCACACAGGTCCGATGCCCATAACTCCACATATTTACCTCATTATATCCCCTGACACTACGGGGCAATTTAGCATGGCCAGTCAACCTAAGTGGCATATCTTTGGACTGGGGAGGAAACCACAGCACCTGGAGGAAACCCACGCAGACACTGGGAAAACTTGCAAACTCCACACAGATGGTCACCCGAGGCCAGAATTGAACCTGGGTCCCCGGTGCTGTGAGGCAGCAGTGCTAATCACTGTGCCACCGTGCTGCCCATTGGTGACTTAGTGCCATTAGTGACTTGGGTGTGCTGCCCGAAATGTGCAAATGCTCATGAACCGGGGAAGTGGGCCAGGGTCAGGGGTGCAAACAGTGGGCCAGTTCGAATCCTGCTCCATCGAGGATCTATTGCAGAGAGGAAATTCAGGCCCACCTTCCCCGTTTATCCTGGTTTCTCTGGATACTGACAAGACTATTGACTTTACTTATCATCTTTCAGGTTTCAGCAGAAGCTTCAGGCAGCACATTTGTGTACCAAGGATTCGTGCAAGGCAAGGACTTTGGACAGTTTGGTCTCCAAAGAATAGGTAACGTTTCTTTCTTCTCAGCTTTAATTGGAGAATTAATGGTTTGCGATGGTTTGCATTCCTTTGCATTTTGTATGAGGTTGATCAGTGCTAACTCTGATAAGAGGGCGGCACTGTGGCGCAGTGGTTAGCACTGCTGCCTCACAGTGCCAGGGACCTGGGTTCGATTCCCGGCTTGGGTCACTGTCTGTGTGGAGTTTGCGCGTTCTCCCCGTGTCTGCGTGGGTTTCCTCCGGGTGCTCCAGTTTCCTCCCACATTCTGAAAGACGTGCTGGTTAGGTGCATTGACCCGAACGGGCACTGGAATGTGGCGACGAGGGGAAATTCACAGTAACTTCATTGCAGTGTTAATGTAAGCCTTCCTTGTGGCTAATAAATCATCTTTAACTTTAAGGATTTTTTTCTTTAACCTGGACATGAAAGTATTGGCCCTTAAATTTGATGGCAGTTCTCCCAGTCTCCCAACACAACTTTGTCAGAAGACTGGCAGAAACCCTAAGGAAATGCCATAGCTGTCTGTTTCAACCCTTTCTGTCTATCCACTGCTAGTTTTACCAGTCTCCCGCTAGAGACACAACAGTCCAAAGATGTGCGGGTTAGGTTGATTGGCCAGGTTAAAAATTGTCCCTGAGATGTGTAGTTAGAGGGATTAGCGGGTAAATATGTGGGGGTAGGGCCTGGGTGGGATTGTGGTCGGTGCAGACTCGATGGGCCAAATGGCCTCCTTCTGCACTGTAGGGTTTCTATGTTTCTATGTTTCTAACACAGATCACAAGAACCTCGAGGAATTTTGAGGCCAGGATGGGTTATTTTCTGACTTCTCATTCTGACAGGGATTCCTACCGCTTGGAATTTGTCAGAAATACGAGATATACACTGTACGTAATGTTTGGACCATTCTTTTTAAATGGTTAGAAAATTACTCGTAACACATGCCCAAATATTTGATCTGCACTCCCCATCGCCCCCCCCCCCCCCACCTCCGAAGGGAAATGTTCCCCACAAAGAACTCAAAGTTGGGAAAAGGAAACCCCAATGGTGTTGACTTAAATGGAGAATTCTTCGTAGCCAAGAGGGAAAGTGAACTGACAGCTCTAATATCACGTTACTGAAGTGGAACTTTGAAAGTTGAGCAGCCTGCCCTGTCGTGTTGTAATGCTGCAGAGTTCGAAGCGGACAAGTGTCCCACAATGTAATCCTGCAGCACCAGTTTCAAAACCCATAGGATTAAATCCTTTTGGCTTTCCTGACAAGCCATTTCTAATAGTGGTTAACAAGAAGTCCGCTTGCTAATTAAGTAACCCGAGTGAGGAAATCGGAACCTCAAAGCAGATTCACCGGGAAGTGGCCTGTGAGATCCCAGGAGATCTTACTGCCGGAAATTCCTTGGCGATCACAATAGGTGCGTCCAGCTACTCTGGCTGCTAAGTTTTTAACTTATTCCAGCAAAACTATCTGCACAGGGTGCAGATTAGCTTAATTTCAGTTAGCTGAGGCTCAGTTGGTAGCACTCCCGCTTATGGGTCAAGTTATTGGGACAAGTCCTGCTCTTTAATGCACCAGTCTAGACTGACACTGCAGTGAAATGCTGAAGGAGTGCTGCACAATCAGATGTACCAGCTATGGATGAGATTTCAACTGAGACTCCATCTGCCCTCTCAGGTGGATGTCAAAAGTCCCATGGTATTATTCTTAAGAAAAGCCAAGGAGTTATCCCTGATGTCGGAGAGTCAGAGAGGTTTATAGCATGGAAACAGGCCCTTCAGCCCAACTTGTCCATGCCACCCTTTTTTTTTTAAACCACTAAGCTAGTCCCAATTGCCCGCATTTGGCCCAGCTCCCTCTATACCCATGTCCAAATGCTTTTTAAAAAAGACAAAATTGTACCCGCCTCTACTGCTACCTCTGGTAACTTGTTCCAGACACTCACCACCCTCTGTTTGAAAAAAAAATTATTACCAGCGTGTCCTGGCCATGTTGGTAATAAATATCATCCTGTGCTTGTGAGATTGATTTTTTTTTTGTTATTCATGCGTTGGACACAGGCGTCGCTGGCTGGCCAGCATTTATTGCCTATCCCTAGTTGCCTTTGAGAAGGTAGTGGTGAGCTGCCTTCTTGAGCAACTGATACAAGTGCTGCACCATTTCAGAGGGCAGTTGACAGTCAACCACATTGCTGTGGCTCTGGAGTCACATGTAGGCCAGACCAGGTAAGGACGACAGATTTCCTTCCCTAAAAGACATTAGTGAACCAGATGGGTTTTTCCAACAATCCACCATGCTTTCATGGTCATCAGTAGATTCTTAATTCCAGATATTTTTTATTGAAATCAAATTTCACCACCTGCAGAGGCAGGTGATTCTGGGGACCCGGGATTCGAACCCGGGTCCCCAGAACATCAACTGAGTTTCTGGATGGATAGTCTAACGATGATACAATTAGGCCATCGCCCACCCCCTGCATCCTTAACAATTATCACAAGATTAAAAAGGGTTTTGCTTCTAAAGACATGCCTTAACTTTCTGTGCTGAGTTTAATGAGTAAATGCAGCAAATTCCAAGAAATAATAAACCAAGGAGCTAAGGGTATGATGTGGAATGAGGCAACTCGGGCAGCATATTCTGGATACTCACATTTAGCAGCCCATCTGTATCTTGCCTGAATTTGTTGCACAATTTACGCATAAATATCAGTGAGTGCCATCAGCTTTACTGTCATTTTGACGGCAAGTTCTTGCCAAGTGCAAAATGTACTGCAGCAATACACTGACAATTTTTAGAGTGGAAGCTTCAGCATTTCTTATGAAATGCCCCTTATTAGCACTTACAGTATGTTCACGAGATCCTCCCTTGTAATCTGCATTGGTTGTGGTAAATGGGGCTGAATTAATTCCACTGTACATGCCAGAATCATATCGGAAAGTAAGCAGCTTGTGACCTGACCTTTAGGGAGGGCGGACACTGCAGGAAGCTTTTACTTACGGTGCTTGCGACCTGGAGATTTATCAGGTAATCATGGAATACGAGCTTCAGCAATAATAAGGGGATTTGTCAGATGTGCTGTTCTATAGTATTTATGAGAAGTTTTATTATCACTGAGACTTGGGATATTACTCCAGTAAGCTCCAAAGAATATAAACATATATCAGGCAGAGAAGTTGTGTTGCTGCTCATGGAAATCTGGGTTTACAGAGGGATAGTACTCTTATTAAGTTCCTTTCGTGCCTATTTTTATGCCTTTTGAAGTTGCTTTTCTAGACCTGTTCCTGCACATATAAATTATTTTATGTCTTATTCAGATCTGCACATGCTCGAAGCTGGCACGGACTCCATAGGGCACCACCTTAGCACCAGCAGTAGCTCGGTGGCCGTTGCCATCCTTGTGCCTTTCTTTGCCCTGATAACAGCAGGATTCATATTGTATCTCTACAAACACAGGTAAGTAAGTGCTGGACAGGTAGATTTGACCAGGTTTGTCCTGACTTTGAGACAGCTGTTCCAATGGACCTCTGCGGGAACTCCCCGTTCACAGTGAGAGAATTTATAACTTGTCACTGTTACCAATAAATGAATGATCTTATTTTGGATTTAATCTGATTTATTAGTGGCACATGTATTGGTATACAGTGAAAAAAGTATTGTTTCTTGCACGCTATACAGACAAAGCGTGTACACCGTTCATAGAGAAGGAAAGGAGAGAGTGCAGAATGTAGTGTTACGGTCATGGCTAGGGTGTAGAGAAAGGTCAGTGTCAGAGGGACGATTGGTGAATGGGGAGCTGAGGTTCTGTTTAATGTTACTGAAGTCAGACAGTTTGCACAGTGGAGTCAGCAGCCATGTGGTTAGCAGATAGCCATCTCCCGGTGGCTGTGCTGACTCACATGCCGTTGACACAAGCAGACAGCAACAGTACGGAGACTGCCTGGATACAGGGCATGGGCGATGCATGACTAAGAGCATTGTAAAGGACAAGACTGATGGCAAATGCTGAGGTATTCCAAATCCCTGAAAGGAAACTTGAAACTGCCCTCAACTGTATTTTTGCAATTTGACTTAATGTCAGGAAAATGTTGAAATCCAGAGACTGACGCCCCAGACATTTTGTGAAGATTTTAAATAAAATATTTATTAAGTAATAAAATAAACAACAATAGAGTAAACTAGAAGTACACTTAAGTAAGACAATGGCTATACACAATATCATTAAGTTTGCACAGTTCCAAACAATCTTTACTTAACTACCCTCAGAGCTAATTCTCCCCAAGTGTTCCATAACACGTGGCACAGTAATTAGCACTGCTGCCTCACAGCCCCAGGGAACTGGGTTCAATTCCAGCCTTGGATGACTGTCTGTGTGGAGTTTGCATGTTCTCCTGTGTCTGCGTGGGTTTCCTCCGGGTGTTCTGGCTTCCTCCCACACTCCAAAGATAGAAAAATAGAAACTAGAAGCAGGAGTAGGCCATTCGGCCCTTCAAGCCTGCTCTGACATTCGTTTTGATCATGGCTAATCGTCAAATTCAATATTCTGATCCTCCCTTCCCCCATATCCCTTGATCTCTTTAGCCCCAAGAGCTATACTAATTTCTCCTTTGGTTATAACTACTTTCTGCGGTAGTGAATTCCATACATTCGCCACCCTGTGGGTGAAGAAATTTCTCCTCACCTCACTTCTAAAAGGTTTACTTCTTATCCTCAAATTATGACCCCGAGTTCTGGACTCGTCCACCATTAGGAACATTCTTTCTGAAACTACCCTGTCTAACCATGTTAGAATTTTAGAAGTTTCTATGAGATCCCCTCTCACTCTTCTAAACTCCACTGAATATAATCCTTACCAACTTAGTCTCTCCTCATATGACAGACCTGCCATCCCAGGAATCAGCCTGGTAAACCTTCGCTGTACTCCCTCTATAGCAAAGACATCCTTCCTCAGAGTTGTTTTTCAGACTGGAGGCCAGTGACCAGCGGTGTGCCTCAGGGATCAGTGCTGGGCCCACTGTTATTTGTCATTTATATTCGTTATTTGGATGAGAATATAGGGGGCATGGTTCGTAAGTTTGCAGATGACACCAAGATTGGTGGCATAGTGGACAGTGAAGAAAGTTATCTCCAATTGCAACAGGATCTTGATCAATTGGGCCAGTGGGCTGACGAATGGCACATGGAGTTTAATTTAGACAAATGCGAGGTGATGCATGTTGGTAGATTGAACCAGGGCAGGACTTACTCAGTTAATGGTAGGGCGTTGGGGAGAGTTACAGAACAAAGAGATCTTGGGGTACATGTTCATAGCTCCTTGAAAGTGGAGTCACAGGTGGACAGAATGGTGAAGAAGGCATTTGGCATGCTTGGTTTCATCGGTCAGAACATTGAATACAGGAGTCGGGACGCCTTGTTGAAGTTGTACAAGACCACACTTGGAATACCGTGTGCAATTCTGGTCATCCTATTATAGAAAGGATATTATTAAACTAGAAAGAGTGCAGAAAAGATTTACTAGGATGCTACCGGGACTTGATGGATTGAGTTATAAGGAGAGGCTGAATAGACTGGGACTTTTTTCTCTGGAGCGTCGGAGGCTGAGGGCTGACCTTATAGAGGTCTATAAAATAATGAGGGGCATAGACAATGGAGATAGTCAATATCTTTTCCCAAAGGTAGGGGAATCTAAAATTAGAGGGCATAGATTTAAGGTGAGAGGGGAGAGATACACAAGTGTCCAGAGGAGCAATTCTTTCACACAGAGGGTGGTGAGTGTCTGGAACAAGCTGCCAGAGGTAGTAGTAGAGGCGGGTACAATTTTATCTTTTAAAAACATTTAGATAGTTACATGGGTACGATGGGTATAGAGGGATATGGGCCAAATGCGGACAATTGGGATTAGCTTAGGGGTTCAAAAATAAAAGGGCAGCATAGACAAGTTGGGCCGAAGGGCCTGTTTCCATGCTGTAAACCTCTATGACTCGATAAGGACACAAGGACTGCACACAGTCCTCCAGGTGTGGCCTCACCAATGCTTTATACAATTGCAGGAAAACATCCCTATCCCTATACTCAAATCCTCTTGCTATGAAGGCCAACATACCATTTACTGCCTGCTGTACTTGCACACTTACTTTCAGCGACTGATGTATGAGGATCCCAAAGTCTTGTTGAGTATCCACCCATTTAAGTAATAATCTGCCTTCCTATTATTGCTATCAAAGTGGATAACCTCACATTTATCCACATTATATTGCACTTGTCATGCATATGCCCACACACTCAGCTTGTTCGAATCACGCTGAAGCACCTTTGCATCCTCCTCACAGCTTGCCCTCCCACCCAACTTTGTATCATCTGCAAGTTTGGAGATAATGCATTCAGTACCCTCTTCCAAATCATTAATATATAATGCGAACAGTTGGGGTCCCAGCATAGATCCCTGCGGAACCCCACTAGTCACTTAGAGCCAATCAGAAAAGACCTATTTATGCCAACTCTTTGCTTCTTATCTGCTAACCAGCTTTCTATCCATCTCAAGACATTACCTGCAATCCCATGTGTTTTAACTTTACATAGTCGTCTATTAACTGAGACGTTGCCTCAGATTGTGCATCTCAGGATGTGCAGGTTAGGTGGATTGACTATGCTAAATTGCCCCGAGATGTGTAGGTAGGCTGGATTAGCCACGGGAAATGTGTAGAGTTATGGGGATAGGGCAGGGGAGAGGGTCTGGGTAAGATACTCTGTCAGAGAGTCAGTGCAAATACGATGGGCTGAATGGCTTCTTCTGCACTGTGGGGATTCCATGATTCTATGAACATCTTGTAGAATGTAAAAAATATGAAAATCTAGTAACAGTTACCACACCAGACAGTTGTATCTCTCTGGGGTTACTTCTGAAGTAGAACAGTTTGCTTTCTTCACATAACCTACTTGCCATGGGGTTAAACAACTATTCCTGCTGTTGGCAGGGGTCTAATAAACAGCTTTGCGTAAGTTCTTCTCCTCATAGATGGTTTCCCCCTTTGATCTTCCTTTATCTGACCTAACTTCTTTAGAAGTCAAATCTAATCACCTTAATTTCTTCCATCTAGCTTTTACAGTGTAAACACAAGGTACACTCACTTCATACCTTTTCCCTTCCTTTGAACCTTGAACACCTTATTCAAATCCCTTCATGTTCTGTTCCCCACTGTTACGAACTTGCCTTCAGTAAACATCTGTTTTGCAGTGTTGCTAAGCTCATCAACATATCAAAGGCATTAGTTCCATTAACATAACCAAGCAGTCCCTGCCTTAAGCAGTTTACATTCCCTCCCCCGCTGTTTTTAAAATATATAACCAGCAGAAAGCCTGAGATTTTCATGTCAACAATATTTTCCTGACAGCGTATGGTTGCAAACCAGCTGGACATTGAGGGAGTGGGAGCCCTTTTGATTGCAAGACATCTCAGGCTTGACGTGTGCGTGCAGTCAGTGGCAACCTGCACCAAGGGGAAATCCGCGATCCTCACAAAGCTGTATGTCCACCTAGCCTGTTTGTCTCTGGCAAGCAAGAATTAAATGTTAAAGCAAATGCTGCAGATGCTGGAATCTGAAACAAAAACAGAAAATGCTGGAAAATCTCACTAGGCCTGACAGCATCTGTGGAGAGAGCCAACGTTTCAAGGATGACCCTTTGTCAGAGAATGAAATGTGGTTGCCTCTCTTTGAATAGAGAGCCTGAGTGACTTCCCTCACCCAACAGTGGACGACAGACTATGACATGTTCGTAGAATCATTGAATCCTTACAGTGCAGAAGGAGGACATTCGGCCCATCGAGCCTGCACCAATAACAATCCCACCCAGGCTCCATCCCCTGGGGAAGCACGGTGGCACAGTGGTTAGCACTGCTGCCTCTCAACGCCAGGGACCTGGGTTCGAATCCTGGCTTGGGTCACTGTCTGTTCGGAGTCTGCATATTCTCTCTGTGTCTGCATGGGTTTCCTCCAGGTGCTCCGGTTTCCTCCCATAGTCCGAAAGACGTGCTGGTTAGGTGCATTGACCATGCTAGATTCTCCTTCAGTGTACCCGAACAGGGAGTGTGGCGACTCGGGGATTTTCACAGTAACGTCATTGCAGTGTTAATGTAAGCCCACCTGTGACTAATAAATAAACTTTACTTGTAACCCCACGTATTTACCCTGCTAATCTCCCCTTGCTAAGGGGCAATTTAGCATGACCAATCAACCTAACCCGCACATCTTTGAACTTTGGGAGGATACTGGAGCACCTGGGGGAAACCCAGGCAGACCACAGGGAGAACATGCAAACTCCACACAGACAGTGACCCAAGGCCGGAATTGGACCCGGGTTGGTGTTTGATTTTCTTTCCTTGTCCTTCTGTAATGATTAGATTCTCTCCTCTCCCACATGTTGATTTTCTTTCAGTGTTTCCCCATTCCACTTGCTGCTGAAATATCACGGATCAGTTCTAAGCAGGCGTTTCGGGCCAAAATCAAACCTTAGCGATACCCTTCAAATGGTCATTAGCAGACAGAAACACTGTCACACGCTGTTTGTACATTGAAATGAGTTAACGCTCTTCACTTCTCGGAGCAATTATAACAGCATGTGCAAAATTTAGCATCTGCTGCATTAGCTGTGTGCTGCACCAAGGGCTGCACTTCAATGCACAGTTAGTTGATATGCTAGCTCTGATGCACACATTGATTTTCTGATTCAGAAATAATTTCAATTGCAAGCAGGCATGATGGAAATTGACAGCCAAACCTATCCCAGGTAGATGTTGGCTAGTTAACATCACAGGTTTTTTTAAGTATGGTTTTCTTATTCAGGCAGCCTGATTTGATAAACCTTTCCAAAATGGTCTCTTTAGCCTCCCGCCTCCAGATTCCCACTTGTCAACACGACATCAGCCAGTTTTCATAGTAACACTGACGGTGGTAAAACGGATGATTTAAACTTCTTGGTAATCTTTTAATGGTAGAAAATATTGTTCACTGCAGTTAATTTGTGCAATCTCGTCCAGTCGAATCCATTATTGAAATAATGCGATACCCTGCCATATCCAGCTGGTGCAATACAAAATATGTAGTCAGGGAGTCTAATCTTCAGTTCCTTAAGGTTTTTAAAAAAGTTTATTTGTTAATGTCACAAGTAGGCTTCCAATAACACTGCAGTGAAGTTACTGTGAAAATCCCCGAGTCACCACACAATGGCGCCTGTTCTGGTACACTGAGGGAGAATTTAGCATGGCCAATGTACCTAACCGGCACATCTTTCGGACTGTGGGAGGAAACCAGAGCACCCGGAGGAAACCCACGCAGACACATGGGAGAATGTGCACAGACAGTCACTCCAGCTGGGAATCGAACCCGTGTCCCTGGCGCTGTGAGGCAGCAGTGCGAACCACTTCAGAGTTAATCCTTCAGAAATGAAATAGCATTAAAGACTACAGAAGGATCCACAACTCCTATATCATCAAATCCCTTGGCGATGAGAGCAAAAATCCTGCTGTTTGGTATAGAAAGTCACTTCGAAGGATTGTATTCACTGATTGTAAAGTCCTCTATCCCATCCACACCCATTCCCTTTCGTTCACACAATCTAATGAACATGAACTCAAATGATTAAATGGCTGCGTTGCAGACAGATCCTCTTTGGGTAGCTATTTCACGTTTGAGAAAATAATTGAAATCTGTTTTATATCCAAATTAATTTAAGGATATCGATAAACCTATCTGCATGAAACTCCTGTGTTTGTCACATTAAAATGATTTGCAGAGATAGAATAATCCGCATACAAACACAATTCTGTCCATTAAATTTCACAAACATTCCATCATTTGCTGTTGTTTGCAACTACCTGTCATTCCGTTGGCCTCGGAATAGCTGCTCCATGAAGACATATGGGAAACTATAGCTTGGCCACCACAGTATTTGGATGAGCAGCATTGAGAACATATTTTTAACAAGAAACTGATACCGTGGAGTACAAGTACAGAGTCTCAAAACCGGTAATCACAGGATTGAGTCCGTGCCAGATTTGGGTTCCTGCTGGCTTTTGGAGAAAAGCAATGAAAATCATAATAATTCACTTCATCGGAGGCACTTGAAGGGGATGATATTCCCACCTCACTGTGCCTGGCACGGATCGCACCGATCCAGGAAAATAGTATGTGGGCCTAAAAATCAGTTTGACTCCCAGAAAGGGTGTGAGGCCACTTAGCATGAGAATGACTGGATTTTAATCGCATGAGCGAGTTCAGCATGTGATCGTTCCACTCTTCCCCCCCCCCCCCACTCCCCCCCAAACACCCCCACCACCACTGAATGTTCCCACTTTTCTGGCAGGAGGTCATGCCACCGTGAATCACTACTGGTCACCACTAGTGGAGACCTGGTACGATGGTCACACCAGGACTCTCAGAGACCATTGAAGCCCCTGGGTGGGTGGGGCATGGCTGAACTGTGCCCACCTGGCACACTTGTGGTGCCCGCTGGACTTCCCGGTGTTGCCACTTGGGCATCACCAGTGTGCCAGTGGCAGTGCCAAGGGGCTGGGGCCTGAGTGGCGGCCATGAGAGGGGGTGGTGGGGGTGGGGCGGGGGGAGATCCTGCAGAGTGGATTATGTCAGGGATTATGATTGGGGGAGGGGGATATGTTGGGGGTCATGATGGGGGGACCAATCGGGAGGGCCCCAATGCTGACAACCCATGTTAGGGAGGGTGTGAGGGAACATGCTGCCAATGAGATGGGGGTGTTCTCGATGTCTGGGCAAGGCGAGGGGGAGGTGTTTCCCAATGCACTGTGTGATTGGGGTGCCCTTGCGAAATGGCACCTGAGCACTCTGAAGCCGGACCTATCGACATGTTTGCCGCCCCTCCCCCCACCCCTCCCCCTCACTGCACTCCAAAAATGTGACTGAGTGACCGAGCGTGGGACGATTGTGATGCGGAGCATGCCTAAGAGACCGGCACGAATTGTTCCATTATTCTCGTCGTTATAACACTTAGGCCGGAATTTTCTGGTCATTCACGCAGTGGGATTTTCTGGTCCCACTGCAGTGAACGGAGATTTGGCTGAGCGCCAAATTCTCCGCCCTGACCTGCAGCGGCAGTGAGACATGAACAGCTGGAAAATTTCAGCCTTAGTTCTTTTGGGGGGGGGGAGAATTCTTCCCGAAATCAACTTTCATTTTTTTGTTTGAAAGAATAGTACACAATAGTGAAGAAGTATTGTCTGAATTTAAAAAAAAGTGACAAGGCTGATCCATCTTGGCGAGGTCAAGGGTCACTCGTGCCACTCAGCAAGAGAAAAGACCAGAGCATGAAGCCAATAACTAGTCCGGTGCATCCCTGCACCAGTGCAGCACTTCACTGAATGGCCCAATGTCTTACTTTACTCATGTGGCAATAATTCAAATTGATGCATGGCAGCTTGCATAAAAATATCTGGTTTTTAGGCAACTCCAGGTTTTGAACAGCCAGATTTGAGACACCGTACCTGTTAATATTTGCATGTGTTTTGGGGTGAGGTGGTTGGGTGGAGAAGTGGGGTGCGGGGGGCGCGGGTGGGGAGTGAGGTGGTGGGGAGGTAGGATGTGGACTCGTGATATTTGTGCTTTGAGACTCAACATTCGGGCATCTCGTCAGAGATACAGCTCTTTACTTTACAGCCATGTCCATCCAAACGCAGCCATGCTCTCAGGTTGAGATGGAGATGTAAAGCTATGTACTAGCCCTGAAGATCCAATGTTGTTCTGGTACTCCTGGATGGAACCAGATTTTTGAAAAGCAGAATGGTGCATAGCATGGTTGAAGGGAGCCCAGGAATAGGGAGCTGGGACAAATGTAAATACCTCTGCAAATTTGGAAGCATTTATAGTTGTGAAAAAAACATCTGTGCACAACGCAATGTAATTTGTACGGCCACAATCTAATGGGATGACATCTGTCGAGCTGCTCAGTTGCAAGCCAGTTTAAATGTGCAGGATCCTTTCATCTGCCCAAATAAGATTGGCTACTGATAGCCAAATTAAAGGACAAAACTTGGTATAAACAGGGTAATAAAAGGTTTATTTGTTAGTTTTAATGGTCCTTTGAATCCACTGGCTCACTCTCACTGGGCACAGCCAAATATGATTTAAATTCATTTGCGTTTCATATTTCAGAGGGGTGATACCTTATTTAACACATTATTTTCTCTTCCTCTTGGAGAGTCTATTGAACAATTGAAAAATGAATCTGAACCCACAGAAACCATCTGGAGGGGCAGAAGAGTTATACGTCGGAGCAGAGAGACCTGGATGTATACATGCATAAGTTATTGAAGGTGGCAGGACAGGTGGAGAGTGTAGTTGGTAAAATATGCAGTACCCTCGGCTTTACTAACAGGGGCATATAATACAAGATCGAGGAGGTTATGTTGAACTTGTTTAAGATACTAATTTGGCTGCAGCTGGAGTACTGTTTCTGGGTGCCACAGACTGAGAAAGATGTGAAGGCATGGGAGAGAGTGCAGAAAAGATTCTGGCAGAGCTGGGGGGGTTATCTACCCACTCTTGCTGGAATTTTACCAGCAGTGGGATAAGTTGTTAAGTGGTCCAATATTTGAGGCCCTTAAGTGGCCAATTAATAACCACTTTTTGTCTCCCTTATGCCGCCGCTACTATTTTACCAGCAATGGGAGGTGTTCACACCATGTAGCGCTGCTGCCAGGAATACTCTCGCATTCCTGTTGTTTTCTTCCTCTTTGAAAACCCTGTCGGCAACAGAGAGATTCCCCATCCCCCTCTGCTAGAACCCAGTTGGGCTCCTCATTGCAGTGTCCCCAACCCCACCCTCAACAGGGCCTGCCAGGGACTGGAAAGCTACTGGCTATCTGATTGGCTAGTAGCTCTTGGAGACATCCTATGACATGGGGGTGAAAAAAACAATCCTAAGGAGTTGACTGGGCTGTTGACAGTAAAATCCCGTCCAAAATGGATTTCCCTGCCAGTGAAGGTGGCGTCACCCCCCCAATTGTCAGCTGGTAGATGTTACCATTGCCATTTGCCTTTTGTGTAAAATCCCAGCCACAATGTGGTACCAGAATCGCACATAGGCCGCTCGAGTAGGGTGGCTGGTCCTGTTCTCTCTTCTGAAAATTGCATTCTTCTGACAATATGATAACTTCTGTGGAGATTTTAACTTTGATGCTGGCCTACCAGATTTACTGAATTCACTTCTTCGTTTACAGCTTGGGACGTCAACTTCATATCTTAATTTCCAGTCTGGTATCATACCCACTAGCCTACCAGGTATAACTGTGTGTCTCACCTTGCCCAACATCCCAAAATCTGTGCATATTGAGACAAACTCTACTACCACGAGGGGGCATAGCTTTAAGATGAGGGGCAGAAGATTCAGAGGGGATTTGAGAAAAAGAAATTTCACTTCGAGGGTGGTGGGGATCTGAAATACACTGCCTGGGAAGGTTGCGGAGGCCGGAAACCCTACAACCTTTATCGAGTATTTGGCTGAGCACTTGAAATATCATAACACTCAAGGATCTGGGACAAGTGCTGGGAAATGGGATTAGCACGACTTTAGTGGCATTTATTGTCGTGAAGACTTGATGGGTCAAAGGGCCTTTTCTGCTCTGTAGGACACACAGGGGTGAATTTTCCCATTCCACCCACCACAGGAATCGTAGCGGGCGTGGGTTGGACCATGGAAACGTCCAATGACCTCGGGCAGGATTTTCCGGTTTCGGGGTGAGCGCGGCCAGAATATCCCACCCTATGACTCTCATTAACTAAGGAGCAAAACTGGACATTTGTTTAATTCGACTGACTCTGCTATTACTGACTGTATGAGAGTGTATCCTGTCTCTATGTAAAAGGCTGAATGTTGTATTAGTTCAATTCTACTGATCTATATTTGATTTATATCTATTTACATGTAGCTATATAGGATGCGTTCAAAAATTACTTGGAACAAAGCTTCTGACTATGAGACGCTTAACCACATTTAAACATGGGGTACAAGGATGATGGGAATTATACACCACGGGAACAGCCTTGGTGCATTTGACTAATAGTCAATGAGAATCAATAGGAATTGGCTCAACCCACAATTAGGATAATTTGACTATTCCGGCTGTGTGACAAGCACAGTTAGATCTCTATATTTAGCAGAAATTCAGTAAAATGCTGATTGATTCACTGACAAGGTAAGTTCCGTATCTGAAGGGATTCTGTCTATTGGGAGTGAATGGACAGTGCTTCTAGCTGGAACTGACTTGTCTGCATGAAGGGAAAGTGGTTTGCTTCAACTCTGTAAAAAAAAAATGGACTGATTTGACTGTGTTCTGAATTTCTTTCAGGAAAAGGCCAAAAGTACCATTCAATGGCTTTGCAGGCCATGAAAATACAAATGGTCGAGCAACTTTTGAAAACCCCATGTATGATCGAAATGTCCAACCATCTGACATCGTGGCCAATGAGATTGAGGTGACAGTGAGCACTGTGTGCACAGCAGTATAGCACTTTCTCTTTATAAAACATTGGTGAGTAATTTGAGTAGAATGTGACACACGGCTGATTTATTTTAACATCACTAAGTTACCTTGTCTTTGTACTTTTACTGACAAGTGTTCTCCATTATCTATTGAGTAACATTGTGTATCCTTTCATAACTGTTTCACTGATGCAGATGACACTGTTCCAACTTACTGGGCTCCAGTGTACCAGAATGTGGGAGCTTTGCATCCACAACTACTTACACAGGATGAGTTCCTGATTCCATTTTCACAATTGCAGAAGTTGCAAGCGTATCCTGTGTAGATCTTCAAATGCAGAGTTGAAAAAGTGGCATTAGCCGAGGCTAATGTCACATGCATTGTGTTTGCTGTCTGAATAACATTGCTATGTTACATAGGAGTAGGCTATTTGATCCCTTGGCCTGTTCTGCCATTTAATTAAATTATGGCTGACCTGAATCTTAACTCCATCTATCTTCCTTGCATCCCAAGCCTTTAAAATGCTCGCCTAACAATTAGCAAGGGTTCCAAATGTCCAATGTGCCCATATGTGAAGAAGCAATCAGCATCCCTGAACAGCCTACCTTAGTTTTAATGTTACGTCACAACAGTGGGATTTTCTGACCAGCAAACCCCCCTCCCCACCGGAATGTTTTCTGTCAGTGGAGGTGGGACTCGCTATCTCGCTATTAGCCGCCGGCAGGATCTTCTGCGTTGTCTACGGCGTTTTGCTTGGCTTGACCGTCCTGCCACTGGGGAACCCACAGTGAGGTGGTGTGGGGAGGGGGGGGGGAGTTAGCAGAAGATCCCGTCGGTGGGAAGGGCAGGAAAATCCCACCTCTTATTCTGGATTTCCCCACCAGAGGATATTGTCTCTATCTCAGTGGTGCCTTGAAAATTAATTTTATATTGCAATCTGATAGAATTCTGTTGGTTAATACAATCAATATAAGAATCTGCACTTTCTCATTGCTTGCCTTGATTACAAGAGTAGCATGAATTTTCTTTGATTAAGTTGTAATCTTTTATTTTACGAGATTTTGCTGGCTATACAATGCAGTAATTACCTATTGGGCAATCAAGATTGGGACTGCCTATGGTCAGACCCAGAGAGCCTATAAAAATAATTGTTTCACGAAGAGATGTCTGTGGATTCAATGTTTTGCTATTTTACTAGACCAGATACAGAATAACTCTTTTTTCCCACTTTTTTCCCATTTTTCAAATGTAGGGAGTATTCCTGCTTGTGTCTCAACCAGGGAACGTTGACATCCCATTCAGTCCCTGCTGCAAGTACCCAAATACCCCGCCCTGCAAATTTGTACCCACCCCTTAACGCTGGCATTTAGTGTTCTTGCTGACAAAACGCACGAGTTCCATTCAGCACGTGTAGGATTTCCAAACAAGGATGCCACATAAATGTCAGGATTTTCCCATTTTCAGTGTTGCTCATTGATTCAGCGCCTTCATATTATCAAATAAGTTTGAATAGGTCTTGGAGCTCTTTAAAAGAACAAAGGGATTTTTTTATTTCTGCTGTCGACAACAATTCCGGAAATGATACGGCTTGTTTTTGAAGCACCATAAACATGGTGAATGCTTGAATTGGCACATGATTAATGAAGATGATGGTGATCAGACAGCACCACACCCAGCATCATGCCACCATTTTACAGGATTTGTTCAATTATTTTATGATTCTTCTGTATCCAGCTTTGTGAAGGGAAACCTGTGGAATGGGGGGGGGAGGTGACAGAGTGGGAGGGAGGGGGGTGAATGGGAAATAGAGTTGAGACTACAGTCAGATTATGCATGTTCTTATCGAATACCAGAGAAGGCTCAAAGGACCAACTTGCTCCAGATCCTTGTGGTAAAAATCATTCTGTATAGGAATCATATAAAGCTGTAAAAATGACCAAAATCAGCAGGCGAATTCTACAGTTCTGGTCACCCTATTATAGAAAGGATATTATTAAACCAGAAAGAGTGCAGACAAGATTTACTAGGATCCTGCTGGGTTTTGATGGTTTGAGTTATAAGGAGAGGCTGGATAGACTGGGACTTTTTCTCTGGAGCATAGGATGCTTAGGGGTGATCTTATAGAGGTCTATAAAATAATGAGGGGCACAGGTAAGGTAGATAGTCAATATCTTTTCCCAAAGGTAGGGGAGTCTAAAACTAGAGGGCACAGGTTTAAGGTGAGAGGGGATTGATACAAAAGGGTCCAGAAGGGCAATTTTTTCACACACAGGGTAGTGAGTGTCTGGAACAAGCTGCCAGAGGTAGTAGTAGAGGTGGGTACAATTTTATCTTTTAAAAAGCGTTGAGATAGTTATATGGGTAATATGGGTATAGAGGGATATGGGCCAAACACAGGCAATTGGGACTAGCTTAGTGGTAAAAACTGGGTGGTATGGACAAGTTGGGTCGAAGGGCCTGTTTCCATGCTGTAACCTCTATGTCTATGTCTAATTAAATCATGGTATGATTTGCAAGCAGAAGAGGTTTGGGAAAATCTTTTTACAATGCCTTGCTCTTTGGCTGATGTGAATACTGTTTCATTTTAACTTTAGTGAAGATTGCAAAAATTACGGATTGATTTAATCTGGGTGCAGGTCATTCTATAAGAGTCTGAGCTTGCATTGCTCTAACTGCAGATATGACCCCCTAAATAAATGATAGCCTTATTCATAACCTCCGACATCCAAAATTCAATGATATCTATTCAGAGTTTAAGATAGAAACAAATAAATGCTGGAAATACTCAAAGTCTGGCAACATCTATGGAGAGAGAAACAGAGTTAACGGTTCATGCCTGTGACGGACTTGAGATGTGAACTCTGTTTCTCTCTCTCTCTCTCCACAGGTGCTGCCAGACCTGCTGAGTTTTCTAGCATTTTCTGTTTCTATTTCAAACTTGCAGCATCTGCGGTATTTTGCTTTCATTTTTTATGAAGTGTCTGTTGACTTTTTGAACTTTCTTCAATGTATTTATTCTCTCTCTAAACAGAATGCTGAAGTCCAGAATCACCTCATCAGATTCTACTTGACTGCTTTACTTCAAAGATGTAATGACTGTGGAGAAGCTACTAGGGGTGCTGCCTTTTATATTACTTCTGTTATGAAGGGCTAGGGGATGAGTGGCGGAGGCCAGATAGTGTGTCCAGAAATCACGACAGTTGAAAACCATTTCCTTACTGTGGTGACCAAACGAGTACATCAGTGATGATGGACTGAACACCACCACTGAGCTCTAGCCTTCAACATTCGGTGACTCTAAGTAAACATCTCCAGTCTGGATAACATTTTGGCAAAGGACAAATAAAACAATAAGGCCCATCCTCTAGCAAGGATCTAAAGTTTAGACCTGGTTCTCACAAGGACCGATTTCAATAGCAAGGCGTAATCAGTTGCAGCAACCAACAAGCGAGAATCTGTGTGCTGCAAGCCTTTTAAGTAAAATATTGGAATCTGGATGTACACAGAGGAAACATACCTTGGGTTCTCCCTTGTTGCTGTTTCCGGTCCTCATCAGGACTGGGGAGCTGCTTCCTTGAACCTTTTCTATTCCGTGACTTCACATTGTTGAGCGTTTTTCTTTGTGCTACACATAATCTCCAACGTATGCGGATAATCCCACATTATTCTGGAAGTGAATGGAAACATCAATGAATATCTAGATTTAGGTAACCTTTTAATCATCAGTTGTAACATTTGAAACTCTGTAGGATTCATTACAATTCTCTGATAACAGCCAGAGGTGTGCATGTTTTTAAAGCCGTTTTGCAGGAAGGCAAGATCATTATAACCTTAATTCGACATTTTGGCGCATTTAACATAACTTGTTTACTGTTGTGCATTATGTATTATTACACTCCTTTTAACGATTTACTCATGTTTGTAATGTCACCGTTCGGGCCCAATCTCAATCAGACCCTAAAGTGAAAAGTTCAAATTTGAACCTCATTCCAGCTGTTGTCTCCTCAGCTTTGGTTTCAAACCCAGCTCTCCTGTTGCAACCTCAAACAATCCCCTGTCCAAGTGGTAGTCTTAATTCATCGTTACTGGGCAGCAGTGTAAAACAATAGCCTTATCATTGACTCCTAATCATCCAGAATTCAGAGCAGAGGGGCTAAACTCTCAAAGCAGAATACAGCAGCTATTATGAAGCAAATCTGCTGTGGAAAGATACAGGGATTCTCATTTTGGTGAGGATACAGTAGATAGAGGGACTATTCAGATGGGAACATGTTGTAGCGAAGGAATTCTAGGGATCACGTTGGAACAGAGATATGATCTCCAGTGTCATCTAGCACCTAACTAGCGTCTCTAATGTAGTAAAGTTCAATGTTTTTAACCAACGCGAGGCACATCGAGGGAGCGTTATCAAGCAAAGTGTGATACCAAGCCATATAAGGAGAGATTAGGACAGGTAAAGCTTGGTTGAGCTGCTAGATTTGACGGATCATCCTTTCGAGGAGATAGAGAGACAGAGACCTTCAGGGAGAAAATTTCAGAGTTCAGGGTCTGGTCAGCTCATGGCCTAGTCACCAATACTGCAGCATATTGGGGGTGATCTAGAGACCAGAATTGGACAATTGCCAAGATCCAAAAGGGTTGTAGGGGTGGAAGAAGTTTCAGAGTGGGGCACTTTTGGAATCTGTAGCTATCTAAGATCCTGTTGGTTTGGCACAATATTGGTGAACTTGTTGTCATTAGAGGATGTGGAGAATTTTGGGCAGTATTGATTGGAATGATAGGGGACTCGCTCAGTGGCTGGTGAGTTGCCTCCCCGCGAGAAAGCACGCTGAATTATGTGCCACTCGGGCATTGAACTGGAAAGTGACGGGCTATCCCCGGGACCAGTGACCTCTGGGGCTGAAGAGATTGACAACTCTATTGAACAGCAGCATCGCCGGGAAGATGGCGGCTGCTGGCGGGATGACATCCGCCTGTGGCCTAGGATTGTTGCTGTATCCCAGGGCACAGGTGAATGATGGCGGGGGTGGGGGGGAGGCAGGAGGCGGTGGTGTGGGGAGGAGAGGGAGGCAGATGACGTTTACCAACAAGGGTAGGGCGATGACATTCCATGGGCCTCCTTATTCACACTGCTGGGTCCCTCAATCACTCATCACTGGGTAATGCCAGCAGCAGCAGTACATTTCCTTATTGTGGAAGAAACATTGGGCTGGATTTAACTTTTGAGAGTGGGCTCCCCGCACTTAAGTGTAACTTCCTTGAGCAAGTCCACCTCCTAATCTCAAAGTTTGAATTTGCTGTTAGGAAAGTGAAATTTTGGCTCCCGCCTAATTAAGTCACATTTCTCGTCAGACCCCTTAAAATTGCCCTCCTGTTGGGTAATAAATGTCAGTCCACCATCAAAGATCCCTCTCCGTTGCGAGTATACCACATAAATGTTGAATACTTGGCTGGAATTCTCCAGCTGTTCAGGCCAGTGGGATCTCCTGGTCCTGCCAATGGTGCACCCCAGCTGCCGGTTTCCCAGCGGCGTGGGGGTGCAGTCAGTGAGAAATCCCATCGACAGTGGCGGGACCAGAAGATCCTGTCGCCGGTGAACAGCGCTCCACCTTCCACCGCAAGAAACATGCTGCGGGCAGGCCAGAGAGTAAAGGTACGTTAAAAAGTAGAAAAGCAAGACAGGAACCAAACCATTCTCTGACAGAGTCAACAATCCTGATACCCTGACCGGAATTGTCCAACCTCAGCTGGGATTCTCCAGTCCCGCTGTTAAGAATGGAGATTTAGTTGGGCATCAAGTTCTCCGTTCTCACTGGCAGTGCCAGTGCGGAGTAAGAGACTGGAGAATTCTGGCCCCTATAGCTTGCTTAATCCATATACAGCAGGACAAATGTGCTGCCAGTTGTCATTCAGACAGCTAGAAAGATGAGTTAGGTTTTTGAGGATTAACATAACAACACAACACAAGAAATAGAAGCAAGAGTAGGCCCTTGGAAGCCTGCCTTGCCATACGATCATGGCAGATCTATGCCAGCCTCAGCTCCTTTCATGTGCCACTTCCCCAACAAGAACTTTACTCAGTGGTTTAAAAATTGCTTCAGATCTTTCTGCCTTTCTCATTTACATCTCATTTTACCATTCCGCCCGCCATGGGAATCGGAGCAGGCGAGGGGCGGACCATGGAAAGGTCCGTCGACCTCAGGCGGGATTTTACGGTTTCTGGACTAGTGCGGCCGTAACACCCTGTTCCTATTGTCAGTTTTGTGACATCTCTGGGAAATTGAGCTGCCCTGAATAGAGCAAGCACTTTTCCCGTGTAGATGCAGCCTGGACAGCATGGTGGCACGGTGGTTAGCACTGCTGCCTCACAGCGCCAGGGACCCAGATTGAATTCCAGCCTCGGGTGACTGTTTGTGTGGAGTTTGCACATTCTCCCCGTGTCTCCCCATGGATTTCCTCTGGGTGCTCTGGTTTTAACCCACAGTCCAAAGATGTCAGGGTTATGTTGTTTGGCCATGGTAAATTGCTCCTTACTGTCATAGGAATCAGCAGGGTAAACGCATGGGGTTGCGGGAATAGGGCCTGGGTGGGATTGTGGTTGGTGCAGACTTGATGGGCCGAATGGCCTCCTTCTGTGCTGCAGGGATTCTATGGATTGCAGCAGCAATGCTCCTTTGGGCTCTACGGAATTTCTGATGGCTACAATTGGATCTCCCACCAACACTTGCCTGAGGCTGTTGCCAACTGAAGTTTGATGCTTTCAGAATGTGAGATAAAAGAGGAGGTGCTGGCAGTGCACCCAAATTATTTAGACGAATCTTGAGGCCCAATTGTGGGCCAATGTATCAAGTTTATTTCTTTGTGTTAGAGTCCCAACGCCAACCTAGCAGTCAAAAACAGCACGCAACTAGATTCTTCCCCCCAACATATCATTGTATTAAATCTGCACTTATGAGGCAAATGCAACCTAATGTCCATTCAGCTCACCATGGTGACCATGGTGGTAATTAATACATTGTCTTATTTTGAGACATTTCATACTTTATTTTAATTCATCCAAGACCAATAATTGGCTCTTTGACCCATGAAATATAATTTAAATTTTCTATCATTCAATTCTCATTTGTTGTGCTTTGTTGTATTGCAAGTGTCCAAACCATTTCCATGGAAACCCATATCATTTAGTTGCACTCCACTTCTTACAAAAAATCCTTAAATCCTTACCTTCAAAAATCTGTTTTATTTTCTTTTTAATAAAAAAGCTAATTTCAAGCACTGATTAGAGAAGCATTGATCCTGAAAGATTTTGTATGAATAATATGGTAATTATAAACATTTATCTCTTCTAGTCTTTTTCAGATTTTTTTGGTTCATTTACAAAGCCTTGTTGCAAGAATACTTTAGAATCTGAATTCCAGCAGAACAGCAAACAAAATAAGGTTTCATTAATCTACCATTGGTTAAGTAAAGAGCTGTGAATGCATGTGAAAGATGCAAAGAAACATTGGTTGCAGAATAATGCTCCTCCCGTTATTTACTATATCTCCTTGCATTTATTTCATGACACATGTACAGCACCAGGCATTTCTGCTGCTGGACTTGCCAATCACAGCTTGTCTCCCATTCACTTAAATGGGAAGGAAATTGAGAGCACGTGTAGAATAGATGCAGAAAACATTGGTCGATGTTTTAAAGCTTAATTGAATTTGAGAGCATTACATTGGGTCAACAGAAGCTTGGAACCATATATAAAATATGACCCTGAACCCTACATTAATCCTTGTTATTACATTCTGAAGATTGCCAAAGAGTTCTAATGAAGGGCACTTTTCTACAACTTTGTAAAATGGTGCCACAATACGGTTAGACATATTTCTATATATTCCATGACTCTCTTTGTTTCTCTTTGTTTCCATCTTTTTATGCTGTACATTGCAGAATTCATATTTGTAGGTGATTCATTGAAACATGGAACAATGCACAGCACGGTGGCACAATGGTTAGCACTGCTGCCTCACAGCGCCAGGGACCCGGGTTCTATTCCTACCTTGGGCCACTGTCTGTGTGGAGTTTTCACGTTCTCCCCGAGTCTGCATGTATTTCCTCCGGGTGCTCCGGTTTCCTCCCACATTCCAGAGATGTGCGGGTTAGATGGATTGGCCATGCTAAATTGCCCCTTAGCATCCAAAGATCTGTAGGTTAGTGGGATTAGTGGGGTATATGTGTGGGGTTATGGGAATAGGGCATGGGGTGGACCTTGGTAAGATGCTCTTTCGGAGAGTCAGTGCAGACTTGATGGGCTGAATGGCCTCCCTCTGCACCGTAGGGATTCTATGAATATTGCCAGATAAGAGAAAAAGTGGACAGGTGAATTCTTTTGAAATAAAAACATATAGGGAATCAATAAACATCTTTCAAATTGCAGAACATTTTAACAAAGGAGAAAAGACAGTAGAAAGTTTTAATTGCTTTTTTTCTTCATTTACTAACTCAGAACAGCAAATTTCTGCAATCAAAACAGAAAATGAAGGAGGCAGTACTACTCGTCAGAATATTTCTTTTCAAGTTCCTTAGGTGTCTGAGAGATGCATTGCATTATATAGAGTGTTGGTAGAATTAACTCCTTGTCCCTATTAGTTCTGTACCTAAGGAACTAAAGCAACCAACAGGTGCTGGAATCATTGATTTCACCATGTTGATCAAGCTTTGCCACACCACAATACTATTGGTAGCATTCCAGACTAACGGAAGTGATACCATCATTTAATGAAGAACTGGGAACTACTCAAAGAAAGACACTCTGTGAAAGTATAAAATCTGGTTGACTCTTTAATTTTGAGGTGTAGATACTTGTTTGTGCGGTAGAATGAGAATAAGGGAGTTGAGAGAGAATGCCAGTAAGTTTAACTGGAATTATGACAGAGCAAATCAATACATTGAGAGTAAAACACAGGTGCTGCTAGCCACTCTTCACTTTACGTCTTGACAGCTTGAGCACTGTTCTGTTCTGAGGTGAGAGATTGAGATTTAAACTGACCAGACTGGCTGCCAGATCTGTGCTCTCAAGCTCATTTCATTTTAGGAACATTCAACAATAGGCACAGGTGGCAGGTTTGGCTTAATCATTGATGTCCTAGTGCTTCTTTCCTCTTTATGGTACATTGTGATATGGAAGGCTATGACCATGTGTATTGTGAGATTTCCAATGTTTGTCCCATGCGGTAACAAGATTAGACCTAATGGATCAAGGCACTACTTTGAGCTTTCATCAAGTCCTACACTCGGTTGGTTGAAGGAATTCTACCTTTGTTTGGGGTGGTTTTCAGGGAGTGAATCACCCTCTGAGTCAATGCAGCCCTCAGTTAGCTGAACTTTACTTAATTTATGGAGTCCAGTCTGACAAGTGACGTGGGAAGATGTTTCCATTGATAAGAGAGACCAGGATCCAAGGGCACAGACTCAGAATAAAGAGACGACTCTTTAGAACTGTGATAGAGTGGACATGGGAAGATGTTTCGATTAGTAAGCAAGACTAGGATCCAACGACACAGCCTCAGAATAAAGAGACAACCCTTTTGAACCAAGAAGAGGGGGAATTTCTTCAGCCAGAGGGTGGTGAATCTATGGAATTCATTGCTACAGCAGATGTGGAGGTTAGGTCATTCAGTATATTTAAGACAGAGATAGATAGGTTCTTGATTGGTAAGGGGATCAAAGGATATGGGGAAAAGCTGGGAGAATGGGGTTGCAAAACTTATCAGCCATGATTGAATGGTGGAGCAGACTCGATTGGCAGAATGGCTTAATTCTGTTCCTATGTCTTATGGTCTTATGATCACTGTGGCAAATTGTCCTTTTTTTTCCAGAGTGCAACAAGGTTTGTGTGCCAGAAATTCTCTCTCTCAATTTCTGGTAACTTCAAAGAGCAAAGAATAGTGGCGGCCATTGTCAGCCTGCCACCACTTCCTTTTCAAGTGGGGAAGAAAAACCTTTTTTTTCCATGATAAACATAGCTTTTGTGGAGATGACAGTTCGGAATCATTTGAAAACCACTTTCTTGTAAAAAAAAATAAAGCATCATCATGTAAAATGGCACCAGACCTCAGATTGTCCAAACATGCTGCTAACCAGACACACATGCTGACGACAAACTTTTCATTTATTGAGCAGCTGAAGTAGCTTCTCCTCAAAAATATACTTAGGTATACTTTAACTTGCTTCAACACAGGATATTTATTTATATCAGATTTCTTCTGCAAGAGACCTTTTCTTCCACTGAATCACATGCATCAAATTTGCATTGCGTGGAACGAACCCTTTTTTTTGTACAGAGATATATTTTTATGCAAAAAAAGAAACAGATTTGTACAGCAGAATCAAGGACAAGATCTAAATGTTTTTCATTATTGTAGTGAATGAGTGTTGAAATCAGCTTTTTTTAAAAGAATAAGTAGTATAAAAATTGTAAAATATACTGTTTCTGTAGAAATGTGTAAATATGTATTATACCACTGTGTCAACTTGTCTTTATGACCACTCTGCTATATAAATATATATATATGAACTTTATCTGTCTGTATATGATGCTTTGCATTGTGTTTCATCTTAGTATACTTTCCTGAATTTGAAAACTATTTTAACTTTTTGAATAAAAGTTTTGACAATGAATTCCTCTGCCTCTTCATGTGAAAGCTTATTGAATAGAACTCTCAATTAACACTGTTAAAGGTCAGTTACAAATGACCAGGACAACATTTTGGGATGATGGGCCGAATCCTCCCTTGCCCCTGCCAGTCAAAGATGATGGGGTGGGGGTTAGGGGAAGGGATTCGGGGAGAGGCCTGTGAATTTCCTGTGGGATCTTCCACAGGGTACCCGCCATGGCGGGTTGGGAAACCCACTGGAGGCTGGTGTGAAACTGATTTGCATCCTGTTAACTGGGTGCCGGTGAAAGCTCGGACCACCCACGCCCAATTTTCCACAACATCAGCAGGAATACACGCCAGTACAAAACATCTCAGGAACAATCTGCAGGTGTCGGAGCACACCTCAACAGTACCAGGGGCTGCCTCCAGAGTTCGGAATGGAGGCTACTGGCAAACCTGGAGCCCGGAATTCCACAGCAGTGGGTGGGCTGTTGGCGGGTAGCATCCACAGATGGATCTTCCAGATTTTTTATCCTGGAGCGGGACCATCTTCCAGCCTCAGAATGTTCCTGGTGATCCATCTTTCTTAGGAGATCTATCTTCTTTCTTCAATGTCAGGTCACTGATGTTGCGTATCTTTTCAATACTGCACCTGGATACAATGGTGGACTGTGCGCTATCAGGCCTGCCCTGACATGGAATATGGCACAAAACACTCAGTTGTATAATTAGTGAGTTCAGGGGTGGAAGATATAGTATGTTTTCCCACTAGCCTCTGCAGTAGAAAACACTCGGGAGCCAATTTTCCCACTCTGCCTGCCACGGAAATCATAGCGGGTGAAGGGCGGACTATGGTAAAGCCTGTTGACCTCGGGCGGGCTTCTCCAATTTTGGGGGAAATGTGGCAGGAATATCTCGCCCTCCATCTTCCTGCTCCTGCCATGATACTTAGTCCCAGATATGAGAATTCTGCCCCGTGTTTTGTTTTTGCTTATATTCAAGTGAAATGTAGCTAAAACAGGAGTCAAAAAGAAAGACTTACATTTGTGTAATGCCTTTCATGATCACAAGACACCTCAAAGCATTTAAAACTTAAAAAGCACCTTTTTGAAATGTAATTACTGACATAATATAATATTCATTACCTATGAGTATACACTTGATTACCTGTGAGTATCGACCTTTCTCCACTTTACCTGATGAAGAAGCAACGTGCCAAAAGCTTGTGATTTCAAATAAACCTGTTCGACTGTAACCTGATGTCGTGTGACCTCTCATCTTGATATATGATATGGAAAATGTCAGCAATTTGCATAAATGAAGCTCCCACAAGCAGCATTTTGACAATGACCAGATAATCTGATTTGTAATGTTGATTGCAGGATTAATATTGGCCAGGATACTGAGGTCCTGCTCTCCCTCAATACGGGATCTGATACATCCACGTATTCATGAAGAATACTGCTGACTTTTTTTTTAACATGACTTTTAAGACGTTTTGGCTGCTTATATTTTCCTGTGCATCAATATCCAATTTTGTCCCACTCAAACTCTAAGACATGGCTAGCCGCATATCGTAAACAGGTCGTCTCAGTGTGAATTGATTTTGAGGAAATGTTCGCTCATGCTGGGGAAGACAATGCAATTTTTTGCATTTCAGTCCCATTGGATTTTTTTGATCATACCGAATATCCAAGACAGATGTTACATAGGCCAATCCAGCAATTAATTAAGGTGGATTCAGATGACTTACTTGGACTGTTCCAGACTGACTAATACTCAGTGAGAAGTCAATTAAAACCGCATTGTTCTTCATTAAACTGTCACATCTCAGTAGCAAGTGGGTATCACAACTTGGAGGCACAGCAAGAATCCAAATCACTAAAGGCTGCTTGGGACTCATCCATATAGAAACTTAGAAATTAGAAGCTGGAGTAGGCTATTCGACACATCAAGCCTGCTCTGCCATTAATTTTGATCATCAAATTCAATATCCCGATCTCCTCTTCCCCCCCATATCCCTTGATCCCATTAGCCACAAGAGACATAACTAATTTATTCTTGAAATCAGACAAGTTTTGGCTTCAATTACATTCTGTGGTAGTGAATTCCACCTATTCACCACTCTCTGGGCGAAGAAATTTCTCCTCACTTCAGTTTTAAAAGGTTTACCCCTTATCCTCAAACTATGAGCCCTTGTTCAGGACTCACCTACCACTGGGGACATTCTTTCTGAATCTACCCTGCCTAACCCTGTTAGAATTTTATAAGTTTCTATAAGATCCCCTCTCACTCTTCTAAACTCCAGTCAATATAATCCTAACTGACTTAGTTTCTCATATGACAGATCTGCCATCCCAGGAATCAGCCTGGTAAATCTTCGCTGCACTCCCTCTATAGCAAGGACATCCTTCCTCAGATAAGGACACCAAAACTGCACACAATACTCCAGGTGTGGCCTCACAAATGCCCTATACAATTGCAGCAAAACATCCCTCTCCCTCTATTCAAATTCTCTCCCACGAAGGCCAACATTCCATTTGCTGCCTTTACTGCCTGCTGTAGCAGAGGTGGAATTGGGAACATTAGTTTTCTGGATTTCCAAAAGAAATCGGAAACTTTGAAAGATTGCTTTTATATCCTGCTCCCATGGCAAACTAAACACCGGTGTTCAGGATTTTTGAGCTGGTTCAAGTTAACAAATGGAGTGTGGTGATTTATGGACTTTGCTTTGTGAAGCCCTGTTAACTTTTCTGTTTAAAACAGGGCAGGTTTTACCTTCAGGAATTTGTGGCAAATCTTGAGAAAGTTCACTGAAGGGTTTCCCCAAGCGTAAGTGGAGTCAAAGTCATCGAATGAAAGCTACAAATGGACTAATGTTTGTGAAAACTTCACAGGGAAAATGTTTCATGTTGAGAATATTAAGGGTGGGATTTTCTGGCCGTTCTTGCCAGCTGGATCTTCCAGTCCTGCTGATGGTGACCCTGCTGCCACAGGTTCCGCGGTGGCAGAGGGTGCGAATAACCAGAAACCCCATTGACAGTGGCGGGATTGGAGGATCCTGTCACCGGCCAACAGCAGGCCACTTCTGCCGCGGCAAAACACATTGCCAAAACATCGGAAAATCCCACCCATAGTGAATCTCAGTGCCAGTTATGCAAGAAAATCACATTATTTTACCAATGTTCCCAATGGCGGGGGAGTCCAGAACTAGGGGTCGGTCATAGTTTGAGGATAAGGGATAAACCTTTTAGAACTGAGATGAGGAAAAATTTCTTCACCCAGAGGGTGGTGAATATGTGGAAATCACGACCACAGAGAGTAGTTGAGGCCAAAACATTGTCTGATTTCAAGACAAAATTACATATAGCTCTAGCAGCAGCAGTGTGGGTGAGTGAGGTCGGTCTCTGTTTGCAAATGTCTCTGTACTGCAGAGCGGGGTTGACTTATGGTGGCAATGTTGCCGTTCAGGTGGGGGGGGGGGGGGCTGCAGGTGTGTGGGGGCTGGGGGGCTATTGTTGCTCACGGGGTCCAACCTCGGCTCCTCAGCGCTGACCCGAGTCTGAAAGCTAACCTCAGGTCTTAATGCTAATTCTGGGTCCTAGTGCTAGCAGCGACAAGCCAAGTTGGTGTTAGGGGGATGGGCTGGAAAGTCTCAGAACTTCCTTGAGTCATGTGAAACAGCGGTCTTGGGGCACTGCTGCACAGTGTGTGTGTGTGTGAGAAGGAGGGTGGAATTTGGGGGTTCGTGTTGCCTCTCTGGGGGGCTGGGGGGAATTGCGGGCTGTGTGTTGCCTGTCTGGAGGAGGATGTGGGGAATTGGGGAGTGTGTGTGGCTTGCCTGTGGGTGGGTGGGGTGGGGGGAAGCCTAGGCAGCAAGATTCGCGGCTATTGTGGAGATGCCAAATGTGCAGGGGGCTATAGACTGCACCCACATTGCCCCCTGGGCCCTGGAGAAGCATTCTGCATAATTCATGAATAGGAAGGCGTTCCATTCTATCCAATGCGCAGTTGGTGTGTGACCATCAACTGCCCATCATGCATGTCTGCGCCAGATACCCCGGCAGTGTGCATGACAGCTTTATATTGAGGAGCTCCGATGTCCCGGAGGTCTTTGAGGAGGAGCCCAGGGTGCAGGGATGGCTCGTGGGGGACATGGGGTACCCATTTCGGAGTTGGCTGATGACACCTGTGCGAAGGCCTGAAACTGAGGTGGAGACGCTGTATAATGAGGCGGACGTTGCCACCTGTTTATTTTGGAGCAGTGTGTTGGGCTTTTCAAAATGTGGTTCAGGTGCCTGGATCACTCTGGCGGGATCCACCGTTAGAGCCCCCTGACATCGTCGTGCATTGTGATGGTCTGCTGTGCCCCGCACAGTCTGGTACAGCAGCGGGGAAGCCTTCTGGAGGGGGAGGAGGTGGAGGGCAACCAGCCAGGCATCTCTGGGGATGAGGATGATGACCAACACCACCCAGGAACTGGAGGGCTGGTGGCAGCAAGGATCTGGCACGCGAGAGTGGCTAGGGAGGCCTTGATCAATACACAGTTCGGCAACTAGGGGGCCTGTGTTGCCACACAAGGGTTCCAACCCTCCCTCCCCACCTCCTCCTTACCCCTACAATCTCTTGCACCATTAAAACAGCAGAGTGATGGGCCCGGGGAAGCTGTGTTCGCGAGTTTCTGTGGCAGGCAGGGGGGTGATGATGACTCACTCTGCGCCATTGTGATGATGCCCTAATGCAATCTAGTCTGACTCCTACCTGAACAAAGAACAAAGAACAGTACAGCACAGGAAACAGGCCCTTCGGCCCTCCAAGCCTGTGCCGCTCCTTGGTCCAACTAGACCAATCGTTTGTATCCCTCCATTCCCAGGCTGCTCATGTGACTATCCAGGTAAGTCTTAAACGATGTCAGCGTGCCTGCCTCCACCACCCTACTTGGCAGCGCATTCCAGGCCCCCACCACCCTCTGTGTAAAAAACGTCCCTCTGATATCCGAGTTATACTTCGCCCCTCTCAGCTTGAGCCCGTGACCCCTCGTGATCGTCACCTCCGACCTGGGAAAAAGCTTCCCACTGTTCACCCTATCTATACCCTTCATAATCTTGTACACCTCTATTAGATCTCCCCTCATTCTCCGCTTTCCAAGGAGAACAACCCCAATCTACCCAATCTCTCCTCATAGCTAAGACCCTCCATACCAGGCAACATCCTGGTAAACCTTCTCTGCATTCTCTCTAACGCCTCCACGTCCTTCTGGTAGTGCGGCGACCAGAACTGGACGCAGTACTCCAAATGTGGCCTAACCAGCGTTCTATACAGCTGCATCATCAGACTCCAGCTTTTATACTCTATACCTCGTCCTATAAAGGCAAGCATACCATATGCCTTCTTCACCACCTTCTCCACCTGTGTTGCCACCTTCAAGGATTTGTGGACTTGCACACCTAGGTCCCTCTGTGTTTCTATACTCCTGATGACTCTGCCATTTATTGTATAACTCCTCCCTACATTATTTCTTCCGAAATGCATCACTTCGCATTTATCCGGATTAAACTCCATCTGCCACCTCTCCGCCCAATTTTCCAGCCTATTTATATCCTGCTGTATTGCCCGACAATGCTCTTCGCTATCTGCAAGTCCAGCCATCTTCGTGTCATCCGCAAACTTGCTGATTACACCAGTTACACCTTCTTCCAAATCATTTATATATATCACAAATAGCAGAGGTCCCAGTACAGAGCCCTGCGGAACACCACTGGTCACAGACCTCCAGCCGGAAAAAGACCCTTCGACCACTACCCTCTGTCTCCTATGGCCAAGCCAGTTCTCCACCCATCTAGCCACTTCTCCTTGTATCCCCATGAGCCTTAACCTTCTTAACCAACCTGCCATGTGGGACTTTGTCAAATGCCTTACTGAAATCCATATAGACGACATCCACGGCCCTTCCTTCATCAACCGTTTTTGTCACTTCCTCAAAAAACTCCACCAAATTTGTAAGGCACGACCTCCCTCTTACAAAACCATGCTGTCTGTCACTAATGAGATTGTTCCGTTCTAAATGCACATACATCCTGTCTCTAAGAATCCTCTCCAACAACTTCCCTACCACGGACGTCAAGCTCACCGGCCTATAATTTCCTGGGTTATCCCTGCTACCCTTCTTAAACAACGGGACCACATTTGCTATCTTCCAATCCTCAGGGACCTCACCCGTGTCCAAAGAAGCGACAAAGAACTCCACATGCACGCTGGCACCTGGGTCCACATCTGGGTGGGCACAAGGGAGCACTAAACACCAATCTAGCGCCTGAGGGCGGGTGGGGTGGAGAGGTGGCGGAATGTCCCATTGGTTCTGGGGATGCCATGGCAGATGTTGTAAGTTGCTGCCCCTGCATGCCACCTCTGTAGCCAGTGAATTATTTGAGTGCCTTGATTTTCCTAGTAGCAGTGCACTGAGGGCCCTCCCCCACATATTAACGTGCTGAATCCCTCGGGTGAAGGTCAGGGTACGTACACCACTGTTGGAGGCTAATCAGAGACAAGTTAGTCATAGCTGTGGGGTGCAAGAATATTCATTGGTGGCAATGAGATGCAATCAAAGTGTTCATATATAACAAGTGCAAGTGAAACTTAACAGTGTCTAATTACTCTATCTAATTGGTGTGCTCCTTCACCTGTGCCATCTTGGTGCTGTGGCAACCTCTTAGCTTTATGTGGCTTAATACTGTGTCTCGGTGTCTCCCCGGGATGGACATCAGAGATGGAGGTGGCCAGCTGCCTACCGCACCCTGTGGCATGTGATGCACTTGGCAATCGTCCACTGGAGGGCCTGGACCTTGTGGGCCCCAGCCTGCTTCCAGGTGTCTGGGATGTATCTACGACACCCTCTTCATCCCGCTGCCCCTGAGATGCCTGATGTCAGGAAGAGGGGAGTCAGAATTTTTAATTTTTCGACCACTGTCTGCCCATTACCTTGTCTCCATGGGATTGGGAAAATCCAGCTCACACCGAACAACAGTTTCAAGAAACTGACTCACTCGTCCATTTCCATTGCTGATTTCTTGAGATCTGAATGTGACTGAGGGTAAAGGATGGTACACAGTCACCTCAGTATCTCCAAAAATGTTATGGAACATCTCTGCTGTGAAACATAATGTTAGGAACAATTCTTTGTCCTTAACAGATGGACTGTTTTAATTATGGTGCATTGACTATGACTAAATATGAAAAGAAACCAACAAAACATAAATATTAAGCGAGTAGTGAAATGACAGAAGTTAATGGTAATTCATAACAGTTTGAAGCTAATGTATCCAATTAAATAATCTTACATTGACAGAAAATGGAACAGATTGTTCGTTGGTGTTTGTACAGAACTGTTGTCTGTACAGAATGTAAATCATATCTCTGGTTCATTCTGATATCAACTGATGCTGCAGTCCTCATTCTCTGACAGATAGTGGGCTATGGAGAGGAATACTTTCAATGATATTAACCCCGCTTAGACATGCACCTTCCAAACCCACAACCACTTCCATCTAGTAGAAGGGCAAGGGCAGCAGATACATGGGAACACCACCAAGTTCCCATTCAAGCCACTCACCTGGAAATATATCGCTGTTGCTTCGCAGTTGCTGGGTCAAAATCCTGGAATTCTCTTCCTAATGGCATTGTGGGTCAACTCACAGCACATGGATTGCAACGTTTCAAGAAGGCAGCTCACTACCGCCTTCAAGGGCAATTAAGGATGGGCAATAAATGCTGGCCAGCCAGCGACACCCATGTCCCATGATTAAATAAAAATGTTATCACAAATTACTGCTTGCTCACAAGCCGTGAGTGTCCTATGTATTTGATTGGTGTTAGCCTCATCAATGCCTGATGAGAGATGTTAGGGTCATCAAGCATTATTTCTAAGGCTGTGATGCCACATTGGGCTTATGCAGGGTTATGGGTGAATACAGTCCGTGGAGGTGTGTCCATGGACTCAGACAAAAGATAGGCCATGCAGCCTAGCAGAAAAAAAGACATTGAATCAAGACCTCTCTGGTGTCCCTGCCTCCCTGAAGGTTCCTCAAATCCACCTCTTCATCATCAATCTGCTTGGGCTCTGCATCTGAGTCTTTATCAGTCTCTTCATCTGAAATTGCCTCAGTGTTCCCCTCATCCTGTCAATCCCCCCTCGGGAAAGCAAAATTATGAAGAGAGCAGCAGACAACAACAATGAGCGACACTCGCTCTGGCAGATATTGCAGGGCATCCCTGGAGCAGTCCAAGCATCAGAACCTTATCTTCAGCAGAGTATTTGTCCTCCCCACCCAAGTCCTTGTGGAGACACGGCAGCAATTATATCTCTCCTTTACCTCTGTCCTGAGGTGCCTCAGAGGCATCATCAGCCACCTTTTCAAAGGATACCCCTTGTCACCAATCAACCATCAAGACAAGCTGGAGCATGAGCAGCCTTGGCATCTGTGAGTGGCATAGAATGTAGGCATCGTGGGAGTTGCCAGGGCATTTTGCACAGGCCTGTAGAATGTGGACTTTGTGGTCACAAACTATCTGAACATTCATGGAGTGAAAACCCTTCTTGTTGACAAAGGTGCCCGCTTTGCCGGCTGACACCTTGATGACCACATGGTGCAATCAATGGCACTCTGGAAATGGGGAACATGTATAATTGCAGCAAATCCTCTGGCCTGCTCAGCCTGGCTGACTTGATCCGTCCTGTTGTCCATGTGCCAATATAAAACTCACACAGTCAACACAACCTTCCAGTCAATTGCAGAATGAATCCTCTCAAGTGGCTCCCTCATTGTTGGCGGCCATGCTACCAATCTGCAACTGTGCCAGCCGACTGAAATATCACACAAGTGCATGATGACGTTGGGATGCGTACCTGACATCATTGTGCATGGCTTCACGTGCTCCTGGGTCAGTCGGGTGTGTAAAATTCAGCCCAATTTTCCATTTATAGCCGACTGGCTTGAGGGGTTGGCTGACTGTCAAGTGACAAAGCCTGGAGTACCAAACTGCAGCCGGCATTGGGAAGGGTGAGAAGGGGAGATAGAGTGTCAGGGGTTCTACGTAGATTAATCAGACAGTCTGGAGACACCTGGGGGGGGGGGTCAAAGACACTTCAGAAAGACTGGATTCGCTTACCAGTGCTTGGAAAAACTAGAAGGAACAGGGGCACATGGGAGTTGGGGCGGGGCGGGGGGGGGGGGGGGGGTTGGGGGTGGGGAGGGGGGGTGGGGGGGTGGGGTAGCGGTGGAGAAACACAGATCAGGGACCTGGCAACTGTGCAGTAGGGGTTATCTTCTTTTTCCTTCTTCACTCTTGGATGTGAGCATCACGGGCAGGGCCCAAACATCATAATTGCCCTTGAACCGGGTGGCCATTTCAGGGGGCGGTTGAGGGCTAACCACATTGCTGTGGGGTCTGGAGTCACACGTAGGCCAGACCAGGTAAGGACGGCAGATTTCCTTCCCTAAAGGAACATCAGGGCACCAAAGCGTTTTTACAACAATCGATTAGTTTCATGGTCACTATTGCTGAGAAACCAGACTTATTTATGAATTACATTTGAATCCCCAGGCTCTCAGGGTAGGATGTGAATTTATACATGGGTTTAGGCCTCCAGATTAATCATCCAACAATGTTACCATTATGCTACATTCCTACGAAGGTGGACCTCGGGAGGGGGGACCTTCTCATCATTTCAATTGACCAACCTGCTTCCTGGGAGTGGACTTGACACACTTCTATCCCCCAATCGGAAACTGAAAGGGAAGGATTGGAGATGGGTTGGTGTCAGGTTTGCAATTTAAAAACTATTTTACATTTTATTTAACCCAACCCCACCATTTTTGTGGATTAAGAGATTTTTAAACAAAAACTGTAAATGTTCTTGTCTTTTTGTTACTCTTTCTGCCACCTACTGCCGCCAAGCTGAAGTAACTTCTAATCGTTGCCCTGCACAGTGAGGAATTGTATGCCAGGTTGGCACGTGACCCATATCATTCATGAAATGAAGTGCTGATCAGTTTGAGATGGCATCTTCAGTTGCTGAGGCAACAGGGTTCTAGAGTGGCACGGATTCTGAGCTCCAGTTCCCCACATGCTACCCAGCAATCAGCATAGCATCATAGGGTCAGATAAACGTGGGTTTAACCATCAAGGTGTTAGTTGTGGCTCAGTTAGTCGTGCTCTTTCCTCAAAATTAGAAGGTTGTGGGTTCAAAGCCCAATCTGGCAGTTGAGAACAAAAATAATTTAATCTTATGCCGACTTGGCTAAAGCAGGACCCCATCCAGTCTCCCAAATGGACGTCAAAGATCCCATGGTGATTCTTTCACCATGGAAAAGCAAGTAAATTAGTCGAGTATCCAAGCGGATGTTGGTCTCACAATTGGCATCACACAAACAGCTAATCAGGTCGTTGCTGTTTGTTGGAGATTAGCTGTTTTATTTTCTACGTTACCAAGAAGTCCGGGAGAGGGGCAGTGAGTGTGGTGGGGCAAGGGGTTGGCAGAGGAACAGCAAATGGAGGCGATGAGGGCTTGGGACAGTAAGAAGTCTCACAACACCAGGTTAAAATCCAACAGGTTTATTTGGTAGTACGAGCTTTCAGAGCGCTGCCCCTTCATCAGGTGAGTGGAGGATTTGGGTTCACAAACAGGGCATATATAGACACAAATTCAATGACAAGATAATGGTTGGAATGTGAGTCTTAAGAGGTAATCAAGTCTCACAGGTAATCAAGGCCTCAATCAGGATCTTGGGTTCATGTCACAATATCTGTAACTCCCACGACTTGCCTGGGCTTGCAAAATCTCACTAACTGTCCTGGCTTGAGACAATTCACACCTTTTTAACCTGTACTTAACCCTCTCTCCACTCACATTGTCTGTACCTGTAAAGACCTGATTACCTGTTAAGACTCGCATTCCAACCATTATCTTGTAATTGAGTTTGTGTCTATATATGCCCTGTTTGTGAACCAATTCCTCCACTCACCTGATGAAGTGGCAGTGCCCTGAAAGCTCGTGCTACCAAATAAACCTTTTGGACTTTAACCTGGAGTTGTGAGACTTCTTACTGTGCCCACCCCAATGCCGGCATCTCCACATGAAGACTTGGGAGGCAACAAGTGAGTGGGAAATAGAGACAAACCGTGACTGCATTTCAAAAGTAATTGATTGGCTTTGGGGCATTCTGTGATCATGAAAGGTGCTAATAAATAAAAGCCTTATTTCTTCCTCTTTATCACACCTCATGATTGAACAATAGTCACTTTGGTGAGGCACTGGAGAGCAGCTGGCTGGCTTTGAACCATACCTATGCAGGGAACCAAGGAGGCGACATGGAATAAAAATATATTTTAAGCTATGTTCCCTGTGCTACTAAAAATCATCCACAATGCCATTGTTTTTTTTTATTCATTCATGAGACATGTGAGTCACTGTCTGGCCAGCACTTATTGCCCATCCCTAGTTGCCCAAGGGCAGTTGAGAGTCAACCACATTGCTGTGGCTCTGGAATCGCATGTAGGCCATACCAGGTAAGGAATCAGATGGGTTTTTCTGACAATTGACAATGGTTTCATGGTCATCAGTAGATTCTTAATTTCAGATATTTTTTATTGAATTCAAGTTTTTGATGGCAGATGGTGAAATTTGAATCCAATAAAAAAATCGACTTCGGGAAGCATAGTGGAGGACATGCCTCTGTCTACATCAATGGGGATGAAATAGAAATGGTCGAGGGCTTCAAGATTCTAGGTGTCCAGATCACCAACAACCTGTCCTGGTCCTGCCACGCCGACACTATAGTTAAGAAAGCCCACCTACGCCTCTACTTTCTCAGGAGGCAAAGGAAATTTGATATGTCAGCTACGACTCTCACCAACTTTTACAGATGCACCTGTGGCTGAATGGAGCTTTAACTTTTAATACGCTGAAAGATCTTCAATCAAGCAAACCTGATTTTTTGGTTCAAGTTGTTTTTTCACTCTGCTGGGATTTCTTGTGGCCAGTGGCTTGGAATTTGTCAAAGGACGGAAGGTGTCAGATTTAACAGCTTGTCCTTGGCAGGGATGAGTTGTGAACAGACTATTGGGAGCCAGTGTTCCTTAGCTGGGTGTTGGAATGTAAAGAATATGCACTTAGATGATGAGGCCTGAAGTGACCAATGATACTGTAGTTGGATTTGATTGGCCTAATCGAATGATGAATTTGGGGTTCTGATCAATTCATTGGCTGATTACCAAGGAACTTTTAGCATTTTAACTCTGCTAACACAAAGTGCTTGTTCAAAAAGGCAGTGTGTAGAACCCGGGAACGAAGCTCACAAGAAGAGACAACATCTAGAAAGAGAAGAACAAAGAACTGATTCCAAGTGCCAACAAAATCCTGGCCAGGTTTTAACTGCAAGTGGAAATCAACCTTAAGTTAAGTAAAGTAACAGATAGTGAGTATTTGGTTTATGCATTGCAAGTATTTACTGTTGTTTAAGTAGCTAGAGAATAAAGGAAATTGTGTTTAGGTATTTAAAGTCAACTTTGTGTCTTTATTCGCTGCAGAGGTTAAAACACACAAGTTTGAACAACACACCATAGAAAGCATTCTTTCTGGTTGTATCGTAGTTTGGTATGGCTCCTGCTCTGTCCAAGACCACAAGAAACTACAAAGGGTTATGAACGAAGCCCAGTCCATCACTCAAACCAGCCTGCCTGCCTGAGCTGCTTCAGAAGTGTTTATCTGTCCCAATGAGGCTGTAAGATGTTTAACAACACCAGGTTAAAGTCCAACAGGATTACTTGGTATCAAAAGCCACAAGCTTTCAGAGCCTTAAGCTCCTTCTTCAGGTGAGTGGGAATTCTGTTCACAAACGGGGCATAGACTGTAAATTGAGTTTGTGTCTTTATATGCCCTGTTTGTGAACAGAATTCCCACTCACCTGAAGAAGGAGCTTAAGGCTCCGAAAGCTTGTGGCTTTTGCTACCAAATAAACCTGTTGGACTTTAACCTGGTGTTGTTAAACTTCTTACTGTGTTTACCCCAGTCCAACGCCGGCATCTCCACACCAATGAGGCTGGCCAGCTGCTCAACCTCGGAAAAGCAGCCAACATAATCAAGGACCCCACGCACCCCAGACATACTCTCTTCCACCTTCTGCTGCCAGGAAAAGGATAAAAAATTGGGTGATCATGTACCAACCAAGTCAAGAACAGCTTCTTCCCTGCTGTCATCAGACTTTTGAATGGACCTACCTTGTATTAAGTTGATCTTTCTCTACACCCTAGCTATGACTGTAACACTACATTCTGCACTCTCTCCTTTCCTTCTCTATGTATGGTATGCTTTGTCTGTATACTGCGCAAGAAACAATACTTTTCACTGTATACTAATACATGTGACAATAAATTAAATCGAATGGATTCGAACACGGGTCCCAGAACATGAGCTGAGTTTCTGGATTAATAGTATAGCGATTACCACCCCATGATTTCTGAGATTTTCTTGATCATGAAAGGTTAAGGAATGGCAGTGAGGAAAATAATTGATTAAATAGTAGGGATCAATATTCAATTTGATTTTATCACAATGGCAGTCATTTCATCCTGTCACATGGTTAAATCAAATCCACAAACAGCTCATTGGCATTACAACTAGCAACGTTCCTTAACAGATCAAACATTAGGGAGAAACACCTTTAAACATGTTCCTTTGAATTGAGCTGTTTGTAAAGGTACAACCTTTGGGAAAAAATACCTAGATCAGGATGGCAGAGTGTACTTTTTATCAGAATTCTCACCGGGTCTGATTCCAAGAGCAATTTATCAAGTAAGAAATAGTGTTAACAAACAGCTTGACTTCTGTAGCATTACTTTTGCACAGAGATGGATGATTCATCGAGCCTGAGAGAAAGAGGAAAAATGCTTTCCTCTTTTCTGAGGACATGTGATAAGCTGGAGAGTGGTGAGTCGGGAAAATGAGACTCCAACAGTCCAGCTATAACTCAAAGGAACAGGCAAATTACATCCTCACTTGCTCTTCTGCCTTTCTGTGATTGCTGTGGGATTGTGATTCTGGCTGGGTTACTGAGATTGGTTCGCATTGTCGGGCTGAATCTTGAACCCAGGAATCCTTCCTGCCCCCACTGCCAACTGAGGTCATTAAGTGAACAATTAATGCCCACTTAACTGCCCACTTACGGTTCACATACTTCCACCACTAACGATAACCCAGTGGAGGGTGCGGGTGTTCACCATGCAGGAAGCACATTAATCAAACCCTTGCATGGAGTCTTGCAGGCTTCCGGGGAGGTGTCCCTTATTCAAAGGCACTCAGTTCCTGATTGGGGTACCCAGTCTCAGAAAGGTGGGGGCCCACTGGGATACAGCCCTTGCTCCCGATTCCCCTTCCCGGTGACTCTCTTCCTGTGATTTCCTTCCCACCATCATGCACCTGAATTTGGGTCCCCTCCCCTATCTGACCTCTTGGGTTGGTGTCATACCAGCAGCAGCCACTGCATCTCTGGTGGCACTACTGAATACTGAAGAGCATCTGGCTGTAGATTGGCTGGCAGCTCTCAGCGGGTGGGACATTAGCCCTCGGGGTCCTTTATTGTGGCAAAAAACAGAAAATGCTGGAAAATCTCAGCAGGTCTGACAGCATCTGTGGAAAGAGAAGAGAGACAAATTTTCAAATCTGAATTGCCCTTCGCCAACTCAGCAGTATTTTGCTTTTATCTTTTACTGTGGCCTGTTAAGTGCCTAAGTGGTACAAGATGCAACATCCCTTCCCGGAAAGAAATGACACAGGGGACTCTGCACTGGCTCTCTAGCCAAGGCAGCCGAGATCCCTTTTGCTTCCACAGGATTCTACCCAAAATCCTTGCAGCAAGATTGTACCTCTAACTGAACCTCAATCTTAATGGGTATGTACATCACACATTTAATGAATTGACTCATGTACCACTGTAATTGCTGATTTGATTATACTTCTTTGTGACTTAGAACTATTAAATAATGATTGTTATTCCAAAAGGTAGGATTAAACATTTGAATGCTACAAGAATCACCCAGTGACTATGGTCAGAATTCTCCCATCTGGGACTTCGGGTGGAATTTTACCAAAACTTGTCAGAGGCTGGAATTCTCCGACCTTGCCCGCAGCCGGGATTCTCCGGTCCCGTTGCAGTGGATGGGGATTTGGCTGAGCGCCAAATGCTCTGTTCTCACTGGCAGCAGTAGCAGGGCATGTGAGACCTGAGGATTCCAGCCAGAGCGTCAAGTTCTGACTGAAAGTCGGCATGTGATCTCCTGACATACGGCCGAGTTTTGAGACCTGATTTCACTGCGCAGAGAATCTGGGGCGTGATTTGTGCCATCGCTCTGGTGGGTGCGGGGTCTGATAGAACTGGCAAGGCTGGCTCCACAGAGAACTGGCGCCATCTTTAAAGGGCATCCCAATCTGCATGTGAAGTAACCCCCCCCCTCCATCCCACGAAGGACCCCACAAGCATTTTACCCTCAGCGTCCCCCACAACAATACCACCACCACCAACACACAAGTATCAGGAGCACTCTCTTTCCCCAGCCCTAACCACACAAGTATTTGGATTACTCTCTCTAACCCTCCCAACCGTCACACCACCACAAGTTTCAGGGGCACTCGCCACCAGCAACCCTACCACCACCATGGAAATATTGGGCTACTATCCCCCTTACAGGCATCAGCTTTGCCCCCCCCTCCCCCACAACAAACCAGGGGAGCTTTTCCCCATGAGGCTCCCCAGAGAGCCCACCCCTGGCACTGCCAGGTTGGCACTGCCCGAACGTCTTCCTCTGTCCCTGGGAATTATACTTACCTTGGTTCCCCTTGACTGATTCCCACGGAGGCAAATGGGAAACTGCGCTATATATTTTGGCACATTAATTATACACCTGGGGGTTTAGTGTTGTATTCCATGGTGGGACGGGTTTGATGGCTTGAGTCCCACCATCGTATCTGGGTGTGCTATTGAAAAGGCGCCCTGCATCACAGACCCACCGTTGAAGATAGAAGATGGACCTGAAGGAACAGTCTGAGGCTGAAATGTAAACCTCCTGAAAAAGGAGAGGGATCTTCAGGAACCCTCTTGGGCAAGAAGATGGATCTCCTCAATAACACTGAAGTGGAAGGTCCACCTTTAGATGCTCCCCCCAACAATTGCAGTGGCATTCCAGAGTCACTGGCAGCCTCCATTTCCAACTCCGGAGACAGCACCAGGGATTGTGCAATTGAGTCCCCTCCAACTTTTGTACTTTGTTCCAGACCTGTTCTGGACTGGCATGTTATCCCGTTGGCATCATGAAAAAATCTGAAGTGGGGGCAAGATTCTGGTCATGCCTTCATCTGCAGCCCATGTGCCCAGGATGAGAATCAGTTCCATGCTGGCCTCCAGTGAGTTTCCCAATCCGCCATGGCGGGCACCATAGAGTCATAGAGGTTTACAGCATGGAAACAGGCCCTTTGGCCCAACTTGTCCATGCCTTTTTTTTAAACCCCTAAGCTAATCCCAATTGCCCGCATTTGGCCCATATCCCTCTATACCCATTTGATCCATGTAACTATCTCAATGCTTTTTAAAAGTAAAAATTGTACCCGCCTCTACTACTACCTCTGGCAGCTTGTTCCAGACACTCACCATCCTCGTCAGACCCCACTTGGAGTACTGTGCTCAGTTCTGGTCGCCTCACTATAGGAAGGATGTGGGAAAGATTGAAAGGGTACAGAGGAGATTTACAAGGAGGTTGCCTGGATTGAGTGGCATGCCTTATGAGGATAGGCTGAGGGAGCTCGGTCTTTTCTCCTTGGAGAGACGAAGGATGAGAGGAGACCTAATAGAGGTGTATAAGATGTTGAGAGGCATAGATCAGGTGGACTCTCAGAGGCTTTTTCCCAGGGTGGAAATGTGTGCTACGAGAGGACACAGGTTTAAGGTGCTGGGGGGTAGGTACAGGGGAAATGTTAGGGGTAAGTTTTTCACACAGAGGGTGGTGGGTGAGTGGAATCGGCTGCCTTCAGTGGTGGTGGAGGCGAACTCAATAGGGTCTTTTAAGAGACTCCTGGATGAGTACATGGAGCTTAATAGGATGGAGGGTTATAGGTAGGTCTAGAAGGTAGGGATGTGTTCGGCACAACTTGTGGGCCGAAGAGCCTGTTTGTGCTGTAGTTTTTTCTATGTTTCTATGTTTCTATCCTCTGTGTGAAAAAATTGCCCCTCTGGACACTTTTGTATCTCTCCCCTCTCACCTTAAACCTATGCCCTTTAGTTTTAGACTTCCCTACCTTTGGGAAAAGATATTGACTATCTAGCTGATCTGTGGCCCTCATTATTTTATAGACCTCTATAAGATCACCCCTCAGCCTCCTATGCTCCAGAGAAAAAAGTCCCAGTCTAACCAGCCTCTCCTTATAACCAAAACCATCAAGTCTCGGTAGCATCCTAGTAAATCTTTTCTGCACTCTTTCTAGTTTAATAATATTCTTTCTTTAGTAGGGTGACCAGAACTGCACACAGCATTCCAAGTATGGCCTTACCAATGTCTTGTACAACTTCAACAAGACGTCCCAACTCCTGTATTCAATGTTCTGACCGATGAAACCAAGCATGCCAAATGCCTTCTTTGCCACTCTGTCCATCGGTGCCTCCACTTTCAAGGAGCTATGGACATGGACCCCAAGATCTCTTTGTTCTGTAACGCTTCCCAACGCCCTACCATTAACTGAGTAAGTCCCGCCCTGGTTCAATCTACTCAAATGCATCACCTCACATTTGTCCAGCAGAAGAAGATCCCATGGGAAATTCACGCTGGCGTGCAACTGATTTTTGGACTCCCGCCAAATTCTCTCCCCTTGCCGGCCATTGAACATGCTGCTTGGGTGCACGGGAGAATTCCGCACTATCCTTCTCAATGTAGTGGGAAGGTGTGATACAGGGTTGTAGCAAGTAATTTATCAGATACTCATTGATAACCCTTGTGGTCTTTACTCACTGTTGAATGTGGGCCTGTCTTCTATTTTCTGTGCATACCTGTTGTTTCCCTTTACTTAATTAATGAAACAAAACAAGAGTAACTTTAGTAAATATCACCTGTACAGCCCAGTGACTGAATAATTGAATCATAAAAGGTTACAGCACAGATTAAAGCAATCAGCCATCACTGCGCCAGTGTTTTACTCCACATGAACTGTCCAAGTGAATTCCACTCCCTTGACTGTACATTTTATCATCTTGATTCCCGTGTGCTTAAATTGTATTCTTTTTCAATTAACCTTTTTTTTAGAAGAATTTATGGATTTTGCTTCAACTACAGTCTAATTCTAATTCTATCCATCTTTTCTCATAAAGTTTCACTGATTTAACCACTTTGCTTATTTTTAGGATGTCCTTAAATGTTTCCTTTCATGGAATCTGAATAATTAATGGGAACACCAGAGAGAATTGTAAACCCCCACCCTGCAAACCTCAACATGTCGGGGTCGGGTGGGAGGCAAAAACTTAAAATATTTTAAACTTGTCCACTTTTGGGGTGGCACTTAATCGAGGCCTCTGGGGATCTCACCTGCTGATGAGAGACACATATCGCCTACTTTTGGGAAGAAATGCCAAATTAAGTGCCAATCAGGCACTGTGTGAAGAGTTAGAAGAGGGGTGGTGAGTGGCGTGACAAGGGACCAGGTGAAGTGATGGCAAATGGAGGCAGTGAAGGCTTGGACAGGGAGATGATGGCCTAGTGGTATTATGGCTAGGCTATTAATCGAGAAAATCAGCTAATGTTCTGGGGACCCGGGTTCAAATCCCACCATGACAGGTGATGGAATTTGAATTCAATAAAGAAATCTGGAATTAAAAATCTACCGATGACCATGAAACCATTGTTGATTGTCAGAAAAACCCATCAGGTTCACTGATGTCCTTTGGGGAAGGGAATTTGCCGCTCTTACCTGGTCTGGCCTACATGTGATGATGTGGAGATGCCAGTGTTGGACTGGGGTAAACACAGTAAGAAGTCTCACAACACCAGGTTAAAGTCCAACGGATTTATTTGGTAGCAAATACCATAAGCTTTCGGAGCACTGCTCTTCTTGCAGAATCTCACTAGCTGTTCTGTCTGGAGACAATACACATCTCTTTAACCTGTGTTGAATGCTCCCTCCACCCACATTGTCTGTACCTTTAAGACCTGGCTGGCTGTAGAGAATTGCATTCTAATTAGTATTCTGTAACTTGATTTCTGTGTCTGTGCACTGTTTGAGAGCACATTTCCACTCCATCTGACGAAGGAGCAGTGCTCCGAAAGCTTATGGTATTTGCTGCCAAATAAATCTGTTGGACTTTAACCTGGTGTTGTGAGACTTCTTACTACATGTGATGCCAGAGCCACAGCAATGTGGTTAACTCTCAATTGCCCACCAAGGGCAACTAGGGATGGGTAATAAATGCTGGCCAGCCAGTGACGCCCACGTCCCATGAATGAATTTTAAAAAGCAGGTGGCAATTGGAGACAGACAATAGATGCACAATAATGTTGCCACCAGTAGGAGACATGCACTGGGGGATGGAGTGAGCACTGAATGGGCATGCACAACTGTTCCTGTACCAAGGCAGGAATCAATACTTGAGAAAAGGTCAGTGCTGATGTCAAGTGTAGAACAATTACAGTAACACTACATTATCCTCTATATTTTGTTAAACACAAATATGACATCACGATTAAGACTGGAGTTCAAAGTCGTTGTTTAATAACTTGACAGAGAAATGATCACTGAGTCAGAAATTCATAATGGTAGCAGATTAATGGCATGTCCTGGGAAACAATATAATAACCGTGTTCACAAATGAAATAGAGCAGTGTAATTGACAAGTAGCACGTCATACCTGAGGAGGTTCTAAAGTCATATGTGAATTGCAAGGCCTGAGTGAGAACATATTAGTTATATTACATTGTCAATTCGGGGTTGCAGGAGTGAAGGAGATTACAGGGGTGGCGAAGGAGGAGGAACCCACAGTACAGAAGGAGGCCATTTAGCCCATCGAGTCTGCACTGACCACAATCCCAGCCAGGGCCCTATTCCCGTAACCCCACATATTTACCCTGCTAATCCCCTGACACTAGGGTCAATTTAACACGGCCAATCAACCTAACTCGCACATCGTTGGACTGTGGGAGGAAACCGGAGCACCTGGAGGAAACCCTCGCAGATACGGGGAGAATGTGCAAACTCCACACAGACAGTGACCCGAGGCTGGAATTGAACCCAGGTCCCTGGCGCTGTGAGGCAGCAGTGCTAATTACTGTGCCACAGTGCCATCCCAATGGGGAAATGGGGGAGGAGATTTCAAAACAAGGTTTAGAATTTTAAAATCGATGTATTGCTGAACCAGAAGATCAGTGAGTGTAGCAGCATGGATGAACAGGAATTGGTGCATGTTAGAATAAGGGCAGGAGAATTTTTGATGGGAGATTTCACAGAGGATTAGTCAAGTCTAGAGGTAACAAAGGGATGGGTGTGTATTTCAGCAGCAGATGAGTAAGGGTCAGAGACAGACGCAGTTGCAGAGGTGGACGTAGATATCCTTGGTGATGAAGTGGATATGGGTCAAAGAACTCTTATCAGCCTCATATAGTGATCAAGGTGAGGGATGGAATCGATAGCTATCTTCATATAGTGTTTGATATCGCATGAGCAGTGTGACAAATCAAAGAGGGGAGGGATCAAGTGGTGATGATGTGGGACTGGGTGCTATCATATGATAGGTTTCTATGGGATACCACCAATTACATCTTATGATTTGATTTGATTCATTATTGTCACATGTATTAGGATACACTGAAAAGTATTGTTTCTTGCGTGCAATACAGACAAAGCATACTGTTCATAGAATACATAGGGGAGAAGGAAAGATGAAGGCGCAGAATATAGTGTTACAGTCATAGCTAGAGTGTAGAGAAAGGCCAAATTAATACAAGGTAGGTCCATTCAAATCTGGTAGCATGGCCAAGTGGTCTAAGGTGCCAAGTTAAGGCTCCAGTCCCTGCGGGGGCATGGGTTCAGATCCCACAATTGCCAATCGCTCATATCTGCAAGAATGGACAGATCGGTGGTATCATGGCTCCTTTAAGGGGTGAGGAAATTGCAGGTCACATGGCCCAGTGGGCCTATCATAGAGGAGCGTGCGAACCTGGGCCAATCAGAGCAGAGAGCATGAGTCCGGGAGCAGGTCACGCGTTAGTTGGAGCCCGGGAGTTAGAGAGTAAGGTCACATTTATCATTCTGCTCTGTATGTAGTTTATCTCACATTGAATTATTTTGCTTAGTTTTTACCTGCTGAATTGTTGCTGTGCCTCGAGGCTATTTCAATACCCTTAAAACTCACATGGATATTAAAATTCTTTGCTGCCCGAGAGGCTTCAGAAGAAAAATAAAGCTACTGAATATAGCAAACTGTTTCTCCCAAGCCTGCTCGAGAAGTGCCAAGCTGTGTTTGATGGGTAAATCATTCCTGGGTAAATTTGCTGCATTGCTAGTTTGTGATATATTAACCTCATTTTATACCTGGCAGATAAAGCCAGAAAATGCAATGACTTCAGACAAAATGGAGAGTTCAAATGGCTAATCAAACGCAGTGATGCAATCACTTCAGCCAACTCTACGATGCTTCGAAACAAGATATCTGCCATTGAGAGAAGTGTACAACACAAGGTACAAGTGAACAAGTTTTACACAATGTGTGTTTTGACTGAGCAAGGGCGGCACGGTGATACAACGGTTAGCATTACTGCCTCACAGTGCCTGGGTTCGATTCCCGCTTGGTCACTATCTGTGCGGAGTCTGCACATGCTCCCTGTGTCTGCGTGGGTTTCCTCTAGGTGATCCTGTTTCCTCCGAAAGACGTGCTGGATTGGTGCATTGGCCATGCTAAATTCTCCCTCAGTGTACCTGAACAGGCACTGGAGTGTGGTGATGAGGGGATTTTCACAGTAACTTCATTGCAGTGTTAATGTAAGCCTACTTGTGACACTAATAAATAAACAATGTGTTTTCCTAATAGTTTGGAGGCTCTGGCAACTGGAGTCAAATTTTGCAAGGAACAACGCTCATAAAAGTTGAATGATTTGCCATCAGAACTGGAACTAGATAACGGATAGTGACAAGAAGATAAAGATACCAGCGCTGCATATGGAAGAGGTGCCTTGGCCAAACATCCCACCTATGAGGAACTATGACCCAGGTTGCACTGATCTTTTGAAGGCTGGTGGTGTGTGTGTATAATCTCTCTTGCCATATTATTGATGTGCTGCTCATATTATCAGCAATAGTGACAGGTGTTTTGAATCTGTTTAAGGATAGTGAAATCTTAAGGACAGAACGTTTGTAATTTACTTGTGGAATTTCTCAAGCACAAATCAGTCTCGGGAATGAGGTCTTCCACATTCCCTATCCAATCTTAGGAGTTATCGCTTGATGGGATGTTTGGATTAACAGGAATGATTCTTCTTTTGCGGTGACCAAATCTTCATTTTGATATAGCTTCGGGTATCATGTCCACAGGGTTAAAGCAAAAGAGATGGCAGCAAGGGAAGGTCTGATCCGAAATCAGAAGTAAAAAAAAATATTGAAAATGATTTGATTTATTATTGTCACAAGTATCAGGATACAATGAAAAGTATTGTTTCTTGGACGCTATACAGACAAAACATACCGTTCACAGAATACATAGGGGAGAAAGAAAGGAGAGGGTGCAAAATATAATGTTGCAGTTACAGCTAGGGTGTAGAGAAAGATTAGGTTAATATAAGATAGGACCACTCAAAAGTTTGATGGCAACAGAGAAGAAGCTGTTCTTGAGTCGGCTGGTATGCTTTTTCAGACTTTTGTATTTTTTTCATGACAGAAGAAGGTGGAAGAAACTATGTCTGGGTTGCATGGGGTTTTTGATTGCTGCTTTCTCGAGGCAATGGGAAATGTAGACGGAGTTAATGGATGAATGAAAAGACAGTGCACAGATTATTTTGCCATAACATTCAAGATATTATAATTTTGAAGAATATAATCCAGCTTCTGATACAAAATGAATCACTGTTGCATTTTTTAATGATATCAGCACCATTGCTTGCAGCTGGCGTCACTGGGGTAGAAATTGCAATGGGCCAGAGTGATCTAGGCATGATGCCTACAACAGAACAGGGAGAACATATCAAACTTGGGACTCAAATAAATCTTGCTAGTGAAGCAAACCGTCAAAGTTGGCCAGTGAAATCACTCCTCAAAGGAATCCCTTCACCAGATTCCCTTTATTTACAACTCAGTTCCACTCCTAAGAGTGCTTCAGTTACAAAGACAGAATCCAGAGTGTCAGTAGCCCTGACACACTTCAATATAGATACGGGTGAGACTCCCTGATTGGGCAAGCAATCATTCCCAACCTTTTTGGCCAACCAAGTAAACTAAATCAAATTAATGAGGGGACACATTAAAATGGGCAGCTGCCAAAAGGAGGGGAACTGCCTGAAACAAAGGACAAAGTGGAAAGGAAACTTAAAATATCAAATCACAATGTGATTAAAGGGATCAATAATGCACCCCAGTCCCTGTGGTGCCCAGCAGGCACAGAAGATGTTAACAGGACCGGACAGCAGGCAATCATTACCTCAATCAGGAAGGTCATACTCGAAGAGGCAAACCTCATGGACCTCGTTGAGGTCATTACAACCTGTTTCTCCCAGGTAATTCCAACAAAAGTGTTGGGACAGCCTACAGGAGAGGATTTGAACTGGGATATCACAATGCCGGTGGAATTTGAGGAAAGACTCCTGGCTCCACAGGAAAGTATTTCTGTAAAAGCAAAAATCAATACTTTATTTCCGTTGAGGATCACTGCAGAATCCGATTGACTAAAGTTAACATGGGACCCTTCAATGGGTGATGGTACTGACTTGTTGAATCAGGTGAGTATAAAAAGGCTGCTGATGCATCCTCCATTATTTTGCACAATTAGTAAAGTTTGATTTGATTTATTATTATCACGTATATTAGTATACAGTGAAAAGTATTATTTCTTGCGCACTGTACATACGAAGCATACTGTTCATAGAGAAGGAAAGGAGAGCGTGCAGAATGTAGTGTTACAGTCATAGCGAGGGTGTAGAAAAAGATCAACTTAACATAAGTAGGTCCATTCAAAAGTCTGATGGCAGCAGGGAAGAAGCTGTTCTTGAATCAGTTAATATGTGACCGCATACTTCTGTATTTTTTTCCCGATGCAAGAAAGTGGAAGAAAGTATGTCCGAGATGCGTAGGGTCCTTGATTATGCTGGCTGCTTTTCTGAGGCAGCGGAAATGACAGAGTCAATGGATGAGAGGCTGGTTTGGGTGATGGACTGGGCTACTACGTACATGACCCTTTGTAGTTTCTTGCGGTCTTGGGCAGAGCAGGAGCCATTCCAAGCTGATACAACCAGAAAGAATGCTTTCTATGGTGCATCTGTAAAAGTTGGTAAGAGTTGTAGATAATATGCCAAATTTCCTTAGTCTTCTGAGGAAGTAGAGGCGTTGGTGGGCTTTCTTAACTATAGTGTTGGCATGGGGGGACCAGGACAGGTTGTTGGTGATCTGGACACCTAAAAACTTGAAGCTCTCGACCCTTTCTACTTCATCCCAATTGATGTAGATAGGGGCATGTTCTCCTTTACACTTCCTGAAGTCGATGACAATCTCCTTCATTTTGTTGACATTGAGGGAGAGATTATTGTTGCTGCATTAGTTCACCAGATTCTCTATCCCATTCCTGTACTCTGTCTCATCATTGTTTGAGATCCAACCCACTATGGTGGTGTCGTCAGCAAACTTGAAAATCGAATTGGAGGGGAATTTGGCCACACAGTCATAGGTGTATAAGGAGTATAGTAGGGGACTGAGAACACAGCCTTGTGGGGCACCGGTGTTGAGGATGATCGTGGAGGAGGTGTTGTTGCCTATCCATACTGGTTGTGGTCTGTGAGTTAGGAAGTTCAGGATCCAGTCGCAGAGGGAGGTGCCGAGGCCCAGGCCACGGAGTTTGGTGAGTTTCGTGGGAATAATAGTGTTAAAGGCTGAGCAATAGTCAATAATTAGTAGTCTGACATTGGTGTTCTTGTTATCTAGGTTTTCCAGGGTTGAGTGCAGGGCCAGGGAGATGGCATCTGCTGTGGACCTGTTGTGGCGATAGGCAAACTGTAGTGGATCCAGGTAATCAGGAGGCTGGAATTGATTCGTGCCATGACTACCTTTCAAAGCACTTCATAATGATGGATGTTAGAGCCACCGGCCGATAGTCATTAAGGCACGCTGCTTGGTTTTTCTTAGGTACCGGGATGATTGTCGTCTTCTTGAAGCAGATAGGGACCGCAGATTGTTGTAAAGAGAGGTTGATGATATCTGTGAATACCCCCGCCAGCTGATCCGCGCAGGATCTGAGTGCTTGTCCGGGTACTCCATCCGGGCCAGTCGCTTTCCGTGGGTTGACCTTCAAAAAAGCTGCTCTGACATCTGCAAAGGTGACCCCAGATACAGGTTCATCCAGGGCTTCCATGGTGGAGGGAATGCTGTTGCTGACCTCTTGCCCAAAACGGGCGTAGAATGCATTGAGCTCATCAGGGAGGGGTGCGTTGGAGCTGGCAATTTTACATGCCTTCATCTTGTACCTGTTATGTCTTGCAGACCTTGCCATAGTCGGCGGGGGTCGTTGTGGCTAGCCTGGGACTCTAACTTGGTCCAGTACTGTCTTTTGGCATCTTTGATGGATCTATCCTTACTGATTGCAGTCTGTGGGTTAGGAAGTCCAGGATCCAGTCACAGAGGGAGCAGCTGAGTCCTAGGCCATGGAGTTTGAAGATTAATCTTATAGGAATAATGATGTTGAAGGCTGAGATGTAGTCAATAAATAGGAGTCTGATATAAGTGTCTTTGTTATCCAGGCGTTCCAACGTTGAGTGTAAGGCCAGGGAAATGGTGTCTGCTGTTCAATTTCACTCCCAGTATCTGGATTACCATCAGCAATGGCATGTAAAATATACTGGTCATGTATTTTGTTTCGAAATTACAATATATCTTAAGTGGATAAAAAAGTACCAAGAACAAAATGGATGAGTGCGCCTATTAAAATTATTTTAATAGCAGAACACTAAGCATACTGCTATTTAATAACACTGTCAGATCCTATTACTTTGTCTTTTAGTGTCTCTTTGCACTTTATATTCATTAAAAACTTTGCCGAATCACCCTGGGCTTAATAGCCGGGTAAATAAAACAGCTGAGATCTGTAAGATGGAGACAGGCTCTGCCGCGAACAGCTATCTTGATGAAATAAAGATGTTAAAAGCTTTTTCATGATTAATAGGCAAAGCAGAACATTCACGTGAAGTAGCACTGGTCCAATTAGAAACTTCAAGTAGGTGCCTTAATCAAAAACGGATTGAATAATCTTGGGTCAGTTGGATGGCGTCCTCTTCAGTTTGAATGTGAAATCTTGAGGGTCCCTCGCTGTGATGAAGCTGTGAGCAGCAAGTGTAATCAAGTATTATGGTTTAGTTCTTAAAATCAGAGTAGACTGGTGGAATGAATTTTGGTCATTTTTTTTAAAGAGAGAGGCTTCTTAGTGTTATCATTTAAAGATTTAACAATGGTGAGTTCACCAAGTTATGTAGGCAGCACGGTGGCACAATGGTTAGCACTGCTGCTTCAGGGACCTGGGTTCAATTCCGGCCTCGGGTCACTGTCTGTGTGAAGTCTGCACGTTCTCCTCGTGTCTGCGTGGGTTTCCTCTGGGTGCTCCGGTTCCCTCCCACAGTCCAAAGATGCGCGGATTAGGTGGATTGGCCATGCTCAATTGGCCCTAGTGTTAGGGGATTAGCAGGGTAAATATGTGGGGTTACGGGAATAGGCGCCTGGGTGGGATTGTGGTCGGTGCAGACTCGATGGGCTAAATGGCCTCCTCTGAGGTGTAGGGATTCTATGATTCTAAGTTAAAATTCGACAAATCTCCTTTCACCGCAGGTGAACCTGTGCATGGTGATCCTCCCTCACTGGATACCTATAGCACCAGTTCCATGATATTTGAGTACAATTTCCAAATTTGGCATTTTTCATTGAACTTCACAAAAGTTTCTTCTTCAGTCTTAATTCTTTAGTGTTACTGCCTGGTCCCAAGTTTAAGGAGGGAATATATATTTATCATTTAAACTCTCATTGGGCTCCTACCTGATATTGTGTTTTTAAAATGATATAATGACTCCAATCATTCATACAGGATTGGGTAAGCACATTGCGGATTCAGCTAATAAGACTAGGCACATGCAAACAGGCATACATGGATACAAATCTCTGAAGATACCAGCAGCAGGGTTGGATGTGCTATGCTCTGCTGAAGGCAAAAGTGAAACTAAAACAGGATCTCATGACATACTCCCTTTCTAGTGATGTAATGCTATATCCCTTTAAAACTATATTACATCAACCTGATCCCACTGAGCTTGCTGTTACACCTTCCTGTGTTCATGTTGGAGTATTTCCCTCCCCTGTGTTCTCCTCTTCAGTTGTCACTAAAGTTAGTGTGGTGAATCATAAATGGTTACCACTATGGGTACTTGTATATATGTTACTCTCGTTGCTGTTGGGATTAGGGTTGTTGGGTGTTCCACCTGTTATTACTGTTTATGTGGTACACTCCGTTTGGCTCCGCCCAGGACTCCGCCTTCTTACAGGAGTATAAAGGTCACTGCTACTTCCTCGTAGTCTTTAGTCTGGAATAATATTGTTGAGTAGTGTGCTCCTATTTACAGTGAATAAAAGCCTTTATTCCCGGGTACGTTCTAGCCTCCCGTGTGAATCAATCGCGCATCAATTTTATTCACTACAATTGCTGAAAATTTTGTTCAAAGGAAATGGAGCAGATGTTAAAGTCCGATCGGCTAACCTTGGATCCGCGTGCCGCTGGGGCATCGAACACTTTCGACCATTGGTTAAAGTGCTTTGAGGATTACATTGAGGCCTCGACAGCAGTCCAGTCCGACGCCGACAGATTGTGGGTCCTCCACGCCAGGGTGAGCGACACTGTGTATGCAACAATTCACGATTCCCAAAATTATAAAGACGCTATCGACTTGCTCAAGGGGCTGTATAACAAACAGCCGAACAAAATTCATGCTCGCCACCTATTAGCCACTCGACGGCGGTAGCCCGGCGAAACTATGGGACAGTACCTGCGCGAACTTCAACAGCTAGCCACAGCCTGCAACTGTAAGGCAGTGGCGGCTACTCAATGCACCAACAACCTCATTCGGGACGCGTTCGTGACTGGAATCGGCTCGTCCTATATCTGCCTGCGGCTGCTAGAGCAGGGTAACCTGGACCTGGCTAAGACGGTAGAATTGGCCGACGCACTGGAGACAGTCTCCAGAAATCTCAAAGCCTACCCCACCGACCACGTGGGAACAGCGTGGCAAGCACAGCCACCGCCTCAGCTGTACTCGGCGGCTCCTCGTAACTGCGCGATGATGCTCCCAACTTCGGACCTGACGGCTGCAGCAGCTCCTGGAGGCCCACGGTGCTACTTCTGCGGTTTTGCGAAGCATCCTCGCCAAAGATGTCCGGCCAGGGCGGTGTTTTGCTCCGCCTGTGGAAAGAATGGGCACTATGCTAAGGTGTGCTGAGCGAAAACCCCTTCCAGGCCCAGCAGTGCTGCGTGCGACTCTCCAGGATCCATCTCCTCGTCTCCGGCCTCGTTGATGTCTTCAGCCACGTGCAATCCACGGGCGCTGCCATTTCCTATGACGACGACGCCAGCCACGTGCGACCTGTGGGTGCCGCCATTTTCAACATCCTCGACCGCGTGCGATTCATGGGCGCAGCCATTTTGCTTGACATCGGCCGCAGGAGACCAGCAGGGGTCGTCGTCATCGGCTATCTCAACTGCCTGCAGTTACGCTCGGGATCCAACAGTGGCGTCAATCATCCTGGACCAGGCCAAGCCTCACAGACTCGACAAGTCCATGATGGACATAGAGGTAAACGGGCGCCTGGAGCATTGCCTGTTTGACAGCGGGAGCACGGAGAGCTTCATCCATCCGGATACAGTAAAACGTTGTGCTCTCCATGTGCAAGCTGTCAGGCAGACAATCTCCATGGCGTCGAGGTCCCGATCTGTCCACGTTCTCGGGAGCTGTGTGGTAACTCTAACGGTGCGGGGCACAGTCTACGAGAACTTCAGGCTCCTCGTGCTACCGCACCTTTGCGCTCCGGTACTCCTGGGGCTAGACTTTATGGTCCACCTGAGGAGTGTGACCCTGCGGTACGATGGGCCACTCCCTCCACTTTCAGTGGGAGAATAGCAGCCTCCAAATTGTCCAGCGCGCTCCACATGCAGCCTCTCAACGCTCAAAATTACCCCGCCTTCCCTATTCGAAAATCTCGTGCCAGGCTGCAAGCCTATCGTGACTAAAAGCAGACATTACAGCGCTCAGGATCGGATCTTTATTCGATCTGAGGTTCAGCGGCTCCTCCGGGAAGGGGTCATTCAACCTAGCACTAGCCCATGGAGAGCACAAGTCGTGATGGTCAAGACTGGAGACAAGCCCCGGATGGTCACAGACTATAGTCAGACCATTAATAGGTACACGCAGCTGGATGCGTATCCTCTCCCGCGCATATCTGACATGGTCAACCAGATTGCGCAGTACCGGGTGTTCTCCACCATCAACTTGAAGTCAGCCTACCACCAGCTCCCCATTCACCCAGAGGACTACAAATACATGGCCTTTGAGGCGGATGGCCGTCTCTACCACTTTTTAAGAGTCCCTTTCAGTGTCATTAATGGGGTCTCGGTCTTCCAGCATGAGATGGACCGAATGGTGAACCAAAACGGGCTATAGGCTACCTTCCTGTACCTGGACAACGTCACTATCTGCGGCCATGACCAACAGGACCACGACGCCAACCTCCAGAAGTTTTTACGCACTGCGGCTCTCCTGAACCTGACCTATAACAAGGAGAAGTGCGTATTCAGCAAGCACCGCCTAGCAATCCTCGGATACGTGGTGGAAAATGGGGTCATCGGCCCCGATCCAGACCGTATGCGTCCCCTCCTTGAACTTCCTCTACCCACTAGCATCAAAGCACTGAGAAGATGCTTAGGCTTCTTCTCGTACTATGCACAGTGGGTCCCCCATTACGCGGACAAAGCCCGTCCGCTCATAAAATCTACCTCTTTTCCCCTGACAGCAGAGGCTCGCCTAGCCTTTGAAAAGATAAAAGCCAACATCGCGAAAGCCACGATGCACGCTGTCGATGAGTCCATCCCCTTTCAGGTGGAGAGTGATGCATCTGATTTCGCCCTGGCCGCCACACTTAACCAGGCGGGCAGGCCCGTCGCCTTTTTCTCTCGCACCCTCCAATGCCCTGAAATTCGGCACTCCTCTGTGGAGAAAGAGGCTCAGGCCATTGTGGAGGCCGTACGGCATTGGCGCCATTATTTGGCTGGCAAACAGTTTACCCTGCTCACGGACCAGCGGTCCGTGGCATTCATGTTCAACAACATGTTAAAGGGAAAAATTAAGAATGATAAAATCTTGAGGTGGAGAATCGAACTCTCCACCTACAACTATGATATCATGTACCGTCCGGGGAAGCTCAATGAGCCCTCAGATGCCCTGTCGCATGGAACATGTGCCAGTGTGCATGAGGACCAGTTATAGGCCCTCCACAATGATCTCTGCCATCCGGGGATCACTCGGCTCTTCCATTTTGTAAAGGCTCGGAATCTGCCCTATTCCATAGAGGATGTCAGGTCGATAACTCGACGCTGCCAGGTCTGTGCGGAGTGCAAGCCGCACTTCTACCGGCCTGACAGGGCACACCTCATTAAAGCCACTCGCCCTTTTGAACAACTGAGTGCTGACTTCAAGGGGCCCCTCCCTTCGACGGATCAGAATGTGTATTTCCTCAACGTTGTTGACGAATACTCCCGATTCCCCTTTGCCATCCCCTGTTCTGACATGTCCTCCGCCACGGTCATCAAGGCCCTGCGGAGTCTTTTCACCCTGTTCGGCTACCCCAGTTATATCCACAGTGATAGGGGTTCGTCGTTTATGAGCGACAACTTGAGGCAATACCTGCTCTCTAAGGGAATTGCCTCAAGTAGGACTACAAGTTACAACCCCAGGGGTAACGGACAGGTCGAAAGAGAAAACGCTACAGTCTGGAAGGCTGTTTTACTAGCGCTACGGTCTAGGGGTCTTCCAGTCACCCGTTGGCAAGAGGTACTTCCTGATGCGCTCCATTCGATCCGGTCCCTCCTGTGTACGGCAACCAACACTACCCCACATGAGCGGATGTTTGTCTTCCCTAGGAAGTCTTCCTCTGGGACCTCACTGCCATCTTTGTTGACGTACTCAGGACCTGTCCTCCTGCGGCGGCATGTCAGGGCCCGCAAATCCGACCCTTTGGTTGAAAAGGTCCATTTCCTCCACGCCAACCCTCAATATGCCTCTGTGGCATAACCTGACGGGCGAGAGGACACGGTCTCTATCAGAGATCTGGCGCCTGCAGGGGACCTGGAACCCCCCGTCACTCCCGCACCCCTGGTTAGGATTCCTTTGATGTGGAGATGCCGGCGTTGGACTGGGGTAAGCACAGTAAGAAGTCTCACAACACCAGGTTAAAGTCCAACATAGGATTCCTTTGCCCATTCTCTCCCCTCCTGACACGGCGCGGGCAGCATCGGGACCTCAACTTGATCCTCTTACTCCCGTGTGCAGTTTGCCTGAGTCCAGGGGATTGTCGCCAGCTCGAGGTCGGCGGTCGGGAGAGGAACTGGAGGAGTCTGTGGACACCACCTCGGAGAGAGGGTCGTCACCACGGTCACCAGAACCGGCACTGGAGCCGGTACTGCGGAGGTCGCAGAGACAGTGCGGACCTCCGGTTCGGCTGAACTTGTGAACATGTGGACAGTTCTTATTGTTTTTTACCCCACCTGTCTTTGTTTTTTAAAGGAGGGGTGAATGTGGTGAACCATAGATGGTTACCACTATGGGTACTTGTATATATGTTACTCTCGTTGCTGTTGGGGTTAGGGTTGTTGGGTGTTCCACCTGTTATTACTGTTTATGTGGTACACTCGGTTTGGCTCCGCCCAGGACTCCGCCTTCTTACAGGAGTATAAAGGTCACTGCTACTTCCTAGTAGTCTTTAGTCTGGGACTTAGAGGAGGGGGCTGAAGGGTGGATCAGTAAATTTGCTGATGACACCAAGATTGGTGGAGTAGTGGATGAGGTGGAGGGCTGTTGTAGGCTGCAAAGAGACATAGATAGGGTGCAAAGCTGGGCTGAAAAATGGCAAATGGAGTTTAACCCTGATAAATGTGAGGTGATTCATTTTGGTAGGACTAATTTAAATGTGGATTACAGGGTCAAAGGTAGGGTTCTGAAGACTGTGGAGGAACAGAGAGATCTTGGGGTCCATATCCACAGATCTCTAAAGGTTGCCACTCAAGTGGATAGAGCTGTGAAGAAGGCCTATAGTGTGTTAGCTTTTATTAACAGGGGGTTGGAGTTTAAGAGCCATGGGGTTATGCTGCAACTGTACAGGACCTTGGTGAGACCACATTTGGAATATTGTGTGCAGTTCTGGTCACCTCACTATAAGAAGGATGTGGAAGCGCTGGAAAGTGTGCAGAGGAGATTTACCAGGATGCTGCCTGGTTTGGAGGGTAGGTCTTATGAGGAAAGGTTGAGGGAGCTGGGGCTGTTCTCTCTGGAGCGGAGAAGGCTGAGGGGAGACTCAATAGAGGTTTATAAAATGATGAAGTGGATAGATAGAGTGAACGTTCAAAGACTATTTCCTCGGGTGGATGGAGCTATTACAAGGGGGCATAACTATAGGGTTCATGGTGGGAGATATAGGAAGGATATCAGAGGTAGGTTCTTTATGCAGAGAGTAGTTGGGGTGTGGAATGGACTGCCTGCAGTGATAGTGGAGTCAGACACTTTAGGAACATTTAAGCGGTTATTGGATAGGCACATGGAGCACACCAGGATGATAGGGAGTGGGATAGCTTGATCTTGGTTTCAGATAAAGCGCGGCACAACATCGTGGGCCGAAGGGCCTGTTCTGTGCTGAACTGTTCTATGTTCTATGTTCTAATATTGTTGAGTAGTGTGCTCCTATTTGTAGTGAATAAAAGCCTTTATTCCCGGGTACATTCTAGCCTCCCGTGTGAATCAATCGCGCATCAGTTAGTGAATTCAGTAAAGGAACTGAACACTATGGAGGAACCTATCTTTGGACAAGAATTAGTAGCAGCAGGTCAAAGAACAAGTTGGACTGGAAATGGCGAAGGAATCGATAGATTGGGCACGTTAGAGCCAGGCCAGGAAGGGCTGAGAGAGAGCAGTGCGGGAGCAGGGAAGGCAATAAGGGTGCCTTACTATTTAAGAAAAGAATAATGGACTTCCTTGTCATTATTCAGCATCATGGGGATGGAGAAATTGGCTGCGACAGATGGACACACCAGAACCATATTCAAGTCCAAGCCTTTTGGATAAAATCCAACAAACATTTTCAACAAGGAGTTGGGTGAGTTTTGTGATTAAGTTAAAATAACTTTTGTGAGTTGTTTACATTTCTAATTATGTAATATTTTACATTATAATTGTAAACCGTGCAGAGCAATCAACCTTGTTTTCACACAATATTTTGAGTAATTTTATTGATTCACTTCCTCACATTTTGTTTGTACGTTTTGTTGATTGCTCATTCAGGATCATTTTCACATTCTTAGTAGTTTTCCTCTGAAAATGTATCTCTACCTGTAGCTTTCTTACTTAGATTGTATGGGTGGCAAGGTGGCACAGTGGTTAGCGCCGCTGCCTCACAGTGCTGGGGACCAGGGTTCAATTCCCAGTTGAGTCACTGTCTGTGCGGAGTCTGCACGTTCTCCCCGTGTCTGCATGAGTTTCCTCTGGGTGCTCCCGTTTCCTCCCACAGTCTGAAAGACGTGCTGGTTAGGTGCATTGGCTATGCTAAATTCCCCCTCCATGTACCAGAACAGGTGCCGGAGTGTGGCGATTTTCACAGTAACTTCATTGCAGTTCTAATGTAAGCCTACTTGTGACACTAATAAATGAACTTTAAACTTTAAGTAAACCTTTTCATGAGTAACTGGATGAAAGTTGCCAACTGATGTATTACACTTCCAGAGGACTGTCGGACACAAAAATGAGGTGAGTCACCATTGAAAAGGAAGCCCTCGCAGTCACGTGGGCATGTGAGACATTTTTAGACTATATCACTGGTCTCAAAGTCATCATTTGAACAGATCATAAGCCGCTGACCTTATTAAAAGGATGAGGGGGGATCTCATTGAAACTTACAGAATACTGAAAGGCCTGGATAGAATGGATGTGGGAAGATGTTTCCATTAGTAGCAGAGACTAGGATCTGAGGGCACAGCCTCAGAGTAAAGGAACGACCATTTAGGACTGAGATGAGGAGAAATTTCTTCAGCCAGAGGATGGTGAATCTGTAGAATTCATTGCCACAGAAGGCTGTGGTGGCCAGGTCATTTAAGGAGTGTATTTAAGATAGAGATAGATAGGTTCTTGATTGGTAAGGGGATCAAAGGTTATGAGGAAAAGGCGGGAGAATAGGGTTGAGAAACTTATCAGCCGTGATTGAATGGTGGGGCAGACTTGATGGGCTGAATGGCCTAATTCTGCTCTTATTTCTTATGATCTTATTTCTAGATGAGATGAGCTGACAAGGAAGCTTTCCAGAATCCAGAGACTTCACCTCATGAGGTTTGTCTACGAGGCAGTATATCTCACAGGATGTTAGCCTGGTCAGAGCTTGAAGCATACTCCCAACTGACAAGCAGACACCTGCCAGTGACCACCAGTAAACTGCAACAGATTTGTAAGGACCAAATACAAGATGAGTGGTGTGCCTGTGTCCAACATTACTGCCAACAAGGGTGGTCACATGACAGACCTGTGGTGCTACAATGAAAGCTTAGCTCAAGAAGCAAAATCACTTTATGGTCATAGATGACCTCCCAGTTTACAAAGAGTGGCTGCTTAACTCAGCTCCCTTTGGCCAGATCCTCTAAAAAGTAACCAGGGCCACCTGGGCATCTCTGTGCTGGGCAGAAGCCCAAGACACTGCCCTCTTGTGGCCAGGCATTTCCAGGACAATGGCGGACATGATAGTGAACTGTCAGCTGTGTGTGCTGCACAATCGGGACCAAAAGGAGTCACTTATTCCCAAACTGTTCCCTACCAGGCCTTGGCAAGGCTGGGCATTGATTTATTTATCTTCTACAGAAAATAATTCTTTATTGTGGTGGCTTACTTTTTCAGATGAGTTGTGGTGAAGCAACTGTATGTGGCAACCATAGATGCGGTAGTTAAAACTGAAAGAGATGTCCATGAGACATAGCATCCCAGTCGACATGGTGTCCAATTATGACCCACAATTTTCAAACAAGTACTTCACCCAATTTGCCATCGCATCCAGCTTCCATCACCGGACCAGCTCCCCAAGATACCCACAGTCAAACGGGGAAGCCAAAATGGTGGCTGCACTAGAATAGAATCATAGAAACCCTACAGTGCAGAAGGAGGCCATTCGGCCCATCGAGTCTGCACCGACCACAATCCCACCCAGGCCCTACCCCCACATATTTACCCGCTAATCCCTCTAACCTCCACATTCCAGGACTCTAAGGGGCAATTTTTAACCTGGCCAATCAACCTAACCCGCACATCTTTGGACTGTGGGAGGAAACCGGAGCACCCGGAGGAAACTCACGCAGACACGAGGAGAATGTGCAAACTCCACACAGACAGTGACCCGAGCCGGGAATCGAACCCGGGACCCCGGAGCTGTGAAGCAGCAGTGCTAACCACTGTGCTACCGTGCCGCCCTAAATATAAATGCCTGCCCAAGACTTTCAATCGGCACTGTTACCCTGCAGGTCCACTCTGCTACAATGTGCCGAGCCCCATCTGCACTCCTGATGGACAGAAAGCTTTACACACAACTTCCAACCCCGCTGAAGAAACCAAGACCAGGGTTGGGAGCCAAGGATCATCAGGACATCCAAAACAGAGAGCAGTCCTACAGATAGCAGCAGGTGTTGTCCAGAACAGAGGGTACTGCCTTACTTACTTGACACAACTACAAAAGGCTGACAAGGTCCAGATTAAAGTTCAGTGTGAGAGAGGGCACTATCATCTGAAAAGGTGATGACCAACCCTGGACATACCTGGTTAGAGCCCAGAGGGTACGGTCAAGAGAAACAGAAGGCCTCTGTTCCTCATTCCTCAAAGTATCCTCCCATTGTACAGTGGAGAGAAATTGCGGGAGATACCTTAATGCTAGAGCAACCTCCAATTCAACAAAGCTTGCCTATGGTGACAGAGCCTGCCATTTCTCTGACAGAGTGAAAACAAGATATGGAAGTATTATAAGCCCTCCAGACCACCTGAACCTTTGAAGTCAGAAACCTGAGGGGAGGGAGGGGAATGTAGTAATGATCTAAAAACATGGAGTAAACTGGATTAACGTGTAAAGACATTGGATAAAGACTTGGTGGGATTCTAGTATAATGGTCTGGCACATAAAGGGTTTACATGAGACTGAGAACGGTACCGCCAATGCAGTGACATAAAAGAACACATGACTCATACCTTGGGGTCAATGGGCATAGTTATGTGTAGAGGCAAGCATAGAGACAGCTCCTTGCTTGGACCTTTACTGTACCGATACGTATAGTTTCTAATAGTTAATAAACACTTAGTGCTGAACTACTTAACACTAGAAAAACCTGAATAGGATCTACCAAAATACACCCAACACCTTACAACAAAAATTATGCCTTAGGACAGCTTAAAAGCATGTAAAGAATTTACTTCAGATAATGTTCAATGTAACACAGGACTCCCTTTATAACATCACAACATGGTGTAGGAATCCAAACATATATTTACAATTGAAATGTATTCTGAAGTTCAGTATTTTAAAGTATCCACCACTTCTATACACATTGTTTATTTCACACGTATCCTTAATTACGCAATTTTCCACAAACATTTGTTCTCTCCATCACTGGCATGTAGTAGCAATAGTGCGTGCCATTTACAAAATGCATTGCAGGTACTCACTAAGGCACCTTAGGCAGTACCTAAGGGGAGGCAGTATGGAGAGATGGTGGCATAGAGGTATTTTCACTAGAATGGTAATCCAGAGATCCAGGGTAATGCCCTGAGGACCTGGGTTTGAATCCCAACATGGCAGATGGTGAAATTTAAATTCAATAAAAATCTGGAATTAAAGTCTGGATGACTATGATTGTCGTAAAAACCGATCTGGTTTTCGAATGCCCTTTAGAGAAGGAAATCTGCCACCTTTACCTGATCTGGCCTACACGTGACTGGCCTACATGTGATTCCAGCAATGTGTTTGACCCTTAAATGCCCTCTGAAATCTCAGTTCAGACAATTAGGGATGGACAATAAAAGCTGGCCCAGACCATCCGATTAGAAAGAAAATCTTCCAAACCCACGATCGCTACCATCTCGAAGGACAAGGGGCAGCAAACCCATGGGAATACCACCAGTTGGAAGATGCCCCCCAAGCCACCCACCATCCTGATTTGGAAATATATCGCCGTTCCTTCATTGTAACTGGATCAAAATTCTGGAACTCCCTCCCTCACAGCACTGTAGCTGTACCTACAACTCACAGACTGCAGCGATTCAAGAAGACAACTCACCACCACCTTCTCAAGGGCAAGGGACGGGCAATAAATCGTGGCCTAGCCAGGATGCCCACATACCATGAATTTTTAAAAAAATAATTAACAAGAAGGTGTTTACATATGATGGATGATCAATCCAGATATTTGTTGCTGTAAAGTAAAACCGAGTCTTAAAGCACTTTTTCAACAATTTTATATTGTAACCTTCTATTTTCTACCTGCAATGTAATCTTGTCTGCTTTCTTTCTTTATCCCTTCATTCACATTCAGACAGCAGCTATACAGCTGTCCACATCTCACCTAGACATATCTTTTGTTTCTTTACTATACCCGTTACCACTCTCTTCTGCTTTGGCACCATGAAATATTTTATTATTCATTCTCTCCTGAGACGAACCGATCACTGACTTGAAAATTGTTACATTCCCATCTTTCTTCACTTCTGACGAAAGATCAACTCAACCTGCAACATTAACTCTGTTTTTCCCCATAGATATTGTCTGATCTGCTGAGTATTTCCAGTATTTTGTATTTCTTAAAGCACTTGGCTGCATTGAACTCTATCCTGATCTGTCCAGATTGATCAGTCTGTAGTAATATCAGGTACAATTTGCATATCAAGTGGGTGACAAGATGGCACAGCGGTTAGCACTGCTGCTTCACCGCACCAGAGACACAGATTCGAGTCCCGGCTTGGGTCACTGTCTGTGTGGAGTCTGCACATTCACCCTGTATCTGCGTGAGTTTCCTCCGGGTGCTCTGGTTTCCTCCCATCGTCCGAAAGATGTGCTGGTTAGGTGCATTGGCCATGCTAAATTCTCCCTCTGTGTATCGGAACAGGCGTCGGTATGCGGCGACTAGGGTATTTTCACAGTAACTTCATTGCAGTGTTAATGCAAGTCTACTTGTGATACAAATAAATGAACTTACATAAAACTAAACTTTCAAATTATTATTTTTCTTTTATTCTTTCGCAGCCAAGACCAGCATTTGTTGCCCAACCCTAATTTCAAGTTCACTAAATAGCTTGTTCAGCCATTTCAGAGGGCCATAAAGAGTCAACCACATTGCTGTAGGTCTGGGGTTACATGTAGGCCAAACTGGGTGAGGACAACAGATTTCCTTCCACAAAGGACTTAGTGAACCAGATGGGTCTTTACAACAATCAATGCTGGTTTTATGGTCATCATTACTGAGACCAGCTTTATATTGGGGATTTTCACAGTAAATTCATTGCAGTGTTAAGGTAAGCATAATTGTGACACTAATAAATAAACTTGAAACTTATTTCAGATTTATTTAAGACTTCAAATTCCACCAGCTGCCATGGTGGGATTTGAACCCACGTCCCCAGAGAATTCTGGATTATTAGTCCAGTGACATTACCACTACAAAACATCAGGTATGCACCACTCGCAAGCACTGTGTTATCACCGAGTGAATCTGTTTCAGTGCTTGTTAGGAATCTTCAACAGTTTTACAATAAAATCATTACCTCGTTAAAATCTAAAGCCATTTAAGTTGCTCCTTTCTCCCTAGCTCTCTGCCTCTCTCATACAATTTGTAATGGCAGTCACATCGGCTACAGCAACAATTTTTTTATGCAGTGGAAACGATCACAATAAAAGTGAGATTCTGCCTGACTCAACCAGAGCTTTTACAATGCAGTGACAGCATATCACAACCCCAACATTGATTTCACAGCAATCTAACACTTCAATATATACTCAGAGAGATTCAGCTCTAATATATAATAATGTCGTATCAATAGCCTGAGCGATGCACATCTGTTATTTTCATGTTCTGAAGTGCGCTGGAATATATGAATTTTCTTTCAGTAACTGTGTGTCTATGAAATGCCAGAGAGTATAAAAGAGAAAAAGCGGAAGAGCATAATATTTTCACAATGTGAACATTTCACTAAAGACTGAGAGCTAAAAGGAAAGCACACAGGGACATGAATAGAGCTTTAACCTAATGGAATAAGAAATTGACAATATAATAGAAAACATGGAGTAAATTCCAGTAAGGCAGCTGTGAATATATCGATAGGCTAAATAGAATAGCCCCAAAAACACACCAACAATTGTGCAATTAACCCATTGTGCCTCCTATTTGAAATGTAACCAGTACCTGTGATTATTTAGTGCTCTGTGCTCATTATGATGACTTCTATGGTCAGCCAGAACTGACGACATCACTGTTTTGCTGCAGGCATCAAAAAGGTGTCAAGTGCCAACCGTATCACCAGCCCCAGACACTGTTCAATTCACCACACCCCCATCACTCACTTACCAATAACCTCTGGCGTAATTTGCACCGAACATTTATATGCTTCACCACATCCTCACACACCTGGCACGTTTGCCTGCCTCACAGCCACATCTCACAGCTTGCACTGTAGCTATTCAACCATGACACCCCAACACATTGCACCACTTTTCTCCTCATCTTGTGGGACAAGGGAAGCCCAAGGGACAATGGAATGATGGCTGAGTGGCACGTGAGCCGGAGGATTAAATCTGATATCTGCCACCTTTGCCACAGCCTCAGTTGTAGTCGCTCCAATGGGGGTAAGGACATGGAGCCATACATGTCCACCGTTGGTTTGGTGCTTCCGATTAGCTGCCACTGTATCCTGCAATGAAGAGGGAAGTGTGAGATAAATGTGCTTGGACTATGTTGGTAGTGTGTGCAATGGTGAGGGGAATCTATGACTGTGAAGTGAGGTAACTGTTATGATTGATAGATTATAGATAGAGATGCGTGATTGAGGTGAAGTTGGGCCAGCGTTTATTGAACCAAATGGCTTGCCCGGCCATTTCAGAGCCAACCATGCTGCTCCTGTGGCTCTGGAGAGTCACATGCAGGCAGATTTTCCTTCCGTTAAGGAGCATTAGTGAACCAGGTGGGCTTTTAACAACAATTGTTTCATGGTCATCATTAGATTTTCTTTAATTCCAGCTTTTTATTGAAATCACATTTCACCATCTGCAGTGGTGGGATTCAAACCCAGATCCCCAGAGCATGATCCTGGGTCTCGTGGCAATACTGCTATGCCACACCTGCATCCAGGTCCTCGGGGCTAGATTCCTTTCACTGACCTCAACAACTGCCTGGTTTTGTTGAGAATTTGCCTGGAGGGCCTGCTGGCCCCATGGGAAACATTGACATGTCTACTCTGCACATCCTCCACCAAGGCCTCCAATGCAGCGTCAGAAAATCTTGGATTGCCCTCTCTGCCATGTTATGTGGTTCTTGTGCTTTCCAGGTCAGGTTCAGTGACCTTCAGCACTTGTGCCTTCCCATTATGAGGTGGAGATTACTTTTAAGTAGTCTGAGTTAACGTGAACTCCAACTGTCTCTAAAGTTTATGGGGCCCTATGGGGTCCCTGCTCAAATGTGCACCATTTCTGTAATGCCCTTAGCACAGACCACGCTTCAAACAATTAAATGAGCACAAAGTTTATGTGTTGCCTGCATTGGGAACAATGGGCGTAACTGAGTCATGTTCTCCGCACTTGGTTTTGAATCTTGTTCAATTTGTTCAATTGGCGGCACGGTGGCACAATGGTCAGCACTGCTGCCTCACAGTGCCAGGGGTCCGGGTTCGATTCTGGCCTTGGAGATTGCACATTCTCCCCGTGTCCTCCGGGTGCTCTGGTTTCCTCCCACAGTCCAAAATGTGGACGTTAGGTGGATTGGCCATGCTAAATTGCCCCTTTGTGTCCCAAGATGTGTATGAGGGGGATTAGACATGGTAAATATGTGGGGTTACAGGGATAGGGTTGGGGGGAAGGCCTGGATATGATACTCTGTCAGAGAGTAAGTGCAGACGCGACGGGCTGAATAGTCTCTTCTGTACTGTAGGGATTCTATGAATTTTAGAGCATTTCAATTTTGTTTGATTTGCAACTCATTTTCAAGTTATTTTTAGGATTTATTTAGGTATTTCTTCCATCCATTTCTGTCTGTATCTTTTTTAGCCATTTCAGTACCGTTCACGAATTTCATGTGTTGCGTTTTCCTTCCCTTTGTGAAATGCCTTGCATTAATCCGCATGAAATTTTGTCTCAAATTGTTCTGCCCACTTTCCTATTTTGTCAACTCCTTTCTGTGATATCTGAGCTGTCTCCACTTATGTTATAGTGTGAGAGACATGACAACACCTCCATCACAGCTCCCTGCTGCAACACTCATATCATCAGTGATGGTAACAATTTCAGAGTTAATATTTTGTTTAAAGAAACATGAATAAATGGCAGGTGAAGGGAGGCTTTCAATCTCACAGGACAGATTTCAATTGCAATCTTCATGCTCATAAAACACAAGTTCAGTGAGTCTTGGCACCTCATGGCTCAGACCTCGCTGAATATATCTGTGATCAACTGCCCAAACTCAATCTAGATGTGTCTCTCAGCATGAGTTCCAAATAATACATGTACGTGATGACACAGTGGTTAGCACTGCTGCCTCACAGCACCAGGGACTTCTGTTCAATTCAGGCCTAAGGTGACTGTCTGTGTGGAGTTTGCATGTTCTCCCTGTGTCTGCGTGGGTTTCCTCCGGATGCTCCGGTTTCCTCTCACAGTCCAAAGAATGGGCAGCACGGTGGCACAGTGGTTAGCATTGCTGCCTCACAGTGCCAGGGACCTTGGTTTGATTCCCGGCATAGGTTACTGTCTGTGTGGAGTTTGCAAGTTCTCCCTGTGTCTGCGTGGGTTTCCTTCGGGTGCACCTGTTTCCTCCCACAGTCTGAAAGACATATTGGTTAGATGCATTGACCTGAACAGGCGCCGGAGTGTGGCGACTAGGGGAATTTCACAGTAACTTAATTGCAGTATTAATGTAAGCCTTACTTGTGACTAATAAATAAACTTTAACTTTATGTGTGGATTAGGTGGATTGATCATGGGAAAATTGCCCCTTAGTGTCCCGAGATGTGTAGATTAATTGCTAAATTAGCCCTTAGTATCAGGGGGATTAACAGGATAAAAACAGGGTTACGGGGATAGGGCCTGGGTGGGATTGTTGTTGGTGCAGGCTCGATGGCCTATTTCTGCACTGCAGGGATCCTATGATTCTATCAACAGACATAATAACCCGAGTTATTTTTTAATCTTTCTAAAATTCTATTCTATCTGTTACGAACACACCTGCACTTCTTTCATTGAGGCTGAGACTCTGTAGAGAGTTTTTGTTCCCTTTCCTGTTCTGGGTCCTCTCTCAGAGGACAGGCAAGCAATCTTCTCTCAGGCCTCAGGCCTATCAAAGCGCATGCAGGAAGATATGTGACAGTGATACTTTCTCTGATTTGATTCCAATTATTTTTATCTTTCTCGTCCTGTGGGGCACTACCTGATTAAGATCGATACCTCACCGCGTGAAGAAATTTGGACATTGTAATGACTTTAACGAGACCCACAAGGTGGGCATCTTAGAATATAAGCTTCCTGTTTAAGGCAGTAATGGGTTGGCCAATCAGGGAGCCCTGCTTGTGTTTGTAATGTGGAGTATCAGGGTTACTGGCACTCTGGGTTTATTCTCTGTACGAGGAAGTACCTTGCAGAGTGTTGCAGTCTATGTTAATAAATCTAAAGTTTGGTGAAGGGACACTGGCCTCTAAGGAGTTATTTCAGACACATGATCATGGCTCTTTTCACACACAAATATCTCTCCCACATGAGGAAGTATCTGCTCACTGAGGGTTCAGCCAGACTCTTTCCTCAGGGTACTTTTCAATTATATGGTGCCACCTGAGGTTTGAGACCCCTTTGAATATTCCCTCCTGTCAGGAAGTATATCAACATTTCCATTTCTAACAACCCAGCTGGGACCAGGAATTCACCACTTGCAGCTGAGGGAAAATTGCAGGATGTGCACAAATAAATTTAACTGCTTAACAGCTCAGTGCATCACCATATTGTACCAGTAGACATCAACACATCGATAGTTCACTGAAAAATAAAGGCCTCAATGATTTGAACCCTAATTCAGTTATATTTGGCCTTTGCCTAATCATAGAATCCCTACAGTGCTAAAGGAGGCCATTTAGCCCATCGAGTCTGCACCAGCAACAATCCCACCCATCCCCTTTCCCTGATACCCCCACATATTTACCCTGCTAATCCCTCTAACATACATATCCCAGGACACTGAGGGGCAACTTAGCATGGCCAATCAACCTAATTTGCACATCTTTGGACTGTGGGAGGAAACTGGAGCACCCGGAGGAAACCCACACAGACACGGGGAGAATGTGCAAACTCCACACAGCCAGTGACCCAAGCCAGGAATCGAACCTGGGTCCCTGGAGCTGTGAGGCAGCAGTGCTAACCACTGTGCCACCCTGATTGATTAGTAAACCTATGAATTTTGTCAATGTATCCCAATAGTTAAAACCCTAGTTAATTTTGCAGTGCACAGAATATTTTTGGCATTTTTAAATTAAATGGGCCATCACTCTATATTCTTTCCTGCATTCATTTTTAGGAAGTGCTAAATATTTGAATATTCTCTAATGTTTCTAAGCTCCAGGCAGACAAGTCATTCTTTCCCTGAATTAGGGTACAATTTTTTTTCAAATCTTAAATGTCGCTACTTCAACCACCTCACTTAGCAGTGCATTCCAGGCCCCCACCACCCTCTGTGTAAAAAACTTGCCCCGCACATCTCCACTGAACCTTTCCCCCCTTACCTTGAACTTGTGCCCCCTTGTAATTGTCATTTCTGCCCTGGGAAAAAGCTTACAACTGTTCACCTTATCTATGCCCCTCGTGACACCAACAAACATCTGTAATTCAATTAATTTGTATTTTGACATTTTTCAACAGAGACTTCCTTCTCTCATTTTATGAAGAAATGTTCCAACTGAAATGAATTGGAACCGCGTTATAGATACAGAGACCCAATCTGTGAGGGTCCTCATCAAAACTTTGCTGAGAGGGTGGATGGCTGAATGTGTTCATCAGATGAAAAATCAGGCAGCCTGCTCAGCACCACATTTATCTGCATCTGCGAATCTCTGCAACTTCCCTGAGAGCAGTGTCTGTGAAGTTGCATTCATTTGCTCTCTTGTCAGAGTGGTGCCTGATATCACTGTACAATTTCCCACTGAACCATTGAAGGTGACAGATTTCTCATATCACCTCTGCCTTCCAGAGATTGCTCGCGGGCTGTCATATTTACCAAAATTCCCGGAGAACGGGTTTGCGTTTAGAAAATAAAAGGCTTGCTTTTAATGGATTTGTATACGTATCATTTCAATCCCTGAAGAACGTTGAAGAATTTTGACTTGAATGAATGTCTGAGTGTCCAGCGATGACAATTAGTGCAAAAACAGAAAGCCCGACATAGAGGGTGAGCACATTAATTTGCAAATTCACATAGTTTTGATCTCATCCATATACTTTGAAATATGAATACTTGTTCAGGGGAAAAAGCAAACCGACCCTACCACTTGACTGTTCCGTAACAGTCGATGGCCCAGTGGTATTATCGCTGGCTATTGTTCTGGAGACCCAGCTTTAAATCCTGCCACAGCAGATGGTGCAATTGAATTAAAAGAAATATATATATGAAATTAAGAATGATGACCATGAAACCGTTGTCGCTTGTCGGAAAAGCAGACAGATATGATAGTGATTTTTAAGGGGCATCTGGACAAACACATGAACAGGATAGGAATAGACAGAAGGGTAGGGGGTTTTAGTTCAGATGGGCAGCATGATTGGTGCAGGCTTGGAGGGCAGAAGGTTCTGTATTGTGCTGTAATTTTCTTTGTTCTTTGTTCTTTATTCTAAGCCCAACTGGTTCACTAATGTCCTTTAGGGAAGGAAATCTGCCATCCTTACCTAGCCTGGCCTACATGTGACGCCAGAGCCACAGCAATGTGGCTGACTCTCAACTACCCTTGGACTGCTAGGGATGGGCAATAAATGCTGGCCAGCCAGCGACACCCATGTCCCATGAATGAATAAAAAAAAAATCTAGTAATCATTCAGCTTCATTGTGTCCTGAAAACATGCTTTTTCTCCCTCATTAGTTTGAACAGATTGCACATCACTGCTGCCATCGGTTTCCCCCTCAAATGTCTCCCATCCACAGTGCGTTCACTCGTGTGTAACTACCAGGACGTGGAATGTCACTCGTTCCTCCACAAGGTGGGTGAGTGTGCAGATAAAAAGGGGAAGACTCCAGCCCCAACCTTTCCCGACTCCTAACAATCACCCCTGGACTGACATTGATTGGGAACAGGTTTGTTAGCCCAGCTTTCCAGGCAATCGGATGCGGGGCAGTCTTGGTGAGGGCTGAAGGGATAAAAAGTAACCAAGGAAGACAAATCAAACAGGAATAAGAATTGCTCGAGATCTGAATGGTTTTGAGACAGCACAAGTTCTACTTTCTGTAAGTTAAGCTAAGATGCATAGACAACACAATTACAAATGAACTCTCCAGATTGATGTTCCCTCTAATTTTGTTCCATCCAAGTGTGGAATGAATTTTGTTATGTATTATTAAGGTGATGTCGAATGTGTGCCACCAGTAGAAATGAATCATTTTGTTTTGTTACTGTAGGTATGGAAGAAGAAGGTAGATTGCCACCCCTCCCCTCCAGCCATTGGCATGCTAGTTCACAAATTATCAGATTTAGTTCATCGAATTTTACATTTACCATGGTAGTATTTGAACTCACAACCTCCAGGAAAGTATCATAAACACTTTACTATCGCACATGAGACCGGCGTTTTTCCGATTGTATATTGTAGTTTCTTCTGATACATCTCTGATGCGGCATGGTGGCACAGTTGTTAGCACTGCTGCCTCACAGTGCCAAGGACCTGGGTTCAATTCCCGGCTTTGATGACTGTCTGTATGAAGTTTGCACATTCTCTGAGTGCCTGCATACGTTTCCTCCAGGTGCTCTGCTTTCCTCCCACAGTCCAAAGATGAGTGGGTCAGGTTGATTGGCCATGTTAACTGACCCTAGCGTCAAGGGATTAGCAGAGTAAATATGTGGGGTTACAGGAATCGGGCCTGGGTGTGATTGTGGTCGGTGCAGACTCGATGGGCCGAATGGCCTCCTTCTGCGCTGCAGGGATTCTATGATTCTATGATCTGATAGAGGAAAGGTTGATTTGGCAATGATAGTTCAGGACAAGACAAGGATCTTCTGTTACAATTTGGTAAACTCAGTATGGAAAGAGCTAAACAGGCTTGCCTTTTGAATTGCTAGAAAATGTGAAAAAGGCAACTTAGGTTTTCTCAGCAGGTTGAGTTTTGTTTATTTAGAATTGTTATGAATAGTGAGGAAAGTAGCTCTCATTTCTTCACCAACAAACATAATGCAAGCAGAGGTAATGTGTCTCTGTGAATTTGGAGAGAGTTGGAGTGAGCAGCTCAGAGGGACAATATCCCCGGGCCAGGAGATGTCCCCACTCAATGAATTTCATCTTTCAGGAAGTCCAGCCACAGATCAGATTTTCGGTCCGAGGTTGGGGGGATATTGGGATACAGAATGGACTGAAACAGATGTCAAGGCTCCACACACTCCCAATGCTCCATCCATACCAACCTATGCCAATCCATGCTCCCACCGCCCACCCCAATGTTCCCCATATCTGCATGCATGACTCCCCCACCCTTGCCCATGGTCTCCATACCTCCATGCTAACATAATGCCCCTTTACCCATCCCATGACCCAAAATCCCATATCCCATGCTAACATAGTGCCCCTTTATCCACCCCCCATTTCCACCATAATCCCTTTGCCAACTTAGTGCCAACTCATACCAACCTATGCCCCCTTACACCCTGCATGCCAATTCACATTCTTGGATGATTCCTTAGCAGGTTTTACAGCTGGACAGCTCATTGACAATTACTTGGCAGCTGGACAGTTCCTTGACAGTGAGATAGCTTTTCGTTGGCTTGCCAATTCCAATGATTTTGTGTGTACAACATGCATTATCATGTTCACTTTTAACAATCACAAATGTTGCCTTAGCTCTCCCAAAGGTGTGTTGGGACCCTAGACAAAGGGGTACCCCACCTCTCCAGAGGAGCTATCCTGATTATCCAAATGCATCAACCAAGTTCAGACCTCCTGATAGCCGTTTTAATCTGCACACTCTGGACTCCACACTCCTGTTCTTCCAAACTCCCACTTAAGTGGAGGCAGCTGATGATTTAAATGGTCAAGTGCTACCACAAATCCCATATGTGTGGGTGCCAGCCTCACTCCGATTCTGTCCCCGTAAAGATGGGAAATGCTCACTTCGGGTGTGGGGCTTAGAAGTTTCTGCCATTTCTGGGATGTTCACCATGACAGGGAGCCTATTCTTCATGATGACAATCCGGGTCACAGTATTTCTGTACTTTAAATGAAGGTTGTAGGATGAAATTATATCTGGGAACAGAGGAAGAGAAAATTGAATTCCCAGAGGGAATAATTGTTGATGTAGTTTTCTAGGGAAGTAATTGCATTTATTCTACTTATAGCTTTGTTCGAATAAAAATCCATGAACTGTGAACCAGTTAACCATTTTTAAAGTAAATACTCCTTTCGCAATGCGCATAAAAGTGAATTGGAGAGAGGTGATATGCACAATTTAAAATGGTTCCAGGAGATAACCTCGCAAGAATCTTTGCATTATTATTTTAAAATCTGGGCTAGATATCCAAAACTTATTAACAAACTCCCTAGAAAGGCCCTTGTGTTTTTTTAAAAATGTGTTGAATGTTTTTGGTATCAATCTTCATTTACTAATTCTGAAATAACTAGCTGCAATAGAATAACGAGACCAGTGGCATTAACTCCAAAGGTATTAACTCCAAAGGTGTGCGGGTTAGGTTGATTGGCCATGCTAAATTGCCCCTTAGTGTCAGGGAGATTAGCAGGGTAAATATATGTGGTTACGGGGAAAACGTTAAGGGGATAGGGCCTGGGCACGTGTCAGTGCAGGTTCAATGGACAGAATGACCTCCTTCTGCACCATAGAGATTCTATGATTCTCTGAACCACCCCCACCCCCCCGCAAAATCTTTTTACTAACTCTTAACTTACCAGTAATTTACTAACTCATTCAACTTACCACTTGTTTACTGCTTTCAGCCGTTCTTGACTCACTGTATCCATCCCCCGACCCTCTCGTTTGACACCTCAAGAGTGAGAAGCAGTGAGCAGGACGGTCAGCGACAGAGGTGGTGAGCAGCAGGGTCAGGGAGGGAAATGAAGGCTGGTGGAGGGAATCAGTGGGCCAGCTGTAGAAAAAACATGTGTTGACATAGCTTCAGTCTCCAGGAACTGACATGGGTGAATTTCGGCCGTGAATTCCCCCTGTTCAATCACGTCAGGTTTGAGCCTTGTCTGTTAATTTCCTGTCATGGGGGAGTCTGCCTGTTCTTCGTTCATGGACTGAGGAGACAGTAAACCTCATTTAACCATCGGGATGTGTGCAGCTGTCACAGTGAAGTGTGCAGCGTTTGATATACTGATGTGCGGCCACACAGTCACACAGCCTAGAGGGAACACTCTTCCTGATACCAGTGGATGTTGCGGTATTTTCATCACTGGCAATGAGATAGTGGCTCTAAACACAAAGTGTCTGCCTTGGTTCAGTGGTATCAATTTCACCTTGGAATCAAAAGTTAGCGGTTCAAATTCCACCCCAGAGACTGGAGAACATTCGGCAGGCTGGCAATGGAGTGCGAAGGTGAGAACGGTGTTGCACAATTGGAGGTGTTGACTTTCGGATGAAATATTAACATAAGGCCTCATCTCGCTGGATGTAAACATCCCATGGCTCATTTCGGAGAGCAGAGGAATTCTTCTCGACATCCCGGCCAATATTACCCCTGAAACAAAATACTAAAGACACAAATTACCTGAACATTATGTCATTGCTGCCTCTGGAACCTTGATGTGTGCAAATTTTCTACACTAAAGTTTAAAGTTTATTTATTAGTGTCACAAGTCAGCTTACATTAACACTGCAATAAAGTTACTGTGACAATCCCCTAGTCGCCACACTCCAGCACCTGTTCGGGTACACTGAGGGAGAATTTAGCACGGCCAATGCACCTAACCAGCACGTCTTTTGGACTATAGGAGGAAACTGGAGCACCCGGAGGAAGCCCATGCAGACATGGGGAGAACGTGCCAATTCCGCACAGACAGTGACGCAAGCCGGGAATCGAATCCGGGACCCCGGCACTGTGAGGCAGGAGTGCTAACCACAGTGCCACCATGTCGCCCTATTACAGCAGTGATAACATTTCTAAAGTACTTCATTGGCTGAAACATTCTTTGGTACATCATGAGGTCATGGCAGAGCTATGTGAACGAAAGATCATCCATTCTAAGGAAGAAGTGGACTCATCTTGAGTTTCTGACAATGCCACACTCGAGGGCGGGATTTTATGGCCTCGCTCGTCCCAAAACCGTAAAATCCCACCTGAGGTCAACAGACTTTCCCATTGTCCGTCCCTCGCCCGCTCTGATTCCCATGAAGGGCAGGATGATAAAATTCTGGCGTAAAACTCTGATGGGTAGGCAGATTCAGATTTAATTTGTTATTTACTAAACTGGTTCTTCAGACACAAATTCAATCAACACTCTCTACATGAGCAGAACTGAGAGAAATGCACAAAATGAAGACCAATTGACATGAATATGGAACAAAGTCGCCTCCCTGGCATGCATCAATGTTTATTCAGGTTCACAAGTGTTTGATTATTAACCAGATATTTAGGAAATCCTGTCAGTTCCCTTTGGTCATTCCCTGGCTACCACACTCACAGTACCGTGGCGTACAGAAGACTAAAAGCTGCAGAGGATAACTCGGAAAATGACTTGCTAAATAAAGATAGTTTGATTGACAGGTTTTTTAAAAAAAAATCATTTTGTTGGAATCTCCTGCTGCAATTGCCAGGAGAGAACCTAAGTAATGAGTGGTGGAGCAGGAGATGATTGATGATAGTCCACAAGGACTTGGGATGATTGAAAAGACAGATCAAATCAATATCTGAACCCATGTAAGTCATTTAATTAGATGAGACACTGAATGTCCCATTCTGGTGGGTAATTCCTTTATGATGACCTCTCGGGAATTACATGACAGTGTTATCTCCTGGCGAATAGATACCCCAGCCGCTTCTCAATGTCTACAGTTCAGTGTAATTTTGACACCACTTCAAACTGCCATTAACATTCTTTTGATCTTATTGAGACACAAGTGTGGAATATGAATAAGTAAAAAGCTGGCATTTTCCTTCGAATTCTTTCCCCTTGTCTGCTAATTGGCTCACGCTGCAGCCTGATTCCATTGATGCCCAGCGTCCTCCATATACCATGGCCAAACAACGGTTCCTCATTTGTGAACCTTGACAGCCGCAACTGGCGTTTATTATTAACTTAATAAAACATCTCGAAGCACTGCATGAGGCAATCTTCAGGCAAAATATGATGCTGGACCACATACCTGTATTCAGGCAGATCAAATCAATACCTGAATCCATCAGTTATGCCGACAAGACACTGAGGGCAAGATTTTCCAGCCGTGCTCACCCCAAGGTTGGAAAATCCCACCCGAGGTCAACAGACCTTTGCATGGTCCATGTCCCGCCCGCTTCGATTCCCGTGGTGAGCTGAACGGGAAAATTCCACCCTGAGGGTCCCACTCTGATGGGTAATTTATTCAGCCCTTATAGGAATTACATGACAGTGCTATCTCCCTTTTGATAACCCTTTGGCTTCATAGCATCATCAGTTCAATGTCATTTTGATACTTCAAACTGTCATTAACATTGTCCAGGTCGGTCAAGGCAGCCTTGAGGAGGTGTTCATAGAATGTATCCACCGTAGCTTCCTTGAACAGTATGCAATGGAACCTACAAGGGAGCAAGCTATCCTAGATCTGGTCCTGTGTAATGAGACGGGAATAATAAATGATCTTGCAGTTTGGGATCCTCTTGGAAGAAGCAATCACAGTATGGTTGAATTTAAAATACAGACGGAGCATGAGAAGGTAAAATCCAATACCAGTGTCTTGTGCTTAAACAAAGGAGACTACAAAAGGATGAGGGAAGAGTTGGCTAAGGTAGACTGGGAGCAAAAACTTTATGGTGGGACAATTGAGGAACAGTGGAGGACTTTCAAAGCGATCTTTCACAGTGCTCAGCAAAAGTATATACCAGTGATAAGGAAGGACTGTGGAAAAAGAGATAATCAGCCATGGATATCTAAGGAAATAAAGGAGGGTATCAAATTGACAGAAAATGCATACAAAGTGGCAAAGATTAGTGGGAACGTAGGGGATTGGGAAATCTTTAAAGGCCAGCAGAAAGCCACAAGAAAAGCTATAAAGAAAAGTAAGATGGATTTTGAGAGTAAACTAGCTCAGAATATAAAAACAGATAGCAAAAGTTTCTACAAATACATAAAATGAAAAAGAGTGGCTGAAGTAAACATTGGTCCTTTAGAGGATGAGAAGGGGAATGTAATAACTGGAAATGAGGAAATGGCTGAAGCATTGAACAGGTATTTTGTGTCGGTCTTCACAGTAGAAGACATAAATAAAATGCCAAAAGTTGATGACAGGAAGGCTATGGCAGGTGAGGACCTAGAAACTATCATTATCACGAAAGAGGTAGTGTTGGGCAAGTTAATGGGGCTAAAGGTAGACAGGTCTCCTGGTCCTGATGGAATGCATCCCAGGAAATAAAAGAGATGGTGGGAGAAATAGCAAATGCACGAGTGGTAATCTACCAAAATTCGCTGGACTCTGGGGTGGTTCCCGCAGATTGGAAAACAGCAAATGTGACGCCACTGTTTTTAAAAAGGAGGTAGACAAAAGGCGGGTAACTATAGGCCGGTTAGCTTAACATCTGCAGTAGGGAAAATGCTTGAATCTATCATCAAGGAAGAAATAGCGAGACATCTGGATATAAATTGTCCCATTGGTAAGACGCAGCATGGGTTCATGAAGGGGAGGTCGTGTTTGACTAATTTGGTGGAATTCTTTGAGAACATTACATGTGCAGTGGACAATGGGGAACCTGTGGATGTGGTGTATCTGGATTTTCAGAAGGCATTTGACAAGGTGCCGCACAAAGACTGCTACATAAGATTATGGTGCACGGTGTTACGGGTAATGTATCAGCATGGATAGAGGATTGGTTAACTAACAGAAAGCAAAGAGTGGGGGTAAATGGGTGTTTGTCTGGTTGGCAATCAGTGACTAGTGGTGTGCCTCAGGGATCAGTGTTGGGACCACAATTGTTTACAATTTACATAGATGATTTGGAGTTGGGGACCAAGTGTAGTGTGTCACAACTCGCAGATGACACGAAGATGGGTGGCAGAACAAAGCATGCAGAGGACGCTGAAACTCTGCAAAGGGATATAGATAGTCTAAGTGAATGGGCGAGGGTCTGGCAGATGGAGTACAATATTGGTAAATGTGAGGTCATCCATTTTGGTACGAATAACAGCAAAATGGACTATTATTTAAATGGTAAAAAATTGCAGCACGCTGCTGTGCAGAGGGACCTGGGTATCCTTGTGCAAGAATCACAAGGAGTTGGTTTGCAGGTGTAGCAGATAATTAAGAAGCCAAATAGAATTTTGTCCTTCATTGCTAGAGGATGGAGTTTAAAAACAGTGAGGTTATGTTGCAGCTGTATAAGGTGATGGTGAGGCCACACCTGGAGTACTGTGTACAGTTTTGGTCTCCTTACTTGAGAAAGGATATGCTGGCACTGGAGGGGGTGCAGAGGAGATTCACTAGGTTGATTCTGGAGTTGAGAGGGTTGGCTTATGAGGAGAGACTGAGTAGACTGGTGCTATACTCATTGGAATTCAGAAGAATGAGGGGAGATCTTATAGAAACATATAAGATTATGAAGGGAATATATAAGATAGAAGCAGGGAAGTTGTTTCCACTGGCAGGTGAAACAAAACTAGGGGGCATGACCTCAAAATAAGGGGAAGCAGATTTAGGACTGAGTTGAGGAGGAACTTCTTCACACAAAGGGTTGTGAATCTGTGGAATTACCTGCCCAGGTAATAAACCTGCTCCGGTTTCCTCCCACAGTCCAAAAATGTGCGGGTTAGGTTGATTGGCCATGCTAAAAATTGCCCCTTCGAGTCCTGAGATGCGTAGGTTAGAGGGATTAGCAGGTAAATATGTAGGGATATGGGGTGGGGCCTGGGTGGGATTGTGGTCAGTGCAGACTCGATGGGCCAAATGGCCTCTTTCTGCACTGTAGGGTTTCTATGATTTCTATGAAGCAGTTGAGGCTACCTCATTGAATGCTTTTAGGTCAAGAAAAGATAAATTTTTGAACAGTAAAGGAATTAAGGGTTATGATGAGCAGGCGGGTAAGTGGAACTGAGTCCACGAAAAGATCAGCCATGATCTTATTGAATGGCAGAGCAGGCTCGAGGGGCCAGATGGCCTACTCCTGCTCCTAGTTCTTATGTTCTTATTAAGGCACCAATATAGATTATGGGAGCTGGTTAAGATCGATGGCTACCATATGATTCACATCAGTCCAACATCATGATTTGATTCACACTCTGCCTGAGGTGGACGTGGGACCTTCCTCCTTGCCCTCTCTCTGAGTGTACAAGACAATGGTAATCTGCCGCTGACAAATGTTACTGAGAAAACGGCAAAAAATGAAGCTTCAGCCGACAATGAGCCAAGGACCTGCCTCTGTGCAGATCACACACAATGATGAGTGTAACCCATAGAAACCATCGAAAGGTTATAGCACAGTTCATCATGTCTGCACCGGCCAAAAAACAAACTGACCACCTCTTCTCATCCTACCTTCTGGACCCCGAGCCATTGCCTTGCAGGTTACAGAAATTCAGGTGCAGCTCCAGGTACTGTTTAAATAGGTTTCAGCCTGAACCACCAATTTGGGTAGACAATTCCAAACACCTACCACTTGCTGGGTGAAAAATGTCCCCCTCTAATATTTCTACCAATCACCTTAAATCTGTGCCCCTTAGTAATTTGCCTCTAAGGTAGGGGAAACAAGTCTTCCCTGTCTACTCTATCTAGGCCCCTCATAATTTTATACTCCTCAAGCAAGTCAGCCCAGCCTGTTCTGAGGAAAACATCCCCCCTAAAACTACCTAATCTTGCCTCATTGCTGCAATTTTCCAGTCCTGGCAAGATTCTTGTAAATCTCCTCTGCACTCTCTCCAGGGCAATTGTGTTTTTCCTGTGATGTGATGCACACAAAACTTCAGCTGTGACCTATAAAGTGTTTTTTTTTATGGTTCCAGCATTGCATCCCTGCTTTTGTATTCTATACCTTGTGCAATAAAAGAAAGAATTCCATGTGCCGTCTTTACCACCTTATCTATCTTGCCCTGCCACTTTCAGGGACACGTGGACACGCACTCGCACTTCCTCTACCTCTCTCAATATCCTCCCATTTATTGTGTATTCTCTTGCTTTGTTTGTCCTCAAAAAAGCATTACCTCACGCTTCTCCAGACTGAGTTCCATCTGCCACTTTCCCGTCCACTGAACCAAACCATTGAGATTGTTCGAGAGTCCAACTTCACTATCAACTACTTGGTCGATTTTTTAATATCATCTGCAAATTTCCCCGTCATGCCTCACGCATTTAAGTCCAAATCATTAGTATGTACAATAAACTGCAAGGGACCCAACACTGAGACCTGTGGAACGTCACTGGGGGGTGGGGGGAGTGAATCTCCCATCCCGCTGCATTGATTTTTTAGCGCAGCGGGCCAGGAAAATCACACGGGCGCGATTCGCAGGATTTGCAGGAGCGTTCGCGTTCTGCCACCATCTCCCTGCGTTGGATTTCTGGTGCAGTCTGCTCTACGCCAGAAATCAGCGGGGAGGTGGGGCTAGGATTTAAATGATATTTTAAATATCATTTAAATGTGATTAGTGGGCTTGGAACTGAATTCTCCAGGCCCGCTAGCCTCTCTCCCATCCCACCAGAGTGTTTCACTCCAGCGGGGTTTTGAGTAGCTCCCCACTTTCAGGGAGCTGGCAGCCTGACCCTGCTGAAGTGAAGAGGGGGCAATTGGAGCCCCCCTGGGTGTCGGGCAGTGGATGGATGGTGCCCCCTGGGCATGGGCACCCTGGCAGTGCCCAAGGGGCAAAGTGTCAATCTCCGCCACCTGAAATTTAATAATATTTGCGTTGGTGACCTCTGCATTGCAGAGTGTGGGAGATTCTATTGTGAACTCCCACTGAAAAAAACAGCGTGAATTACTCCAGTTTTCCTGCAAATTCAACACATAGGATTTTTTTGGGAGAATTCTGCCCTACTTTCTATTTACTAAAACATCAATCAATCCAGAAACTCAGCAAATATTCTGGGGAGCCGGGTTCAAATCCCGCCATGGCAAATGGTGGAATTTGAATCAATAAAAAATATCTGGAATTAAGAATCTACTGATGACCATGAAACCATTGTTCATTGTGGGAAAAACCCATCTGGTTCATGAATGGCCTTTAGGGAAAGAAATCAACCGTCTTTACATGGCCTCACCTACATGTGACTCCAGAGCCACAGCCACAGGATATGTCAGGAGATACTGGATAGGTGCAGGAAATATAGGGTTGTTGTAGTGGGAGACTTCAATTTCCCTGGTATAGACTGGAAATCGCTGAGGGCAGGGACTCTGGATGGGGAGGAATTTGTAAAATGTGTACAGGAGGGTTCGTTGGAACAATATGTAGACAGCCCGACTAGAGAGGGGGCTATACTGGACCTGGTACTGGGGAATGAGCCCGGTCAGGTCTTCAAAGTTTTGGTTGGGGAACATGTGGCAAATAGTGACCACAATTCTGTTAGCTTTAGGATAGTGATGGAAAAGGATGAGTGGTGTCCCAAGGGTAAGGTGTTGGATTGGGGGAAGGCTAACTTTATTGGGATCAGGCAGAAATTGGCAGCTCTTGATTGGGAGAGGCTGTTTGAGGGTAAATCCACATCTGGTATGTGGCAGTCTTTTAAGGAACGGTTGTTAGGGCTACAGGACAAGCATGTGCCTGTAAAAAAGAAGGATATGAAGGGTAGAATTAGAGAACTGTGGATAACCAGGGAAATTGAGGGACTGGTCAAAAAGAAAAGAGAGGCATATGTTAGGTCCAAGCAGCTAAAAATGGAGGGAGCTCTGGAGGAGTACAATGAAAGTAGGAAAGTACTCAAACGGGGAATTAGAAGAGCAAAAAGGGGTCACGAAATGTTCTTGGCAGACAGGATTAAGGAGAATCCCAAGGCATTTTATTCATACGTTAGAAACAAAAGGGTTGTTAGGGAAAAAATCGGACCTCTCAGGGACAAAAGTGGGGACTTATGCTTGGAGCCCAAAGAAGTAGGGGAGATCCTAAATGAATACTTTGCGTCGGTATTCACAAAGGAGAGGGATGTGTTGAATGGGAGTGTCTCTGAGGGGAGTGTTGAACCGTTGGAGAAAATCTCCATTACAAAGGAGGAAGTGTTAGGTTTGTTAGAGAATATAAAGACTGACAAATCCCCAGGGCCTGATGGAATCTATCCAAGGCTGCTCAGGGAGACGAGAGGTGAAATCGTTGGGCCTCTGACGCAAATCTTTGTCTCGTCACTGGACACAGGTGAGGTCCCAGAGGATTGGAGGATAGCCAATGTGGTCCCATTATTTAAGAAGGGTAGGAAGGATAACCCGGGTAATTATAGGCCGGTGAGCTTGACGTCCGTGGTGGGGAAGTTGTTGGAGAAGATTCTTAGAGATAGGATGTATGCGCATTTAGAAAGGAATAAACTCATTAACGATAGTCAGCATGGTTTTGTGAGAGGGAGGTCATGCCTCACTAACCTGGTGGTGTTTTTTTGAAGAAGTGACCAAAATGGTTGACGAAGGAAGGGCCGTGGATGTTGTCTATATGGACTTTAGTAAAGCGTTTGACAAAGTCCCTCATGGTAGGCTAGTGAAAAAGGTTGGATCCCATGGGATAAAGGGGGAGGTGGCTAGATGGGTGGAGAACTGGCTTGGTCATAGAAGACAGAGGGTGGTAGTGGAAGGGTCTTTTTCCGGCTGGAGGCCTGTGACTAGTGGTGTACCGCAGGGCTCTGTATTGGGACCTCTGCTGTTTGTGATTTATATAAATGATCTGGAAGAAGGAGTAACTGGGGTGATCAGTAAGTTTGCGGACGACACAAAACTGGCAGGACTTGCAGATAGTGAGGAACATTGTCAGAGGCTACAGAAGGATATAGATAGGCTGGAAATTTGGGCAAGGAAATGGCAGATGGAGTTCAATCCTGATAAATGCGAAGTGATGCATTTTGGTGGGAATAATGTAGGGAGGAGCTACACGATAAATGGAAGAACCATAAAGGGTGTAGAGACGCAGAGGGACCTGGGTGTGCAAGTCCACAGATCTTTGAAGGTGACGTCACAGGTGGAGAAGGTGGTGAAGAAGGCATATGGCATGCTTGCCTTTATAGGACGGGGCATAGAGTATAAGAGTTGGGGTCTGATGTTGCAGATGTATAGAACGTTGGTTCGGCCACATTTGGAATACTGCGTCCAGTTCTGGTCGCCACACTACCAGAAGGACGTGGAGGCTTTGGAGAGAGTACAGAGGAGGTTTACCAGGATGTTGCCTGGTATGGAGGGGCTTCGTTATGAGGAGAGATTGGGGAAACTGGGGTTGTTCTCCTTGGAAAGACGGAGGATGAGGGGAGACTTAATAGAGGTGTATAAAATTATGAAAGGCATAGATAGGGTGAACGGTGGGAAGCTTTTCCCCGGGTCGGTGGTGACGTTCACGAGGGGTCATAGGTTCAAGGTGAAGGGGGGGAGGTTTAACACAGATATCAGAAGGACATATTTTACACAGAGGGTCGTGGGGGCCTGGAATGTGTTGTCGGGCAAGGTGGTGGAGGCGGACACACTGGGAACGTTTAAGACTTATCTAGACAGCTATATGAACGGAGTGGGAATGGAGGGATACAAAAGAGTGGTCTAGTTTGGACCAGGGAGCGGCGCGGGCTAATTGTTCCTTGTTTCTCGTTTCAAGGCTTCATTCTATGATCATCTTGCTGGTGCCAGTACAGAGCGAGACTGCGGATAGTTGGGAACCTGTCTCGGGGGCAGGGAATTCATATGGTGTTCGTGGAAGTGGAAATGAATAGGGTTGGGAAGCATTTTCCGATCAGGGCCAGTGTGATCTCCTGGACTCGTTTTGATCGCCTCAGGGGGTCGGAGAGGAATTTCCCAGATTTTTTTTCCCCATATTGGCCCTGGGGTTTTCACTCTGGGTTTTCGCCTCTCCCTGGAGATCACATGGTCTGAAATGGGGGGGTGGGGGTGAGTTAATAGGTTGTGATGAACAAAGCATCGTAGCTGTGAGGGACAGCTCGGTGGATAGGATATTGGTATGTAGATAGGCTGGAAAATTGGGCGGGGATCCTGGATTCAGGATTCAATCCTGGACCGGGGAGCGGCGCGGGCTTGGAGGGCCGAAGGGCCTGTTCCTGTGCTGTATTGTTCTTTGTTCTTGTTCAATGTGGTTGACTCTTGTGGTGAACCATCGTTGGTTCCCACTGGATAGTACTGAGCCAGGGGCTGGCCAGTACTACAAGGATGTACATATGTTACTGTTGGGTTGTGCTATTGTTGCTATTGGGGTTAGTGTGGGGTTGTTACACCTTTGTACTGTAGTGTTGTGGCACATCCCAGTCGGGCTCCGCCTCCTGGGAGAGGTATAAGAGTCCCTGCTCTGGCCGGGATCCCTTCAGTCTGGGATAGTGTATATAAGTTCTGGCAGCTTCATTACAGTAAATAAAAGCCTTTCATTTACCGAGCTTCAGGCCTCATGTTTGAGTAGCGCATCAACTCTCAACTGCCCTCCAAGGGCAACTCGAGATGGGCAATATGTGCTGGCCAGCCAGCGACACACATGTCCCAAGAATGAATTAAGAAAAAGTATTGTTTTTTGCGCGCTATACAGACAAAACATACCGTTCATAGAGTACATAGAGGAGATGGAAAGGAAATGGTGCAGAATATAGTGTTACTGTAGAGAAAAATCAGCTTTATCTGAGGGTGTAGAGAAAGGCGTAGCTAGGGTGTCGAGAAAAATCAGCTTAATCTAAGGTAGGTCCATTCAAAAGTCTGATGGCCGCAGGGATGAAATTGTTTTTGAGTCAGTTGCTGCGTGATCTTAGACTTTTGTATCTTTTTCCTGATGGAAATGGCACCCATATCCCGCGAGTGAAAAAAAAGTTAAGGATGGGCATTAAATCCTGGCCTCACCAGTGATGCCCACATCCAGGAACAACAAAGAAAAAAATCCACAGCATCATAAAAATCTATTCAGTTCAACGGTGCTAGTTTTATGCACAATACATGCTCCTCTCACTCCAGCTACCTCTACCCATCGTACTGCATGCCCGTCTTTTCCCTTATGTATATAGCAGCCCTCTCTCTGAATGCATCAAATCTATCTGCTTCAATGGGGCAGCATGTTTCATCGTTCCCTGTATAAAGAAACTTCCTAATCCCTTAGTGGTTATCTTATATTTATGTCCCTTCATTCTAGGCTCACCAACAAGTGGGAACAAATATTTCCACATCCACCATAATGATTTGATCAATCATTTTAAAAACCTTGGGCTGGTTTGCTCTGAACTTTTTTTTAAAAAGAAAGTGCTCCAATTTGGACAAACTTTCCTGAAAGTTGCATCTTCTCGATTCTGATTCTCTCCTTGTAAATCTTTTCTGAACTTTCTTCAATATCCTTTGGTGCTCTTAAGAACAGGACTGCATACAGGCCTTTTGGAGGTGAATTTTCCCATTCCACCTGCCACTGGGATCATAGTGGGCAAGGTGTGGACATGGAAAGGACCATTGACCTCGGGCAGGATTTTCTGGTTTCGGGGTGAGCGCGGCCAGAAAATCCTATTCATTGAGTCTGGAACAATTGGCTCAAATCTTTCATTATGGTAAACTCCTGAGAGAAGAGGACATATTCACTTTGCAGATTTAATAGAAGTTAAATTAAGATGGTGAGAAAGGAAATGCTCGACAAACCTGAAGACGAAGACCTGACCCCAGATGTATTGAAATCACAAAGTTTATTAGTGTCACAAGTTACATAAGAACATAAGAAATAGGAGCAGGAGTAGGCATCTAACCCCTCGAGCCTGCCCTGCCATTCAATAAGATCATGGCTGATCTGAAGTGAATCAGTTCCACTTACCCGCCTGCTCCCCATAACCCTTAATTCCCCTACCGATGAGGAATCCATCTATCCGTGACTTAAACATATTCAACGAGGTAGCCTCCACCACTTCAGTGGGCAGAGAATTCCAGAGATTCACCACCCTCTGAGAGAAGAAGTTGCTCCTCAACTCTGTCCTAAACTGACCCCCCTTTATTTTGAGGCTGTGCCCTCTAGTTCTGGTTTCCTTTCTAAGTGGAAAGAATCTCTCCACTTCTACCCTATCCAACCCCCTCATTATCTTATATGCCTCTATAAGATCACCCCTCAGCCTTCTAAACTCCAATGAGTACAAACCTAATCTGCTCAATCTCTCCTCATAATCTACACCCCTCATCTCCGGTATCAACCTGGTGAACCTTCTCTGCACTCCCTCCAAGGCCAATATATCCTTTTGCAAGTAAGGGGACCAAAACTGCACACAGTATTCCAGCTGCGGCCTCACCAATGCCTTGTACAGATGCAGCAAGACTTCTCTGCTTTTATATTCTATCCCCCTCGCGATAAATGCCAACATCCCATTTGCCTTCTTGATCACCTGTTGTACTTGCAGACTGTGTTTTTGCGACTCATGCACAAGGACCCCCAGGTCCTTGTGTAAGTTGGCTTACATTAACACTACAATGAAGTTACCGTGAAAATCCCCTAGCCGCCACACTCTGGAGGCTGTTCGGGTACTCTGAGGGAGGATTTAGCATGGCCAATGCATCTAACCAGCACATTTTTTGGATCTTCTACCTTTAACTGGTACCTTGGAATAATATCAATATGCTTGCATGGTAAGCATGTTGATACTACTATTACCTGTTATTTCAATTCGCCTCCGATCTATTACTACCTCTGTACGGATTTTTGGATCAGCTGTGATGTGAAGAAAGATTCCATTTAAGTTTTCCTTCCAGTGATTAATGAAAATATGAACAGCCATTGTTTCAATACAGAACTTTGTTGAACCCTGAACTCCAACATACAGTGATAATATTCCTACTTATCTTCCATAATCGCCAACTATCTTCATTTCTCTGTCAATTAGTAATCAACATAAAGGTTGTATGAAGAATCTGCAAAAGAATAAAGTTCAGGCGAGATCTTAGGGTGCAAATGATTGACCTATTAACTTGACCTGCCTCACTCCATTATTTGAACAGAAGTATGAACCATATTAAAAGAGATTGAGGTGGCGAGGGTGAGAAATTTTTCTGTTTAAATTTAACCCAGAATTATCACCATCTTCATTACTTAATATCAACACCAGCAATTCGTGACCTTGTGTCTTTGAAATCAGGAAGAAATGCAATGGCTTCAAATAATTCATTTCAAAATAGTTTAAAAAAACATACAGCAATATAAAAATTCCTGCAATCTCTTAAGTACCAGCAGAAATATGGAAGAGAGATATTCCACAGAGAAGAGGCACAGAGATTTTTTCTCCAGACTTGAGTGGCTGAGACATGCTGTTCTTCCCTGCAGCAGACATATCAAAATATTAAATAATAAATGATTTTTTTCCAGCATAAAGATCAGAAGGAGAAGCGGCTTTATTAACATTCGAAACTGCCTCTGGTCCAATGCACCCACCTTCCACTTTAACATACATTTATATTTTCAATTATAGTGACCCAGATTTCTTGTTGTTCTCGTTCCTCCTGCATGCATCAGATTGTCCTTTACGTACTGAAGCTGACGGGTTTTAACCTTTGAGGCACAGCCGGAGACGGATAACATTACATCAGTTGCGTCATTGACGGATCCGTGATGTAAAGCGATTTGTTGATTTTTGACCGAACGCATTATTCCCTGAAATCCAAAAGTATCTCGCTTCTCTCTTTTTTTTAAGAAACAATAACCTTCATGCAAGCAAGATGCTGTTTGTCTTGTCAGATTGAATATTCAAATGCTTCTGTTGAAGGGCACAATTTTGGGTCCATTGTACATTTTGATTGCATGGTGCTAACGGGCTGGAAGTTGAACATCGTCCAAAGAAACGGAGATTGGGTGAGCTCTGAATCACTTACAATTCATTTAAATGGATAACATTTCTTATCAGCACACATAGTGTGTTTGAGTACAGGACACAATGCTGTGTAAAGTATATTCCTGGTTTATCGTGGATATCTTGTGCAGGAATAGTGTGCTATAAAATGGGCGCATGGATGCCCTGATTCCAGCCGGCAGAAAATTTCATTTTCTTCAATCTCTCTTTTCTCTCATACCTTAGGTCAAACGTGTTACGATTAGAATAGTAACAAAAGGTGATTGAACTGGCCTTGCTTTGGTGGAACTCATAGTTGGATTTACTTGAATAGAACCTCCTCGAACAGATCTAATCGTGAGTGTCAAGTTTGATTCCATTGTACCGTGTATTGATTGATACCCTGCCTTGCTGTCCCTCAGTGTGCTGCTGTTTATTAATCCAACTCCCAGAGACTTCCTATAGTGCAGAAGGAGGCCATTCAGCCCATCGAGTCTGCACTGGCAACAGTCCCACATAGGCCCTATTCCCGTAACCCCATGTATTTATCCTGATAATCCCCCTAACAGTAAGGGACAATTTAGCACAGCCAATCAGCCTAACCCGCACATCTTTGGGCTGTGGGAGGAAACCGGAGCACCTGGAGGAAACCCACACAGACATGGGAAGGATGTGCAAACTCCACACAGACAGTCATAGAATCATAGAATCCCTACAGTGCAGAAGGAGGCCATTCAGCCCATCGAGCTTGCACTGGCAACAATCCCACGCAGGCTCTATTCCAATAACCCCACATATGTACTTTGCTAATGCCCCTGACACTAAGGGGCAATTTAGCATGGCCAATCAACCTAAATTCCATATCTTTGGACTGTGTGAAGAAACCGGAGCATCCAAAGGAAACCCATGCAGACATAGGGAGAGTGTGGAAACTCCGCAGAGACGGTCACTTGAGGCCAGAATTGAACCCAGGCCCCGGCACTGTGAGGCAGCAGTGTTAATCACTGTGCCATTGTGCCACCCATTCTGTCCAGCAATCCCTTCCTGAAGAAAGGAGGGAGGGGATTAGGATCAGCTATGAGATTGAGCACAGTGAGAACACAAAGGGAAAGGAAAAATTCTGCAGACGCTGGAACTCTGAATCCAAAGCAGAAAATGCTGGAGATACATAGCAGGTCTGGTAGCATCTGTGGTGAGTGAAACGTTTCAGGTCTACAGCTTGTTATCAGAGCAGTTTGAGCTGATATAGAAACATAGAAACATAGAAAAACTACAGCACAAAACAGGCCCTTCGGCCCCACAAGTTGTGCCGAACATATCCCTACCTTTTAGGCCTACCTATAACCCTCCATCCTATTAAGTCCCATGTACTCATCCAGGAGTCTCTTAAAAGGCCCTATTGAGTTTGCCTCCACCACCACTGACGGCAGCCGATTCCACTCGCACACCACCCTCTGAGTGAAAAACTTCCCCCTAACATTTCCCCTGTACCTACCCCCCAGCACCTTAAACCTGTGTCCTCTCGCAGCAGCCATTTCCACCCTGGGAAAAAGCCTCTGAGAGTCCACCCGATCTATGCCTCTCAATATCTTATATACCTCTATTAGGTCTCCTCTCATCCTACGTCTCTCCAAGGAGAAAAAACCGAGCTCCCTCAGCCTATCCTCATAAGGCATGCCACTCAATCCAGGCAACATTCTTGTAAATCTCCACTGCACCCTTTCAATCTTTTCCACATCCTTCCTGTAATGAGGTGACCAGAACTGAGCACAGTACTCCAAGTGGGGTCTGACGATGGTCTTATATAGCTGCATCATTATCCCCGGACTCCTGAACTCAATCCCTCGATTGATAAAGGCCAGCACACCATACGCCTTCTTAACCACCTCCTCCACCTGCGGGGCCAATTTTAGAGTCCTATGGACCCGGACCCCAAGGTCCTTCATATCCTCTACAGTACTAAGAGCCTTTCCCTTTATATTGTACTCCTTCATCCCATTTGACCTGCCAAAATGGACCACTACGCATTTATCTGGGTTGAAGTCCATCTGCCACTTCTCCGCCCAGTCTTGCATCCTATGTATGTCTCTCTGTAACTTCTGACATCCCTCCAGACTATCCACAACCCCACCAACCTTCGTGTCGTCGGCAAACTTACCAACCCATCCCTCCACTTCCTCATCCAGGTCATTTATGAAAATGACAAACAGCAAGGGTCCCAGAACAGATCCCTGGGGCACACCACTGGTGACCGACCTCCATTTAGAAAAAGACCCATCTATACCCACTCTCTGCTTCCTTTGGGCAAGCCAGTTCTGGATCCACAAGGCAGCAGCCCCTTGGATCCCATGCCCTCTCATTTTTTCTAGAAGCCTTGCATGGGGGAACCTTATCGAACGCCTTGCTAAAATGTTAATTCTGCTCCTCCTTCTACAGATTCTACCAGATCTATTGAGACGACAATGGTTTTTCTTGAACCGCTGCAGTCCCTGAGGTGTAGGCACACCCACAGTGCTGTTAGGGAGGGAGTTCCAGTATTTTGACCCAGCGACAGTGAAGGAATGGTGATATATTTCCTGGTCAGGCATTTGGTATATGTAAATAATTATGGTGTTGGTCCCAATTGGATCCCTGGAACGATCGTGGCCAGAACAGGTCCAGTGTCGTATGAAATTCTTGTTCAAGGGAAAAGTAATACTTGGGCCATTTGAGAAGGAGAGAATCGCACACAGAACCAGTGGGACAGCCCATCCCAAACTAACTCATAGTATGTCTGTCAGTGATATTGCTCCAGATTAAAGTAATGCAGCAGCAAGCGACCCCGAGGAAAAGTCAAGTATTATTCCAATGGAAACTGGAGAAGTTATCTGCACTGACACGCTTCCCATGTAGAGAGTCAATCCATTGATTTTCAAATTAAAGTTACCTCCACTCCTGGAGCACCTGAGAATAAATTACGATGCTCCCAAAGGATCAGGAAGTCCTTGGACTGACTTACCTTCTGATGCTCTGTGTTCAGGTCCATTTGTTGTAAAATATTGTAAATAGTTCAATTGTTTTGAAATGTGTCAATTGAAAACTTAAAGGGGGACAGATATGGTAGAATGTCCCTTTAAGGGGCAAGCTCTCGGAGGGTCATGTGACCTGTTCAGCCAATCAGGCTGGAGCGCGCGAATCCTGGCACTGAGTGCAGGATTTCCTTGGAATTAGGAGTCTGGAGTCGTGGAGTATGGTAGCCTTTATATCACTCACTATACATTGTTACTTACCTTAATAAACCACTAATTCATTAATCTATTTAATGGTCCCCTGTCTTTGCAAGATGTTACAGTAGCAATCAAGTGGGCTGTTTTTTCTTGGATGGTGTTAAGCTGCCCATGTGTTGTTGGAGCTGCACTCACACAGGCAAGTGGAGAATATTCCATTGCACTCCTGATTTGCGCCTTGTAGGTAGTGGACAGACTCTGGGGAGTCAAGAGGTGAATTACTCGCCACAGGATTCCGAGCCTTTGACCTGCTCTGATAGACACACTATTTATATGGCTGGTTCAGTTCAGTTTCTGATCAATGGTAACCCCCCAGGATGTAGATTGTGGGGGATTCAGTGATGGTAATGCCATTGAATGTCAAGGGGCAATGGTTAGATCCTGTCTTGTTGGAGATGATCATTGCCTGGCACTTGTGTGTCATGAATATTTGATTTGATTTGATTTAATTTATTATTGTTGCATGTATTGGGATGCAGTGAGAATGATTGTTTCTTGCGCTCTATACAGACAAAAAGTACAGTTCATAGAGTATGTGGGCAGATGGAAAGGATAGGGTGCAGAATATAGTGTTGCAGTTACAGATAGGATGAAGAGAAAGATCAGCTTAATATGTGATAGGACCAATGTTCTGCTTGATTGGTCACTCATCAACAAACATTCACCCTCTCCACCACTGATTTGATTTGATTTGAATTGATTTATTATTGTCACATGTATTGGGTTACAGTGAAATTATTGTTTTTTGCGCACTATACAGACAAAACATACCATTCATAGAGTACATAGGGGAGAAGGAAAGGAGAGGGTGCAGTCATGGCTAGAGTGTAGAGAAAGATCGGCCTATTATATGGTAGGTCCATTCAAAAGTCTGATGGCAGCAGGGAAGAATCTGTTCGAGTCGTTTGGTTCATGGCTTTCAGACTTTTGTATCTTTTCCTGGTGGAAGAAGGTGGAAGAGAGTATGTCTGGGGTGCGTGGTGTCCTTGATTATGCTGGCTGCTTTTCCGAGGCAGTGGGAAGTGATGCGCGTTATCAAACACGAGGCTAGATGCTCGGGAAATAAAGGCTTTTATTTACTGTAATGAAGCAGCCAATAATTATATACACGATCCCAGACTGAGGGGTCCCAGCCAGAGCAGGGACCTTTATACCTCTCCCAGGAGGCGGAGCCCGACTGGGATGTACCACAACACTACAGTACAAAGGTGTAACAACCCCACCCTAACCCCAACAGCAACAAGTAGCACAACCCAACAGTAACATATGTACATCCTTGTAGTACTGGCTAGACCCTGGCTCAGTGCTATCCAGTGGGAACCAACGATGGTTCACCACAGGAAGTATATTCATTAGTCAATGGATGGGAAGCTGGTTTGCGTGATGGACTCGGCTGTTACTTGCTACCTCTCAGCCAAACTTGGATATTATCCAGGTCTTGCTGCATTTTGGTTCACAGGCATGGTATTGTCATGTTTGGGTAATAAGCACAGCAAAGATATTTCATGAGGCTTACAAGGTGCTCAAGTGTTGTCCACTCAGGCCTATTTGCAATTGACAATCAACTTGGACAGATTAAATGAAAAATTGCAGAATCGACATGCTGTACTTGGTTGAAGTCATTAGGTTATATTGTAGCTTCAATTGAAACAATTTTTTAAAGCGGCACGGTAGCACAGTGGTTAGCACTGCTGCTTCACAGCTCCAGGGACCTGGGTTCGATTCCCAGCTTGGGTCACTGTCTGTGTGGAGTTTGCACATTCTCCTCGTGTCGGCGTGAGTTTCCTCCGGGTGCTCTGGTTTCCTCCCACAGTCCAAAGATGTGCGGGTTAGGTTGATTGGCCATGCTAAATTTGCCCCTTAGTGTCCTGAGATGCGTAGGTTAGAGGGATTAGTGGGTAAAAATATGTAGGGATATGGGGGTAGGGCCTGGGTGGGATTGTGGTCGGTGCAGACTCGATGGGCTGAATGGCCTCTTTCTGTACTGTAGGGTTTCTATGATTTCTATGATCTCGGCCTTTTGGCTAAGATGCAAATAGGATCAAGCCTTGGAGGAGGTGCAATGCCTACTCCAATCAGCTTGGATCATATAGATCAAGCCCAAGACAGGGAGTGAGAGTCCTGTCTTGTCAGCTTGGATTGGGAATGTCTCACTTGATGAGACTCTGAATTGGACTTGATTGGTCTGAATTGGATATATAAACAAAAGAAAAGAAAAATTGAGATGACCAGCTTTATTGTTCCATCCATTTTAAATGAAAATCAAAAGGTACTTCTAAAATTTGTGTAACACAGAGGCTGTAACTTTTATTTATGTGAGACAAACTCAATAACCCATGGGAGTCAGTCAGTAGTGGCTTACAGCATCTCATCATAAAAGAATGAGTTCAATGGTTTTGTTTTCATGAGGACTATTACAAACAGTAGCTCAGCAGTCAGGGTGAGTGAGTCGATAGAATGAGATTTATGAACAAGACTCTGTGTAAGTACCTGGTGCTGTGTTAATTTTGAAGATTGAGATATATCAAAATTATGTTACAAAAGTCTTGACACCAGCAAAGGGTGCTTCACCGTTGCCAGAGAGGCCTGTACAGTATACAAGTGGTGGCTGTCACTCTGCGTTCCGTGTGCAGTGAGGAAAATCAAGACTGACAGCAATTTTTTAATGTCAGAATAGCTATTAAATTGTTTTATCCAGACTGGCTACCTTTAAAGTCCTGGTGTGGCACGGTGGCACAGTGGTTAGCACGACTGCCGCACAGCGTCTGGGGCCCGGGTTCGAATCCCAGCTTGGCTCACTGTCTGTGCAGAGTCTGCACGTTCTCCCTGTGGCTGCGTGGGTTCCCTCTGGGTGCTCCGGTTTCCTCCCACAGTCTGAAAGATGTGCTGGTTAGGTGCATTGGCCATTCTAAATTCTCCCTCAGTGTACCCGAACCAGCACTGATGTGTGGTGACTAGGGGCTTTTTCACAGTAACTTCACTGAGTGTTAATGTAGGCCTACATAAGACACTAATAAATAAAATTAAGAACTTATTATCAAAGGCCGGTGCAGAGAAAGCTAGAGACAAAAAGAAAATTGGACAAGTAAGAGTAAGGCAAAGGGAAAATAAGAAGAGGAGCAAATGTACGACACAATAATCTCGTGTCAAATGATTGGGATCTTCAATTTGTTGGAATGTAAATTTGTGCTGAGTATGTTAAACCCTTCCAACTTTATCACACTCAAGGATGGCATTCCAGGTATTCATTTACTAGCACTCAGTGAGTTAAAAACTCCCAAAGTGTTTTGGAGAACCTACCCCCTCCACATACATCACAAAAAAATAGCAGATCGGATCAATTTAAATGGATGCTATTGTTTTCAAATGCAACTTTAATATCAGGGGAACTAGTCACATCTTAACATTCTCAACAAGCCTTCCTGTGTAAGAAGGGAAATGGCAAAGCTCCCTGTCGGCTTAGTAGGTAAATATACCAGGCTTTGTGTTACCAAGTTACACAGAGCATGTTGTGACTCCCTGGCCTGTGTTGAATCAATTGGTATCAGTTCAGGTAGATATAGGATTACTACGAGGGATCTCACAGTGTCAGGGCTTGGGAAAGGGGGAGAAAAATAGTGACAATCTTCCTGCAGCTGGCAGACATCCAGTGACACCTGCTGGAAGCATATTGATATGACCATCAGGTGAAGAGAAGCTTGACCTTGGTTGTGATGGCCCTCTTGGTTGAGACTCGAATGCCCTGGCTGTAATGGTTGAGGAAAGAGAGGGCATTGCCACCAAGGAGTTCAGTACAAACTGCTACCTTCAGGAGCTGAAACAAACAGCTAATCTATCTTTAAATATTTTTTGTTTAAGCAGTAAGTGGCGATGATATCTTCTGGGAACCAGTCAGTCAAAGCAATGCAGAGCGTGATGGCTTTAGTCGTTCTAATACAATCAGTGAAACCCACTCAGTGCCTCTCTGCTGATGCTAATTAGCTGCCTGTTAATGTTGAGCTCAGTAATCCCATCGGTACTCACTGCGTAAATAGAAAGAGACTGGAAGAGACCCAAACATGAATTATAATTCCTTGCCGGTTTAAATTGATGGGAAAATAAACTTTTTGAGAAAGGGTTTGATGTGAAGAGTTTCTGGAAGCTGTTGCATAATTTGAAGGCATGTTTGGGACATCAATGGTTTAAAATTTCAACACAAACTTTACTCTAATGCTGAATTTCAGAATATCTGCATGAATTCCAAAGTTTGTCCCTTGTGATTAGTGAATTTAAACTCTGCAGCTTTCACGGTGCTAAGTTCCTGTCGCAGGGAGCTTTTGAGATATTTTTAACCTCATTTTTTTTCTATTCAGCATTTGCATCATTTTCGATCTGTAAAAATGATTTTAGCTTCGCATAAAAATGCACCACTAGCATATCAGATGACACAATGCGATTGGTCCAACATCGAATGGTATATGACAATTATCCATTCGCCCGTATATTACATGAGTGGGGTCAATGGTTTGAGCATTTTAATTGCTGATGTTTTATTTTACTATTGCTTCAGTGGACAGCATTGTATATAAGATTGGATGACCATGATACATACAGCAAAACTATCACGGCATTCTAAAGTCTCTTGTACGGTCATTTGATTAATTCCTATTTAAATTATTTGGCCATGATTGTAACTGTCCCTAGTGAAAACTGCCCAAGAGGCAGTTCAAATAAAGCCAGTAATCGGGTCCTCTGAATCTGCTGCCTTCCCATTATATTCCGATCTCAACCATTTCTGTCAAAGAGGTGGGCAGATGGCACGGTGGCACAGTGGTTAGCACGGCTGCCTCACAGCTCCAGGGACATGGGTTCAATTGCAGCCTTGGGTGACTGTGTGGAGTTTACACATTCTTCCTGTGTCTGCGTGGGTTTTACTCTGGGTGCTCCGCTTTCCTCCCACAGTCCAAAGATGTGCAGGGTGGGTGGATTGGCCGTGCTAAATTGCCCCTTAGTGTCCCAAGATGTGTAGGTCAGATGAATTAGCCGTGGGAAATGTGTGGGGTTACAGGGGTAGCAGAGGGCTTGAGTGAGATACACAGTCAGAGAGTCAGTACAGACTCAACGGGCTGAATGGCCTCAACTTCACTGTAGTGACACCTGTAGGAAGGAAGCCTTAAAAATGCAGATCAAGTCCAATAAGGTCATCAGGACCCGATCTACAATTCTGTTGGAAAACAGGCCAGGAGAGAAGTGACGATTTCTCCATTTGTCCAGATCTGACAGGAAGGTGGAGCTATGCAGGTGCATTATTAGAATGCCTGCTCTCAAAGGGGTCTGATCCAGTAGCACTGATTTAAACTGTGAGTTCAATTTACCTCTCAAACCACAGTCAGTATTTGCATCTTTAAACACTGCTTCCAGCATAGTAGGCAGTAAAATATGCAATGTTTCGGAAAGAGACAAGCTGAGCTGCTAAGACACCAGTACTGGTGAGAGGATGCCATTTTCAGCAGAGACAACGGTGCTCAGTGGATCTGCAATGAGTGGGAGTTGTGAGTTTTTGAAAAGGTTCTGAGTTCACCGTTTTTCCAGTCAAGGGGGATTGTAGTTACCGGTTCCCCAGCCGGCAGCAGCGTCACGGAGAAATGGAACAGAGGGAGCAGGGAAGACAAGATGCTGGCAGAGGGCACAGGCGGAGAGGTCTTTCAGCAGGAGGTTATATCAACCTCGAGATGCTGTGCTTCACCAAGGAGGTGCTCACAGAATTTGTCACCACCCTCGACTCAGACCTGCAGTCTCAAGTCAGGTGGCAATGGTGCTGCTATTGGCTGGCAGGGTGAACTCTGTCTCTTGGCTTCTCTGCTAACAGATCCTCCCAGGCTGGAATGGATAGTATCACCAACATATTGCAGAATGTCATCTATCACTGCATCTAGGAGGCCACAGAGGTCTGTACATTAGGAGCACAATGGGAGTACAATGGGAGTACAATGGGAGTACATTGGGAGTACATTGGGAGTACATTGGGAGTATATTGGGAGTATATTGGGAGTATATTGGGAGTACAATGGGATTACACTGGGAGCACGTTGGGAGTCCATTGGGAATATGCTGGGAGTATAACGGGAGTATGTTGGGAATACGTTGGAGGTATGTTGAGAGTACAATGGGAGTATGTTGGGGGTACGTTGAAAGTACATTGGGAATATAATGGGATTACGCTGGGAGTACGTTGGGAGTACATTGGGAGCATGTTTGGAGTATAATGGGAGTATGTTGGGAGTATGTTGGGAGTATAATGGGATTATGCTGGGAGTAAATTGGGAATACGCTGCGAGTACGCTGGGAGTACAATGGGATTACGCTGGGAGTATAATGGGATTACGCTGGGAGTATAATGGGATTACGCTGGGAGTATAATGGGATTACGCTGGGAGTATAATGGGATTACGCTGGGAGTACGTTGCCTTCACTCTAAACAAAAAAAGCAAAGGGTGGGCACCTGGCATTCCAATGATAGTGGGTTCACCATAGTGCAGAGATAAATACACATGGAATATAGAGTAAATTGGATTCAAAATTGCCTTAGTTGTAGGAGAGATGGCAGAAAGCTGCTTTAGTGCCTGGAAGCCCATGTCCAGTGGTGTACTACAGGGTCTCCTATTATTTGTTATTTATATAAACAACATAGATGACTATGTGGGGGGTAGGATTAGTAAATTTGTAGATGACACAAAGACAGTGAGGTGGAGTGTCTTGGGCTAAAGAAGATATAGATAGGATAGTCAAATGGGCAGATAAGTGGCAAATGGAATTTAACCCTGAAAAGTGTGAGGTATTACATTTTGGAAGGAGTAATTTGACAAGGAAGTACTCAATGAATGTCATGACACTGAGAAGTTCTGTAGAACAAAGGGACCTTGGCGTGTTTGTCCTTAGATCCCTGGAGGCGGAAGAACATGTTAGTCGGGTGGTAAAAAAGGCATATGGGACACTTGCCTTTATCAATGAAGGCATAGATTACAAAGGCAAGGAGGTCATGTGGTGTTGAATAAAACTTTGGTGAGGCCACAGTTAGAGTACTGTGTGCAGTTCATTATAGGATGGATGTGATTGCACTGGAGGGGGTGCAGAGGAGATTCACCAGGATGCTGCCTGGGATGGAGCATTTAAGTTATGAAGAGTGATTGGATAGGCTTGGGTTGTTTTTGTTGAAGCAGAGAAGACTGAGGGGTGACCTGATTGTGGTATATTACATTATGAGAGGCAAGGACAGAGTGGATGAGGAGCAGCTGTTCCCCGTAGTTGAAGGGTCAGTCACGAGGAGACACAAGTTCAAGGTGAGGGGCAGGAGGTTTAGGGGGGGATGTGAAGAAAAACTTTTTTACCCAGAGGGTGGTGACGGTCTGGAATGCGCTGCCTGGGAGGGTGGTGGAGGCGAGTTGCCTCATATCCTTTAAAAAGGATCTGGATGAGCACTTGGCACACCATGGCATTCAAGGCTGTGGGTCAAGGCCTGGTAAATGGGATTAAGTAGGAGTCCAGGTGTTCCTTGCATGTCAGTGTGGACTTGATGGGCCTAAGGGCTTCTTCTGTGCTGTATGATTCTGTGACTGTCTTGGACATGTCTGCAGATGGAATTTAATCTGGAAATGTGTGAGGTGATAAACTTTGGAAGGAGGTGATACACTTTGGAAAGAGTAATTTGACAAAGAGGTGTTCAGTGAATGCTAGGACAGTCGGGAGTTCTGTGCAATAAAAAGACCTTGACATGTAATGTCCACAGATCTCTGAAGGTAGAAGGGCATGTTAGTAGGGTGGTGAAAAAGGCATTTGGGATACTTGCCTTTATCAATCAAGGCATAGATTACAAAAGCAGGGAAGTCATGTTGGGGTTGGATAAAACTTTGGTGAGGCCACAGCTAGAGTGCTGTGTGCAATTCTGATCGCCACATTGTAGAAAGGATGTGATTGCACTGGAGGGGGTACAGATGAAATTCACCAGAATGCTGCCTGGGATGGAACATTTAAGTTATGAAGAAAGGTTGGATAGGCTTGGGTTGTTTTCTTTGGAGCAGAGAAGACTGAGGGGCGAACTTATCGAGGTGTACAAGATTATGAGGGGCATGCACAGAGTGGATAAGGAGCAGCTGTTCCCCTTAGTTGGAGGGTCAGTCACGAAGGGACATAGGTTCAAGGTGAGGGGCAGGAGGTTTAGTGGGGATGTGAGGAAAAACCTTTTTACCCAGAGGGTGGTGATTGTCTGGAATATGCTGCCTGGAAGGGTGATAGAGGCGGATTGCCTCACATCGTTTAAAAAGTGCCTGGATGAGAACTTGGCACATCATAACATTCAGGGCTACGGGTCAAGTGCTGGCAGACGGAATTAGATGGGAGGTCAGGTGCTTCTAATGTGTCGGTGCAGACTCAATGGGCCAAAGGGTCTCTTCTGTGCTGTGTGATTCTATGAGGGGCTGGGGCAGAGGGAATGCAAAGAGATTGGGGGAAGAGGTGGTTGGAATTGGAGGTCCATCCACCTGTGGAACACTGCCCATGTTTGGTTAGAGGATTGGGATGGTTTCAGTGAAGTGAATGCTTTCCCGGTGCAAATGCTACCCAAGATCCAAGACTGAATCCAGAAGATGGGCAAAACCTTCCGAATGGAAGGGAATGAAAGGACTCGAAACTTGAATCAATAAAATACAAAAGTAGCAAGGGTAGCACTGTCCGGTTGGTACCCAGGGGAATGGGGATGCTTTATTGACCTCTTCAGTTATCTTTTGTTTGATGTTGTAAGTTTCCTTTGTGATTTGTTTTTGGTTGTTGCAGTGTCCTTTTTACTGTGTTCCTTAATTTGTTCATTTAGTTTCCTGGTTTACCATAGGATCATGGCAATGAGCAAGCAGTGCAAAGTTAGTATGCTGCCTGTGTCACTCCCATTGGGTATGGGGCAATCTTGTATTGTCATCACCACACCCGCTAATGGATCTCATCCAATTTCACCCCCTCCACCGCACCCCTCAGATTTTAATTTGAGATTAGCTGCAGCGATAAAGCGTATTCCCCATAACTCTAAAATTCAGAACAGCTTCACAGAAAAGCAACCCACATTGTAAAACTGTCCTATTAGTCACTGCAGTTTTTAAACTGGTTTATGAATTCAGTTTTATGTTGCTTGTATAAAGGGATCTGTTGGCAATAATAAAGTCATAACCATCAATCATGCTTTTACACTCCAGTGCTTATTTAGATGTGAAGCAAAGCTGATGACTCAAACAATCACCAGTAAGGGTAATGCCCCATGATATTCCTACATTTATTCTACATTATTTCCCAATTATTAATATGGGAGTGAGAGGAATACTTCAGATCTATTCTCATGAAAGTTCAGTTCTCTGCTCATGAATTACCTCTGTATAGATATCCCAATGCTCTCCTTCTGTAGTTTTGATGTATTTCTTCCCTGCTTGGTTGAAGCCATGATCAATTATTTTTTGGTATTTTGCACTGAGCTCGGGAATTGTGTTTGTCCTTGATTGTAATCATATCAGTTAAGCCCTCATTATGTCAAATTAACCAAATAAGGGAGCATACCCATGCTTATTGTCTGTGTGTGTGTGTGTGAAGGTTATTTAATACCATTTCTTTACATGAGATCTCTGGAAACATAAGCGCATGCTTTTAATCACCTTCACTCCTTCAGGCCTTTCTACTGCTTTGTGAGCCCGGGAACTAATTGAAACTAATTGTGTAATCAAGCAGCCATCCTGTAACCTCAACTCCTTCTGTTGTGTGCTTCCAGGAGTATAAAGTTCCAGCCATATTGCATATTTATTTCTCAAAGCAATGTTCCCATATTCATTATTTATTTGAGAATCAGATCTGCTGGCTCTGTTCTGCATTTCTGAATGCTTGTGTATTTTTCAGCCTGGCTTTGCTTCAAACTCATGTTAGCGTGACCGTGTTGTGCTGCATTACCAATCAAATTAAAGGCATGCCTTAATTGGCGCTGTTAAGATGAGAGCTGTGAATACTGCATTTCGATTATGGGGTGGCACGGTGTCACAGTGGTTGGCACTGATGCCTCACAGCGCCAAGAACCGAGTTTGATTCCCAGCTTGGGCAATGTCTGTGCAGAGTCTGCACGTTGTCCCCATGGGTTTCCTCCGGATGTTCTGGATTTGATTTGATTTATTATTGTGACATGTATTAGTATACAGTGAAAAGTACTGTTTCTTGCACATTATACAGACGAGGCATACAGTTCATAGAGAATAGATTTATGGAGTTCATAGGTTTCCTCCCACAGTCCGAAAGATGTGCTGGCAAGGTGCATCGGCCATGCTAAATTCTCCCTCAGTGTACCCGAAAAGGGCTGGAGTGAGGCGACTTGGGATTTTCACAGGAACTTCATTGCAGCATTAATGCAAGCCTACTTGTGACACTAATAAACAAACTTTAAACTAGATTTAGCTGTAGCAGGGCATCTAATAGCCTGAAATTTACCTTCCCACCTGCCGCAGGAATCGAGGTGGGCAGGACAGAAAATTTGTTGGATCGTTTAAAGGTCCATTGACTTTGGGTGCACGAGGCTGGAGAATCCCTGCCCTTAGGTAGCTTTGCTCTTGTGTGTTTAGATTTTTGTTGTTTTGCATTGCTGGTCGCTGAAGGTGTGAGCTGATAATGATAGCAAGGAAAACAGAACATCTGGAACCTGAGTGAACAGGGCAAGCAACTGTGTGTCTCCTTAGTCAATCAGATAGATGGATTGTGGAACATAGTGAAGCAGTAAGAAAGAAGCGTGAATTGGAGAAGATGAATTCATTTTCCAATCAAGTACAGAAAAGGAAATAAAGTGAAAGAAAAAATAGATTAATAAAGAGAGGAAAAAGAGACGGAGGGAAATTTTAAAAATAATTAAAATTAAAAGTTGACATTTTTAAAATCTCCAACAACAATTTATAACTGATGTAATGAGACACTGCAATGTAATAATTTGTTTTCAGTGCCTGGGAGGTTAATGTGGCATTTAACACTTGCCATATTGTTAAATGTATATTTATACTTGAAACAACAAGAGTCAACTTTCTAGATCGAAACTATATCGTTTTTACCACACAATTACAGCAGCTTTATGGTGCTTAATAATGCAGTTCAATGGTGTAATAGACTGTGGGATGCCTTTATCACAAAGCTAATAATGGAAAGACACAACTCTAAAAGAAGATTTATTTATAAACATGTTTAACTGTGCATTCATCCATTGTCTGAATTGCTTCACCATTTGCATAAATAACAGTGCATGCCATTAGTCTCTCAATTATTTTGGCACCAAAATCTATCCCTGTGTATTTACATTGTGAATATATTGGCTGGAATTTTCTGGATGTTCACGTCCCACAGCTGCTGCCAGCGAGAATGGAGAATTTGGTGCTCAGCCAATTTTCCATTCACTGCAACGGGACCGGAAAATCCTAGCCACGGGTGAGGTCGGGGAATTCTGGCCATTGGCTTTGATTTAGCTTTGGTCGCAATTTACCAAATCAGACAACTAAAAATATTAAAAATGGACATCTCAAGAACAGTGGGCCCTCTATTATCAATCCATTTGAGAGACTGAGGCAATGCATTTGTCACCAGTTGAAGCCTGAACATACAGTTCAGATGCAAGCAGAAAAATATTGGAAAACCTCAGCAGGCTGGACAGCATCTGTGGAGAGAGAGTGGAGCCAACATTCGAGTCCAGATGACTCTTTGTCCTGCTGAGAATTTCCAGCATTTTTCTGTTTTTGTTTCAGATTCCAGCATCCACAGTATTTTGCATTTATACAGCTCAGATTGTTTTGTGAGAGAAATAGCTTGATGTTGTTCATTCTCTCTGTGTTTGTAATTGATTCAAAGGAGGGAGCATGGCAGTCTGATTGTCCTGGCTCTTGTATTATAATCTTAATAATGGCGATAATGTTACAACCACATGAGGAGGGGTGAAATGCCTCGTCTTTTCTTCCACTCCACATTTGACTGCAACAGGGTCCTTTTGAAAATATAAATAGGCTGTGCCTTGCTGATTCACTAAGATTCCCACTACCATCACTTTGAGGTTGTAAAGAATTATTCAGACAGGTTTTCTTAGGTTAAGCTTATTCAAACTATTTCCCAAGCTCAAAGGAATAGATAAAACTCGACCACCATTCATACGATTGATCACATTTGTCTGGGGCCATGTACATACGCACACATACAGATGGCAAAGTAAGAAGCGAGGATTTGTTGGGTTTTGAGAGCTCATGCTAGGTGTACCAAAGGAGTATGCGGTTAGTTGGTCCTTGTCTGGTCTCAGTGTGGTGTTCAATATTGCAGCCGTACTTTTCAGCTGTCCTCCTGCTTGTAGTTGTAAGGAGCAGATTCCATGTTTGTTTTAAAAGCAAATTACTGCGGATGCTGGAATCTGAAACCAAAAGAGAAAATGCTGGAAAATCTCAGCAGGTCTGGCAGCATCTGTAAGGAGAGAAAAGAGCTGACGTTTCGAGTCCAAATGACCCTTTGTCAAAGCTTTTACAGATGCTGCCAGACCTGCTGAGATTTTCCGCATTTTCTCTTTGGGTTCCATGTTTGTTTTGTTTTTTAAAGTATCTTATTTTGCTGTCAGTCTTTTCTTCTGGCCACTTTACAAACCAGACATGGCACTTCTGAAAGTGAGCGAGAGACAGATAGACCACATAGCTTTCATCAACTGTGTTCATTACAGCATTGTCTTTATTTCTCCCCTCTCTGCTTGGTAAGGGCCCTTGAGGTACCTCACTAGTTGTACCTTCCAGAGAAACTAGAATGCAGATGATGTTTATAAAGTGAGTAATCTTGTTTCAATTCCCTGAGCACCCTCCCAATCTTTTCTTTCAGAAAATAACATTTTGCAACAGTGTGCAGCGAGAGATGGCCAATGTTCAGGCTTGTCTGATAAGTGACCTTTGACATGTATGCCACTCAGGTATCAGGTAATGATCTCTAACAAGTGTCTAACCACATTCTCTTGACATTCAACAACATTTTCATTGCTGAAACCCCCACCATTGATGTCCTAGGGATCACCATTTACCAGATGCTTGATTGATAAGATAAAGGTACACGGAGTTGGGGGTAAAGTGTTAGCGTGGATTGAGGATTGGCTATCTAACAGAAAGCAGAGAGTCGGAATAAATGGGTGCTTTTTCAGTTGGCAATCAGTGACTAATGGCATGCCTCAGGGATCGGTGCTGGGGCCTCAACTATTTAGCATATACATAGACGATCTGGAGGGGGTACCAAGTGTAGGGTAACAAAGTTTGCGGATGACACAAAGATGAGTGGGAAAGCAAATTGTGTGGAGGACACAGAGAGTCTACAGAGAGATTTGGATAGGCTAAGTGAGTGGGCAAGGATCTGGCAGATGGAGTATAACGTAGGTAAGTGTGAGGTTATCCACTTTGGAAGGAATAATAGTAAAATGGACTATTATTTAAACGGTGAAAAATTACAACATGCTACTGTGCAGAGGGACCTGGGGGTCCTTGTGCATGAATCACAAAAACTCAGTTTGCAGATGCAGCAGGTAATCAAGAAGGCAAATGGAATGTTGGCCTTTATCGCGAGAGGGATGGAGTATAAAAGCAGGGAGGTGATGCTGCAACTGTACAGGGTACTGGTGAGGCCGCACCTAGAGTACTTTGTACAATTTTGGTCCTCTTATTTAAGAAAGGATATATTAGCTTTGGAGGGGGTACAGAGAAGGTTCACCAGGTTGATTCCAGAGATGAGGGGGTTAGCATAAGAGGAGAGATTGAGTAGATTGGGCTGTACTCATTGGAGTTTAGAAGGTTGAGGGGAGATCTTATAGAGACATATAAGATAATGAAGGGGCTAGACAGGGTAGGAGCAGTGAGGTTATTTCCACTTACAATGGAAACATGAACTAGGGGGCATAGCCTCAAAATACGGGGGAGTCAATTTAGAACAGAGTTGAAGAGGAACTTCTTCTCCCAGAGGGTAGTGAACCTTTGGAATTCTCTGCCCAATGAAGCAGTAGAGGCTACGTCGTTAAATGTGTTTAAGTCACAGATAGATAGATTTTTAACCATTAAGGGAATTAAGGGTTATGGGGAGCGGGCAGGTAAGTGGAACTAAACCCACTGTCAGATCAGCCATGATCTCATTGAATGGCGGAGCAGGCTTGAGGGGCTAGATGGCCTACTCCTGCTCCTATTTCTTATGTTCTTATGTTGATCTGTGGCTAAAGAGCAGGTCAGAAGCTGGGTATTCTACAATGAGTATGTCGCCTCTTGACTCCCAAAGCCTGTCCATCCAGGAAGCACAGGTGGGAGTGTGATGAAATAGTCTCCACTTGCCTGGATGAGTACAATTGTACCAACACTCAAAAAGTTCCTCACCATCCTGGATAAAGCAAACCACACGAGGATGTTGCCAGGACTAGTGGGCCTGAGTGATAAGGCTAGTGGGCCTGAGTAGCTAGCACTGCTGCCTCAAAGTGCCAGAGACCTGGGTTTGATTCCCGCATGGGTCACTGTCTGTGTGGAGTCTGCACGTTCTCCTCGTGTCTGCGTGGATTTCCTCCGGGTGCTCTGGTTTCCTCCCACAGTCCAAAAGATGTGCTGGTTAGGTGCACTGGCCATGCTAAATTCTCCCTCAGTGTACCCGAACAGGTGCCGGAGTGTGGCAACTAGGGGATTTTCACAGCAACTTCATTGCAGTGTTAATGTAAGCCTACTTGTGACTAATAAATAAACTTTGCTTTACTTTTACTTTACTTTTCCATGGTCGGCATGACTGGTTGGGTCGAAGTGTCTGTTTCCGTCCTGTATTGCTCTATGACTCTATGACACACCTTAAACATTAATTTCTTCCACCACCGGTACACAGTGGCAGCAACGTGTAGCATCTAGAACATGTACTGGCCATGGCTTCTTAGCAGCATCTTCCACGAACTCCACTACTCAGAAGGACAAGGGCATCAGCCATAATGGAAACATTACCTACCACCTGCAAGCTTCCCTCCAAGTCTCACAACATCCTGACTTGGAAATAGATCACCATTTTTCCATCATTGCTGAGTCAAAGGCCTGGAACTCCCAACCTAATAGAACTGTACTTGTGCCACATGGATTGCAGCATTTCAAGAACAAAGCTGACCACCGTCTTCTCAAGGGCAATTAGAGAGAGGCAATAAGTGTCCAGAAATGTCCACCACCCGTCAACAAATAAAAAGAATGTCACGAATATGAACTATCCCATGTGGCAATGGTAGTATAATTGAGAGGAATATGATAACTTTGGACCAATAGTTCCCAAAGTTTTCCACTACTGGGTTTTTCCTCCTGTCAGATCCAGGTCTGTTGCAGACTATATGACACAGTTTGACTGCTATAAGTAGTCAACAACTCAATTATCCTTGTACTGTGTGATCCACTAGATTGTAGCAGGCAAATGGACCGTCTAGCAATTCCAAACCCAACCCTTCAATGAGCAAAAAAAATTAAATCACATAAAGGTCATGTCCTCAAATAGTATTTTGCTTTTAAAAGAAGCATCATCTGTATTGAGTCAATCTGCTATTGTAGATAAATATTACCAGGCATTTCAGCTGACAGATGACACAGGCTGACATCTAAAGGGTCATTTAAAATCTGAGTAGCAGGAGCTTTGACTGTCAGTAGCACATATTAGAAATTCATCTGCACAGCAACCCATGATTTTATTTTCAAAGATGAATTGAAACTGCTCCAATCTTGCACAAAGATTCATACCTTCTCCATATTTCTGTAAATTCAGTCGTAAATTTGTTGCAACATTTCTCACAGTGAGTTGATTAATGTGTTATTTTTGAACGGGATTTCAACAGGAATTTGGAGTGACATTGCACCGGGAAAGACACAAAAATGCTTCAATGCGGCAAAGAGAAAACATCAACATTTCCCGATGCTACACTGGAGATCCTTGTTGAGGAGGTGCAGAGGAGGAAAGATGATATCTATCTACAGGAGGCTTTCCATAGGATCGTAGAATCCCGACAGTGCAGAAGGAGGCCATTCGGCCTATCAATTCTGCACCGACACTCCAACAGAGCATCCCACCCAGGCCATATCCCCAAAACCTTGTGTATTTACCCCGCTAATCCTCCCAAACCTACACATCTTTGGACAATCAGGGGTAATTTAGCATAGGAGGCATATACCACAGAGCCACCTAAAGGTGAGGGCATGTGGCTTTGCAATGGGAAAATGGTGACAATTGCAATTGACAGTGGTACATGTTGACAGAAAATTATGACAAGAAGAAGGGTTGTGTGCTGGAACTGCATTCTATCACAAGAATACTTAATGGATTATAATGAATCAAATTCTTTGTTGCAAAGTGTCTAGTTCAATTTTCTTCTCAAATATTTTTTCAGATGTAAGAATAATCTCTTGGGCAGCGGGTGAAAAGAATTTTAAAAAGGAACAGGAACTAATTGGACAAAACTGCAAGACTCTTGACTCAGCTTCAGGATCAGACATTTGCTGTGGAAAAGGTTGCTTCTGATGCAGAGAACATGCAAACCCTGTGCTGCCCACTCATTTCTATAAGCATCGCATGCAACCATGCTAAATGCGCTGTTGCTTGGCTGCACCCTTGAGCAGGGATGTAAAATTGTGCGAGGGTAGCAGGAATTCCAGCGAACCTACTTAATTCCAGCCTCAACTCTTAAAGTTTGATTTGATTTATTATTGTCACATGTATTAACATACAGTGAAAAACATTGTTTCTTGCGCACTGTACAGACAAAACATACCATTCATAGAGAAAGAAACGAGAGAGTGCAGAATGTAGTGTAACAGTCATAGCTAGGGTGTAGAGAAAGATCAACTTGACGCAAGGTAAGTCCATTCAAAAGTCTGAGAGCAGCAGGCAAGAAGCTATTCTTGAGTCGGTTGGTATGTGGCCTCAGACTTTTGTATCTTTTTCCCGAAGGAAGAAGATGGAAGAGAGAATGTCCAGGGTGTGTGGGGTCCTTAATTATGCCGGCTGTTTTGCCGAGGCAGCGGGCAGTGTAGACAGTCAGTGAATGGGAGGCTGGTTTGCGTGATGGATTGGGCTACATTCACGACCTTTGTTCCAAAGTGGATGTGCGTGTTGGCTGAAGCCAGGTGCGCGACATCATTTCTCCCAAAGGGTTGTGTGGGTTAATCCCCGCTAATCTCCCCTAACCTACACATCTTTGGACATTAAGAGGTAATTTATCATTGCCAACCCACCTAACCTGCACATTCTTGGACTGTGGGAGGGAACTGGAGCACCCGGAGAAACCCACACAGACACGGGGAGAACGTGCAAACTCCACACAGACAGTCACCCAAGGCCGGAATTGAACCCGGGTCCCTGGCACTGTGAGATAGCACAGGGGGTTGGGGGGAGGATCACACAGACTTTAGAAGAATGAGAGGTGATCCATAGAAGATCCTAAAGCAGTGGTTCCCAAACCTTTTTCACTGGGCCGCACTTTCAGAATAAAAATTTGCTTGCACCACACCAAATTTTTTATTGATAAATACATTCAAAAACAAAATAAACCAACTCCTAGCAGTGCTGGATTCATAACATAGAACACAACTACTTTATAATATGATCATGGGACATCCAGAAAGTATAAAACAATCACTTTGGAAAAATATCTAATCCATGTTTAAATGTTTCTTTGATTGTCCTTGAATCTTCCCGCCACACTTGCCATCCTGTCTTGCCGCACCAGTGTGGCGCGCCGCACCCTTTGGAAACCACTGTCCGAAAGGGATTTGATAGGATAAATCCATGAGGATGTTTTCACTTGTCGGAGAGGCTAGAACCAGGGAACAATGTTTAAGAATAGGAGGTCTCCCTTTTAAGACAGAGATTAGGAGACAAAAGCACAATACTGCGGATGCCGGAATCTGAAACAAAAACAGAAAATGCTGGAAAATCTCAGCAGGTCTGACAGCATCTGTGGGGAGAGAATAGAGCCAACGTTTCGAGTCTGGATGACCCTTCGTCAAAGCAAAATCAGAAGAATTTCTTTTCTCTCAGAGGGTCATTAGTATGTGGAATTCTGTTCCCCAGAAAGCAGTGCAGGCTGGGTCATCCAATTTAGGTAAGGCAGAGTTAGATGATTCCCCTCTTATTCAATAATCTATGTGTTCGGGGGATTAGAGAGGAACCTGGAGTTCAGACTACAACCAGATCAGTCATGATCTTATTGAATGGCAGAACAAATTTGAGGGGCCAAATGGCCTTTACGTCCTACGTTCTGATACTCCTTTGTGAGACACATTTAGTGGGACAATGGATAGCTTTACAATGAAGGCATAGCAGCCCAGGAAAAGAGCATGGATTTGCAGAATCTTGTGAGTGGAATGCTTTCCATGGGAAAGGCAATGGGGAGGCAATGGCCTCATGGTATTATCGCTGGATTATTAATCCATAAACTCAGCTAATGTTCTGAGGCCCCGGGTTCGAATCCCACCACAGCAGATGGTGGAATTTGAATTCATTAAAAAATATCTGGAATTAAGAATTTACTGATGACCATGAAACCATTGTCGATTGTCTGAAAAACCCACCTGGTTCATCAATGTCCTTTAGGGAAGGAAATCTGCCATCCTTACCTGGTCTGGCCGACATGTGACTCCAGAGCCATAGCGATGTAGTTGACTCTCAGCTGCCCTCCAAGAGCAACTAGGGAAGGCAATAAATGCTGGCCAACCAGCGACACCTATGTCCCACAAATGAATAAATGTAGGACGTGATACTATGTACTGCAGCACGTGAACCAAAATAGGTGCCATCTATGGCGCCCAGCTCCTTGTAAATCCCAAAGACTCTGCAAAATTACAGTCATTGGTTGTCCAAAGGGAAGAACATGAATTTATTGTTCCAGCCAACAAATCAAATGCCACTTGCTTTATATATCTGAACAATTGAGATTGATTCATCAGTGGTACCTCAGAATAATCTGGAGATATAAATGTTAAGGGCTATCGCGACCCTTACAACCATGAACAGTATTGTGTTGAAGAATCAGTTTGACTGCAGGTTGCTTTGTAGCATGTGATGCACTTGAGTGCATTAAATTTCACTTTAATTTCTCTTGTTAATCATAGACTGTACGAATACCACCCTTCTGATATATTGACTTATGTGTGCCTCAGTCTCTAAATACACTGTGAAAAAGTAATAGATATCAAGCCCCTCCGTTTCTACTTCAAACTTGTTTTAACTACCCCCCCCCTCCCCACCCAGTCTACGTCTCCCCTCAAATCCACCCCCTCAACTATTCACATGCTCGCTAAATTTCTTAAATATCTTTAATTCACTTCATAGAATAGAAACCTACCGTGCAGAGGGAGGCCATTCGGCCCATCGTGTCTGCACCGACCACAATCCCACCCAGGCCCTATCCCCACAATCCCATGGATTTACCCGAGTTAGTCCCCCTGACACTAAAGGGCAATTTAGCATGGCCAATCCACCTAACCCGCACATCAAAAACAGATGACATCTGTTGAAAATGTCATCAACAAATGCGAGCACAGTGTGGGAGGAAACTGGAGCACCCGGAGGAAACCTACGCAGAAATGGGGAGAATGTGCAAACTCCACACAGGCAGTGACCCAAGCCAGGAATCAGACCCGGGTCCCTGGCGCTGTGAGGCAGCAGTGCTAACCACTGTGCCACCATGCCACTCCCATTTCATTACACAATTCATTCTATCTCATTTTAATGTTACTTCAACCATTTGACCATCTCATATTTTTCTTCTGAGGATGTTGCAGGTTGTTTTGCTATCTCTCATTCTCCACATGCTTCCCACTCTCCCCTTTGATGCGTTCCTCTGTAAATAAGATTAATGCATATTCCCTTTCTAGTTCTGATTAATGTGTCTACATCTGAAAAGCTTACACCTTATTCATTTTCCCCACAGCAACTGACTGATCAGTATGTTTCCAGAATTTTGTTTTGAATTGATTTCCAACACTTAGATATTTTGCTTTTAATTTGTAAAACATATTCCAATGTTAAAGTAATAATCTTTCTTTAGATTGCGACCCTGATAGGTCGATGGTATTTTGCAGGGTTGGGGACTTAAAGGATAAGCTCATGTGTTTTTAAGACACCATTGATCTTGAAGCATGTCAGCGTAACATCAAATGGAATAAAATCCACTGATATGTGCTGCTGAATCCAGTGCAGGTGAAATGTTTAACAGTTTTGTGGTGTAGCGGGCTTAGATAGAAAACCAGCATTGAGAATCTCCCTTTAACTGGAGCATCACCTTCTGCAGCTAGAAACCAAGGAATTGCTAATATTACATAGAAAGAGACCTCAGGTATATTTAAACAGCATCCGAGCACCAGGCATGTTCAGACATTTTCTACAGATGTCATCTGGCTTTGACCAGGATGGTCCCATTTGTATATGAGCAGACTGTTTGCTAACTGCAGGTTTCTCACAATCACATTCTTTACCTAAAGTTTAGATATGATATGATACTTTCTTCAATTTGCCTCTCAAAGAACAGCACAAAGAATTATAAAGTTAAAGGACAATTTCTCCTGAATCTCAGGATTGACTGCATTGTCTTTGGTGACTATGGTTCATGAAAAGAATGGTTTTCATAGTTAATTTCTCTTGTTGACCTGAATTCCTTGCTTGAGGAAGTTTTGGCATTTTATCTGCTTTTTTTCATTCACTATTCACTTAGTGGTGGGACTCTCAGTTGTCCTGAAACTATTTTTTTAATCATTGGTGGGACATGGGCGTCGCTGGCTGGCCAGCAATTGTTGCCCATCCCTAGTTGCTCGAGGGCAGTTGAGAGTCAACCGCATTGCTGCGGCTCTGAATTCACATGTAGGCCAGACCAGGTAAGGACGGCAGATTTCCTTCCCTAAAGGACATTAGTGAACAAGATGGGTTTTTCCAACAATCGACAATGGCTAAGGAAATTGTGGAGGCATTGGTGGTGATCTTTCAGGAATCACTGGAGGCAGGGAGAATACCAGAGGACTGGAAAGTCGCTAATGTAACACCGCTGTTTAAGAAGGGACGGAGGCAGCAAATAGGAAATAAAGGGCCGGTTAGCCTGACTTCGGTCATCGGGAAGATTTTAGAGTCCATTATTAAAGATGAGATCGCAGAGTACTTGGAAGTGCATGATAAAGTAGGACTGAATCAGCACGGCTTTGTCAAGGGGAGGTCATGTCTGACAAATCTGTTAGAGTTCTTTGAGGAGGTAACAAGGAAGGTAGATAAAGGAGAACCTGTGGACATGATTTATTTAGATTTCCAAAAGGCCTTTGGCAAGGTGTCGCATAGGAGACTGTTAAATAAGTTAAGTGCCCACGGTGTTAAGGGTAAGATTCTGGCATGGATAGAGGATCAGCTGACTGGCAGAAGGCAGAGAGTGGGGATAAAGGGGTCTTTTTCAGGATGGCAGCAGGTGACTAGTGGTGTGCCTCAGGGGTCAGTGCTGGGACCACAACTTTTCACAATATACATTAGCGATTTGGAGGAAGGGACTGAAGGCACTGTTGCTACGTTTGCTGATGATACAAAGATATGAAGAGGGACAGGTAGTATTGAGGAAGCAGGGGGACTGCAGAAGGATTTGGACAGGCTAGGAGAGTGGGCAAAGAAGTGGCAGATGGAATACAATGTGGAAAAGTGTGAGGTTACGCACTTTGGAAGGAGGAATGGAGGCATAGACTATTCTCTAAATGGGAAAATGCTTAGGAAATCAGAAACACAAAGGGACTTGGGGGTCATTGTTCAAGATTCTCTTAAGGTTAACGTACGGTCCAGTCGGCAGTTAGGAAGGCAAATCCAATGTTAGCATTCATGTCGAGAGGGCTAGAATACAAGAGCAGGGATGTACTTCTGAGGCTGTATACAGACCCCATTTGGAGTATTGTGAGCAATTTTGGGCCCCATATCTAAGGAAGGATGTGTTGGCCTTGGAAAGAGTCCAGAGAAGGTTCACAAGAATGATCCCTGGAATGAAGAGCTTGTCGTTTGAGGAACAGTTGAGGTCTCTGTGTCTGTACTCGTTGGAGTTTAGAAGGATGAGGGGGGATCTTATTGAAACTTACAGGATACTGCGCGGTTTGGATAGAGTGGATGTGGAGAGGATGTTTCCACTAGTAGGAAAAACTAGAACCAGAGGGAACAACCTCAGGCTAAAGGGACGATCCTTTAAAACAGAGATGAGGCGGAATTTCTTCAGCCAGTGAGTGGTTAATCTGTGGAACTCTTTGCCACAGAAGGCTGTGGAGGCCAGGTCATTGAGTGTCTTTAAGACAGAGATAAATAGTTTCTTGATTAATAAGGGGATCAGAGGTTATGGGGAAAAGGCAGGAGAATGGGGATGAGAAAAATATCAGCCATGATGGAATGGCGGAGCAGACTCGATGGGCCGATGGGCCGAGTGGCCTAATTCTTCTCCTATGTCTTATGGTTTTACGGTCATCCGTGGATTCTTAATTCCAGATTTTTTTTTGTTGATTTCAAATTCCACCATCTGCCATGGCGAGATTCAAAGCTGGGTCCCCAGAACATTAGCTGAGTGTCTGAATTGAAAGTCTAGCGATAATACCATTCGGCCATTGCCTCCCCTTGAAATTCAATTCGTAAAATCTGGAATATAAAACAGTGACCATGACAATTATCATTGATTGTTGTAAAAACCCACTTGGTTCACTCGTGCCCTTTAGGGAAGGAAATCTGGCGTCCTCACCTTGTCTTGCTACATGTGACTCTAGACCCACAGAAACTTGGTCAACTCTGAACTGCCCCCTGATATGGCTTAGCAAGCTACTCAATTCAGGGGCAATTCGGGATGGCCAACAATGCCCACATCCCATAAAAGAATAAAGAGAGAAAAAAAACAGTGACTGACATTTGTAATTTATTTGCCTGAGTCCATTATAATTACCTTAACATGACACAAACTCAACTCAAACCCACAATTAAGAATATTGCAAAAGTTTTGCTATGTTTAATGTGCAGCTTGGTTGCCAATGTTATACATTTGGCGCACAGATGAAATCTTCCTCCATAGTCGTGTTTATTAGCAGTAATTATCTTATTTCGATGGGGAGAAAGATGAAATCCCTTTGCTTTATTACGGAAATTAACATCTGGAAGTTTGCAATTATGAAGCTTCAGCAGAGAGTGTCCCAAAGGCACAAATGAAGATCTGCCCTTTGGAAATGCTGTGTCTTGCGTCAATGTCATGGTCAGCAGCCACATTAGGCTTCTTCCAGCTCATCTCAATTCCACTTTACATGTTCTCTGTTCCGTGAGTTTGTAGTTTCAGATGTTTCCGAGTTAACTCCCACAACATCCATCAGGGAAGAAGCATTCATCCCCATTCTCTAAGCCAGCCTGCCTGTCTTCCAAAATGGAACGCACACATTCTTACAACCATCATGCACGTTTGTTTAACATGTGTCATCTGCTGGTGATTTATCAACCATGCACGCATGTTGCGGCAAAAAATCTGATTCTGATTTTGATATATTTCGCTTTTATTTTAATTCAGCCCTTAGATCACAGGAGATGAATGGCAGTGTCTTCAAACTCTCTGCATCATTAAGGCAGGCATTATGCAGGTGAATTTTCAAAGTAATGAAGCATTTAGTTCTATTCCATCCCTTATTGAATCTAATGAGCAATCTCTGATGTGTCAAAAGTTTGAACAATTCTTCAATATTTTGGTACAAGACTTGAAAAATTTCTATTAGATTTACTTTGGTTCATGTACCCATGGTGTAAAATGTGGTTATATTTCTCAATATGTTTATCAACAAAAGTGACTTGCCTGAGTTTTAAATTTATTTGAAAGGTTTATCTTCACTTGAATCACATTTGATCCACTTTTTAGTTAATAGGGAAGCCAGAAACTTCACTCAAAGATCATTCAAAGCTGCTTTTAATTCAACCAATAAGGTAAATAATTAAGGCTGCAGATCAGTCATTCTTTTTCTTTCCTCGATTCTTTCTACAGTCCCTATCGAGTATACCTGAGACAAATGATTTGAGTCCTTCCTCACATCTCAGATGTGAGGCACCCTAATGAATAAAACCCAGGAGGCTTCAAATCCCAGCAGAGCGTGAATCCCCATATTGATCTATGCAATTCTCCAAGGCAAAATATCCCTTTCTTAGAGTGGCACTTTGGCTCAGTGGTTAGCAATGCTGCCTCACAGCACCAGGGACCCGGGTTCAATACCTGCCTCGGGTGACTGTCTGTGTGGAGTTTGCATGTTCTCCCTGTCCCTTCGTGGGTTTCCTCCAGGTGCTCCGGTTTCCTCCCACACTCCAAAGACATGTGGGTTAGGTTGATTGGCCATGCTAAACTGTCCCTTAGTGTCAGGGGGATTAGGAGGGTAAATATATGCGGTTATGGGTGTAGGGCCTGGGTGGGATTGTTGTCGGTGCCCGCTCGATGGGCCAAATGGCCTCCTTCTGCACTGTAGGGATTCTAATGTGGAAGATAAGAACAATCTTCATTCCTAACTGCAAAATTGTCACCCAGCCCCTCCAAGCCGGGAAGAATTCATTCTTCCAATCCACCACATGAAGCCTTGTTGACAGCTCAGGTGAAGAAGAAATGTTGCTACATTGAGGTTTGTAAAACCAGCTCTGTAAGTTATCCCAGATAAGATTAATGGTTAAGTGTGACATGTTACATTTTACAGTACTTACATTTGTCTAACCATGTCTGCCATTCATGCAATAGCTAAACAAGAATTAAACAACAGACTCAACCATTGTGTATAATTCTGCACCCTATCACAGTAAAGGTTGAATCCTTCTCACGTTCAGTGGAGCTTAAATCAACAATAGTGTGAAGAATGCTGCACCAGAGATTAGGATAAATGCATTGCCAGAGCAAGACAGAGAAAGACTCTGACTAAAGAAATTAGATAAAAAGAAAGAAGGAAAGAATAAGGAAGTAAATCATGTTGATTAAGAGATAAATATCAGTCAGAATGCCAGGGAGAATACGTCCTTTGAAATAGTTATCTTGGGATCTTTTACATCTGCCCATGAGTCAGATGGTTCTTCAGCAAAATGTCTAATCAAAAAGAAGGTATCTTGGATAGTGTCGTACTCCCTCAGTCTCAGACTGGACTAGATATCTGACCTTTATGGTCAAATCACTGGAACTGACCTTGAACCCTCAGCCCTCTAAAACTCTGGGGGCAATCTTACCAGCTCGTCCCACCAGTCGACTGGTGTGGTGAGCTGGTAAGATCGTGAAAGAGGCAAAACATCAGCTTTGTGCCTGGTTTCTCACCTCTCGCAATACTCCCCTCACTGTGAAGACAGCATGATCAACCTCGCGCCCAGGAAGGCTGATTATAATATTTAAATTTGAATTAAAGTGTTATTAGTGAGTCCCGGACGGAATCCTCCAGGCTCACTTGCCTTAACCGTCTCGCCAGTGGAGGTCCTCACTGGCGAGGATCACATATGGTCCCCCATCAATGAGGCAGCGATCAGCCAGGGTGGGGCGGGGTGGGGGGGGGGGGGGGGAGGGGGTTGCGGGGAGGGGGGGTATTGGGCCGGCAATCTGCTTGGGGTAGGGAATATTGGGGGGGGGCAATCGACCGGGAGCTGTGTGGGTTTTCAGGGCAGCAATCGTCTGGGGAGGCCAGCGATTGGAGAAAGGGCAGGGGGAACAATGTCTGTGGGTTAGGGGGAGGCTCGGGGGAGGCTCGGGGGAGGGGGGGGTGGTGGGGGGGGGGGGGGTGGCGTTGATATTCAGGAGTGGGGGGTGTGACAGATCTCTCAGTGTACTATGTACACTTGTATACAGAACACTGAGAGATCAGGGCACATTCACAATAGTGCCCTCTGCAGTCAGCAGCCGGCTTCCCAGTGTGAATAGACTCCATCCACTCCCCCTACTGGCGTGAATCTCACTTTGCCTCTTTTTTTTGCACTAAGTGGCATACGATCAGAGAGCCCACCCAAAAAATGGGTGCGGTTCTCTCCCATTTTCACACTTCTTTGGCACTTAGAATTTTTTTGGCCACTGAGACAAGGAAGCTCCCAACTGAGCCAACAATTGAGATTGGAGCAGCAATACAAGGATGCAGGTTTTATTTTCATGTTTAGCTGGAATCTCAGCTATGTTAATGTGAAGTGGTGTCAGGTAGAAGTTAACATCTTTGCAGGTGGAATATTAGACAGCACGCCACCTGCACTCTGCTTTGGTTTGTCTCCCAAACATCCAGAACAAAGGAGTACGGTCCAGAGGTCTGAGAACTTCCGTTCATTTTGAGAAATCAGTTTGATAGGCTAAGAATATGAAACAAATAATTGCAAAGCTTATATTCTTTTGCCAATATCTCTGAACCGGCAGTTTGCCTGTTTAAGGACTAATGTATTTATTGTTAATTTCTCTTGCCTGACACTCTCAGAATATTCTGATACTCTCAGAACTTAAGGTTGCCATCTCCTCTCAACAGAACATCATGAATTAGTTTCGAAAAGCTGTTCATCTGAGATGTTGGAAGGCTCAGCGGACACATTCATTTGGTAGATGAGTAAATGCACAGTGAAAATTCGTCAGACGATGTGACCTACACAGTATTATTCATTAAATGCGAAAGCAATCAACAACACCCCTATATTACGTCAAATTTAATTTTCTATCAAGCCTAATTGAATTGAGAAAATGAACCCAGTTGAAGAAGGTGTTCATTTCCATTCAGTACAGCGAACTGTTTCCAAGGGACTGTAGGTTGAACTCATCCAGCATTCTTTGTAATCAAATTGTACGCCCCAAGTGAAAACTGCTGCTTTTCAGCAAGATATCAACCAAGATAAATACGACTAATTTAATAAAGAAACTATTGTTTCTTTCTCAGTTTTGGCTTTTCCATGCAACACCTTGACTGAGCAAAGTCACAGGTGATGTGTAGCTCGGTTTTCACCCACAATGCTCTCTACTATTGTTCACTGGAATGTGAGAAAAGTGCTGTGAATTAAGCGGTTATTGGGGGTGATTCTCCCAGCCCCCTGCACTGCTCTAGTAACACAGTGGGCCAGGAGACATCAGCGGTGACTGTTTCGCGGGCTTCCTGCTGGGGGGCCAGGCCTCGGCGCATCTCCCTGCCTAAGTTTTTCAGCACGAATGGATTTACGTTGAAAATCAGCATGGGGAGATTTGCATGCATTATCAATTAGCAGGTACGTGCCTTCATTATCCCCCCCACCCCCTCCCCCACTAGCATCTTTCCCCTCTCCGGTGTGATGTCCCACTGGAGGCATTTAGAACTTCTCAATAAAGTCGGGACCTGGCATGGCAGCACTGAAGAGGAGTAAAGAGGTAAGTGTTTTGGAGATGCAGCCCCTGGGCAGCAGGGGAGGGTGGAGGCAACGGCTGGAAACTTTCTGGGTCATGTGGGGGAGTTCTTTGAGTGTTGGAGCTGCTGTCCCCAGGCCCAGGGATGTTCCATTGTTGTCTCCGTGGGATAGGGTGGAGGACTTTACTGAGTGCTGGGGGGGCTGCTGTTTCCAGGCGCAGGGATGTTCCATTGTTGTCTCTGAGGGATGGGGTGCGAGATTTTACTGAGTGCTGGGGAGGCTGCTGTTTCCAGGCACAGGGATGTTCCATTGTTCTGGCTGTGGGGTGTGGTGAGGGACTGCACTGAGTCCTGGGGTTTTAGGGAGGGTGGTGGCGGGGAGGAGGGGGGTTGGTGGGGGGGGATGCACCATGTGCTGCTTGAGGGCTCATCAAGTCAGGCAGCTGGTGCTTCAAGCAGGGGCGCTCATGTTAACACAGACATTCAAACTGCAGTGAATGGGAACCCATGTTGTGATAATCAGGAGGCCGTCCCTGTCCCTTGTGTCTGAACTGCAACACATGCCTGGAAGGGAATGGTGTAGTAGGACCCATGGCAATGGCTCAAGGGTGCGCAAATGGTGCCCGGATAACTAAAAAATAAACATCTCTCTCCCCCCATTCAACGTCTTAACAAAAAACTTTTTCTGTTTCTTTCAGATGTAAAGGAACGCAAGCTTCAACAACTCATCAACACCACTGTCCATCCCAGGCCTTCCACCAGTCCCAATCCCTCAATCTCCCTCCATCTCTTCTAGCCCCAGCTCTTGTCGTGTGTTCACCAGACCCTCCGACCTTCCCCTCTCTGAGACTGAGCGTGCTGTTATCAGCAAAGGACTCAGCTTTGTACCCTTAATGAATTCCGGGCTCGACATGATGTTGAACTCTTCTTCCGTCGCCTTCGTCTCCGTACCCACTTCTTTGGGCAAGAGTCCTCCCCCCATTCGACAGATCCTTTCACGCGCCTCCAACATTCTGCCTCCAATCGGACACCCCCACCGGGACAATTTTGTTGTCTCTGAGGGATGGGGTGCCCTCGATCTTTTCATTGGGAACTGTCGTCGGGGCATTGGCCGTCTCAATTTTTCTGCCCCCTCTCACCCATTCCAACCTCTCTCCTTCCGAACTTTCCTCCCTTCGCTCCCTCAGGTCCAACCCTGACATTGTCATCAAATCAGCTGACAAACGGGGTGCTGCTGTCATCTGGCGTACTGACCTCTACCTCGCAGAGGCTGAGCACCAACTCTCAGAAACTTCCTCCTACCTCCCCCTGGACCATGACCACACCACTGAACATCAAGCCATCATCTCCAACACCGTCACCAACCTCATTTCCTCCGGATGTCTTCCGCCCACAGCTTCCAACCTCATTGTCTCCCTACCCCGGACAGCCCGCTTCTACCTACTTTCCAAAATCCACTAAAAGGAGCGTCCTGATAGGCCCGTTGTGTCAGCATGCTCCTGCCCCACTGAACTTATTTCCTCTTACCTTGACTCCATCCTCACTCCCCTGGTCCATTCCCTCCCCACCTGCATCCGGGATTCCTCTGGTGCCCTGCATCATATTGACAGCTTCCAGTTCGCAGGCCCTAACCGCCTCCTATTCACCATCGATGTGCAATCTCTCTACACCTCCATCCCACACCAGGACGGCCTAAGAGCTCTTCACTTCTTTCTTGAAAAGAGGCCTGAAAAATTCCCATCCACCACCACTCTCCTCCGCCTGGCTGAACTCGTTCTATCTCTCAACAACTTCTCCTTTAACTCATCCCACTTTCTCCAAATCAAAGGAGTAGCAATGGTACCCGCATGGGTCCTAGCTATGCTTGTCTTTTTATAGGGTATGTGGAACATTCCTTGTTTCCTACCCAGGTCCCCTCCCACAACTCCTTTACCGGTACATGGATGACTATTTTGGTGCCGCTTCATGTTCTCATCCAGACTTTGAAACATTCATCAACTTCGCTTCCAGTTTCCACCCCTCCATCGCTTTCACCTGGTCCATCTCAGACACTTCCCTTCCCTTCCTTGACCTTTCTGTTTCCATTTCTGGCAATAGACTATCTACCAATATTCATTACAAACCCATTGACTCCCACAGCTTTCTGGACTACAGCTCTTCACACCCCACACCCTGTAAGGACTTCATCCCTTTCTTTCAGCTCCTTCACCTCCACCGCATTTGTTCCGAAGATGCCACTTTCCAAAGTGATGCTTCTAATATGTGCTCCTCTTTCCTCAACCATGGATTTCCATCTATAGTTGTCGACACGGCCTTCAACAGCGTGCAGTCCATCTCCCGCACCATGACCCTCACCCCCTCCCATCCCAGAACAAGGATAGAGTCCCCCTTGTTCTCACATTTCACCCCGCCAGCCTTCGCATGCAAAGCATAATCTTCCGCCATTTTTGCCAACTCCAGCGTGCTGCCACCACTAAACACATCTTCCAAAGATGTCCAAAGATGTGCGGGTTAGGTTGATTGGCCATGCTAAAATTGCCCCTTAGTGTCCTGAGATGCGTAGCAGGTAAATGTGTAGGGATATGGGAGTAGGGCCTGGGTGGGATTGTGGTCGGTGCAGACTTGATGGGCCGAATGGCCTGTTTCTGCACTGTAGGGTTTCTATGATGATTTCTATGATCTTCCCTTCACTCCCTCTGTCAGCATTCTGCAGAGACCATTCCCTCCAGGATAACCTAGTCCACTTCTCCACTATACCCAACTCCTCTCCCATCACTCCTGGCACCTTCCAATGCAATCGCAGAAGGTGTAACACCTGTCCCTTTACCTCTTCCATGCTCACCATCCAAGGTCCCAAACACTCATTCTAGGTTAAGCAGCGTTTCACTTGCACCTTTTTCAATTTGGTGTATCGCATTCGCTGCTCCCAATGTGGTCTCCTCTATATCGGCAAGATAGACTGGGTAATCACTTTGCTGAGCACCTCCGGGCTGTGCGCAATCAGTACCCTGACCTTCCGGTTGCTTGCCATTTTAACACACGATCCTGCTCCCATGCCCACATGAATGTCCGTGGCTTGCTGCAATGATCCAGTGAAGCTCAACGTAAACTAGAGGAACAGCATCTCATTCCGGCTCGGCACTTTACAGCCTTCCAGTCTCAACAACGAATTCAACAACTTCAGATGCTTTGCTCTACCCCACCTCAACCCCTTTGTTTTCATTCTATTTTATTAAAAACATTTTTTTACTGTTCTCTACCTTTTATTTCTTTATTGTCTTTCTTCATTTTTCTTCTTCCCCACTCTTTCCCCCTACTTCATCCCCTTTCCCTTACCTTTTCTCTCCCTCGCTTCCCCTTTTCTACATTCTACCTCTGTCCCATTCCACCCCTCCTCCCTCCCAACATCTTCATCTGTCACAGCTTACAGCTTCTCTGCCGTTTGGCCATTCACACCCTTTATTCTCTCTGTGGACAGCTATTAGTAGTCTTTTCCCCTGGTTTCTATGGTTATGACTCATCTTTCATTCCCTCCCCCTGCAGTATAAAGATCTCCCACTTTCTATGCCTTTTAGCTTTGACAAAGGGTTATCTGGAGTCGAAATGTCAGTTCTTTTCTCTCCTTACAGATGCTGCCAGACCTGCTGAGATTTTTCAGCGTTTTCTCTTTTGGTTTCAGATTCCAGCATCCGCAGTAATTTGCTTTTGTATCTCCCCCCACCCACTCCACCACCCCCCCCCCCCACCCCCCACCCCCCCCGCGCCCACCCCCACCCACCTGCTTCCACCACGGAGGTACATGTGGCCTCACCCTCACCGCAACCCCTCCCCATCACCCAGTCATCACCGGCATCCCCATCGCTCATGGTGTCCGCTACCCGCCCCCATACCTCAAATAGATGAGACCCCACATGTGAAGCTCCCTCTTGGGTCAGCCCCTGGTACTGCCCTCATGGCACAAGTTGACACCTGTGCCAGGGGTCAGTTCCAGGGGGCAGTGCCAGGGCACTGCCTGGCATGCCCCTCTTCCCTGGGGGCTATAGTGACCCTTGGTGCACCTGGCGAGATCCCCATGATAGGTTCACATCTGGGTGACATCACGTTGGTAAGGAACGAAAATCTAGTGAGGGGGGAAGATCTGACGAGAGGGGGTCTTTAATCAGATTCACGCTGACTGAAACAAATGCATATCAGATTCTCGACCATTATGGGTGCCAACTTGTTCCGTTGCTGGCCGGGGCGGCGATAATCAAATATCACAATCTCGCCGGTGAGATTTGCGATTTCCGGTTTTCACCGGATCTTGAGCCCTGACCGCTATTCCCACGGACAGAGAGCGCGGGCTCAAGATCCCGCCCCTACTCTTGCAGTATTCTTCCCAAGCAGAATCAATTCATTACATTACATACTGACAAATCACCATTGACTATTAATATTACAAGTCAATTAAAATGGTACAAATGTTGCTGTACTTAATTAAATTATTTATACATTATTAAATTTGCCTCAAAGCCTTGTACATTTCTCTTCATAACTGAGTTCACAATGTCTGATTATGTTTATTGTAGAAAGGGTGAATAGGTCAATGGTAAGCTTCCAATTGAAAATACATATACTGTCTAAATTGTATAAATTGTTGGAAGTTATTTTGAGAGACAGGATCTACAGGCATTTAGAGACTCAAGGACTGATTAGGGACAGTCAGCATGTCTTTGTGAGTGGGAAATCGTGTCTCGCATATTTGAATTTTTTGAAGGGGTAACCAAGAAGGTAGATGAGGGCAGTGCAGTTGATGTTGTCTACATGGACTCTAGCAAGGCCTTTGACAAGGCACCTCATGGTAGGTTGTTGCAAAAGGTTAAATCTCATGGGATCCACGGTGAGGTAGCTAAACGGATACAAAATTGGCTTGATGGCAGAAGCCAGAGGGTGGTTGTCGAGGGTTGTTTTTCAAACTGGAGACCAGTGACCAGCGGTGCGCCTCAGGGATCGGTGCTGGGTCCACCGTTATTTGTCATTTATATTAATGATTTGGATGAGAATTTAGGAGGCATTGTTAGTGAGTTTGCAGATGACACCAAGTGGACAGTGAAGAAGGCTATCTCAGATTGCAATGGGATCTTGCTCAATTGGGCCAGTTGGCTGATGAATGGCAGATGGAGTTTAATTTAGATAAATGCGAGGTGATGCATTTTGGGAGATTGAACCAGGTTAGGACTTAGTCAGTTAATGGTAGGGCGCTGGAGAGAGTTACAGAACAAAGAGATCAAGGGGTACAAATTCATAGCTCCTTGAAAGTGAAGTCACAGGCGGACAGAGTGGTGAAGAAGGCATTCAGCATGCTTGGTTTCATTGGTCAGAACATTGAATACAGGAGTTGGGACGTCTTGTTGAAGTTGTACAATACATTGGTAAGGCCACACTTGGAATACTGTGTACAGTTCTGGTCACCCTATTATAGAAAGGATATTATTAAACTAGAAAAAGTGCAAAAGAGATTTACTAGAATGTTACTGGGACTTGATGGTTTGAGTTATAAGGAGAGGCTGGATAGACTAGGACTTTTTTCTCTGGAGCATAGAAGGCTGAGGGGTGATCTTATAGAGGTCTATAAAACAATGAGGGGCATAGATCAGATAGTGACCCTTGGTGCACCTGGCGAGATCCCCATGATAGGTTCACATCTGGGTGACATCACGTTCAATTGATAGTGAGGGGGGAAGATTTGACGAGAGGGGGTCTTTAATCAGATTCACGCTGACTGAAACAAATGTATATCAGATTCTCGACCATTATGGGTGCCAACTTGTTCCGTTGCTGGCCGGGGCGGCGATAATCAAATATCACAATCTCGCCGGTGAGAATATCTTTTCCCAAAGGTAGGGGAGTCTGAAACTAGAGGGCACAGGTTTAAGGTGAGAAGGGAGAGACACAAAAGGGTCCAGAGGGGCAATTTTTTCACACAGAGGGTGGTAAGTGTCTGGAACAAGCTGCCAGAGGTAGTCGTAGAGATGGGTACAATTTTGTCTTTTAAAAAGCATTTAGACAGTTACATGGGTAAGATGGGTTTAGAGGGATATGGGCCAAATGCGGGCAATTGGGACTAACTTAGGGGTTTAATAAAAAGGGCGGCATGGACAAGTTGGGTCGAAGGGTCTATTTCCATGCTGTAAACGTCTTTGACTCTATACATTAACCTCTGCTCAATGGGCAAGATTCTCAGGCCTCCTAGCCATGTGTTTCCTGCTGGCGGGAGGTGGCACGTTGTTTGCTAGTGACAGGATTCTCTGGTCCCACCACTGTCAATGGGAATTCCCACTGACATCACTCCACACCAGCAGGAAACCCGTGAGCACTGCTGGAGGGACCGGAGAATCCCGCAGGTGTGAACAGCCGAAGAATTCTGGCCAATATCTATACACAAGCTAAAAAAATGATCAGGTCATGATTATGAAAGCAGAAGATATCTCCTTAGCCTGAACTGTGCTGCTTTGCGCATCTTTGTGCAGAATTACATTAATTCCCCAAATCAGGTTTAGAAATAAACCCTGTGATGTTGACTTCGATTTGACTTCCACAAATGTATTTAACTGATCTTCTTTCTGATGTAGATCAATGTGCTATGCTTTATCCATTTGACCTGCACCATCCAGGACATCAACAGAGAATGCATCCATAGTACCATAGAAAAGTTACAGCACAGAAGGAGGCCATTCAGTCCATCTTGTCCATGAACTGCGAGGACACGCAGGTGCTCTTTCAAATCCCACCTTCCTGCACCTGGCCCATTGCCCTGTAGCTTACAGCACTTAAGGAGCAGATCCATGTACTTTTTAAAAGAGTTTCGCGTTTCTCTCTCCACCACCAACTCGGGCAGCAAATTCCAGACTGTGTAAAAGACTTCTTCCTCACGTCCCCTTCTACAATTACTGCCACCTATCTCAAATCTATGTCCCCTGATTCTAGAATGCTCAAAGGAAACCATTTTATCCTGTCCACTCTATCTTTTCCCTTCATAATTTTGTACACTTCTATCAAGTCACCCCTCAGCCTTCTTTGTTCCAAGGAAAATAACCCCAACCTATCCAATCTCTCTTCATTGCAATACTTTTCTAGTCCTGGTAACATTGTTGTAAACCTCCTCTGCATGCTCTCCAGAGCAATTCCACCCTTCCTGTAATATAGTGACCAGAACTGCACACAGTACTCCAGTTGTGGCCTCACCAGTGTTTTATACAATTCCAACATTATATCTTTACTTTTACATTCTATAAAATCCCCGCCGACTTTGATAGGCCTGCTGCCACCTGCTGAAATGAGCTTTGATGGGCAGCAGGGTGGATTTGCATCCTCACATGGATATCCCACCTTGGAGAGCTGTCGGCTAATCAGATAGCCGACAGCTCTCCAGTCCCTCCAGACACAGCGCTACAATGGCTAGAAGAGGAACTGCAGGGCCTGGGACTAAGTCCAGAGAGCAGATGTGAAGATCAGTGTCAGGGGTTCTGGGAAGGATAGGTAGGGGATGCCATGGAGGAGGGAGGGGTGGGGAGAACATGTTGGTAATTGATGGATAGGCTTGGGGGGGGGACAAGGGGTGGGGGGGGGGGGGGAGTCCTGAATGTGTCCTGTCCATGAGGGGTGCGCAACTGTTATTGATACATGGATAGGATGGGAATAGAGGGGTATGGTCCCCGGAAGGGTAGAAGGTTTTAGTTCAGGTGGGCAGCATGGTTGGTGCAGGCTTGGAGAACTGAAGGTCCTGTTTCTGTGCTGTAACTTTCTTTGTTCTTTGTTCTTTATACATGGGAGAGGAGGAAAGGAGAGGGTACAGAACATTGTGTTGCAGTTGCAGGTAGGGAGAAGAAAAAGATCAGCTTAATATATAATAGGTCCATTCAAAAGTTTAATGGCAGCAGGACAAAAGCTGTTCTTGAGTCAGTTGATATGCGTTCTCAGATATTTATATCTTTTTCCCAATGGAAAAAGGTGAAAGAGAGTATGTCCGGGTGCGTGGAGTCCTTGATTATGCTGGCTGCCTTTCTCATACATGCATTGAAGGGGAAGCTAGCTAACCACATGAGGGAGAAAGAAATAGAGGGTTATGCTGACTGGGTTTGATGGAAAGGAGGAGACTTGTGTGGAGCATTAACACTGGCATGGATGCTATAAATTCTATGTACTTCATTGTAATTCCTTTCTGGATTGTTACCTAGCAACTCGTTAGACAACGTTCAACTGCAAATTCTCCCCAGTTAATTTTAGACAGAGATCAGTCAATACTAAGGTCTGTGATGTCCTTATACTGAGGCGTTCATTACAATCCCCTATGGAAGGGAAACTGCATTGAATCCGATACAATAAAGTAATGGTGGAATAAATGTATATCTAATAGTTTGACTCCACGGCAACAGTTCTGAGTTTGATTTAAGCGTAAGTGAGAAGTAATACAGGCCAGCAGCTTACAAGGAACAATTGAGAAGTACATAGAATCATAGAATCCCTACAGTGCAGAAAGAGATCATTCAACCCATCGAGTCTACATCGGCAAAAATCCTACCCTATCCCCGTAACCCCACGTATTTACCCAGTTAGTCCCCCTGACACTAAGGGGCAATTTAGCAGGGCAAATCAACCTAACTCGCAACATCTTTGGAGTGTGGGAGGAAACTGGAGCACCCGGAGGCAACCCACGCAGACATGGGAAGAATGTGCAAACCCCACACAGACAGTGACCCAAGACTGAAATTGAACCCGGGTCCCTGGCACTGTGAGGCAGAGGCGCTAACTACTGTGCCACCGAGCTGCCATTACGGTACTCTGTTATGTGTTAGGTAGAAGGCATGGCAAGTTCCTCATATCACCTACTCAAACACATGCCTGCTGATCACCCAAACTATCTGCCCTGGGAATAACTGAAACTTTCTTGGTATTGTGGTCAGTGCAGGCTCGATGGGCCTAATTGCCTCCTTCTGCACTGTAGGATTCTATGATTCTATACAGTAAGTTTTGATGAGGCACTGACTTTCGTCCTTCCTAATCTGCTTTTTAATGTTCGCTCAAGCTTTCTCAGGGCTTGTTTTCTGTTTCCCTGGCTGATGACAAGCTTCAGACTTTGAGGATAACAACGTGTTTGAACTGTATGTGTTATGACCGCAGCAGATGTTATTTGTTGAGTGTGGTAAACCACTGTTTGTCCTGATAACCACTGTTATGTTCTGATAACCACTGTTATGTTCTGATGACTGGACACACCCCTACCGGTGCTGCCTGAGGCTCCTCCCCTGTTCACTGGGGTATAAAGGTGGCTGCTCCTCCCCTTCGCCTCATTCTGGTCCGGTCCCTCGGTTAGAGTTTACTGTAGAGTTAGTTCCCTTTTATAGTTCATAAAAGCCTATTATTCCAGATTCCATCTCTGGGTATTGATAGTGCATTATTGAGCAAGCTAGATCCTAGAGTGAAACCTGCCTTCATAGAATTATAGAATGCCTACAGTGCAGAAGGAGGCCATTCGGCCCATCAAGTCTGCGCCAACTCTCCAACAGAGCATCTTACCTGGTCCTATCCCTGTAATCCCACATATTTACCCCACTAATCCTCCTAACCTACACATCTTGGGACACTAAGGAGCAATTTAGCATGGCCAATCAACCTAACCTGCACATCTTTGGAGTGTGGAAGGAAGCTGGAGCACCCGGAGGAAACCCAGGCAGATATGGGGAGAATGTGCAAACTCCACACAGACAGTGACCCGAGGCTGGGATTGACCCTGGGTCCCAGGCACTGTGAGGCAGCAGTGCTAACCACCTTATAGATCATAAACTTTTTTTTAGTATTTTGAAAATAAGGAGGAGAAGTTACTGATCCCAAAAGCACAGAGCACCAGTAACATCTTCAGAATTTTAAAAACGAGAAGATTTATTAACACGAAAATAAACTTAAGCACATAAGAATATAGTTACACAATTAAAATAGTCTTACACAACAACCCCCAAAAACCCATTTGGTCAGAACACAAAAGTAAATTATCTCATGGCAACAACTCCCTTATAGATATTTACACAAGGCAAAAAACTGCTGTCACTTTAATAAAGGTATACCACACACCGACTCAAACACTTCCACTCTGATGTGGAAATCCTAAAGAAAGGTTCAGAAACAGGCTACTCCCTGAAAACAAAGACTGTTCTGGCTTAACTGGATTCTTGTTTCACACTCACGTCTTTCACATCTTCTCCCAGCACAGATCTGGTCTGGGGACATTTTTCCCCCCACAGAACAATCTCAACTCAACTAAACGTCCTTCCTTAATATATTCTTTTCCCTTTTCATCTCAGATCCCATTGTCCTCAAACACATCTTAAACTCAACTTTTCCAAAATATAAAAATCTTTCATGTTTTCCTATCATCTCTACTTTCAGATCAATAAGATTTAGTTCCCCTGTTTACTTATGAAAACTTGTAAGTTGTAAAAGTTCCTTGTTACTTCGGAATTAAATTCAACAGCTTAAAAAAAATCAAGTTGCTACTTAATACAAATTTTAAACCCAATCTATTTACTTATAAATCCAACATCACATGATCTTATATAACAGATGCATGCACATAACACTGTTACCCCTTTTATCTCCCAGTTCTCACAGACAGGCTGTCTCTATTAACCTTCCCCCAGTTAAATTAATCATGGACATGCCCACATACATACACACAGCCTTATTTACAGAATACCACCCCTTATTCCCCAAATTATTTTTTAAAAAATTCATCACCATAGTAAGTAAAACATAGATTGTAATATCCTTTCTCCTTGTTCCTAACAGATAAAAAATCAAACTCGAGTAATCAACTGAACAACCTTAATAAACCACAAACTAATAAAGTTTGATATTGATAAAAGATGAAATTATATTGTTTATATTTCAGCAGTTTACAAAAAGAATTACACATACCCACAGACACACGGAGATTTAAAAAGAAATCAAGTTGCAGACAACTCTTAAGTGTCGCTTTTCTTTTCCCCTTGCTTCTAGCAATAATAATTAGATTTTGCAGTAACAAGACCAATAGTGCCAAAGCAGTGCATTTTTGCAGAAAAATGACTTTAGAGAATATCTTAGGGTCATTTAAATTTGTGCAATACTTAATTGTGCAATATCACCTCATAAACGCACAGTCATATGACAGATCATTTAGTAAGGAAAGGAAACCAACTGAAACGAATACGGAAAATCAGGATTTCCTATCTGAAGATACTTATTAAATTTAATATTTTATCCAAAGATTTACAATGAAGTACGGTTGACCCGTTACTGATTTGATTTGATTTGTTATTGTCACATGTACTGAGATACAGTGAAAAGTATTGTTTTCTTGCGCACTATACAGACAAAGCATAATGCACATAGAGAAGGAAAGGAGAAGGTGCAGAATGTAGTGTTACAGTCACAGCTAGGGTGTAGAGAAAGATCAACTTAATGCAAGGTAAGTCCATTCAAAAATCTGACAACAGCAGGGGAGAAGCTGTTCTTGAGTTGGTTGGTACCTGTCCTCAGACTTTTGTATCTTTTTCCCAATCAAAGAAGGTGAAAGAAAGTATATCCGGGGTGCGTGGGGTCCTTATTATGCCGGCTGCTTTTCCGAGGCAGCGGGGAGTGTAGACAGTATCAGTGGATGGGAGGCCCATTTACATGATAGACTGGGCTTTGTTCACGACTTTTGTAGTTTCTTGCGGCCTTGGTTAGAGCAGGAGCCATACCAAGTTGTGTTACATCCAAAAAGGTTGCTTTCTATGGTGCATCTGTAAAAGTTGGTGAGAGTCGTAGTGGACATGCTGAATTTTCTTAGCTGCTTGTATCAATAAATGTATATGTAAAATTATAAAATTTACCAATTGTTTAATCTTTATATTAGTTAATCATAAATAGATAACTTAGAAATGCTAGTCTGTAAAGCTGCAGATCAGATAATATGAGTCATTTTGAGACAAGTTTGGTCATATTGAACAAGAACATGTCGAATCCAGCAAGCAGGTCATTGGAAGCATATTAGTTGATAACCACAACATGTGGGGAAGCTGAGCTGGAAATTCCCTAGTGAGATTTGCCTTCCCAAAGCTCAGAAACAAAATATTTGCATATCTAGGTTAGGCCACCAACAATTTGTGAGGGCATATCAAAGGAATTGTGACTTATCAATGCAGGGATTTTAGGGCACCTGGACAGCAAGGTAGAAGGTCCAGTTAGAGTGTTATTAAAACTACTTACAGAGAAAGAAGATTGCTCCAGAAAACCTGAAAATGCAGCAACCTTTGAAACTAAATTAAAAATTAATGCATCAGAGCACTAAGTGTTGCAAGTTGGGAACACATTCCACGCATAAAATAATGCCATGAGTAATAATAAAGACTGATGATAACAGGGAAAATTTTATTTTCTGAATGAACCGTAGTGTTGAAGTGCATTAAAAGTAATTAGAAGAATTAATCTAGGGCTCATGAATAACATTCAGACAGAAAAGCCCAGCTATCTACTGAAATTCATGGCCTGCTGTGACTCTGAAAAAAACCTGTGCAGGCCTTAGGATCACAGGAACAGCCTTTTAGACCTTTGGATTCATTCTGCCTTTAGGCCCCTGGTGAATGAACCTTATCGCAAAGAGAATTTTAAAATAATCTTTCCCAGTATGTGGGAAGTGATCCCTAATTGTTCTTGAGCAAGTGATAGTGAGTCGCCTACTTGAATAGCCATAATCCATCTGGTGTACGTACACTCACACTGCTGTTATGGATGGAGTTCCAGGATTTTGATCCAGTGACAGTGAAGGGACAGTTCCAAGCTGGGATGTTGTGTGACTTGGAGGGGAACTCACAGATGGTGATATTCCGTGCGTCTGCTGCCTTTGTTCGCCTGGGGGGTAGAGGTCACAGGTTTGGAAGGTGCGGTTAAAAGAGCTGAGGCAAGTTGCTGCAATGCATCTTGCAGATGGCACACGTGGCTGTCACTGTGTGCTGATGGTGGAGGAAGTGAATGTTTAAGGTGGTGGAAGGAATGTTGATCACGTCCTGGGTGTTGTCAAGTTTCTTGAGTGTTGCTCAAGCTGAACTGCTCCAAGTAAGTGGAGAGCATTCCACCATGCTCCTAACTTGTGCCTTGTAGATGGTGAACAGGTAGATGGGGAGTGAGGAGGTAAGTTACTCGTCGCAGAATCACAAGTCTTGGACCTGCTCTTAAAACTACAAATTTATGTAGTTGATCCAGTTTGGTTTCTGGTCAATGATAATCCTTAGGGTGCTGATGATAAAGCCATTGAACTGAGGTTGAGTTCTATCTTGGTGCACATCAACGGGTCAGAATCTTGATGGTCAAGATGCAATTACATTCTGTTGGCTGCTCACTATCTTTTGGAGGTCAGAAGGGGTAAGGTATTTCAATACATAGAAAGAAACATACATAGAAACCCTACAGTGCAGAAGGAGGCCATTCGGCGCATCGAGTCTGCACCGACCACAATCCCACCCAGGCCCTACCCCCACATATTTACCCGCTAACCTACGAATCTCAGGGGCAATTTTTAACCTGGCCAATCAACCTAACCCGCACATCTTTGGACTGTGGGAGGAAACCGGAGCACCCGGAGGAAACCCACGCAGACACGAGGAGAATGTGCAAACTCCACACAGACAGTGACCTGAGCCGGGAATCGAACCCAGGACCCTGGAGCTGTGAAGCAGCAGTGCTAACCACTGTGCTACCGTGCCGCTATAAAGAACAAAGAACAATTAACAGTACAGCACAGGATTAGGGCCTTCTGGCAACTAACCTGCTCCAATACATGACGTCTTTCTAAACTAAAGACCTTTTGGCTCTATATTGTCCATATCCCTATTTTCTGCCTATTCATGAATCTGTTCAGATGCCTCCAAAACATTGCTATTGTATCTGCTTCTTCCTCCTCTGGTAGCACATTCCAGACACTTACCACCCTCTGTGTAAAAAACTTTATCTCACATCTCCTTTAAACTTTCCCCCTTTTACTTTAAACCTATGTCCCCGAGTAATTGACATTTCACCCCTGGGAAAAAGACCCAGATTATTCTATCCATGCCCCTCAAAATGTTGTGAACTACTATCAGGTCGCCCCTCTGCCTCCTATACATATAGGCATGAGCTTAAATATTAAACTGGTGGAGCTGAGGCAACAGTGTGATGGAGAGAATGAATGAAGCAAGGCGGAATGATTATAACCTCCCTCTTCCTAAACATTGCAGGAAATATTCTTTTCTGCTTACAAAGGGCATTAGTTGTGGCCGCTTACAGCAATAGAGTGGATGTGTCCAGCACTCAGTGGGCATCATACTGTATTATATGTTTAAGTTAAATTTTATTTATCAGTGTCACAAATGGGCTTACATTAACACTGCAATGAAGTTACTGTGAAAATCCCCGAGTCGCCAAACTCAGGTGCTCATTCGGGTACACTGAGGGAGAATTTAGCACGGCCAATGCACCTAAACAGCACGGATTTTGGACCCTGGGAGGAAACCCACATAGACATGAGGGGTACATGCAGATTCCGCACAGTGACCCAAGCCGGGAAACAAACCTGGGTCCCTGGTGCTATGAGGCACCAGTGCTAAGCTATGATATGATCAGAGTTTTAATTACACCATATGATCCAGGTTAATGTTGAATAATGAGTTTTCCATCTGCCTCCAACAGACATGTTGACCACTTAAATCTAGGCCTGGTTAAAATGCCAGAGGGTAGATATTAAGCAAACTGTTTATTCAGGTTAATTCAATTTCATTTTCAGTGAAAATTGGGACAAATTGGACCACTGTATCATTTTCCTCTGAGTAGATCACAAGTAATGATCTCCCTCTAAATGGCAGCTTTGAGATACCTCAGAGTGGCGTGCTTTTCTGCTTTTCACCTGCTTTTCTCCTCTTCCAACCATTTCCATCATTTGTAGAGCAGCATGACTCCTTTTCGTAATGTACCAAAGATCTTACCAGAACGTAAGTGCCTCAGAATATCCTCCAGTCCTCTTCTGCTAGAACACCTTTGGTGCAAATCCTCTCTAAGTGTGCAGCGGAGCTAATATAAATATTTGCAGACTACCCCGAGTGTCTTGAAGCAGTCATTTTACAGTTTCTCGGTCTGGGTGCAAATTGGATTGATGATTGAACTGTATTATTGCCTTTTTATCCTGAAATCTTGGTTAGGGATAGCTCAGACACTGGAACTTCTGGTCACCATTCGTTGATCATGGGCTGGTTGATAATGCTTCCAGCAAGTTTTCATCCATAATCAAGCAAAAGTGCGGCCCAGTGGCACAGTGGTTAGCACTGCTACCTCATAGCGCCAGGGACCCAGGGACCCGGCCTTGGGCCACTGTCTGTATGGAGTTTGCACATATCTGAAAGACGTGCTGATTAGGTGCATTGGGAGTTGTCTGCATGGGCTTTCCCCGGGTGCTCTGGTTTCCTCCCACAGTCCAAAAATGTGCAAGTTAGGTGGATTGGCCATGCTAAATTCCCCTTTAGTGTGAGAGGGATTAGCGGGATAAATGCGTGGTGTTGCAGGGATAGGATAGGGCCTGGGTGGGATTGTTGTTGGTGCAGACTCAATGGGCCGAATGGCCTCCTTCTGCACTGTAGGGATTCTATGGATTCTATGAAAATCATGACCTGAGTGTTTACGTTTAAAAAAAAAACAATTATGGTATGTAGGTTGTGGTGAACCATAGATGGTTACCACTATGGGTACTGAACCATAGATGGTTATCACTATGGGTACTTGTACATATGTTACTCTTGTTACTGTTGGGGTCAGGGTTGGGGTGTTCCACCTGTTGGTATTGTTCTGTGGTACACTCCGGTTGGTTCCGCCTTCCTATAGGAGTATAAAGGTCACTGCACTTCCTAGTGACCCTTTAGTCTGGGATTGTATTGTTAAGCAGTATGCTCTATTCTTGTTGCTAATAAAAGCCTTTATTTCCCGGGTATGATCCAGCCTCCCGAGTGAATTAATCGCGCATCATGGGTGTCACTGGCTGGGCCAGGACTTATGCCCATCCCTCATTGCTCTTGAGAAGGTGGTGGCGAACTGCCTTCTTGAGCTGCTGCAGTCCATGTGGTGTAGGTACACCCTCTGTACTGTTACTGAGGGAGTTTGAGAATCCTGATCCAAAAGCAATCTCCATACATGTACTGGCTGCTCGATGAAGCTTCCTGCTGGTAACGTGCATTTAGAAAACCACCCCTTAAAAAAAATTTTGGAGATTGTCCTAATATTGGTACCCTTCATATTATACTGCTGCTTCATCCCATTGGATCTGCCAAAATGGATCACTACACACTTATCCGGGTTGAAGTCCATCTGCCACTTCTCCGCCCAGTCTTGCATTCTATCTATGTCTCGCTGCAACTTCTGACATCCCTCCAAACTATCCACAACACCACCTACCTTGGTGTCGTCAGCAAACTTACCAACCCATCCCTCCACTTCCTCATCCAGGTCATTTATGAAAATGACAAACAGCAAGGGTCGGGTCCCAGAACAGATCCCTGGGGCACTCCACTGGTCACTGATTCTATACAGTAAGTTTTGATGAGGCACTGACTTTCGTCCTTCCTAATCTGCTTTTTAATGTTCGCTCAAGCTTTCTCAGGGCTTGTTTTCTGTTTCCCTGGCTGATGACAAGCTTCAGACTTTGAGGATAACAACGTGTTTGAACTGTATGTGTTATGACCGCAGCAGATGTTATTTGTTGAGTGTGGTAAACCACTGTTTGTCCTGATAACCACTGTTATGTTCTGATAACCACTGTTATGTTCTGATGACTGGACACACCCCTACCGGTGCTGCCTGAGGCTCCTCCCCTGTTCACTGGGGTATAAAGGTGGCTGCTCCTCCCCTTCACCTCATTCTGGTCCAGTCCCTCGGTTAGAGTTTACTGTAGAGTTAGTTCCCTTTTATAGTTCATAAAAGCCTATTATTCCAGATTCCATCTCTGGGTATTGATAGTGCATTATTGAGCAAGCTAGATCCTAGAGTGAAACCTGCCTTCATAGAATTATAGAATGCCTACAGTGCAGAAGGAGGCCAGTGTAACCAGAAATCGATCACATGGCTCAAACATCCAGTGAACCTACTTTTGAACGACGCCATGATGCTTAGTTCATTTTACATGTCCCATACAGAGCAGCCATAAAAATCGGAGCCATGATGTCTCAGTTAATGTAAACAACTTCCCTGATCTGACCAACACAGGAAGCTTCAGATCACAGCTCCCAGGCCAGAGCCTCTTTACGATCTGCATCTGCTTTTAATCAATAAATTGACCAAAATTCCCAGCATGCTTCACTCTCAGCCAGAACAGCCATTTTAAAGCCACTATTGCCATTATTGTTGTTTAATTATTGTTGCAGCCGTTCTTTCTCCATCCACAGTATATACCAATACATGCGAGAATAATAAATCAAATCACATCAAATCAAATCACTTGAAAGAAAATCCCTCCCCAGTTGTCTCACCCCCTCAATCAGCAACAGTAAAGCAAAATCAGGCTCATTCCTGTTTGTGGGATCTTGCTGCATGTAATTGGACTGCTGAGTTTCCTGATGAACATTAACTACATTGTAGAAATACTTTGAAGCATTTTGGAAAAGTCCTGTTGTGTGCCGTGTTATATAAATGCATGTCTGTACATTTGTATTGGTGCTGTGCAGAGTGAAACCTGATTAGTTACATTATCGTTTTTGGAATAAGTGTCTCTGCTCACTTACAGGCAACCACAGGCAGCCTTTTTGTTCTTTTCACATTGGTGAGGCTAAAAGTGGTGCTCAACCTGATTTTGATTTAAAATAATACATTTGGTATTCCTAATCATTCTGTGAGGGGCCTCATCTGATGGGCAGCACGGTGGCACTGTGGCTAGCACTGCTGCCTCACAGCGCTAGGGACCTGAGTTCAATTCCTGGCAAAGTCATTGTCTGTGCAGAGTCTGCACCTTCTCCTCGCAGCTGCATGGGTTTCCTCCAGGTGCTCTGGTTTCCACCCATAGTCCAAAAAGACGTGCTGGTTAGGTGCGTTGGCCATGCTGGTGTACTGGAGTACTGTGTGCAATTTTGGTCCCCTTATTTGCAGGAGGATGTATTGGCCTTGGAGGGAGTACAGAGAAGGTTCACCAGGTTCATACCGGAGATGAGGGGGTTAGCTTATGAGGAGAGATTGAGTAGATTGGGCCTGTACTCGTTGGAGTTTAGAAGGCTGAGGGGAGATCTTATAGAGACATACAAGATAATGAAGGGGCTAGACAGGGTAGAGGCAGAGAGATTCTTCTCACTTAGAAAGGAAACAAGAACTAGAGGACACAGCCTCAAAATAAGGGGGAGTCAGTTTAGGACAGAGTTGAGGAGGAACTTCTTCTCTCAGAGGGTAGTGAATCTCTGGAATTCTCTGCCCATTGAAGCAGTGGAGGCTACCTCGTTAAATATGTTTAAGTCACAGGTAGATAGATTTCTGATCAATAAGGGAATTAAGGGTTATGGGGAGCGGGCGGGTAAGTGGAACTAAACCACTGTCAGATCAGCCATGACCTTATTGAATGGTGGGGCAGGCTCGAGGGGCGAGATGGCCTACTCCTGCTCCTATTTCTTATGTTCTTATGCTAAATTCTCCCTCCGTGTACTCGAACAGGCGCCGGAGTGTGGCGACGAGGGGAATTTCATATTAACAGTGATTTTCACATTGCAGCGTTAATATATGACTAATAAACTTTATTATAGATAGGCAACTTATAAAACTATAACTTGGCATGTTTCATTGGCAAATGAACACTGTTACCTTCACATATTTAACTATGTCCTGGAGTTAAATTCATTGCATCTGCCAGAATGGTGCCTAAGTCAAATTAATTCCATGTGGAAGTGTGGGTTTCCTCAGGTTGCTCGGAATATTCGTCACATTAATATTTCACAATTAACACGGGTTCCTCTCTTATTGGTCTGCATAATGCAATAAGGGGTTCTAAAGGCAGATCTGATTTCTCTTAATTATTAATTACACGAAATGCAGTTTATTGACACATTTCCTGACAGCATCGAGCTCGAAAATGTGCAGCTGTCCCTTTTTCATCGGGCTTCACTGCAATTCAATCATTTTTGAACATCTTGCTCCGTTGCTTCACTTGAGGTCTTGGGCATACACGTCCGGGGCACTGTTTTCTTTCTGGTGTCTCAAGCAGGTAGCCAGGTTTAGGTGGTGCTGGGAAAGCTGGATAGGACCACTCCGAGTGCTGTCCTACAGGGGTTGAGTGCTTGTGATAAACCAGCTGATCGCCTCCAAGCTGGTGAGTTTGATGCTTTTCTTCCATGAGGTGCACAGCCTCAATTATGATGTGCAGTTCCTGTTTGTAGGCCTGAGGTGATTTACAACTCCTTACAGGTGTTACCCATATTTTACCAGGACTTTAGCAAAGTCTAGAGCCGGCTCGCCTCGTGGGCCTGGCCAAGCTGGCCATTAATAGGTCCAGGTAGCGAGCGGTCAAAGGGGCTGTCCATCCCAACTCTCTGCCCCTCTGCTGCAGCTATGTTCACTGCTGGGTGTACCGTGAAAGGGAGCAGACGGTGTCCGTCAGTGCAAACGGCGCCTGGTACCGTCACTGAGGACACCATTAAAATTCACCTCCTCGGGAGTCCAACGAGGAAACTATCCAACTAATATGTGGAAAGGGAATGAGAGTAAAAGGGGGAGAAAGAAGGAAGGGGCATAGGGCAGGCAGGTGTCTCTCACAGGGTAAGTAGTGCCTCTGTACTGGAAGATGACAGCCAGTGTTCTTGCAGTGGGAGGAGTCTTCACCTCGGCAGCTAGCATTGTCCAGGAACAATCTTTTGTCATGGTGTTCTGAATACAATCAGTTTGCTCTGAGCAGCACCAGCTAACTCAGGCCGCGAGCAAAGAAGGACAGGGCAGGTGTGGTGAACCATCGTTGGTTCACCACTGGGGTTTGTTACCATGTTACTGTTGGGCTAGGGTGTTATTACTGTGGGGGTTGTACTATGTTGTTGGGTTAAGGTGTTTACCTGTTATGAGAGTTATCGTGGCACATTCCAGTGGGGTCCCGCCTCCGGTGGCAGGGTATAAGACCCCCTGCTCCGGCAGGACCCCTTCAGTCTGAACTGGTGTATTCGTGTTAGTAGTTCCCTTGTTACTTTATTAAAGCCTTCAATACCGAAGCCTTGATTCCATGTGCTTATTGACGCGCATCAATTTAATAAAGTAAACAGAAAACTCACAACTGTGCAACAAGAAGAAAAAAAAACAGAGAGTATGGAACAGATCCTAAAACCGGATCGTCTGACACTGGACCCACGTGCGGTCGGTGCAGCTAACACATTCGACCATTGGTGGAAGTGCTTTGAGGACTACCTGGCAGCCTCGGTAGCTATCACTACGGACAGTGATAGACTCCAGGTCCTCCACGCGAGGGTAAGCGACACGATTTACCTAGCCATTCGTGCAGCTCCCACTTACCAGGGTGCCGTCGAGCTCCTAAAGAATAGGTACATTATGCCACCCAACGAGGTACATGCTCGTTACCTCCTCGCTACACGACGTCGGCAGTCGGGCGAAACCATAGAGGATTATGCCAATGAGCTCCTGCAGCTTGCCAGGGGTTGCGACTGTAAGGACGTCTCCGCCGAGCAGTATATGTACGACCTCGCCCGAGACGCGTTCGTAGCAGGGGTAGGGTCCTCGTACATCAGGCTTAAATTGCTAGAAAAGGGGAAACTCAACTTGACCCAGGCAATGGGGATGGCCGTGAGGTTGGAGGCGGCGTCGAAGAGCTTGGCGCTGTACCCCAAGGACCACGTGCAGTCAACGTGGTTGGAGCAAGCTCTGCTCCCTCCTCGCCCCGTGAACCCGCGCTCCCAGACCGATTCGACGACGGCGGCAGCTCCAGGTGGCCAGCGATGCTATTTTTGTGGAGGGGCCAAGCATCCACGGCAACAGTGTCCGGCAAGAACGGCAATCTGCAGCCAGTGCGGTAAAAAAGGCCACTACGGCAAAGTCTGCAGGTCCAAACCTAAAAACGGCAGTGCAGCTTGTAACCCTCCAGAATGGAGACCATCTCTTTCGGCGTCGCAGTACCCACGAGGTCCGACCACGTGCGATCTCAGGATGGCGCCATCGTGGCAGACAGAGGAGGAGGAAGACCACCAGGAGTCGCTGCGCTTGGCGCCCTTGCCCACGTGCGATCCATGGGGGCGGCCATCATGGTCCACGACGACTAGGAGCGACCAGCAGGGGTCCTCAGCATCCACATCGGCAGCATGCAGCAGCGACCAGCAGGGGTCCTCAGCATCCACATCGGCAGCATGCAGTGACGCCCAGGGGCCAACGGTGGCGTCGATCTCTCTGGATCAGACCAGGCATTACAGACTGGAACATTCTATGATGGAGGTAAAGGTTAGTGGCAGAACTGTGAATTGTCTGTTTGACAGTGGGAGCACCGAAAGTTTCATACACCCTGAAACTGCTAAAAGGTGTGGACTCCGCCTCCCTGCCAAACAGACAATTTCCATGGCATCACAGTCCCGGTCTGTACCGATCCAAGGACGATGTATGGTAACTCTTGAGGTACAGGGCACAGTTTACGAGCAATACAGGCTCCTTGTGCTACCTCACCTTTGCGCGCCAATTCTCCTCGGACTAAACTTTATGGTCCACATGAAGAGTGTGATCCTACAGTACGGTGGGCCACTCCCTTCACTGGCAGTAGGGAATCAGCCGCAGCCTCCAAATTGCCCAAAGCGCCCCGCGTGCAATTTATCCACCCTGAAGATCACGACACCATCCCTTTTTAAAAATCTGGTACCTGGCTGCAAGCCCATCGCTACTAAAAGTAGGCGTTACAGCGCTGAGGACCGGATCTTTATTAGATCTGAGGTTCAGCGGCTCCTCAAGGAAGGGATCATACAGGCCAGTGCTAGTCCGTGGAGAGCGCAGGTCGTGGTAGTCAAAAGCGGGAACAAACCTCGGATGGTCATCGACTATAGTCAGACCATTAATAGATACACGCAGCTGGATGCGTATCCTCTCCCGCGCATTTCTGATATGGTCAATCAGATTGCGCAGTACCGAGTGTTTTCTACCATAGACCTTAAGTCCGCCTACCATCAACTCCCCATCCGCCCAGAGGACCGACAATATACGGCTTTTGAGGCGGATGGTTGTCTATACCAATTCCTCAGGGTTCCATTTGGTGTCACCAATGGGGTCTCGGTCTTCCAGCGTGCTATGGACCGAATGGTGGACCAGAACGGGTTGCGGGCTACCTTCCCGTACCTGGATAACGTCACCATCTGCGGCCATGACCAGCAGGACCACGACACGAATCTCCAACACTTTCTGCGCACTGCATCTCGCCTGAATCTGACCTATAACAGGGAGAAGTGCGTATTCCGTATGCGTAGGTTAGCCATCCTCGGATACGTGGTGGAAAACGGGGTCATTGGCCCTGATCCAGACCGTATGCGCCCACTCACTGAACTTCCCTTGCCCGCTAGCACGAAGGCACTGAGGAGATGCCTCGGGTTCTTTTCATATTATGCACAGTGGGTCCCCAACTACGCGGACAAAGCTCGTCCGCTCATTAAGTCCACGACCTTCCCACTTACGCCGGAGGCCCAATTGGCCTTCAAGGTTTTGAAGAGCGACATCTCGAAAGCCACGATGCACGCGGTGGATGAATCCATCCCTTTCCAGGTGGAGAGTGATGCATCTGACTTCGCCCTAGCCGCCACACTAAACCAGGCAGGCAGGCCCGTCGCGTTCTTTTCCCGCACCCTTCAAGGCCCAGAAATTCGGCACTCAGCGGTGGAAAAGGAGGCTCAGGCCATTGTGGAGGCAGTCAGACACTGGCGCCATTACCTGGCAGGTAAGCGGTTCACCCTGATCACGGATCAACGATCCGTGGCGTTTATGTTCAGTAACACGCAGAGGGGCAAGATCAAGAACGATAAGATCTTGCGGTGGAGAATTGAGCTCTCCACCTATAATTACGATATTATGTATCGTCCAGGGAAGCTCAATGAGCCCTCGGATGCCCTCTCGCGCGGAACATGCGCCATCATGCAGGAGGACCGCTTGAAGGCTCTCCACAATGATCTGTGTCATCCTGGAGTCACCAGACTCTAACACTTCATCAAAGCCCGCAACCTGCCCTACTCGGTGGAGGATGTCAGGTCAGTAACTAGAAGCTGTCGGATTTGCGCAGAATGCAAACCACACTTTTATCGACCAGACCGGGCACAATTGGTCAAGGCCACTCGCCCTTTTGAGAGGCTGACTGTGTATTTTAAGGGCCCCCTTCCCTCAACGGACCGGAATGTCTATTTTCTCAATATAATAGACGAGTATTCCCGGTTTCCGTTTGTTTTCCCCTGTGCGGACACGTCAACTGCCACCGTCATCAAGGTTTTCAGTGAACTTTTTACCCTGTTCGGGTACCCCTGCTACATTCATAGCGACAGGGGCTCGTCGTTCATGAGCAACGACTTGAGGCAATTCCTGCTCTCATTCGGGATTGCCTCTAGTAGAACCACGAGCTACAACCCTAGGGGTAACGGACAGGTGGAAAGGGAGAATGCTACAGTCTGGAAGGCTGTCCTACTGGCACTGAAATCCAGGGGCCTTCCAGTCTCCCGTTGGCAGGAGGTCCTTCCAAATGCGCTCCATGCTATCCGCTCCCTCCTGTGTACGGCAACCAATGCTACTCCCCACGAGAGGATGTTCTCATTCCCTCGGAAGTCGTCCTCGGGGACCTCATTGCCAGCCTGGTTGACGTACCCAGGACCCGTCCTTCTGCGGCGCCATGTGAGGGCTCGCAAGTCCGACCCCTTGGTCGAACCGGTCCAACTCCTCCACGCCAACCCTCAGTATGCCTATGTGGCATATCCTGACGGGCGAGAGGACACTGTCTCCATTAGAGACCTGGCGCCCGCAGAGGACGTAGCAACCCCTGTCGCTCCTATTCCCCCAGTCACAAATCCACTACTCCTCATTACTTCCCCAGACGTGGCGCGGTCAGCACCGGGACCAGTGCATAACACTTTTACTCCCATGTACAGCTTGCCTGAGACTCGGAGATCGGCGCCACCATCATCATCACCACCACCACTACCACCAAACGTTCCAGGATCCCCTGCACCATCGCCTCACCAGGGCCGGCCGGCCCGGGAGTCCTTGAGGGGACAGCCAGACATTACTTTAAGAGCGCCACCACAAGCACCTGCTCCGTTTTCGCAACCGGTGTTGAAGAGATCGGCACCTGCTCCGGTTTCGCAACCGGTGTTGAGGAGATCGCAGCGTCGGTGCGGTCCTCCAGACCGTCTGGACTTGTGAATCCTGTGACTTTTCTGTTATTGTCTGTTATATGACCTGTTTTTCGTCCACCCCGCCACCTTTTGTTCTTAAAGGAGGGGTGAATGTGGTGAACCATCGTTGGTTCACCACTGGGGTTTGTTACCATGTTACTGTTGGGCTAGGGTGTTATTACTGTGGGGGTTGTACTATGTTGTTGGGTTAGGGTGTTTACCTGTTATGAGAGTTATCGTGGCACATTCCAGTGGGGTCCCGCCTCCGGTGGCAGGGTATACGACCCCCTGCTCCGGCAGGACCCCTTCAGTCTGAACTGGTGTATTCGTGTTAGTAGTTCCCTTGTTACTTTATTAAAGCCTTCAATACCGAAGCCTTGATTCCATGTGCTTATTGACGCGCATCAGCAGGTTAGGGATTTTCCCCCTGAGCTACAGTTCTTCACATGCCTCGAAGAGGTTCCAGCTTCTTCTCCTTCCCATTGCAGACAAGCAGGTTTTCCAGGAACCCACTTATGGCTTGTTGTTGAGTTCCTCCCTCCTCCAAATGTTAATGTTCTGGTCTCCCCTCTGTTCTCCTCTCACTCCCACTCCCAGGCTTCTGGGGCCTCCTAGGCTTCAGGCCTGGCCATGCAGCAACCGCAGGGACAGAAAGCTGCAGCAAGTCTGAGGCCGCAGCAGACCTCAAGGTGAAGCAGTGAGACCAACAGCAAAAACAACTAGCTTCCAGAGAGCTATGTGTGTGTCTGCTCAACGTAAACTAAGACTGGGTCACATGATGACATGCTGATATTCCTCAAAGGTGTGTTACAATGCCAACATAGTCAAAGGAGCTGAACTTGAGAGGTGAGATGAGAGTGACTGTCCTTGAGATGAAGGCAGCACTTGACTAAATATGACATCAAGGAACCTAGCAAAACTGGGGTCAATGAAAATCAGAAGTAAAACTCTCCAGTCGTTGGAGTCATATTTGGCACAAAGGAAGATGGATCTGGTGGTTAGGGGTCAATCATCTCACTCCCGGAACATTACTGCCGTTTCTTAGACCCAACCACCTTCAGCTGCTTCATCAATGACCTTCCCTCCATCATATATCAGAAATGGAGATGTTCAGCACCAATTGTGATTTTTAAAATCCTGAAGGAGTCCGTGTCCATATGCAGCAAGACCTGGACAACATTCAGGCTTGGTCTGTTAAGTGGCAAGTAACATTCGCGAAACACAAGTGGCAGGCAATGACCATCTTCAACAAGAGAGAATCTGGACTGTCTCTCCTTGATATTCAATGGCTTAAACATCACTGAATCAGTCTTACTTTATCACTGCATGATAAAGTAGGACTGAGTCAGCATGGCTTTGTCAAGGGGAGGTCATGTCTGACAAATCTGTTAGAGTTCTTTGAGGAGGTAACAAGGAAGTTAGATAAAGGAGAACCTGTGGACGTGATTTATTTCGATTTCCAGAAGGCTTTTGACAAGCTGCCGCATAGGAGACTGTTAAATAAGTTAGGTGGCCATGGTGTTCAGGGTAAGATCCTGGCATGGATAGAGGATTGGCTGACTGGCAGAAGGCAGAGAGTGGGGATAAAGGGTTTTTTTTCAGGATGGCAGCCGGTGACTAGTGTTGTGCCTCAGGGGTCAGGGGTCCAGTTTGTGTGTTCTAAGGCAAGCGATTCCCACGTGTCGATGGGGATGTTGCATTTATTTAAGGATGTTTTCAGATTGTCTTTGTAGAGTTTTCTCTGCCCTCCTCATGATCGCCTGCCATTTCGGAGCTCGGAGTAGAGCATTTGTTTTGGGAGTTTTGTGTTGGGCACGTGGCCCACCCATCGCAGCTGGTCAAGTGTGACCAGTGCCTCGATGCTGGGGGTATCGGCCTGGGAGAGTTCTCATGTTAGTGCCCAGGCAGCAGCTCAGTAAGGCTCTGATGAGAGCATTCTCCAAACTGGTGACCTCTACCACCTGGATGGACGAGGGCAGCAGATGCATGGGACATCACCACAAGAAAATTCTGCCCCAAACCACACGCTTGGAACTATATCACCGTTCCTTCACTGTCATTGGATCGAAATCCTGGAACTCCCTCCCTAACAGCACCATGGTTGTAATTACACCACATGGTCTGCGGTGGTTCAAGGAAACAGTTCACCACCACCTTCTCAAGGGCAATTCAGGGTGGGCATTAAATGCTGGTCTAACCATCGATGCCCATACCCCATGAAAGAATAAATTTGTAAAAGTCCTGACCTGATGTCCTATTTTGCGACTTTCCCAGCTCGCTTGCCCTGTACCTGTTTTCAGGGTGAGAAAATGTCATTTTGTGATTCCAGGTTCACTGAAAGGGTACAGTAGCGTCAAGAAAATATTTTGGGAGTTTTGTTTGGTCTGTTTTTTTCTGCCCATTTGTCATTTCTCAAACCTTTCTGCCAACTATTCTTAAAAACATTTATTGTCAACATTTACTCCCAACATGAGTGTTTGGGAATATCATTTCCCAAAAGGAACAAGGAAAAGAGTTTTTCACGACTTTCAGAGGCAGGACTGCAGGTGTGAGAGTCCCAGTGGACCAGCTCCATGCCACATTCTGTTTCATTCTCCAAGAGATGGGGTGATGGTGAGAAGGTATGATTTTGTATCAGGAGGGTGACTTTCATAGCAATCTCTGCAGAAACAACTTCTGATAACCAAGGACTAGGTAGGCAGTATGGAACGAGTTGGTGAAGGTCATTTTATGAACTCATGCTCCAAAAGTGGAGCTTTGCTGTGAATCCATAACTGTAATTAATTGTGGAGGTTCTTGGGAGCGGATTGAGTCAGGTCAAACATCATCAAATGGACATTGAAGATGAGATGAGTGTTGGCCCTGGAAAAGAATTGCAGAAGTTCTGATTAACAAATGGTTTATTCAATAATAAAAGGTATGGGGACTGAGACACATTGCACATAATTTTCTATGCCAGACTATGGGGGGCACAGTGGTTAGCACTGCTGCCTCATAGCGCCATGGAACCAGGTTCCATTCTGGCCTTGGATGACTGTCTGTTTGAAGTTTGCATGTTCTCCCTGTGCCTGTGTGGGTTTCCTCAGGTACTCTGGTTTCCTCCCACACTCCAAAGATGTGAGGGTTAAATGGATTGGCCATGCTAAATTGCCCCTTAGTATCCCAAGTTGTGTTGGCTAGGGGGATTAGTGGAGCAAATACATGAGTTTACAGGGATAGGGCCTGGGTAAGATGTTCTGTCAGAGAGTCAGTGCAGACTCGATGGGCCGAAAGGCCTCCTTCTGCACTGTCGGGATTCTATTCTATTCTATCCTATTTTGCGACTAAGACTTGTGGTGGGGGGTGGGAACATGGAGTGCTTCCTGCTGCAGAGGCTGGCGGAAAAACACAGTCCAGTCATGACCTCATTAATTAGGCACCCAGGTGTTTCATGCCAGATTCAGTACATCGCCCACCATCATATCTGGATGCCATATTGAAAAGGCACCAACATCACTGACCCCATTGTTGAGGAAAGAAGGTAGACCTTCTGAAAATGAAGATGCATTTCTGGGAGCACTCTGAGACCGGAAAATGGACTTCCTAAGAATGAAGTTGGATCTCCAGGAATTTTCTGAGGCTGGAAGACGCCCCCCCCCCACCCACCCACCCCCACCCCCCACCCCCCACCCCCCCCACCCCCCCACCCCCCGCCCCCCCCACCCCCCGCCCCCCCCACCCCCCCACCCCCCGCCCCCCCCCACCCCCCGCCCCCCCCACCACCCCCCCCCCACCCCCCCCAACCCCCCCCCAACCCCCCCCAAACCCCCCCACCCCCCCACCCCCCCACCCCCCGCCCCCCCCACCCCCCCACCCCCCGCCCCCCCCCACCCCCCCCACCCCCCGCCCCCCCCACCCCCCCCCACCCCCCGCCCCCCCACCCCCCGCCCCCCCACCCCCCCCACCCCCCCCCACCCCCCGCCCCCCCCACCCCCCCACCCCCCCCCACCCCCCCCCACCCCCCACTCCCCCCACCCCCCGCCCCCCCCACCCCCCCCCCACCCCCCCCACCCCCCCCCCACCCCCCACACCCCCAACCCCCCCCACCCCCCCCACCCCACCCCCCACCCCACCAACCCCACCCCACCCCCCCCAACCCCCCCACCCCCCCCACCCCACCCCACCCCCCCCAACCCCACCACCCCCCAACCCCCCCACCCCCCCAACCCCCCAACCCCCCCCACCACCCCCCCAACCCCCCCACCCCCCCACCCCACCCCACCCCCCCCAACCCCACCACCCCCCCAACCCCCCCCACCCCACCCCCACCCCCCCAACCCCCCCAACCCCCCCCACCCCACCCCCACCCCCCAACCCCCCCCACCCCACCCCCACCCCCCCCCACCCCCCCCCACCCCCCCCACCACCCACCCCACCCAACCCCCCCACCCCCCCACCCCCCCACCCCACCCCACCCCACCCCCCCCAACCCCACCACCCCCCCCACCCCCCCCCACCCCCCCCCAACCCCCCCACCCCACCACCACCCCCCCCCCCCCGGCTCCAGCACACTGAATCTGAATGTCCACCTGCAGATGCTCCCCCCCGCCAATGATCTCTATGGTGTTTCAGGGTCCGGAATTGCAGGTGGTCTCCATCCTGAGCTCCAGAGGCAATCCAAGGAATTGATCAAGTGAGGTCCCAAAATCTGCATGCCACACCGTTCTTAATATGTTACACACCAATGTGATTCCTCACTGATGTTGCGGCGAATCTGGCACCGGGCAGCGGAGGTGGAGTCAGGCCTTAATTGGCATTCCATTAACAGGATGCAAATGAGGTTTGTGCCGGATTCTGGTGGGTTTTCCGATTCGCCATGGTGGGCATCAACGGAAAATCCTGCCATAAATTCACGACGAAACTGATTTCTAGTCTTCCTGTCATGTTCGCGCCCCCCCCCCCTCCCCCCATGCCCACCACTGAAGCCACCAGCGGGGACTTGGGAGAATTCCACCTCATGTCTACTGTAAAAATAAGAATACACTAATACCTTTCCACATTTTTCCAGGACAGAACAATATATGGGAATGAATGAAGAATGAAGGAGGAGGAACTACAGCCAGGGGCAGCAGGAAGACCATGAACAAGATATTCCGTGATCTGAGGTGGTGGTGGGAAGGGAGAAGTCTTTCTGAACAGGGAGGAGAGGTTTAGTCAGAGAAATTGCTTTGTTGAAAAATGAACTGATGGCTCGGCTTGTCTGCTGAATATAGATCAAGCCAAATACTATTTATCTCCTCTATCTGTTTTTACATTATCAATCAATCATGATGTAAAAAGTATTGAAAAACAAAATGCATCATTTTTAGTATAATGTAACAATGTAATGTGAACATTCAATATTTTTCTGGTGAGGAATGCCATTGGATTCCCTAGCACAGCTAACAACACAGTTGAAGTCTGTATCTTGGTCTCAAATGGCCAATTTTTACTCTTAACACACGTAACTTTTGTGTCTTGGTTAAAATTACCAAACTAACCACAGATAGACATCAAAACTGAGACCTTCTATACGACTCACCTGCTCGTTGCTATAGTCAAGTGAGGCATTAGAGAGTCTGTTCCACGTATGTCGTATTCAGGTCTCCTTGTATGGCAATTTGTTAAGACCTGTCATTGATAAATTGGAATGACAGGTCATATTTATATCCTAATCATTCACACAATAGTCCTCAATTCATTATTAATCTGAATCTGCCAGAGGTGTGCTTCGGAAAGCATAATGTAGATGTCGGAGAATGATTATGGTTCTTTTCTACACCACTTGGAGTGGACTTGTAAATCAGGCTTTATTTAAGGGCATAATGTATATGCAGGGTGGTGAAAAGAAAGGGAACAATAAGAAACAGGGAATAAATTCAGCCCAAGAAAATAAACATAAAAACCACCATGATCACAAATAAATTGTTTTATGTGGATGTTAGCAGCAGTTGGAATAAAGTGCTGGAATTGGAAACACCTGCAATAAAAGGAGATAAGGCAGTCATAAAGATTGCAATGACATAGCTCACAACAAAGTTCAATACTTAGGAATGTGGCGTCTTGAGGAAAGATAAAGATGACAGCTAGAAGGAGAGTAAGTTTTCTATGTTCTATGTGAGAGAGGCGGCAATATTGACCTTAGTTTGCACAGGCAGGGAGTGGGATGATTACTGTGGAGGCCTGTAACGAGTTTTGAACCCAGCAAAGTCTTGGATGTGGAAGTCCTGCTGCCATTTAAAGAAATCTATGAAGGATCTCTCTTGAGCAGATTGACGACCAGGCCAGTGGCTGGCAGGATGGGGAGCAGGAAGCAGGTAGGCACCAATCTGAAAGGTCTTCGGCATTCAGTGGGAAGCTTGCCATCTTCTGGCAGGGTTGGAGAGAAAGCTCTGTCCAAAATCGACAGCTGGGGTAATCCAGGAAGGTTTAGCCCATGCAAAGAAGACTGAAGACTTCCTTGCCTTGAGAGAACATTCCTGCCCTTCCAAACTCACAGGGAATAATTAAATACAACTTGCAAACTTACTCCCTGCATCGGGTGGCACGGTGGCACAGTGGTTAGCACTGCTGTCTCACGACGCCAGGGTCCCAGATTCAATTCCGGCCTCGGTCAACTGTCTGTGTGGAGTTTGCACATTCTCCCCGTGTCTGCATGGGTTTCCTCCGGGTGCTCCGGTTTCCTCCCACAGTCCAAAGATGTGTGGGTTAGGTTGAATGGCCATGTTAAATTGCCCCTTAAAGTCAGGGAGATTAGCAGGGTAAATGCATGGGGTTGCGGGAATAGGGCCTGGATTGGATTGTGGTCGGTACAGACTCGATGGGCCGAATGGCCTCCTTCTGTACTGCAGTGATTCTATCTCTTCTGGCCTAGGACCTGGTTCTGGAAAGGTTTGCTTGATAACTGGGACAGTGATGCAGCTTCCTCACTCCAACCTTCAGCTTTCCTGCTGCTGAATGCATGTGTAGCTGCACAAGGTTACGAGAGGCTGCTAGCTGGAGTATCGAGCTCTAAAATGGCAGCGCTGGTGTCAAATTTGCATTGCGCACTGATTGACATCACAATCTGCCTACCTTGCATTCTTCCAACAATACTCCCTTTGGGAGTGATAACCTCCCCAATCGCATCCATCCATGTAGCTCGTACCAGAAGTGTGCATGCACATCCTGGACACCATGTTGGAGGGGAAACTATAATCCTCACGCAAACAAAATCAGGCACTTAGGAACCTCTGGCATATAATACTCCAGAATAGACATACAAAGCAACAAAAAAAAAATCACAAAATAAATCCATCAATAAATAATCTGCCACGCTTGTAAGATCGTGCCCGAGGCCAACAGAGAATGCCATTGTGTGAGCCTCATCCCCGATTCTGGGGTGGACGTGCCTGTAAAATCCCGGCCATAGGCTGGAATTCTCTGACCTCGCCCGTGGCTGGGATTCCCCGGCCCCGCTGCAGTGATGGAGATTTGGCTGAGCACCAAATTCTCAGGTCTTGTTGGCAGTGGTGATGGGGCATACAAGACCAGAGAATTCCAGCCACAGTTCTTGGATAATTATCAATTCAGTTCAAGACTTGTTCACAATTATCTATGGATTGTTCAGTTTAGTTCAGTTGGAGGTTTAATGTTTCCATGTTCTGCACTTTTCAATATGCTTGCTAAATGCTAATATTGATTCAATAAAAAGGGAGACAGTGGCACATTATCACTGGACTAGCAATTCACAGATCCAGGGTAATGCTCTGGGTACCCAGGTTCAAATCCCACCATGGCAGTTGGTGACATTTGAATTCAAGAAAAATCTGGAATTAAAAGTCTAATGATGACCATGAAGCCATTAATGACTGTCGTAAAAACCCATCTGGTTCACTGATGTCCTTTAGGGAAGGAAATCTGCCATCCTTGCCTAGCCTGGCCGACATGTGACTCCAGAGCCACTGCAATGTGATTGACACTAAAGTGTCCTCTGAAATGGAGGGCAGTTAGGGATGGGCAATAAATGCTGGGCCCAGCCAGCGCCACCCACATCTCATAAAAAAATAATAGTTACCTTTTTATGAATTTGTGACACTTTCCTCACATCCACAAGTTTAATTTTCTAAAAATGTCACAATGAATCACAAACCATTAATTAAGGGATTACTGGAATTTCTAGTGGGATTAACGTGAGGTTACCATGGTTGCATTTTTTAAGATGGATAGTTACTAAACATCCACTACAAATGCTGCCAGTATGAGAGAATCGTTGCTGATGTTTTGTTCTGACAAAATGTTCCACAGACATTGCAGAAGAGTTTCACTGTAATGGATTAAATTGGCCAATGTGGGCACCCAGTGTTTCTGAGAAAACATTGAAGTTAAATTAATCCACACAGCTACCTTCTCACAGATGAGCCATTTCTAATGAGATTAAAGAAGGAGAAACATTGTGCGGATTTTGCTGTTAAACATGCAAGGCAACATGGAATGAAGCAATTGTCATTTGCCACAACCCACTCTTCAGAATGTACAAAAAGTTTATAAAGGTGACAAATCTGGAAAAAAAAGAAATCTCATCTAAGGCACAGACGCAGCCCAGAGGTCTTTGATCTTTGCAAAGGGCAGATAATCTATAAATATTCCCATGTACAGAAAGTACATGCTGGGATATGATCAATCCCCAGTGACATTGTAAGTCCATGGGTGGCACGATGGTTAGCATTGCTGCCTCACAGCGCCAGGGACCCGAGTTTGATTCCCGGCTGGGTGACTGTGCGGAGTCTGCACCTTCTCCCCGTGTCTTCGTGGGTTTCCTCCAAGTGCTCTGGTTGCCTCCCACAGTCTGAAAGACGTCAGATGCATTGGCCATTCTAAATTCTCCTTCAGTGTACCTGAACAGGCGCCGGAGTGTGGCGACTAGGGGATTTTCACAGTAACTTCACTGCAGTGTTAATGTAAGCCTACTTGTGACACTAATAAACAAACTTAAACTTTACTTCTGCAGTTAGTCTGCAGGTCAGTCATAGGCAGCTTTCTCATTCTCAGTTTTTATTGCATGGGCTTCATTATACACTCACGCTCACCAAAGGGACTGGTAACCTTTAGCACTACAGGTGGGAGGCTGCCAGAGTATACACAAGTCTCTGAGATTCTAGAGAAACATTTCCAGTCACTCAATGCTCAACTCTATCAACCTCAGGGAGTGTCTCACAGATTAGGTAGGTTGGACTCAAATCAAATAAGTTAGTCGGCACAAAGGATGGACATTGTGTTTAGAAAGGTTGCATAGATCTGTTGGCTACTTTTGGTGAATGTTGTTTAGGAAATTAAACCTAGCTTGACCAGAGTCCAGAATTAATGGGATTAGAATAGATAGATGCTTGATTGTCGGCACGAACATGATGGGCCAAACGATCGCTTTCTGTGCTGTAAAACTCCAACTCTAAGTTTAGGTTCCCTCTTGGGAAAGATAGGGGCAGAAATCTTTGACAATGGAAGACTCTATGATGGTCAGGGGAGGGAAAGGCAAGTGTGATCTCTCTTTATATTTGGGATATCGCTTCCAATTCATTGAAGACACTGAGTTGTAAGCTGTCCCTTCCTCTCTTGGACCAGTAGTCACCTTGTACTTTGTCGGCTCCTTCAAGTCCTTCATATCATGCAGTGAGAATAAAGTTCCTTCTTTATCTATCTTCATCCTCATCCTCTTCAGCTTCTGGAAGCAGCAAACTTTTCTTCATTGTGTATTATGGTGAATGCAGCAAACTAGAATGATTCTGGAGTAATGCAAGGCTCCAGCCTTTACCCAGACACACAAGTGAGGCACCCCACAACCCCCACTCCTCTGTGTGCAGAAGCCTCACTGGAGTCATATCACAGAATCATAGAATCCCAACAGTGCAGAAAGAGGCCATTTGGCCCATCGAGCCTGCACTGACAACAATCTCACCCAGGCCCTATCCCTGTAACCCCACATATTTACCTTGCGAACTAACGCGAAGGGGCAATTGAGCATGGCCAATCAACCTAATCCACACATCTTTGGAGTGTGGGAGGAAATCCATGCAGACAGAGGGAGAAATGTGCAAACTCCACATAGACAGTCACCCGAAGCTGGAATTGAACCCGGGTCCTTTTGCTCCACACAGACAGTGACCCAAGGCCGGAATCAAACCTGAACCCCTAGCGCTGTGAGGCAGCAGTGACGCAGCACTGTGCCAGGGACACAAGGCCTTGATCAAAAACCATCCTGGGGCATGACTTTGAGTCACAAGGGTTAGTTTAGTGGATCGATTCATGAAGGAAGCATGACAGCTTCCTTGAGCAGTAATTGTGTATTAATCAAATGAAAGCCATGTGAACAGATTTGGTCCCCTTATCCAAGGAAAGATACATTGGTATTGGAGGCAGTCCAGAGAAGGTTCACAGGGTTGATCCCAGGTATGGAAGGATTTTATTATGCAAAGAGGTTGAGTAGGTTGGACCTATACCCAGGAGTTTAGAAAAATGAGAGGCAACCTTACTGATTCTCAGGAGGCTTGACAGGCTAGATTCCAAAAGGTTGTTTCTCCTTGTGTGAGAGTCTAGGACCAGAGGACATAATCTCTATGGGGTTGTCCATTTAAGACAGAGATGAGGAGGAATTTCTTCGCTCAGAGGGTAGTGAACCTGTGGAATTCCTGACCGCAGAGAGTGACAGAGAATGGGTAGTAGCTACGTTCAAGGCTGAGATAGACAGATTTTTAATCAGTCAGGAAATCAAGGGTTATGGCGATAAAGATTATCGCATAAGATCAATCATGATCCGTTTGGATGGCAGCACAGATTTGATGGGCCGAATGGCCTACTTCTGCTCCTATGTCTTATGGCCTTTTGGGGAATATTCTGTACATATGGGATTTCAGAGCCATAAGCTTCAATTATGGGGCCATGGTAGCAAAGTGGTAATGTCAATGGGCCAGAGGCCAGGTTAATATGCCCCGGCAACATGAGTTCAAATCCCACCACAGTAGCTGGTGGAATTTAAATTCAATTAACAAAATCTAGAATTGAAGTTTCCCGGTAATGGTGAGCATGATGCTCTCATTGATTGGTGTAAAAACACCAATTTGGTTTCCAAATGTCCTTTAGGGAAGGAAATTTGCTGTCTTTACCTGGTCTGGCCTACATGTGATTCCAGTGCCAGATCAATGTGATTGACTCTTAACTGCCATCTGAAATGGGAAGGTAAGGGAGTAATAGTATTGTCACTGGACAAGTAATCCTGAAACCCTGGGTAATAGTCTGGGACCTGGGTTCAATAAAAATCTGAAATTAAAAATCTAATAATGACTGTGATGGTACTGTGCCTTTAAGAAATGTATTTGAGTCATGTTTCTGTGCATGTTTTTTTTAACAGTCTGTTCTAAGTATCAGTGCCATTTTGTCTGTATACAGCACTCCCTGTTGTTACTGCAGCAGCATAATTGATCTTACTTATTACATTTTTTAAAAATCTGGGCTAATGCTGTTCTGTTATTTTAGTGTTTTCCCCTGGGGTTTTTCAGAGTAGGGCTTGATTAGGTTGATTGACAGCAAAATCAATAGGTAGCACGGTGGCATAGTGGTTAGCACTGCGGCCTCACAGCAACAGGGACCCGAGTTCGATTCCCAGCTTGGGTTACTGTGCGGAATCTAGACTGTGTCTGATTCTGTGCTAAATTGACCCTTAGTGTCAGGGGGATTAGCTGGGGTAAAATGCATGGGGTTATGGGGGTAGGGCCTGGGTGGGATTGCGGTCGGTGCAGACTCAATGGGCTGAATGGCTTCCTTCTCTTTATGGGCGGCACGGTAGCACAGTGGTTAGCACTGCTGCTTCACAGCTCCAGGGACCTGGGTTCGATTCCCAGCTTGGGTCACTGTCTGTGTGGAGTTTGCACATTCTCCTCGTGTCTGCGTGGGTTTCCTCCGCGTGCTCCAGTTTCCTCCCATAGTCCAAAGATGTGCGGGTTAGGTTGATTGGCTTGCTAAAAAAATTGCCCCTTAGTGTCCTGAGATGCTTAGGTTAGAGGGATTAGTGGGTAAAATATGTAGGGATATGGGGGTAGGGCCTGGGTGGGATTGTGGTCGGTGCAGACTCGATGGGCCGAATGAACTTTTCCTGTACTGTAGGGTTTCTATGATTCTATGATTCTTCTAAAGTCATCTGACTGGGAGGGGCTCAGCTTACACAGAAAAATCAAGCTCAGTTTGCTGCTTCGGATCTTCAGACAGCACCTTCCAAACCCACGACCACTTCCATCCAGAAGGACAAGGGCAGCAGATATATGGGAACACCACCACCTGCAAGTTCCCCTCCAAGCCACTCAGCATCCTGACTTGGAAATATATCGCCGTTCCTTCGCAATCACTGGGTCAAAATCTTGGAACACCCTCCCTAACGGCATTGTGGGTCAACCCACAGAACATGAACTGCAGCGATTCACCACCACCTTCTCAAGATCCAACTAGGGATGGGATCTTTAGAGAGAGGTCACTTTCTCTGTGTCTCTTTTCCTCTCTGAATTTGGTGACTGAGATCGGTCAGGAAATGAATCTCTGAGATTCTGCTGTTTGGGGGTCAATCTTTCTCTGGTGATTGCTGTATGTGAGTCAGAAGCCAGGTGTTTTTCTGTATCCGTCCAGAGGGGTTAAAAGGCTGGCACCCACATGAGCATATCTGCTTTGTGCTGACTCTGAAGAGGGATTTATGTTAATGAGGATACTGTTTGCATTGGAACGATAGAGATGCTAAGATTTATACTTCGTCAGGTTTTAATATTTTAATTGGTAAAAGTTATGCTCATTCTTTTTGTTATATTCTAACTGTGTTATTAAATAAAGTTTGTTTTAATAAAAGCTTCCTGGTGGGAACTTCCTGGTGGGAACTTGAATCATACCTGTTGTGTTCATCCTAATGCCAAAGTTAAAAATAGTTGGGGTCCAGGCGAACTTCGTAATATACCTTGGAATTTCTGATGTGGTCCCTGACAATGACTATGAAATCATTGTTGATTTCCGTAAAACCCATCTGGTTCACTAATGTCTTTTAGAGAAGGAAATCTGCTGTCCTTACCAGGTCTGGCCGATATGTGACTCCAGATCCACAGCAATGTGTTTGACTCTGAAATGCCCTACTAAATCACTCAGGGCAATTAGGGGTGGCCAACATATGTTGGCCTTGCCAGTGTGGCCCACATCCCATGACAAATATAAACTTTGCATCTGTAGGAATCCTGCCGGCCAGGAGAATTGGATTGCTTCATTTATCTGCTTTCTTTGAGAGGGAACTGAACGGTGTGGTCTTCCTGAAGAGAGCGTCTGTAACCTCTTCATTCTTTGGTGAATGGTTGCCTGATTTTTGAGAAATATCTCGAAGGTAATGCCTTAAAGGAATAATGGTGAACACACATTCAAGACAGTATGATTTTGACCATATGAACATAGAAATTAGAAGCAGAAGTAGACAAATTCAGCCCTTTGGGCCTGCTCCGCCATTCAATCAGATCTTGACTCATCTCTCCCTGATCTCAAATCCATCTCCCACCTGTTCCCCATATCCCCTTAATCCTTTTTTGTTAGGAATATGTCTATCTCCCTCTTGAAACCATTCAACGATTCCAACTCAACCGTGTTATGGGGCAGCGAATTCCACAAATTCACCACCCTCTGCGAGAAGTAGTTCCACCTCATATCAGTTCTAAATCTACCACCTCTCAACCTATACAATGTTGCTTTAGTGGTGGAAGTGAGCTGCAGACCTATGATCAGCAATTGTCATGTGTCCCCACTTGTTTATGCAGTTTGTTTTAAGTCTTCTAAGGATGGCAAAAATGGCCTTCTATGATCTTCTTGGGCTGTAAAAAACCCCATTACACAAGGCAAACAAATGTCTTCCTCACTTTAAGGTCTTCCAGTCAAGTCTTATCCATACCCTCAAAATGTGGGAATTGAGGAATTCCTGTTGGAAAATCTACTTTCCCAAAGCACATTTGTTTTTTCTGAAGATCTGATAAAATATAACAGGCAAAGTTTTGAGGCAATCTCCCAAATAGTAAACTGCTATAATTGGTATACAGGAAAGGTCAACAACACTCTTTAGTCCCAGCAATGCCAGATCTCCCCAGGGTATCACTGTATTGCTGATACCACATGTAAATAGTGGTGGTTTTAATTAGGGCAGGATCTGGGGTGCTTGTTCAGACAGCAGGAAATGTCAGCATGCTCACATTTAACTGCAGCAGATAAGACTTTCTTGATCAATAAACCATGCCGAGTAGGTTCCAGGCTGATATTAAAAAGGGAAATTTGGTGAGGAATAGTCCAGTGCGAGTCTTTAGCTACAAATCTGAGGTACAAATTCCCAAAATACCCCATTAAGTCACTTTAATGCTCCCAAAATGTGCAGTCATTTGGAAGATAATCCAGGCCATTGTTTTTCTCTAATAAACTGCGGATGATTATTTGTAAAACTGCAGGAAAGGCATTGTGTGCTATTTATTAGACTTCAGCGATCAGAATCCCACAGAAAACAAAATAGTTGTAAGTATAAAGAATAAAATCCATATTTACATGTGTAACAAATCCATATACCCTCCACTTATTAACAATACTAATAAGGGGAAAAAAATTCAATTTACCAGGTCACCAATATACAAATTTGATTTATTATTGTCACATGCATTAGTATACAGTGAAAAGTATTGTTTCTTGCACGCTATACAGACAGAGCATACCGTTCATAGAGAAGGAAAGGAGAGAGTGCAGAATGTAGTGTTACAGTCATAGAAAGATCAACTTAATGCAAGGTAGGTCCATTCAAAAGTCTGATGACAGCAGGGAAGAAGCTGTTCTTTGGGTCGGTTGGTACGTGACCTCAGACTTTTCTAACTTTTTCCCGATGGAAGAAGTTGGGGTGCGTGGGGTCCTTAATTATTGTGGCTGCTTTGCCAAGGCAGCGGGAAATGTAAACAGAATCAATGGATGGGAGGCTCGTTTGTGTGATGGATTGCGCTATGTTCACAAACTTTTGTAGTTTCTTGTGGTGTTGGGCAGAGCAGGAGCAATACCAAGCTGTGATACTTGATAAATGTACTTACTGATTACTGACCTCAAATACCTTTGAGTTGACTGTGGTCAAAAGTGTGAAGGATACCAAGGCTCCCACAATACAATCTATAATGATGAGCAAACAGCAAAAAATGAGTCATGGTTTTGAGTATAATTTAACCTCTGACATCCCATTACATTTAGCTGAACCAGATTGTTTAAACAACCACAATTGTTTCCTTTTATTCCACATAACCTTCATTCATAGAAACATAGAAACATAGAAAAACTACAGCACAAAACAGGCCCTTCAGCCCCACAAGTTGTGCCGAACATATCCCTACCTTTTAGGCCTACCTATAACCTTCCATCCTATTAAGTCCCATGTACTCATCCAGGAGTCTCTTAAAAGACCCTATTGAGTTTGCCTCCACCACCACTGACGGCAGCCGATTCCACTCGCCCACCACCCTCTGTGTGAAAAACTTCCCCCTAACATTTCCCCTGTACCTACCCCCCAGCACCTTAAACCTGTGTCCTCTCATAGCAGACATTTCCACCCTGGGAAAAAGCCTCTGAGAGTCCACCCGATCTATGCCTCTCAACATCTTATATACCTCTCAGGTCTCCTCTCATCCTACGTCTCTCCAAGGAGAAAAGACCGAGCTCCCTCAGCCTATCCTCATAAGGCATGCCACTCAATCCAGGCAACATCCTTGTAAATCTCCTCTGCACCCTTTCAATCTTTTCCACAGCCTTTCTGTAATGAGGCGACCAGAACTGAGCACAGTACTCCAAGTGGGGTCTGACGAGGGTCTAATATAGCTGCATCATTATCCCCGACTCCTAAACTCAATCCCTCGATTGATAAAGGCCAGCACACCATACGCCTTCTTAACCACCTCCTCCACCTGCGGGGCCGATTTTAGAGTCCTATGGACCCAGACCCCAAGGTCCTTCTGATCCTCTACAGTACTAAGAGTCTTTCCCTTTATATTGTACTCCTTCATCCCATTTGACCTGCCAAAATGGACCACTACACATTTATCTGGGTTGAAGTCCATCTGCCACTTCTCCGCCCAGTCTTGCATCCTATCTATGTCCCTCTGTAACTTCTGACATCTCTCCAGACTATCCACAATCCCACCAACCTTCGTGTCGTCGGCAAACTTACCAACCCATCCCTCCAGTTCCTCATCCAGGTCATTTATGAAAATGACAAACAGCAAGCGTCCCAGAGCAGATTATCATAAGCAAATCTGATGTAAAATGTTTTGTGGTTTCTTCTCACCTGAAATGGATATTTTAAAATGAATATCACTCAACCCTGTTCCTGGCTGCTCTGAAGAAATCCTAAAATGGAAATGATATCAATAGACCTCAATCATTATTCACACATTACAACAGTGATTAGACTTCCAAAAATGTCATCAATGGCTATTGTTGTAATTAGTTGTTTTTAGTTCAGAAAGTTTCATGAAGTGGTTCTGAGTCCTGTATAGGTTAACTAATAAGTGTTTATATTGACTATTAGTATCTGTACACCTACATGCAGTATAAGGTCGAAGTTAGGAGCTGCCTCCATGCTTGCCTCAGCACCCAACTCTGTCCAGCACAAGACAACTCTCAAGACTTGGGTCACATTGTGGACGGTACTGTACCCAGACCCACATTAATCCTTTCCATGAGAGACCCTTATACCACAGCTATCCAGGGCTTTGGGACATCCTAAGGTTCTGAAGAGCACTATTGAAATGCAACTCTCTATTTCCTTTCTATGTATACCTTAACAATTGTACAAACAGTAACTGACATTAATGGATTTATTTCACAGACTGACAGGGTTGTTACTAAGCACTGTTTCCTTCAGCTAATGATCTCAATTAGTTACTGCTCATAACAATTAACACACCACAGTGCTCAGATCAAAAATGTACTATATGCAGCAAATCTTTTCTTGCAACAATTGTATTCCAGTCTGCAGGATAGTGGGTAGCTGACAGTAAGTCAGAGGGTGGAAATTTAATTGAGGCGGGTTCTGATCACCCCAATAACATGAAAGGGATGTTCTTGAGGAACATTGGCAAAATCCTGACATTAGCTCCCTGCATTCGGACAGTTAATTAAATTTTACTGCTCACTACGCTCTGGTAGTTTAGCATCTGGTTCTGATATCCTAACCACTTTCCACACTAACTAACAATTTTAAATTGATGGCCCTGATCTCTGACTCCTTGACATGAGGAAATGTTCCTTCATTGCCCACTCTATCTTTATATTGTAAACACGTTGATTAAATCTTTTCTCAGCCTTGTCTGGTGGGAATAGTCTTGGGACTGCAGGACTTTTCCAAAACTTATTGATCTAAATCTTCCAGTTTCCAGACTGTTGGAGATGGGATGTACGTTGGAAGATGCACATCGGGGCCTTGCGGAAGTCCAGATGCACAGAGATAGATGGAAATTTCTCAGGACGTTTAAACTTCCAGTGGGCTCATTTCCACTGCCCGGGACTTCCGCAAATGTCCCTGACTCTGAGTTCAGAGCAGGGTCTTCGGCTAGATTCATAGGACTTAACTGGAAATGTTAACCAGTTTGATAACTATTCTAAACCAGTGATTAGCCAGAGTCACGTGATTGAGCACCACAACCAACCCCCACAATCACCTCCCAACTAACCCGCCCCACCCCACCTACTACCCCCAACCACATGATTACTTCCCACCAGAGTCAGGCTCAACTACCCCCAAGCGCCAACCATTCAACTGCCATCCAAAATCAAACCCAATTACTCTCCCTGCCCACCTCAACCCACATACCCACCTCACTCACCTCCCCATTCACTCACTCGACTGCCCACACACTTACCCATTCGCACATTAACCCAGTCACCAAAACATTAATGAACACTAATTCATTAAAAGACTTGAGAGCTTTAAAAACTTACCTGAATATAGCAGCTACTGTTATAAAAAATGGGGAGAGTCCTCTCCTTCACCAGACTCTCCTACGTTTGCTGGGCCTACCCTGCAGTGCCTGCTCTGCCCATTTTTACTTCAGCCAGGATCAGACGATATGGCTGAAAAATGGGCAGTATCATCAGGTTCGAGAGAACTTTGCAGAATTGCTGCTGAGCAGAAGCTCTGGGCCACAGTTTCTCATCTTTAGCACAACCTGGAAATGGTGCTGAAAGGTGCTGTTGAAGGTGCCTTGGTGAGATGGTGTCGCAGTGTATCAGTAGTGGAGGGGGTGAATATTTGAGATGGTAGTTGGGGAGCTGATCAAACAGGCTAATTTGTCTTGGAGGGTAATCTAGCCCCCTTTTTAAGTTTATTCAGTCCTGGGATGTGGATCTTGTTGGCCAGACCGTCAGTCATTGCCCATCACTTTGAGAAAGTAGTGGTGAGCTGCCTTCTTGAGCTGCTGCAGTCCATGTGGTGTAGGTACATCTACAGTGCTGTTAGAGATCTATGATTCCGTGAAGGAATGCCAATATACCCGTGAGTGTTAGTGGAGTTGCATTCAGCCATGCAAGTGGAGAGCATTCCATTATACTCCTGATTTGTGCTTTGCAGATGATGGTCAGGCCTTGGGGAGTGAGGAGATGAGTCGGCATGCCGCAAAAAACTCAATTTCCTACCTGTTCTTTTAACCACAATATTTATCTGGCTGGTCCAGTTCAGGTTCTGGTCAATACTAACTCCCAAGCTGTTGATAATGGGGGATTGAGCAATGCTGATTGTCATTGAATGTCAAAGGAGGTGGTTGGACTCTCTTTTGCTGAGGATTGTCAATGCCTGGAACTTGTGTGGCATGAATGTTACAAGCTACTTAGCATCCCCTGCCTGAAAGTTGCTCAGACCGTGCTGACAGACATGGGCACTGACTGCTTCATTATCTGAGGAGTTGAGATTAGAACTGAAAGAGAACTGAATGTTGTGCAATCAATAATCACCCACTTATGACCCTATGATAGAGGAAAGGTCATTGATGAAGCAACTGAAGATGGTTGGCTTAGAGCACTACCTAGAGGAGCGCCTGTAGCAATATCCTGGAGCTGAGGTGATTGTTATGCAACAACCATTGTCAGATGCTAAGTATGACTCCAACCAGTGCAGAGTTTTCTCTATGATTTGCATTGATTTCAATCATACTAGGCTGCTTGAAGCAACATTTTGTCAAATGCTGTCTGACATCTGGAATTCAGCTCTTTTATCTATGTACAGATGGTTTTAATAAAGTCTGGAACTAAGTGGTCCTGCTGGAACCTGAATTGAGTATTGATGAGTGAATTATTGACGTGTAAATGTCTGACAGTAGGCTGTTGGGGCAATAATTAGCCAGATATGTCCTGCCTTTTGTAGACAGGATATAGCTGAACAATTTTTCACTTTATCAGGCAATACACCAAAGATCCTTAGAAAGCACCTTCCAACCCCACGACCACTTCCATCTAGAAGGACAAGGAAAGCAGATATATGGGAAAACCACCACCTGCAAGTTCCCCTCCAAGCCATAAACTGCCCTAACTTGGAAATATATCACCATTCCTTCACAGTCGCTGGGTCAAAATCCTGGAATCCCCTCCCGAATGGCATTGTGGGTCAACCCACAGAACATGGACTGCAGTGATTCAAGAAGACAGCTCACCGCCACCTTCTCAAGGGCAACTCAGGATGGGCAATAAATGCTGGCCAGCCAGTGACGCCCATGTCCCACAAATGAATAAAAGAAAATGCGAGTGTTGTAGCTGTACTGGAACAGCTTGGCTAGGGTAGAGTCACAGAGTCAGTGCAGTTTGCAGCATGGAAACAGGCCTTTCGGTCCAACTTATCCATGCCACCCAGTTTTTACCATTAAGCTGGTCCCAATTGCTCGCATTTGGTTCATATCCCTCTATACCAATCTTACTTATGTAACACTCTAAATGCTTTTTAAAAGACAAAATTGTACCTGCCTCTATTATTGCCTCTGGCAGCTTGTTCCAGACATTCACCACCCTTTGTGTGAAACAAATGCCCCTCTGGACCCTTTTGTATCTCTCCCCTCTCACCTTAAAGCTACGCCCTCTAGTATTATACTCCCCAAACTTTGGGAAAAGGTGTTGACTATCTACGTTATCTATGCCCCTCATTAATTTATAGACCTCTATCAGATCATTCCTAAACCTTCTATGCTCCAGGGAAAAAAAGTTCCAGTCTATCCAATCTCCTTATAACTCAAACCATCAAGTCCTGGTAGTATTATAGAGTCATAGTCATAGAGGTTTACAGGATGGAAACAGGCCCTTTGGCCCAACTTGTCCATGCTGCCCTTATTTTTTAAAACCCCTAAACGAATCCCAATTGCCCGCATTTGGCCCAGATCCCTCTATACCCATCTTACTCATGTAACTATCTAAATGCTTTTTAAAAGATAAAATTGTACCCGCCTCTACTACTAACTCTGGAAGCTTGTTCCAGACACTCACCACCCTCTGCGCGAAAAAATTGTCCCTCTGGATACTTTTGTATCTCTCCCCTCTCACCTTAAACCTATGCCCTCTAGTTTTAGACTCCCCTACCTTTGGGAAAAGATATTGACTATCTACCTTGTCTATGCCCCTCATTATTTTATAGACCTCTATAAGGTCACCCCTCAGCCTCCTATGCTCCAAGGAAAAACGTCCCAGTCTATTCAGCCTCTCCTTATAACTCAATCCATCAAGTCCCAGTAGCATCCTGGTAAACCTTTTCTGCACTCTTTCTAGTTTAATAATATCCTTTCTATAATAGGGTGACCAGAATTGCACACAGTATTCCAAGTGTGACCTTACCAATGTCTTGTACAACTTTAACAAGACGTCCCAACTCCTGTAATCAATGTTCTGACCGATGAAACCAAGCATGCCAAATGCCTTCTTCACCACTCTGTTCACCTGTGACTCCACTTTCAAGGAGCTATGAACATGTACCCCTAGATCTCTTTGTTCTGTAACTCTCCCCAATGCCCTACCATTACTGAGTAAGTCCTGCCCTGGTTCAATCTACCAAAATGCATTACCTCACATTTGTCTAAATTAAACTCCATCTGCCATTCGTCAGCCCACTGGCCCAATTGATCAAGATCCCGCTGCAATTGGAGATAACCTTCCTCACTGTCCACCATGCCACCAATTTTGGTGTCATCTGCAAACTTACTAACCATGCCCCCCATATTCTCATCCAAATCATTAATATAAATGACAAATAACCGTGGGCCCAGCACTGATCCCTGGCCACAGGCCTCCAGTTTGAAAAACAACTCTCTGCAACCACCCTCTGACTTCTGTCAAGAATCCAATTTTGTATCCATTTAGATACCTCACCCTGGATCCTGTGAGATTTAACTTTATGCAACAACCTACCATGCGGTACCTTGTCAAAGGCCTTGCTAAAGTCCATGTAGACAGCATCAACTGCACTGCCCTCATCTACCTTCTTGGTTACCGCTTCAAAAAACACAATTAAATTTGTGAGACATGATTTTCCACTCACAAAACCATGCTGACTGTCCCTAATCAGTCCTTGCCTCTCTATATGCCTGTAGGTCCTGTCTCTCAGCATACCTTCTAACAACTTACCCACTACAGACATTAGGCTCACCGGCCTGTAGTTCCCAAGCTTTTCCCTGCAACCCTTCTTAAGCAAAAGCACAACATTTGCCACTCTCCAATCTTCAGGCACCTCACCTGTGGTTGTTGATGATTAAAATATCTCTGCTAGGGGATCTGCAATTTCCTCCCTAGCCTCCCACACGTCCCCAACTTCATCAGGTCCCAGAGATTTATCTACTTTGATGTGCTTAAAGACTTCCAGCACCTCCTTCTCTGTAATATGTGCACTCCTCAAGACGTCACTATTTATTTCCCCAAGTTCCCTAACATCCATGCCTTTCTCAACAGTAAATACTGACTACAACAGAACCAGGTGTAATTCCATAGATCTGGATGCTGCTGATATTTTCCCCTGAGAGGCCATCCCCCTCAACTGTATCCAAAACGGTATACCTGTTTGAAAGGGGAATAACCATAGGAGATTCCTGCACTACCTACCTGCCTCTCCTGGTAATCACCCATCTACCTGACTGAACCTGTGGTGTGACAACCTCCCTGTAACTAGTGTCTATCACACTCTGCCATGATGGATAGTTCTGGAGCACAAGTCTTTAGCACTAAGCTAGAATGTTGCTGGAGGCTTTTGTGTATCTTGTATGCTCAATACATTTTATACACCACATGGAGTGAATGGAATTGGCTGAAAACTGGGTTCTGTTATGGGAGAACCTGAGGAGGAGCAGGAGGCCAAAGTTAATCATCCACTCAACACTTCTGGATGAAGATGATTGCAAGTATTTCAGAAAGGGGAAGTAATACAAGGGGAGGGCAAAGCAGATGACAAACCATGTGGGCCTCGGTAGCCTGAAACCTGGTAAATTTGAACGGCCGCTCCTTAACTGCATAGGCCCCTTCAGTCTCCACCTGAACGTAGTGGGAAGTACTGACTAGATCAATGGCAAGAATAGGATTATGTGTGGCAGGGTGTTGTTGTAAGGGACCAGAAGGAATCGTCTTCAAGCCTCAGTTATGTGGTTTGGAGGGAATCACATGAACATGGAATGGGAAGCCCAGAACATAGTAGACCCAAAACTTTCCCTTGTGGCTTGGAAGAGCACGCCTTCTCTTCCTAACCTGCAGGAATGGAAATAAAAGAATATGCACACACCTGGGCCTGTTTTAATGATTCCTAATCTGTCTGACATAATCACAGCACTTTTCTCCCAGAAAATGATAGCAATTAATAATCCTCTGACCTAGTTTCCTTAGCAACCATGATGATTTGCTCCTCAATATGCATACCTTTTCAATTATATTAACGCTCCAGTAAAATGATTTAATTAAAGTTTAAGAACATCAATGAAATAGTCACATCACCCAGTATGCGCTAATAGGTTGCAGTGTAGTTCAGAGCTTTTGTGCCGATGACCAACCTGTGCAATTATTCCTCCTTGTTCACTTGTGGAATCTTATTCTTGCTTTTAAGCAAAGCAAGTTTGTTAAAATTAAAATATTGCTGGGTTCACTGTTCAGAACAATAAAACTTTTAAAAGTTCTAAATTAGAGAAATGCCATCACAGTGGCACAGTGGTTAGCACTGCTGTCTCACAGCTCCAGGGACCCAGGTTCGATTCCGGTCTTGGGTGGCTGTCTGTCTGGAGTTTGAATGTTCTCCCTGTGTCTGCGTGGGTTCCCTCTGGGTGCCCTGGTTTCCTTCCACAGTCCAAAGATGTGCAGGTTACGTGGACTGGCCATGCTAAATTGCTCCTTAGAGTCGAAAGATGAATAGGTTAGGTGGATTGGCCTTGATAAACATGCGGGTAACGGGGATGGTGCAGGGGGGAGTGTGGGCCTGGATTATGTGCTTTTTCGGAGAGTCAGATCAGACTCGATGGTCTCAATGGCCTCCTTCTGCACTTGATGGAATTCTATAATTCTCTGATAATGATATTCACACCTGCAAACTCAGCTGACTTTGGCTAGTGATTTATCAATACTCATGTGTGTCCCTAATATGTTAAACTCTGACTTCTCCTTCAATTATACATTTTAACAAGCATTACCCTACTTATATCCGCATGCTAAGGTATATATATTTCATAGCATTTTAAATGACTTTAAATTAATTTTTCAAATGATTTCCAGAACTTTTTCTATCAATACCTTTTCATAAGGAATAGGATTTTTGAGCAATGCTTATCTTTTTAGTGTAATAACCCTTTCATGCGAAGAGGTATAAAAGTTCAATATTTTTGGTTTAAAATATTCTTAAATCCATCTTGTGAAAAAATCCTATCGGCCTGATTGTGCAGAGGCAGTAAAATTGTGTTTATATAGTCTAACGGCTTGCAATTCATCAGTTTTTAAGTCAAATCTGTTCTTAATTTCTAAATAATTAGAATCTAAGCTTCCCCCTCTTTGAAGGAAGTGATTTCACTAATTTTGTGTTTGGCTGACAAATTATTCACTTTTTTTGAGAATAAATTTAAATTGAAAATTAATGGCTCTGTGGATTAATGTGTACACCCAAGGAACAACGTTTGCAACTAGTTTGCAGCCATCCTTCTTGCATTTTCTGAATATATAATGGCTAATGCAGGATCTATATTGCAGCAGCATGGTCCTTACCCTCTGGTGATGTTGATATTCACATTTGGAAAGTCAGCCAATTTTGGCTAGTGATTTATCAATACTTGCGTTGCACATGTACTAAGAGGCTATCTCCCTAATATGTTAAACTTTGACTTCTCATAGAATCATAGAATCCCTATAGTGCAGAAGGAGGCCACTTGGCCCTTTGAGCATGCACTGACAACAATCTCACCCAGGCCTATCCCTTTAACCCCACATAGTTACTCTGCTAGTCCCCCTGATACTAAGGGACAATATATCATGGCCAATCCACCTAACCCGCCCATCTTTGGACTGTGGGAGGAAACTGGAGCACCTGGAGGAAACGCAGTGACAGTGACCCAAGGCCAGACTTGAACCCAGGGGCCTGGAAGTGTGAGGCAACAGTGCTCACCACTGTATCACCGTGTTATCTTCCATTATATATTTTAACATTTCCTTATTTATTATCCGCATGCTAAGGTATATTTTTCATTGCATTTCAAAAGACTTTAAATTACATTTTTTCAGAACTTTTGATTACCATAACTTTTTCTACCAATACCTTTTCGGATTTGTAAGAGGGAGGTCGTGCCTTACAAATTTGGTGGAGTTTTTTGAGGAAGTGACAAAAACGGTTGACAAAGGAAGGGCCGTGGATGTCGTCTATATGGATTTCAGTAAGGCATTTGACAAAGTCCCTCATGGCAGGTTGGTTAAGAAGGTTAAGGCTCATGGGATACAAGGAGAGGTGGCTAGATGGGTAGAAAACTGGCTTGGCCACAGGAGACAGAGGGTAACAGTCGAAGGGTCTTTTTCTGGCTGGAGGTCTGTGACCAGTGGTGTTCCGCAGGGCTCTGTACTGGGACCTCTGCTATTTGTGATATATATAAATGATTTGGAAGAAGGTGTAACTGGTGTTATCAGCAAGTTTGCGGATGACACAAAGATGGCTGGACTTGCAGATAGCGATGAACATTGTCGGACAATACAGCAGGATATAGATAGGCTGGAAAATTGGGCGGAAAAATGGCAGATGGAATTTAATCCAGATAAATGCAAAGTGATGCATTTTGGAAGAACTAATGTTGGGGGGAGTTATACAATAAATGGCAGAGCCATCAAGAGTATAGAAACACAGAGGGACCTAGGTGTGCAAGTCCACAAATCCTTGAAGGTGGCAGCACAGGTGGAGAAGGTGGTGAAGAAGGCATATGGTATGCTTGCCTTTATAGGATGGGGTATAGAGTATAAAAGCTGGAGTCTGATGTTGCAGCTGTATAGAACGCTGGTTAGGCCACATTTGGAGTACTGCGTCCAGTTCTGGTCGCCGCACTACCAGAAGGATGTGGAGGCTTTAGAGAGAGTGCAGAGAAGGTTTACCAGGATGTTGCCTGGTATGGAGGGTCTTAGCTATGAAGAGAGATTGGGTAAACTGGGCTTGTTCTCCCTGGAAAGACGGAGAATGAGGGGAGACCTAATAGAGGTGTACAAAATTATGAAGGGTATAGATAGGGTGAACAGTAGGAAGCTTTTTCCCAGGTCGGAAGTGACGATCACGAGGGGTCACGGGTTCAAGGTGAGAGGGGCGAGGTATAACTCAGATATCAGAGGGACGTTTTTTACACAGAGAGTGGTGGGGGCCTGGAATGCGCTGCCAAGTAGGGTGATGAAAGCAGACACGCTGGCATCGTTTAAGACTTACCTGGATAGTCACATGAGCAGTCTGGGAATGGAGGGATACAAACGAATGGTCTCATTGGACTAATGAGCGGCACAGGCTTGGAGAGCCGAAGGGCCTGTTTCCTGTGCTGTACTGTTCTTTGTTCTTTGGATGGAATAGGATTTTTGAGCAAAGCTTATCTGGATGATTGGACAATGTTAACTCTAGTATCTTTACCGTTCCTGTGCAGTAGTGTTGTTCTTGTTGTTCTTTCTGTATTGCTTCCTTTGACTGCCCTTGTTACTGATTTACTAATGATCCCATTTTCTTTTATCACTCTGTCTTAAATCTTCCTGGAACCTCTCTTTTTATTCCCTGGCTTCTAGAACTATCCATTCTTTAGTTTCTGGGACTCGCCAACGCTAAGTGTGCTTGGCTGCTCCCCTGGGATTCTCTGACCCCGCGTGACCCCAGCATGACACCGGGGCCTCGTAGGGCCAGGGAAACCTGAACACAATCTAGGAATTTTTGCCCCTCTCTGCCCTGCACTACTGAGGTAGACTGTATCCCAGTTTACATTGGAGAATTAAAGTCCCCCATTCTAATGACTATATAATATTTGCATCTGCAGATTTCCCTGCAGATTTGTTCTTTTACATCTTCCTCACTAGCTGGCCCTCTATAGACTACACCGAGCAAAATAATTGCACCCTTTTTGTTTCTTAGCTCGAGACAAATTGATTCCATCCTTGAACTCTCTGGGACATGCTCTTTCTCCAGCAATGCGATGGGCTCCTTAACTCCTCCCCCTTTCCTATCTTTCCTGAATACCTTGTAGCCAGGAATATTTCACACCCAATCCTGACCTTCCTTGAATCAGGTCTTGGCTATCGCCACAACTTTATATTTTCACAACGTAATAATGCATGTAACTCCCGAGTCTTATTTACTTCATTGTATCCATTCGTGGGACATAGGTATCACTGGCTGGCCAGAATTTATTGCCCATTCCTAGTTGCCTGAGGGCAGTTGTGAGTCAAGCACATTGCTGTGGCTCTGGAGTCACATGTAGGTCAGACCAGCTAAGGACGGCAGATTTCCTTCCCTCAAGGAAATGAATGAACCAGATGGGTTTCTCAGACAAGTGTTTCATGATCATCAGTAGATTCTTAGTTCCAGATATTTTTTATTGAATTCAAATTCCATCTGCCGTGGTAGGATTCAAACCTGGGTTCCCAGAGTATTAGCTGAATTTCTGGATTGATAGTCTAACAATATTACCATTAGGCCATCACCCTCCCTTGAAAAATCCATGCATTCACATACAAGCACAGTAACCCTGATTTAGACTTAATTTTTTTCTCCCTTACTCCGACATCACCTATTAATTTAGCATTCTCTGTACTTGTGCTTTCTGTCCATCCCACTATGTTGTGCATCGCAGCACTCCTCTCTAACATTTCCTCTTGGTTCTCAAACCTCTGCCAAATTAGTTTAAAGCCCTCCCAAAGCAGTAGAAAATCACCCCATAAGGAACTCAGTCCCAACTCTGTTAAGTGAATTTAATCCATTACTTCAATTTTATTGCTAATCTTTCAGGAATTCTACTATTAGAAGTGCATTTCGTGGCACATCCAGCTCTCCTGTGTAACATTGCTTTCAAAAGTCAATTGGGACTATGACATTTATTGTTAATGAAATAATAATTTGATATATCAATTAAAAATTTAGATACAGATTAGCCAAGGCCTGGTGTTTGAATCTCTCAGTTGTTGTTCAGTAAAGGAGACACAAGTTCTTCTTCTTCTTCTTAAACTACCTTTATTTCTTTGATCCAACTCCACATACAATTCTCCACCAGCACCCAGTGCCACCTGTAGCCCCTTTATCAGTGACCTCTATTGAATAATTGACATCAAATTAGGACTTAATTAGAAGGTCTGTTACCCCATTCCTAACACCTGGTTGGTGGTGGAATGGGCTCGAAGGGTTGAATGATTTTTGACCACAGTTCCTTGGGCTTGTTCAACCATTCAGTTGGATCACGGATAATCTGCATCTCAACTGTGCTTACCTGGCTTTGTCTCATATCTCTTCCCTTTCAAAAATGTAAATATTTCAGATTTGAATTTTTCAATTAATGTATTTTCAATGTATTTTTGTGGGATAAAGTTCCAGATCACTGGCAGCCTTTGTTCGACAAAAGTAAAAGCAAATTACTGCGGATGCTGGAATCTGAAAGCAAGAGAAAATGCTGGAAAATCTCAGCAGGTCTGGCAGCATCTGTAAGGAGAGAGCTCTGACAAAGGGTCATCTGGACTCAAAACGTCAGCTCTTTTCTCTCCTTACAGATGCTGCCAGACCTGCTGAGATTTTCCAGCATTTTCTCTTTTGGCTTCAGCCTTTGTTTGACGTACTGCTTCGTGTGAGCCGCGGAATATATACAAGGCTGAGTTAGAGAGATTACTGATTGACAAGGGAGTCAAGGGTTATTGGGGACAGGCAGAAAAGTGCAGTTAAGGCCACAATCAGATCAGCAATAACTTTAGTGAATGGCAGAGCAAGCTTGAGGAGCCGAAAGGCTTACTTCTACTATTATTTCTGATGTTCTTATGTATTCGCAACAAATTACACAAAGGCATTAATAAACTTGATGAATGGGCATCTAATTGGCAAATGAATTACATTTGTGCTAAGATAGGTATTAGGTATTACATTTTGGTAAGAAAAATTAGGAGGCCAGAGAGGGCGGTACGGTGGCACAGTGGTTAGCACTGCTGCCTCACAGTGCTAGGGACCCAGGTTCGATTCCCAGCTTGAGTCACTGTCTGTGTGGAGTTTGCACGCTCTCCCTGTGTCCATGCGGGTTTCCTCCGGGTGCTCCGGTTTCCTCCCACGGTCCAAAAGACGTGCTGGTTAGATGCATTGGCCATGCTAAATTCTCCCTTGGTGTACCCGAACAGGTGCCAGAGTATGGCGACTGGGGGAATTTCACAGTAACTTCATTGCAGTGTTAATGTAAGCCTCCATGTGACAATAATAAATAAACTTTACTTTTATTTCTTGGAAAATGAAACTCCAAGTAGGGTAGAGGAACAAATGTATCAATGTCTATTTGTGTGATTTTTCTCTGTGTTGAAATAGGAATTTGTGCAACTTGTTGACAATCATTGTTTGTTTGTCCTGTTTGCATGATGTAGCTTACTCCCAACTGGAGATTACTTTTATCAGATCACGTCGGGGTGAAGATAGTGTAGTGAGTTCAGGAGTGAAGTGATGAGCCCTAGCACATTTGTAAGATCTGCAGTATTTGCAATGGCTCTGACTTCCCATTGCTCAGAAGTAATACACCTTCACCACTGAACACATGGCCAAATAACTTTGATTCTGATTTCTTTGAACAAGTCTTTGATCAAGGTGTGGTTACATTCTCTAAGGCATTGTAGACATACATTTAGCTGTGTCTTGAGTTCACTTTCAGTGTGACCATAGGTGAATATGTCATTATTGATGTTCAGAGCATCCACAAGCCCTTGAAGTGCCGACTAAATCGTCTGCAAAAATACATGAATCGACTCAAGTTGAGCCTCTGCTATTAAAAAAGCTTGATGTGAGTGGAGCAAGATATCATGATTCTTCTACAAGATTTGATAGTATCCAGCACTGAGGTCAAGTTTAGCAAAGTGTTTCGCACCATGCATTTTCTCTCTGGTATTATCAATTGTTGGTGCAAACCATCTTTCTCATTGGATGGTTTGGTTTGGTGACTGCGTATCAATGCATATTCCAATCTGGTTCTTGAGTTTCTTGATGACTTGTATGAATGAGTTCATCCCCAAATTTCCCAATGATGTCAAGCTCAACGAGTTCCTTTTCAGGTTGTTTCCTGACATGAAACAATATTCTTTGCCATTGCGTGACTGGGGGTACACGCAACACCTTTCAGTTTATCAATAACACGAGATGGTCAACATACAAATTTAGAATGTTGTTGGTATGAACAGGAATTGCTCATGTGAGCGCAATGATGGTGCAGAGTGTTGCTGTGTAGCAACTGCTAAGCTTGTCACATTCTCCAGGAATGACATAGAATGCTATGGGCGGTATGGTGGCACAGTGGTTAACACTGTTGCCTCACAGCACCATGGACCCAGGTTCGATTCCCGGCTTGGGCAACTGTCTGTGCGGAATCTGCACGTTCTCCCATTGGGTTCCTCCGGGTGCTCCGGTTTTCTCCCACAGTCCGAAAGATGTGCTACTTAGTGCATTGGCCATGCTAAATTCTCCCTCAGTGTGCCCGAATAGGCACCGGAGTGTGGCGACTAGGGGATTTTCACAGTAACTTCATTGCAGTGTTAACATAAGCCTACTTGTGACAACGAGAAATAAATAAATGCAGCATTTGGTTTGGTTTGAATGAGACTGTGTTTCAAAGGCCGCAAGAACTTTCAGTCGTTTGTCACTTGTAAGGGTAAATCTTCACATAGTAATATCCTGGAGCTCCTGCGGGATTATATTCCTGTGAAATCCCACAAACTATGAAATCGCTAACTGAGAACATGCTTTTGAATGGGACTCAGTAAGAAAGGATCCACCCTAGGTTTAGGTAGTTACTCACCAGCAAAATTGTGATGCAATGCCTGTATACGACGATGGAGGGAGACTCCAAGCAATACATTGGTGAAGATTTCAAATTCAGTGGAGCCATGATTGTAGCTCTGGGCCGAGCAATTCAGACATTTTTGGTTTGATCCCTTCATTTTGGGCTGCATGAAGCCATTCTGATCACTGCTCCAGCATGGCTGCCACCTCCCCAGGGGAGAAAGGAGAAAGGAAGAAGAAACCATGGATGAGCGAACATTGCTCATGTAATGCCCGATACTGTGTACAAAGTGCAGCTAAGTGAAAACACAAATGAACAAGCGTGGCTTTACTGTATTCCCTGGTTTGTATAGAATGGGGCAATCCTGAAGTCTGCTGACCATTTTCTTCCCCATCAGATTGACAGATGCTCCTGTATCTAAGGGGCGGCACGGTGGCACAGTGGTTAGCACTGCTGCCTCACAGCGCCAGGGACCCGGGTTCGATTCCCAGCTTGGGTCACTGTGCGGTGTTTGCACATTCTCCCCGTGTTTGCGTGGGTTTCCTCCAGGTGCTCCGGTTTCCTCCCACAGTCCGAAAGACATGCTGGTTGGGTGGATTGGCTAAATTCTCCCTCAGTATACCTGCACAGGCACTGGAGTGTGGCAACTGGGGGATTTTCACAGTAACTTCACCGCAGCGTAATGTAAGCCAACTTGTGACACTAATAAATAAACTTTAAAACTTTAAAAACTTTTTAAGGGAGCATCTACGTCTGAGCAGCCAATGGTCACTGTCACACGTGGTTGCTGTGTTCAAAAGAGACCACAAAAGTATATTCAGGGTCATCTGCCTCTACATTGGCTGCATTCTCTCACCCTTTCGCTGTGTTACACAACACATGATTACCCTCTGTTGGTATTTGTTTGAGTAATTGAGTTTGCTGATGAGCGACTAACACAAGAAAAGTGGTTGGCTTTCTATTGGCCTTACACTGTTTACCAGCTGCATGACACGCTGCCTTGCTGTGGGTAAGCACCATCACACGAGAAACATAGCTTGAATGAACCGCAACTCTGTTTGTGAAACTGCTGTGGGTTCATGGCAAGTGAGGAATGAAGTGTGTTCACAAGATTGAACTTGGAGTGCGGCAGTTATTTTTAGCAGCCTCAGCTTCAGCAGGTATGGAATCTGAAAGCGATAGTGATCTTGTTAACTCCAACAACGCTGGCAACTTTCTGTCCTTCGAGTGCTTTTCGGTGTAGTTAATTAGAAAAAACACATTCGATGATTATTTATATTTTGATTTCCAGTTCGATATGTTCAACATTATGAAGTCAAGTTTGGTTTCCAGTAGCCTCAGTGTAATATTGGTCAATTGTCTGGCTTGCGTCCAGCTGAGTGCATCTGGAAACAATTATTTCACATATTGTATTTCTCTTGGGCGTAAAGTAGGTCGCTAGCACATTTTTTGCTGAGTAATAGTCATTTTGCTTAGGCGCAAGTGTGTCAAATATGTCTTCCAATTTTTCACCATCAGAGTGCAGAAGTTAGGCCTTTTTTAGTTTATCATCTCTGATTGTAAAACTTGCCATCCCATCTATGAAACATCACAATCACTGTTGCCAATGTGGGAATATAGATGATGGGCGAGATTTTACAGTCTCACTCGAGTGAGACCAGAAATTCCCACCCAAGGTCAATGGACTTTTCTGTTGCCCGCCCCTCGCCCGCTCCGATTCTGTGGCAGGCAGGGCGGTACATGCCGGCATGGACTTATTGGCTGGATTTCTCCCATCCCATCCGTCATTGGAATTCGGGGGGCGGACCACGTAAAGGTCCTTTGACGTCGGCCAGGAATCTCTGGTTTTCAGGCAAGCGAGGCCGGAGAATCCTACCCATAGTGTGGGATCTTCCGTTGCAATCCACAATGGCGGATTGGAAAACCAGCCAGAAGCCAGTGTGAAAAGAATTTACATTGCCTGAATGGTACGCAGATGAAGACCTGGCCACCCCAGCACCTCCCCCACAAAACACACACACACACACACACACACACACACACACACACACTCTCTCTCTCGCCGGATTCTCCATGATGCTGGCAGGAAAACATGTTGATGTGAAGCATCTTTGGAACAACATGGTGTGCAGATGTCCTGACTCACATAAATAATGCCTGGGGCTGTTTCTGGAACTCAGGATGGAAACCGCCCACTTCCCTGCTCACTGGAAGACCACAGTAGTGGGTGGGGGGGAGGGGGGGGGGGGTGGACGCATCTACAGGTGGACTTTCCAGCTTCAGTGTGCTGGAAGGTTCCAGCTTCCAGCCTCAGATTGATCCGAGAAATCCATCTTCATTTTCAGGATGTCCATATTCCCTCTTCAATTGTGGGTCAATGATGTTAGCGCATTTTCAATATAGCACCCGGACATGACGGCGCACTATACGCCCTCTGGCCTGTTCTACCATGGCACGCAGCGTAAAACACCCGGGTATGTAATCAATGAGATTAGTGCTGGAAGATCTGGCATGTTTTCCCAGCAGCCACCGCAGCGGTAAACACTCTGAAGTTCCCACTCTCGCCATGGGACTATGGGCCGGAATCTCTGATTTTGTTCACCCTGCCACCATCGCCAGCAAGAATGGAGAATTTGACACTCAGCCAAAACTTCATTCAGCGCAGCGGGATCTGAGAATCTGGAAAACATCGGCCTTCATCTCAAAATGGGGAAATTCAGGCCCTTGTTTCTGCACCTGTCACTTGTTCTTTTTTCAAGTGAATGTTTCCACCTAGTGGTGTTCTAAAGTACAAACTGTCTCCTCCAAATATGAAGCTTGACCCAGTTCAAGGAACAGGACCATTTTTCTTTGGGCCACAATTATCTTCCTCTAAAATATTGACAGATAGCAGCATATGGGACAAAGATAATTTATGTTTTGCTGCAATGCATAAAAAAAGGATTACGAAAGAAAACTAAAGTCATCATTAATTAATCCGCATTTGCTCTACTTCTGTCACCAAAAGACTTTAACGGATACTTAAAATACTTTGATGGAGTAGATTCCAGGAAGAAACTGAACGGGGAGAAACAGAATTAATGTTTCAGGTTGATTACCTTTGTTGGAAATGTTAGAAACATAACAGGTTTTAAGCAAATGAAGAGATTGGAGAATTGAGTTTAAAGTTTATTTATTAGTGTCACAAGTAGGCTAACATTAACACTGCAATGACGTTGCTGTGAAAATCCCTGAGTTGCCACACTGCAGGGTCTGTTCGGGTTCACTGAGGGAGAATTTAGCATGGCCGATGCACCTATCCAGCATGTCTTTTGGACTCTGGAAGGAAAACAGAGCACCCGAAGGAAACCCACGTAGACAACGTGCAGATCCTTGGGTGACTGGAGTGTGGGGGGAATGATGTGGAGATGCCAGCGTTGAACTGGGATGACACTCACCTGATGAAGGAGCCTGAGACTCCGAAAGCTAGAGCTGCCAAATAAACCTGTTGCACTTTAACCTGGAGTTGTGAGACTTCTTAGTGTGGGAGGAAAACCAGAGCACCCGGAGGAAACCCACACAGACACGAGGAGAATGTGCAGACTCCGCACAGACAGTGACCCAAGTCAGGAATCGAACCTGGGTCCCTGGCACTGTGAGGCAGCAGTGCTGACCACTGTGCCACATGCCACCCTATGAGATAGGAGGGAAGGTCTGTGATAGGGTAGTAGACACGAGAGATTACATGACAGAAGAGTTAATGATATAAGTGCAGATGAAGAGGTAATGAGACAATAAATGAAAGAAAGAGTGTGTCTAGAGGAGGTCTGAGTGGCAGAATAGTGAGCAGCTGCCCTTCTGAAAACAAAAACAAGGGAAAAATGAGAATTAAACAAAAAACCTGCCGAGAGACAGAAGCAAATGGGAGCAGAGGTCTGAAATTGTTGAACTCAAGTGTTGAATCTGGAAAACTGTAAAGAGCCTAATCAGAAAATGACCTTCACAAGATGCACGAGGAAAGGATGTTTTCCCTTGTGGATGAGTCCTGAACTTGGGGGCACTGTTTTAAAATTAAGGTTCACCCTCAGGACAGGGATGAGGAGAAATTTTCTGAGAGGTGTGTGTGGTGAACCATCGTTGGTTCCCACTAGATAGTACTGAGCCAGGGTCTGGCCAGTACTACAAGTATGTATATATGTTGCTGTTGGGGTTAGGGATGGGTTGTTCTACTTGTTGCTGTTGGGGTTAGGGTTGGGCTGTTACACCTTGTATTATAGTTATTGTGGTACGTCCCAGTCGGGCTCCGCCTCCTGGGAGAGGTATAAAGGTCTCTGCTCTGTCTGGGACCCCTCAGTCTGGGATCGTGTATATAATTAGTAGCTTCGTTGTTACAGCAAATAAAAGCCTTTATTTCCTGAGCATCTCAAGCCTCGTGTGTGATAACGCGCATCAGTGTGCGACTTTAGAACTCACTGCCTCAGGAGGGGGTGGAGGCGAGGTCATTGAATTTTTTTAAGGCAGAGGAGATAGATTCTTGCTAGGTAAGAGAATCAGAACTTAAGCGGCGGGGGGGGGGGGGGGGGGGAGCGGGGCGGGGGGGTAGATGGGAATGTGGAATTCGAAACACAAACCGATCAGCCATGATCTTACTGAATTGCAGAGCAGGATCGAGGGACCGAATGGCCTACTTCTGCTCCTACTTTATATGATCATATGTTTGCAAGATCAGGTGCTGTTCCGCAAGCTTATTTTGACTTCATCGGAACACTGCAAGAGTCTGAGCATATAGAGGGCAGGAGGATAGCAAGATGAAGATTATATGTGACAGGCGGCATGGTGGCACAGTGGTTAGCACTGCTGCCTCAGAGCTCCAGGTAACCAGGTTCAATTCTGGCCTTGGGTCATTGTCTGTGTGGAGTTTGTGCATCCTCCCCATGTCTGCATGGGTTTCCTCCGGGTGCTCTGGTTTCGTCCCACAGTCCAAAGGTGCGCTGGTTATGTTCATTGGCCATGCTAAATTGCCCCTTAGTGTCAGGGAGATTAGCAGGATAAATATATGGGGTTACAGAGGTAGGACCTGGGTGGGATTGTTGGCGCAGTCTCGATGGGCAGATTGACTTCCTTCTGCACTGTAGGAATTCTATAATTCTGTGACCCCGAAGCTGAGGAATTTGGATGTTGAAAGTTCCTCAGGACAAGCACTTCCCTGACTTACCAATCCGAAAAGCATTCAGGTGTTGGATATTAGGAGAGAAATGTGTCTAAATGTTGCTTTCCCTCACAGTGTTGAAATACAGTGTGGAATGGTTTTGTGTTTAAGGGCTGGCAGAAGCCAATAATCTCACTCTTGGTTACATTATTGGCCACTATCAAGATTTGTAATATTATCATAAAATATAGTGATAATAATGCAGTTGAATCCCACGTTAACTTTGAAAACAACATACTCCAATCACACTCAAGAACCTTAAACTTAAGCAAAGCTAATTAAATACGTATAAGAGAGCGCAACAGTTGAAGAAGCAATTCAAGATGTTCAACAGAAATATATTCCATTGAAAAACAAAAAAAACTCAGCAAGAAGGATTCATGCATATCTTACTGAGGAGGTTACGGATTGCATTAGATTAAAAGAGTTTTATAATGTTACAAAGAACAGTCGTGGGTCTGAGAATTGGGAATGATTTAGAAACAGCAAAAGGTCAAAAGGGGAAAAAAATGGAATATGACAGTGTTATGAAGTTGCATATGTAAGGTTAAAACTATGGTGTTTGAAAATGTTAATATTGAAAAGAAATGTTAAGAAAACCAAAATAAATCATATAGCATTGTCTCTTTAAAAAACATGTGTCTTTGTGCTTGGATTTTAAATTGAAGAAAGCAGGCTGCAGAAGCTAATTTTGCAATCGTGTCAAAAGCCGAGCAGCCAGAGTTCCAGCAGAGCAAAACAGGCTTTTGAATTGGACCAATGAGTTTAAAGCAAGCACTCAAAGGCACAGAACCAATTGAATTCAAATATGAGTGTTGTTGACAGCCTCAAGCCACTCAGATCACAAGAACACTGAGAGGTAATTCCAGATATTTAAACCCAGACAAGGGGAAATAACGGATAGAATAATCTTGCCACCTCTTTAGTCAGAAGGAGAGAGAGGCGAGTCTCTCACATAGAATCCTGCAGTTTAATGTATGTCTTCATAAAACTTACCATTTACAGTCAGAAAATAGATCAACTTGGAAGATGTGTCAGACCTGAGCAGCAAAGACTTTCAGACTTCGAAAAAGTGTCTGATATATGTATATCCTTTTGAGAATGACTGGAATTTATAAGTCTTTGTTTCATTCATGGGTCTTGTATTATCCGGACAGCATTCTATTGGGGAGTTTATTCAGTTTGTTAATTGTTTCAATAAGGTTGTCACCAGTTTTGAAATAAAGACCTTTTAATTGTTCATGATAGAGAGTGTCCGATCATGCTTTAATTTACCTAAACTAATAATTTCCTACTCTCTCACACACATATACTTAAGATTACAAGGTGAGGTATATCCCTTTGGGTGGTTCCAAAATTGCACAGAGGGAAACATCACTTTCACGTCGTAACAACAGTATACTGGCCAAGTATAGAAAACAGGTTAGAAGAGCTTTTACAAATATATAAAAAAGAAAAAAAGAAATAGCGTAATTAAATGTTCGTCCCAATGAAGCAGATAGGAGAAATTATCATGGGGACTGAGGAAATGGCAACTACATTGATCAAATATTTTGTGGCTAACTTCAAAACAGAATCGTGGAATCTTGAAATTTCCTCCCTCGCAGCACTGAGAGTCCCTAAATGTCAGGGACTGCAGCAGTTCAAGAAGGCAGCTCACCACCAGCTTCCCAAGGGCAACAAGGTGTGGGCAATACATGCTGGCTTAGCCAGCGATGCTAAAATCCCAGAAATGAATAAAAAATAGAATCACAACATACATACCAGAAATAGAGGGTAACAAAGGGCAAGGAAATCAAGGTAACATTAGCAGAGAAGAAGTACTGGAGACACTCAAGGGGCTAAAATCTAACAAATTTCCAGTACTTCGACCTACATCTTAAGGTTCTAAACAGAGATAGCTGGACTGACAGTGGATGCACTAGCTCTAATTTCCCAAAATTTCCTAGATTCTGGAATGCTCCCAGCAGATTTGAAGCTCGGAAATGTAACATTGATATTCTAGAAATCAGGGAGAGTGAAATCAGAGGACTGCAGGCCAGTTTTGGAAGGCGTTGTCGAAGGAGCCTTGGCAAGTTGTTGCAGTACATCTTGTCGAAGATACATGTTGAAGCTATTCTCTGTCACTGTTGAGTGGAGCGAATGCTTAAGGTGGTGAATAGAGTGATGATCAAACAGGTTGCTTTATTTTGGATACTTGATGAGTTTCTTGAGTGCTGTTGGAGCTACATGCATCCAGGCAAGTGGAGAAAAGTTCAACGCACTCCTGGCTTGTGCCTACTAAAAGTAGGCAGGCTTTGGGGAGTCAGAAGGTGAGTTACCCACTGCAGAATTCAAAGTCTCTGACTTGCTTTTGTAGTCAGTGTATTTATATTATTGTAATCCAGGTCAGAAACTCCAAGGTGTTTTATGAAGTCAGCCTAGACCATAAGCTTTGCATTATGAATTTGGGGTGGGTAAGCATAAATTGTTTAACTTCAAGTATGATTCAAGTGACCACTGGGAGCTTTTATCAAACAAAGTTTATTTAAGAATACAGTTGACACATAGAAAGAAAATTAGCAATAACTTTTACCAATTACAAACAAGAAAAAAAACCCATGATATTGTATAAACCTTAACAGCTACGAATACTGTTCCAACCCAACATTCTTACCAACATACTTACCAACATACATCCCGGTTTTGATTAGCACAGAAAATAAGTATGCTTACGTGATGCTGGATCTTGCAGCTTTGCAGCACCTGCTGTGACTTAGTCCTTTGGATGGAGAATTGAAACTCTGACTTCCCCATCCTGGAGCTCCCAGCGCACCTCGAGGTAGAGGCAGAGCCACTTCTGGCCTCTAGTTTTTAGCCAGCAAATCCCTTCAAGAGACAGAGACACTCCTTGCCTCGAGTTACTAAACTAGTCAGCTACCAAGAGCTAAACTTCCAGTACCAGGGAGAGACACAGAAATACTGCTTGCAGTCTTAACAACTTCTAATTCAAACTGAAAGGAAAGTACACCTGTGAGAAAAAAAAGCTGTCCCACCTGACCTGTCAATCATTCTTCCCCCAACAATTCAAAAGGGCCATAAAACTCCAGGACATTGCATTAGGCCCAAATTAAAAATAAACAAAAAGATCCATTATATGCCTTCAATAGACATCATGGCAGCAATCCAAAGTAAACAGCAGAGAAACAGGTTTAAATTACATTTCTTAAAGGCTCACTAGCATCACAATATGGTTGGTATCCAGTTAGGTTTCTGTTCAATTAACCCCCCAGGATGTTGATGGTGTGGGTTTCAGTGAAGTTGGCAATACTATTGAAAGCCAGTTGTTGGTGGGACAGGGGAATTAGCAGTGAATAATTAAATTCTCTCTTGTCAGAGAGTTCTTTATTAAACACAATTTGGGAAGTCCATGAACACAACATAAACTACACTACCCTCCTTAACCATATGTTACTTCATCAAAGAACTTAAATTGTTAGTCATATACAATTGCCTTTAACAAAGAAGGGCTGACTTTCATTAATTAGCCCATATGTTTCCAAGTGCTATCTAATTATTCTAAAAGCAAAATACTGTGAGTACTGGAGATCTGAAGTAAAAAAACAGAAAGTGCCGGAAAGACTCAGCAGGTCTAGCAGCATCTGTGGAGAGAGAAACAGGATTAACATTTCAAGTCCAGTAAGACTCTTTTTCGGAACACCAACTATTTTTTCTTGAGATTACTAACTCTAAAGTTGTTCCAACCACTTCCATCAGGCTGACTGACCAGTAGTTCCTGGGTATAGCTCCCTCCTCTTTAGAGTCACAGAGTCATAGAGGTGAACAGAATGGAAACAGGCCCTTCGGCCCAACTTGTCCATGCCGCACTTTTTTTTAAACCCCGAAGCTAATCCCAATTGCCTGCATTTAGCCCATATCTCTCTATACCCATCTTACCCATGTAACTGTCTAAATGCTTTTTAAAAGACAAAATTGTACCCGCCTCTACTACTAACTCTGGCAGGTTGTTCCAGACATTCACCAGTGAAAGAATTGCCCCTCTGGACACTTTTGTATCTCTCCCCTCTCACCTTAAACATAGTCTAGTTTTAGAGTTTTAGTTTTAGTTTTAGAGTCTAGATTTAGACTCCCCTACCTTTGGGAAAAGATATTGACTATCTAGCTGCTCTGTGCTCCTCATTATTTTATAGACCTCTATAAGATCACCTCTCAGCCTTCTACGTGCCAGAGAAAGAAGTCCCAGTCTGTCCAGCCTCTTCTTATAACTCAAACCATCAAGTCCCGGTAGCATTCTAGTAAATCTTTTCTGCACTCTTTCTTAATAATATCCTTTCTATAATAGGGTGACCAGAACTGTACACAGTATTCCAAGTGTGGCCTTACCAATGTCTTGTACAACTTCAACAAGATATCCCAACTCCTGTATTCAATGTTCTGACTAATGAAACCAAGCATGCTGAATGCCTTCTTCACCACTCTGTCCACCTGTGACTTCACTTTCAAGGAGTTATGAACATGTACCCCTAGATCTCTTTGTTCTGTAACTCTCCTCAATGCCCTACCATTAACTGAGTAAATCCTGCTCTGGTTCCATCTACCAAAATGCATCACCTCGCATTTATCTAAATTAAACGCCCTCTGCCGTTCGTCAGCCCACTGGCCCAATTGATCAAGATCCCGTTGCAATCGGAGATAACTTTCTACACTGTCCACTATACCACCAATCTTGGTGTCATCTGCAAACTTACTAACCATGCCTCTGATATTCTCATCCAAATCATTAATATAAATGACAAATAACAGTGGACCCAGCACTGATCCCTGAGGCACACCACTGGTCACAGACCTCCAGTTTGAAAAACAACCCTCTATAACCATCCTCTGGCTTCTGTCAAGAAGCCAATTTTGTATCCATTTAGTTACCTCACCCTGGATCCTGTGAGATTTAACCTTATGCAACAACCTACCGTGCGGTACCTTGTCAAAGGCCTTGCTAAAGTCCATGTAGATAACATCAACTGCACAGTCCTCATCTACCTTCTTGGTTACCCCTTCATAAAACTCAATCAAAATTGTGAGGCATGTTTTTCCACTCACAAAGCCATGCTGATTGTCCCTAATCAGTTCTTGTGTCTCTAAATGCCTGTAGATCCTGTCTCTCAAAATACCTTCCAACAACTTGCCCACCACAAGTGTGAGGCTCACTGGCCTGTAGTTCCTAGGCTTTTCCCTGCAGCCCTTTTTAAACAAAGGCACAACATTTGCCACCCTCCAATCTTCAGACACCTCACCTGTGACTATCGATGATTCAAATATCTCGGCTAGGGGACCCGCAATTTCCTCCCTAGCCTCCCACAATGTCCTGGACTACACTTCATCAGGTCAGGGGATTTATCCACCTTGATGCGCTTTAAGACTTCCAGCACCTCTTTCTCTGTAACATGTACACTCCTCAAGACATCACTATTTAATTCCCCAAGTTCCATAACATCCATGCTTTTCTCAACATTAAATACTGACAAGAAATATTCATTTAGGATCTCACCCATCTCTTGTGGATCCACACATAGATGTCCTTGTTGGTCCTTAAGAGGCCCTACTCTCTCCTTTGTTACTCTTTTGCCCTATATGTATTTGTAGAAGCTCTTTAGATTCTCCTTTGCCTTATCTGCCAAAATAATCTCGTATCCGCTTTTTGTCCTCCTGATTTCTCTCTTACCTCTACTGCTACACCCCCTATACCCTTCAAGGGATTCACTTGATTCCAGCTGCCTATGCGTGTCATGTGCCTCCTTCTTCTTCTTGACCAGGGTCTGTCTTGAACAAGTATTTAGCATTTGCAATCCTTCAGCCCTCTGATGCCTTTCCTGTTTCTGAAGAGGATTGGAAAATTGTGGCTGAAGCCTCTGCAATGATCAACCTAAAGTTGAAGTTTATTTATTAATGTCACAAGTAGGCTTACGTTAACACTGCAATGAAGTTACTGTGAAAATCCCCTCGTCGCCACACTCTGGCGCCTGTTCAGGTACAATGAGGGAAAATTTAGCATGGCCAATGCACTTAAACAGCACATCTTGTGGACTGTGGGAGGAAACCAGAGCACCCGGAGGAAACCCACACAGATATGGGGAGAACATGCAGACTCCGCACAAACAAGCCTTGGTCCCTGGCGCTGTGAGGCAGCAATGCTAGCCACTGTGCCACCCCCAATCTCACTCCCCATAGCAGCCTCGGATGGAGCATATCTGAACCAGTTGGCCTTTCTACTTGAGTAATGTCAACCTTTTGTAGTACCTCCATTTTATCTATTTTTGTCCTATTCAATTTCTCTACTATGGTGACATTAGCAGATCTTCTTCAGAAAAGATTGTAGCTATAATTTACTAAGAAGGTCTGGAGAATTTTGAGTTCCTCAGCTTTTAACAGATATAGGAGGGAAATTCATAAATGGTAATAACAATATAAAACAATACTTCTCATCCACTACTTCAGTAAAATTATAACAGTATAAACAAGAGGCACAATTTCAAATTGACAAAAACACATTTGGCACAGTTGTTCTCCACATGAAGAGTAGTCAATGTTTGGAATCAAATTCTGAGCAGTTCAGTTGAAGTAAAACATTCAAGAATAGTGCGTGTGATGATGACGGTTTTCTCCCCCAGGTGAGTGAGATAGAATTGGTCGAATAGTCTTTCTTGCTCATATTTGCCTCATGACCTGTTATTATTGGGGGCGGCATGGTGCCACAGTGGTTAGCACTGCTGTGTCACAGCACCAGGGACCTGGGTTCAATTCCCGGCTTGGGTCATTGTCTGTGCGGAGTCTGCACATTCTCCCCATGTCTGCGTGGGTTTCCTCCAGGTGCTCCGGTTTCCTTCCACAGTCCAAAGATGTGTGGGTTAGGTGGATTGGCCATTTTAAATTGCCCCTTAGTGTCAGGGGGATTAGTCGGGTAAATGCATGGGGTTATGGGGATAGGGCCTGGGTAGGATTGTGGTTGGTGCAGACTCGATGGGCTGAATGGCCTCCTTCTGCACTATAGGATTCTATGATTCTATGATCATGATTATCGGGGTGACCATCCACTTTCACCAAGAGAGGAAGCCATAAATATTTTAATCCTCTTGAGCAAACCACTGGAAATATTGGCAGAGTATTTGAGTGGCTTGAACTTTAGCTCAATTTATTGCTCCAATTTCACGGTTCAGTCGCCGCTGGCCAATGGCACAGAAGAAATGAAATGATTTTTTTACCATTAATCTCTGGAGCAGACAGCCAACAAGCTTCTTGTGACTTCACAATTTCTTCACAAGTAGGCTTTTGATGTAATTGTCTGGTGGAGAATGGGAGATGATACTTACACAGTCAATGGAGACAAAAGATAACTATTTACCTCAGTCCTTCACCTGTGGTGATCTCCAACTGGTACAGTAGCAAGTAGGTGTAACAAAGAATGCCTCCAGTGTAAAATACTCCTCTCGCCAATCTAACATAGCAGTATTGTTTAATAGACTCTTGCCAGAGAGGTGAAAAAACTGGTACAGGAGCAAGTAGGTATAATGAAGAGTGCCTTCTTTATAAAATACTCCTCTCACCAATCTAACTTAACAGTATTGTTTAATAGACTCTTGCCAGAGAGGTGAAACACAAATCTGAATGATTTTTTAAAAATTGTCAGCAGGTATCCATCATCTTGCTTCTTCACACACACACAGTAGCTTCCTCTTTAGCTGTCATGGAAACTGGACCTGTTAGGCAGCACCTTCTGTGGAAGAATTGCCGATCTGTTTTCCTCCCAGTCTTGAAAGGCATCCAAGCAGGTAAACCTCAGCACCTGATATGTAATGCTGTGAATTATGGAAAGGTTTTAGCTCTGGGCTCTTACCCATTGAGACTACACAAGCTAATTTCACACTCCACAGAAGAAATTTCATTCCATCTGACAAGTCTGGATTCAGATCCAAAGATTAAAGGGCAGTGGGCTGACTTGCTATGTCTTCCAATTCCTAGAGCCATTTAGTACATTTCTGCAATTTTAAATGGAAACTGTACGAGAAAGATCACTTCTAGAATAGAATAGAATTCCTACAGTACAGAAGGAGGCTTATTGGCCCATCGATTCTATACCGACCACAATCCCACCCAGGCCCTATTCCTGTAACCATCATTTACCCTGCTAATCCCCCTGACATTAGAGTCAATTTAGCATGGCCAATCAACCTAACCCGCACATCTTTGGACTGTGGGAGTAAACCGGAGCACCCGGAGGAAACCCACGCAGACATGGGGAGAAAGTGCAAGCTCCACATAGACAGTGATCCGAGGCTGGAATTGAACCTGGGTCTCTGGCACTGCAAGGCAGCAGCGCGAACCACTGTGTTACCGTGCCACCCAGAAACTGTTCATTCCCACCAGTTTCCAGGCAACATCATGGAACAGCAACAAAAATTATACGGTAACTTGGCACTTGTGACTGCGCCACTGCATATAACGTATTTCTGTAAAATAAGAGCTTGGTAAGGTGGTTCAGTGGTTAGCACTGCTGCCTCACAGCACCAGGGACCTGAGTTCAATTCTGGCCTCGGGTCACTGTCTGCACATTCTCCCTGTGTCTGTGTGGGTTTCCTCCAGGTGCTCTGGTTTCCTCCCACAGTCCAAAGATGTGTGGGTTAGGTTGATTGGCCAATGCTAAATTGCCCCTCAGTGTCAGGGTAATACTTGGGGTTATGGATTGTTGTCAGTGCAGGCTTGATGGATCGAATGGCCTCCTTCTGCACCATAGGGATTCAATGATTCTATGCGAGTTGGGAAGTCTTTTCAAAAATCAGTGGAGGCTTTTTCAAGGTCATAAAATCAGTGTTTGATTGACACAATACTTCTATCTATAACGAGGATGATGCGTGCCTGTCAATGAATTACAAGACATTAGTCAAATCCATGGTTTCCATTACACTCCAAACTGCAAATGAATTGGGTACTTTCTAAATCAGTAAAATAAAAAACATCCAATGTGCAACAAAAAATACTTTTAAGATGTTTTAATGGTTGAGGAGAGGTCTTTTCAACTGGTGTATTAATAATGGGAAATTGCATTGATATTGCCAATGTTTTAAGGTAATCTTCCATGTCCGCCACAATATATGAACTTTACCCAGTATTATCAGAATATCTCTTGGGGAGAGAAGAAAAGAATAACAATGTCTGTTATAAAGTTATAACCTGAAAATCAAATGAAAATTAAAGTTTATTTATCAGCCACAAGTAGGGTTACATTAACAATTAGCAATTAACATGTACAGTAATGTACATTCTACATACATAGAACACATAGTACACATACAAGGGTATAACTCTTATACATGTGCATTCTAATTGTTTTTACCAAGCTGAGTCCAAAGATGTGCGGGTTAGGTTGATTGGCCATGCTAAATTGACCCTAGTGTCAGGGGATTAGCAGGGTAAATATATGGGGTTATGGGAATAGGGCCTGGGTGGGATTGTTGTTGAAGCAGACTCGGTGGGCCAAACGGCCTCCTTCTGCACTGTAGGGATTCTGTGAGTGGTGTGTGCATTTCTGGAGGGAAAGGATGCATGGGGAGCATAATTGCGGAGCAGTTTGAACCTAAACATTAAAATAATGCATCATGTCAATTTTAAACACTTTTTAAAAATGTCACACTTGTTTGAGTTTCATTCTAAAGCAAAAAAAAGAATAATTCAGGTTTTCCATATTCACCGCACTAAACAATCACTTCTCCAAAGTTACCCAAATGCTACTTTTCTTTTTTCAGACCCATTCTCACTTCTCCTCAGCTCTATTTTCCCAGTTGAAGGAGAAAGAGACCCTCCTCATGGATACACTTTCCCCCTCACAGCACTTCTATGACTCACAGCAGTACTCTCCTCCCTGCCCCTTTAGTACATTCATGTCTTTAATATGGAAACCTGTTTCAAGGTATTTCAGGCAAAAATGGACACCAGCAAAACGAGATATTAAAAGTGATGAGTAAAAAGTTGATACTTTTTAGGGAGAATAGGGAAATGGAGAAGCAGAGAGTGGGGCCAGGACAGCTAAAGGCAAGCTAGCCAGTGGTGGGACAAAGGGAGGTTGATGCATGAAAGGCCAGGATCAGAGAAATGGAGAGTTAGGGAGTTTGTATGAGGTTGGATAGGTTAATAGGGATGGACAAGGTCATAAATTGATTTCAAGACAAGTAAGAGAATTTTACATTTTAATTCCCAGTGCAGAAAGCCTGCCTCCTCCCAACTATCCCTTCACCACCGAGTTCCATTTCCCTACCTCCTTGATGTTCTTCTCATTGCTGGCTTTGACTGTAGCTTCTAACCTGCTACTGTTGCTTCAACTTCAGAATGGACTTTCTGGGGAGAATGTTCTGTTCTGTCAGCAGAGAGCCCTCAGTAACAAGTCCACTCCTGGACCATCTATTTGCCCCACAACACTAGTTGTCCAACTCGAGGATGTTGTATGCACGTCCGTCTTTGTTAGGGGATGTTACAATGGTTTTCTTGTTGTATTTAAAACTATCGTTCCCCTTAAGTAGCCAGACAAATTAATGGAGTGGTTTCAAGATGAACTTCACTATAGCTATAGGACCCTGAATGACCATTCAGGTCATTCAGAGTGAAAAATTCAGAAATACAAGGACAATTATGTCTCAGCTTCGATGATAAGTAATTTGCATATATCAATAAAAAGAATAGGAGTTATATCCATCCAATCATAAAAGGTTACATCATATAAAAGTACAGTTTTTAAAACCAATCACAATCACCTTATACTTGCTTAATTTTAATATCCAACTGATGTAAGGTTTTTATTTGTTTCAATTGAGTATTGTCCCCTATCTTTAGGCATTCCAACTGTCCCTGGTTATTAGAACATGGATCACTCCCTTGTCCAATGCAGATATCTGATGTAATGAGCTATGCCCAGACTAATGACCTTGGTACCTGTCTGTGAAGGCTCTTATGAGAAGACCTTTGTTTTTCATGGCAGCTTGTGTGATTTGTAAATTTGTGTGATTATTGACCCTTTCAGACTTCATCTCTGAATATGATTTCTAACCATCCATGATGGTGACATGACTTTTGCGTATTATTTTCATGAAAATGGCCTAGTTGTACCTGAAGGCACCAAACATTAACCGGAGGCTTGTGTTCCCCTTGTTTTTGTGGATGAATGAAAAATGTGATTTTGTGATACTGCAGTTGGAGTAGAATCATTTCCTAATTAGGTGGTAGGTTCTGATGATTTGGAGATACATAATGTGTGCCCAATGTGGGGTGGGGGCTTTAGAAGAAGTGATTAGCCATGAAGTGGCACGTCAGCTACAACTCTCATCAACTTTTACAGATGCACCATAGGAAGCATTCTTTCTGGTTGTTCCACAGCTTGGTATGTCTCCTGTTCTGCCCAATACTGCAAGAAACTACAAAAGGTTGTAAATGTAGCCCAATCCATCACACAAACCAGCCTCCCATCCATTGACTCTACACTTCCCGCTGCCTCGGCAAAGCAGCCAGCATAATCAAAGACCCTACGCATCGCGGACATACTCTCTTCCACCTTCTTTCGTCGGGAAAAAGATACAAAAGTCTGTGGTAACATATCAACCGACTCAAGAACAGCTTCTTCCCTGCTGTCATCAGACTTTTGAATGGACCTACCTTACAATAAGTTGATCTTCCTCTACATCCTAGCTATAACTGTGACACCACATTCTGCACTCTCTCCTTTCCTTCTCTATGAACAGTATGCTTTGCCTGTATAGCATGCAAGAAACAATACTTTTCACTGTATACTAATACATGTGACAATAACAATAAATCAAAAAAGTTCCAACCATCATGTTGCTGGACAAACTTAATAACCTAACTAGCCTTGGTTTGTCCCACACTTTTATGTGTTTGTAAACTAAGTGCGACAAAAGTATTTTTGTCTGCATGGTGTTGTTCATGGGAAATGTTAATCCAGAGTGTTGTAATGATCAGCCACTGTACAGAGATCCTTATATAATATAAAAGCAAGTTACTGCGGAGGCCGGAATCTGAAACAAAAGTAGAAATGCTGGAAAATCTCAGCAGCTCTGACAGCATCTGTGGTGAGAGAGCTGAGCCAACGTTTCGGGTCAGGATGACTGTTTGTCAGAACAGAGTTGTAGAAAGATTCTTTCCTGCTATAACCAATTTTTAAAATTCATTCGTGGGACATGGGCGCCGCTGGCTGGCCAGCATTTATTGCCCATTCCTAGTTGCCCTTGAGAAGGATCCAAAAGCTAAGTGACTGAATGGTGACCGTGTTTTCATGTATCTTTTCTGGTGGGAGTCCCAAGCCTCATGTGCTACATTTTGATTTGTTCTGCATCAATTGATTTCCATAATTTGGCTTCATTTTTCAGTGCAGCCAGGGCATATGGAATGCTGGAGCAAAATTGCAGTTGCTGGAAGTCAGAAGTATAAGCAGAAAATGCTGGAAAAATGCAACAAATCTGATAACATCTGTGGAGAGAGAAATTAAGTTCACATTTCAGGTCAGCAACCTTTCATCAGACCTCAGGGGGTATAGTAATAGGTTGGGAAGCAAGAATTGAGGTAGGTCAGTCATTAATGTATTGATTAGTGGTATGAGCTTCAAGATCCCAATGGCTTTCTCCTGCTCCTAGTTTATATTTTCTTAAGTGTAGTAGGACAATTACTAGTCTCTGATAGATTTCCGAGTAATCTCTTCTTTCCTTTAAATTGCTGTGTACTTATCATCTGAGTTCCCTGGAATTTGACCACAATAGCATATTTGATTTGATTTATTATTGTCACATGTATTGGGATACAGTGGAAAGTATTGTTTCTTGCGCACTATACAGACAAAGCATACCATTCATAGAGAAGGAAAGGAGAGAGTGCAGAATGTAGTGTTACAGTCATAGCTAGGATGTAGAGAAAGATCAATGTAATACGGTGTAGGTCCATTCAAAAGTCTGATGGCAGCAGGGAAGAAGCTGTTCTTGAGTCAGTTGGTGCATGTCCTCAGACCTTTGTATCATTTTCCCGACGGAAGAAGGTGGAAGAGAGTATGTACGGGGTGTGTGGTGTCCTTAATTATGCTGGCTGCTTTTCCAAGGCAGCGGGAAGTGTAGACAGTGTCAGTAGGTGGGAGGCTGGTTTGAGTAATGGACTGGACTTCGTTCACAACCCTTTGTAGTTTCTTGCGGTCTTGAATAGAGCAGGAGCGATACTGAGCTATGATACAACCAAATTCATACAAATTCATTCTAACATAAAAAACAGCAACACTAAAAATATTAATAACTCGCTCTATTCACTTGACTGCAGCTAAGTACATTAATTTATGCAAGTTTATTTTTATTAACATTCTCTAAATAATCTTGTGTTGCTATTACCATGACAACAGATCTCCAGCTTGCCTTGCAAGGAATTACTGGTGAAAAATACATGAATTAGCAATAAAAGGTTAAACAGCGGGGTGAATGGTGAATTACATTTCAGATCAAAAGTCAAATTGGACTCTTGCAAGCATCAATGAGAAAATCATAGAATCCCTACATTGCAGAAGGAGGTAATTCAGCCCATTGAGTCTGCAATGACTACAACCCCACCCAGGCCCTATTCTCATAACCTCACATATTCACCCTGCTAATTCCCTGACACTAGGGTCAATTTAGCATGGCCAATCCACCTAACCCGCACATCTTTGGACTTTGGGAGGAAACCAGAGCACCCAGAGGAAAAGACCCAGTTTAGGACATTTTGGTCTAATTATAAAGGGGAACACCTATAAAGACAATACATCCTCTACCCTGTGATCTTATATCTGGGTTCAGAAAGAAATCACCATCCTAATTTTGAACCCCCTGTCCCCAAAGAAACCAGACATGCCAGAGGTTAAAATATTGACATTTACCATTTCCACACCACACCGCAGATTACAGACAGAGTGTGAGGTCCTCAGGTTGGGCAGCAAGGGTTGCAATGAGATTGCAATGAGACAGGGAGATGGTGGTGTAATGGAAATGTCACTGGACCAGTAGCCAGCAACACTCCCATCCCATCAAAGGATATATAAAACACCTAAAAGTCAGGGACTGATGAAACCATTCAGGTCCCATTGACTGTTTAACTGACAACTGGTATGGTTAGTGCCTGGTGACAGCATCACCAAGGGAAATCCAGCACTGAGGAAGAGTGGGTCATAAAGGCAAGTTAATTTGTCTTCTATAGGTTTCCCTGTGGGCCAGGTGAAGCAGAATGCCATTCCCATTTTCAGAGCCTCACCTCACATCATTGACAGTGGGTTCAGGTCGGAGTGAGTGCCGGTCTATTTAAGTGAATCCTGAGAAACAACAGCGGCTTGTGCTTATACAACAGCTTAAATGTTGTAAGATGCTTCAGTGATGTATCATCATTCTTATCACAGACTCCTGTGAGGAGATGTTGGGTTGGTCAAAGAGGTAGATTTATGAAGGATCTTAAGTGAGGATGCAAAGCTTTGGAGTGGGAATTCTAAAGATTAATGCCTTGGCAACTGAAGACCTGGCTGCCAATATGGAGTGGTCAAAACTGGGGATGTGCAAGAGGCTAGAACTGGAAGGTCACAGATATTTTGGAGCGTTTTAAGGCTGGGGGAAGTTGCGGATATAAGGAGAGAGACCATGGAGGAAATTAAAAACCAGGGTGAGAATTTTAAAATTGAGGCACTGCTTCACTGAAAGCCAGTGTAAGTGACCACACAAATGATGGGTGAATAGGACTTGATCGGATAGAAGATGAAAAATGAGTGAGGACCTCATTAGAATAGTCTCCTAGAGGTAAAGAAAAAGCATGGGTGAGGGTTTCAGTCATGGATTGGAGCATTATTAGGACATTTTTAAGATTTCCCAGGCCTCACCATGTCAAGTGGGAGGAAGCCTGATGCTCAGCTCCTGGTAAAGTTGGTGTTTGTAACTCTATACTTATTGGCCTTGTACAAATTTGGTTACTCTAATCAATGGTCAATAATGAAGCAGGTGGTAGAAATTAATCGAACAAATCCCTTATGTTATTATTCTGGGGAGATCTTCCATAGTTAATTGTGACGATACTGTGCCTTTAAGATATCATAGAAATCATAGAAACCCTACAGTGCAGAAGGAGGCCATTCGGCCCATCGAGTCTGCACCGACCACAATCCCACCCAGGCCCTACCCCCACATATTTACCCGCTAATCCCGCTAACCTACACATCTCAGAACTCTAAGGGGCAATTTTTAACCTGGCCAATCAACCTAACCCGCACATCTTTGGACTGTGGGAGGAAACCGGAGCACCCAGAGGAAACCCACGCAGACACGAGGAGAATGTGCAAACTCCACACAGTAACTCCACTACATGTATTTATATCATGTTTCCTGTGAAGGAAATGTTTTAAACTTCAGCTCTGATTACAATTTGTCTGCTCCAGGCAGCCCACATGCTGAGAATGTAGAAGCACAATTGATCCTAGTTATTGGAGTGTTTGTTTTAATCTGAGTTAATGCAGTTTTGTTTATTTTTTGGATTGCTCCCCTGGGGTTTCAGAGTAGGGTTTAATTAGGTTGATTGATAAGAACGTGTCATCTGCTAATGGGAGGAGCAAGGCTTACAGAGGAAAAAAAGCAGGCAGTTTCTTTTAGGATTTGGAAGGAGCAACAGCTCTTCTCTCTCTCACTCTTTGGAGATTGAAGACTGGGACCTGCAAGAAAATAGATATCTCTCTCCACAAGTATTAAAAGGCTTGAGGACTGGCAACCCAGGAAGCCTGTGTATTTTTGCCAGCTAATTGTGGAGAGCAGTTTAAAGCTATGAGAAATATTGCTTAAGTTGGAATTAATAGAGATAGCTTAGCCTTTAAGGATTGTATCTCATCATGTTTAAGTATTTCAAATGGTAAAAGTTACACTAATTCTTTTTGTTATCACAGAACTGTATTGTTAATCATAGAATCCCTACAGTGCAGAAGGAGGCCATTCAGCCTATCAAGCCTGCACCAACAACAATCCCACCCAGGCCCTATCCCCGTAACCCAAGGTGTTTATCCTGTGAATCCCTCTGACACAAAGGAGCAATTTAGCATGGCCAATTAACCTAACCCACACATCTTTAGAGTATGGGAGGAAACTAGAGCACCCAGAGGAAACCCACACAGACACGGGGAGAATGTACAAACTCCACATAGACAGTGATCCAAGCTGGGATTTGAACCCAGGTCCCTGGTGCTGTGAGGCAGCAATGCTAACCACTGTGCCACCGTGCCGTTAAATAAAGTTTGTTTTAATAAAAGCTTCCTAGTAGGTCAATAGAATCACACCTGGAGTGAAACACCTTATCCTCACACTAATGCCAAAATTTAAAAATAGTTGAGGTCTAGTCTAGTTTCATAATATATCTTGGAGTTTCTGAACTGGTCCCTAATATAATATAGCAGTGTGTAGCAGGGAATCGGGATGATTGATGAAAATTAATTTATTTGGCTCTGCAGCCCTTTACACAAATTTTAGCCTCATTTTTACTTCCAATTGTATTCAATGCTCTCAATTTCAATTTGACATCAAAAACTCTAATTTGGAATGAATTTGACATCAGATTTGATAGAGCACTCAAAGTTATATCCTGTGTGCTCAAAGCTATCAAATATGCTCAGCAATTTGCATTGAAAAAATAATTAATTAAATAAATATGAATGTACTCCGTTTTAAATTTTTCCAAAAAAATTAATTAGAAACTGCCTCACACATACTCAAGAAATTCATCACCTTAATGACATTTACTACTTTGCCTACCCTGCTCTGAAAGTAAAAATCCTCCATTAAAACATCTTGCCTTTTTTTTTCATAGAATCCTTACAGTGCAGAAACAGGCCATTCAGCCCACCAAGATTGCACCGACTCACTCCGATAAAGCATCTAACTCAGACCCTATCCCCATAAACCCATGTATTTACCCCCTCCAATCCCCCTAAACTACACACCTTGGGACACCAAGGGGCAATTTAGCATGGCCAATCAATCTACCCTGTACATCTATGGATTGTGGGAGGAAACTGGAGCACCTGGAGGAAGCCCACGTAGACACTGGGAGAATATGCAAGCTCCACACAGACAGTCCCTCAAGGCTGCAATTTAACCTGGGTCCTTGACGCTGTGAGGCGGCAATGCTGACCAATGTGTCAGCGGCGTGCTACTCGCCTGTCTAATCTCAGCATATTTAAAAACTAGCACTTCACACCTATTACTAGGTCCAATATACAAACCTTGCTAACAGTTTTAATTCCTTTCCTATTTCTACCCATAAAGTCTACAATGCCTGTTGATAACTTGTTATATCGTTTCCTATCATTGATGTGATTTTATCCTACATTAAAATCACGATTGGTACTTAATTGGTGGAACACCCAGAGATGAAAAGTAAATACCAAAAGAATGGTTCAGTGAAAATCCTCCGGATGTGGTACGTGGTAAAAATTTACAAGAGGCATTTAGCAGTCATCCTTAAATGTTCCAGAATGGGTTGTTTACCATCCCCTTGTTTCAGAAAATCAGCCTCCTTCAATGTTTTCTCCATATGGTGGGAATGTGCCTTCAAAAGCTGAAAAGGGATACAGAGGGTTAAATCTCCTGACTACCTGCTGAGCCGTCTCAAAAATATTCTCGTGCGACACAAGGAAAAGAAGAGAAGTACTTTGAGAATAATTTTATACAGGATAATAATTTGTTCAGGCCATTATGTTGCTAAGGGTTACACTGCTTGCATCATGCTTTAAAATTCAGGAGGAAAATTGTTCCACTTATCACAACAAATTGCTTTGAAACCTGCCCAGGTTTGATAATTTCAAAATGAAATGTGCTTTTCGAACCAAAGAACCATAGAAATGATACAGCACTTGACCCATCTTGTCCATGCTGACCCAAAGACACCCAGGTGCCCTTTCTAATCCCATCTTCCTGCACCTGGCCCAGAGCCCTGCACCTTACACCAATTGAGGTGCAGATCCAGGTACATTTTAAACATGGTTAAGGGTATCTGCCTCCATCACCACCTCGGGCAGCAAAGTCCAGACACCCACCACCCTCTGCATAAAAAGGTTTTCCTCATGACCAGCCTAATCGTTCTGCCACTTAGCTTGAATCCATGATCCTGGTTTTAGAACGCTCTGCCAAGGAAAACAAGTTCCTCCTGTCTACTCTATCTCTACCCCTCACAATTTTGTATAGCTCAATCACGTCATCCCTCAGCCTTCTCTGTTCCAAGGAAAAGAACCCCAACCACTCCAATTTCTCCTCGTAGCTACAGTTCTCCAGCCTTGGCAACATTCTATTGTTGAAGCTATGGGGCGGAATTTTCTCGTCCCGCCCGCCACGGGAATTGTAACAGGCGGGGACAGATCATGCTAAGGTCCGTTGACCTCGGACGCAGATTTTCAACCTTGGGGCGAGCCTGGCTGGAAAATCCCACCCATGTTCTCACTACATGTGGCAAATTTATAGCCAGTCGCTGGTATGCCTGAGAAGTTAGTGGTGGAGGGGCATTTGAGGGAGTCAGGTGATGAGTCTCTTGTTGCACAGTACCCAGCCTTCACCCTGCTTTTCCCTACGATAGTGTAAGCGCGGTTCGTCCAGTTCACCTTCCTGTCAATTATAACACTCCCTCAGGCTGTTGATCGTGGAGGGCTCAGCAATTGCTTCCTGATTTCACTACGAATTGGGCCAGCTTTAACTTGATAATTAGCATTGACATTTATTGAATCTGCACTGCAATCCCTCCAAGACCTGGTTCTCAAGACTCAATGCAATACATCAGATAGAGTCTGACCATGATCTGTAAAACTAAGAGATCATTGCCTTAATTTCCTATTCCAACCCACTTGAACTAAAAGCGTCCGCTTTCTCCCTTCTTAATAAAGGAATATTACTTACACTTTTCCCATTCAATCCAACTTCTCAAATGAAAGAGTTTTGGAAAATTATCATTGATCATCTATCATTTTTCCCAGCTATCTGTTTTATTACCCTGGTAAGGAAACCAGCACGTCCTGAAGATTTATATATCTTAAGTCCTAACATTACGCCATTACCATATTTTTGCTTCTATTAAATTGACTTCCCTTGACTTCTTTTTCAGTTCTTTATGGACATAGAGTACTCAGTTAACAGATCTTCCATTTCTCTATCTTCCATTAGAGTCTTGTCTGTAACTGTCTCTAATGGAACAATAATCGCTTTTACTACACTCTTTCTCGCTATATTTGTAAAGAACTTTTGCTGCTCGTTTTAATATCACTTGCAACTTTTCTTCAATATCCCCTTTTTGCAACTCAGTACTTTCTTCCTATCCATTTCTTGCTTTTTAGAGCTCTCCTATTCCTCTGGGTTTACACTTTTCCACTTCTGTTGTTCCATTCCAGTTCTCTTCCCACACCTAGGGCAGACTTTTATCTGTTTCCATCGCTAGTGATTCCTGGAACAGGTCACTAGTCTGTCACCAGGGGCTGAGATCCTGAGGGGCATCACTCCACATCAAGCGTGGCTGACCAGGAGTCTCTCCCGCTCTTACCACCAGTCATTGACCTGTTGGAAGGATATTGTAGGTTGACACTCAACTATAAAATTCCTTGGTCCTCAAATCCTGCGGTGGAACTTGAACCCAAAGCATCTCGCTCAGAGGCAGCGACGCCATCCATTATGCCACAAGATCTCCTTCTCCTATTGTAGAAGCTTTTTTGGTAGTGTGATATTAGTTAGTATATTGATGAGTCACAAGTAGGCTTACATTAACACTGCAATGAAGTTACTGTGAAAATCCCCTAGTCGCCACATTCCAGCACCTGTTCGGGTACACTGAGGAAGAATTTAGTCTGGCCAATGCATCGAACCAGCAGGTCTTTCAGATTGTGGGAGGAAACTGGAGCACCCGGAGGAAATCCACGCAGACACGGGGAAAACGTGCAGACTCCACACAGACAGCGACTCAAAACGGAAATCGAAACAGGGTCCCTGGCATTGTGAGGCGGCAGTGCTAACCACTGTGCCACTGTGTCGCCCTATATAGTCTCATACCGCATTAGTTTGTTGTCTGCCTTTGCCGTTTTTGTATGTAATAGTTTTACATCATATCAAAAACTTCCCAGTTTGTCTGTCAGTTTAACTCTTCAGCCAAATTTACTGCAGTTATTTCATTTCTTATCACTTTGAAGATTGCTTTACTTCAATTAGCTATATGGGGAGATTGGACAAACTTGGTTTGTTTTCACTTGAAAGTCGGAGGCTGAGGGGCAACCTGATAGAAGTTTACAAAATTATCAGAGGCATGGATAGAATGGATAGTCATAGTCTTTTTCCCAGGTTAGAAATGTCAATTATTAGGGGATACAGGTTTAAGGTAAAAGGGGAAAGGTTTAAGGGAGATGTGAGAGGCGAGTTATTTTACACAGAGGGTGCCTGGAATGTGCTGCTAGAGGAGGTGGTAGAAACAGATACAACAGCAACGTTTAAGAGACATCTTGACAGACATATGAATAGGCAGGAAATAGAGGGATACAGACCGCGTAAAGGCAAAATGTCTTTAGTTTAGAAAGGCACCATGTGTCGATGCAGGCTTAGTGAGCCAAAGGGCCCGTTCCTGTGCTGTACTGCTTTTTGTTCTTTGTTCTAATTCAAAACCATTGTTTGTGTCTTTTCCTTCTCCCTCTCAAACCTCAGGTAAAATTCAACTTCACTGAAAGCCCTTCTTTTTACTGTGGTAATTATATCTTTTTGTTCTGTATTGTGACTCCACCCCTTTTCCCAAATTCCACATTCTTTTGAAAGATCCTATGGGTGGGAGTTTACGGCCTTGCTCATCCCGGAACCATAATATCCCTCCCCACGTCAATGGACTGCTCCATGTTCTGCCCCTCGCCCGCTCCAATTCTCGTGGCAGGCGGTAACATTTCAGCCTACAACGTGCAACAGTTTATTGAACCAGAGAGCACAGAGGTAGCCTATTCAGCCCATTATGTCTGTACTGGCTCTTTGATTGAGCTATCCAATTACTCTCATAGAATCATAGAATCCCTGAAGTGCAGAAGGAGGCCATTCGGCCTCCTGTTCTTTCTTCATTGTCCTACAAATACTTCCTTTTCATGTACATATCCAACTCCATTTCAAAAAATTACGATTGAATCTGCTTCCAGGCGATGCTCTCCAGATCTTAGCAATTCACTCAGCATAATAATATTTCTCTGAGCTCTGATGGAGGGTCATCCTGACTCAGAACTTTGGCTCTATTCCCTCTCCACAGATGGTGTCCGACCTGCTGAGATTTTCTTTTTTTGTTTCAGATTCCAGCATCTGCCTTTATAATAATATTTCTCCCCATCCGTCAATTCATTTTTTTGTGAAAATATTGATAACATTGTTGAAGAGCTTATGGGACCCTTGTCATTATAAAAAGAGGCAATATTTATCATTACATATGTTGGGGCATGCCCCTTTAAGAGAATGGGTCAGCTGACCCGGGACTCATGCCTGGCAGTCTTGTGCTGAGTGTGCTAGGAGAAAGATGTGTTAATAAACTGTTCCAGTTGTGGGTCTTTATTAGTCTCAATATCAGACCTCAAACATAGGGTGGAATGTTTTGGCTGCACTCGCCCCAAGGCCGGAAAATCCCGCCCGAGGTCAGTGGACCTTTGCATTGTCCACCCCCCCCCCGCCCACTATGTTTCCTGTGGTGGGGCGGGAACGGGAAAATTCCATCGTAATATTTACAAGCTAGGGAATCATGCTGAATTATTATAAATCACGGCTGGTTTATTGAGTCCATTTCTGATTGCCACAATATAGGAAGGATGTAAAGGCTTTGGAGGGGATGCAGAGGAGGTTTAAGAGAATTTTAAAGCTGTATCCTCTGGATTTTGATCCTCTTGCCAGTGGTAACAGTTCCTCCCTGCTTACTCTATCAAAAGCCTTCACAATTTGAACACCGCTATTAATCCTCCCTCTAACCCTCTCTCCTGTACAATCCCAGTAATTGCAAGTAACTGAAGTCCACCATCCCTAGTACCAATCTAATATATCTCCTCCTCACCATCTCCAAAGCCTTGACACCTTTCCTAAAGAGAATTGGACAATTCCAGCTGAGACTTAACCAGTGATTTCTAATTCAGAATAATTTCCTTGCATCTATATATTGTCTCTATTTATAATGATGTGGAGATGCCGGCGCTGGACTGGGGTGGGCACAGTAAGAAGTCTCACAACACTAGGTTAAAGTCCAACAGGTTTATTTGGTAGCACAAGCCATAAGCTTTCGGAGCTTTCATCAGGTGAGTGGAAAAAACTCCCACTCACCTGATGAAGGAGCAGCGCTCCGAAAGCTTGTGGCTTGTGCTACCAAATACACCTGTTGGACTTTAACCTGGTGTTGTGAGACTTCTTACTCTATTTATAATGCCAAGTGTTCCGTATTCTCTTCAACAGTTTCTCAACTTGTCCCTTCCATCTTCAATGAATGATGCATGTCTCTCTGTTCCTGTGTGCTCCTTAAAATTGGACCATTTTAGTTCATAGGGCCTTCCCTTATTCTTCCATCTGAAATGAATTTCATAATTTTCTGTATTAAATTTCTTCTGCCATGTATCTGCCTTTTCTACCAGTCTTTGACCTTCTGAAGTCTTCTCCTATCCCTTTCATTGCTTACATTTCTGTGTTTGGTGTCAGTTGCACGCTTTGAAATTATGCCAACCATAGTTAAGATCAAATCATTAATATGTAGAGTAAAAAGAGCTGTGCTCCTCAAACCGGCCCCTGGGGACACCACATCACATTTCCCCTCCAGCCTAATAACCAACCGTTCATGACTCAGTTCTTTGGCCCCTAGCCAGCTTCATGTCTATGCTACCACTGCTTCTTTAACCCCATGGGCATCTATTTTTCTGACATATATATTATGTAGCATTACATGAAACGTGAAAAAGATTCTAAGTGCCAAATGAGTGAGGAAACAGGAGTTTCAGACTTGTTTTTTGTGCGAGTTTGAAAACGCAATCTTATGGCACTTTGTGCAAAAAAAGAGCCTGGATATGATTCTCGCCAGCAGGTGGGGTGGGGGGGTGGGGTGGAGCCTGAGCTCGCCAGGAAAGCCGGCTGCTGTGCTTTAGTGGTGCCATTGCACAGGCCCCCTGATCACCCAGTGTACTGGAGATCTCCTACTGCACCCCCCAGCACCCCCCACAGACATTGGGACACACCCAACCCACGGATATCGGAACTTCCCCAATAGATATCGCCACCCACCCACCGATCACCCCCTCCTGCAGTGTTCCCTTCCTCCATCCTCCCGCCGATCACCAACCACACAGCAGAGTTCCCTTCCCCCCTCCCTCTGATTGCCCCTCCCCCTCGGCGGAATTCGCCTGCTCTCCTATCCCGGCAGAGTTCCCTCCCTCCCTCCCACCCCTGTGGAGCTCCCCCCTTGTCTCCACTCCTGTCATAGTGCCACTCCTCTTTGGCTCCGCTCCACTCTGGCTCCGCCCCTTTGGCACTGCCCCAGCAGAGTTATAGTGCCTGGTGTGCAGTGCCAGGCTGGCACAGACCCACGGGCACTGCCAGGCCCTGTCCCTGACCACCCAGGGGCTTCAATGGCCTCTAATGTCACCGGCAAGGCCATCACATCTATGAATCTTACTGGAGAGCACATAGAAACATAGAAACTAGAAGCAGGAGTAGGCCATTTGGCCCTTCGATCCTGCTCCATTTGATCATGGATGATCATCAAAATCAATATCCTGATCCCGTCTTTCCCCCATACCTCTTGATTCCCTTAACCCCAAGAGCGAAATCTAATTTCTTCTTGAAATCACACAATGTTTTGGTCTCCACTACATTCTATGGTAGCGAATTCCATTCATTCACCACCCTCTTGGTGAAGAAATTTTTCCACACCTCAGTCCGAAAAGGTTTATCCCTTATCTTCAAACTATGACCCCTAGCTCTGGACTCCCCTACCATTGGGAACATTCTTTCTGAATCTACTCTGTCTGACCCTGTCTGAATTTTACAAGTCTTTATGAGATCTCCTCTCACTCTTCTAAACTCCAATAAATATAATCCTAACCGACTTAGTCTCTCCTCATATGACAGACCTGCCATCCTAGGAATCAGCCTGGTAAACCTTCGCTGTATTCCCTCTATAGCAAGGACATCCATCCTCAGATAAGGACATCAAAACTGCACACATTAGTCCAGTTGTAGCCTCATCAATGCCCTACACAATTGCAGTAAAGCACCCTTATTCCTATACTCAAATCCTCGGCCAGTGAAGTGGTAAAGGGAAGTGAGCCAGGATGATAGCGTCCAGGACTCATAAGTGTCAATCAGCCCAGAAAGGGTGCAAAGCTAATTTCACTGGCAAAACAATGCCAGTACAATCGGGGGAGGCGAAAATCCTCCCGCCCTATCTTACCACCTCGCCTCGCTGAAAACCGGGCGGGACGAGGTCGTAAGATCACGCCCCTAAAATCCATATTTACAACATCAACCCTATCACCCTCTTCAACTCTTTCCATTATTTCACTGACCTGTCCTCTGCCCTTTTGGTGGCTTCAAGTGAGGAAAGATTCATTTCAGGAACTCCTCCCATCCATTTCCCTGTTTCCATTTCAGGCCATTCCCCTTTCCCTAAGCAAGAGAACCCGTTGGCTGAAAAAATGAGTTAATATAAGCCACTACCCTGGCTATGATCCACCCGACAGGATCCACCTATGTCCACGTGTAGGCTGGTACACCTTGCCCCTCTGGTAACTGCAGACTGAGGGTCAAGAACTCTCAGCACAGAAAGTCTTCATTCATGGCCCTGCCCCAGTTGCTATTTCCCTTTCAAAATCAGACAGAAGTTCCACCACAGACAAGGTACCAGGAAACATGAGAAGCAGGCCTTTCAGAACCCTCGGGGGTGTTACAACATTATTGTTCATCAACATCACACATTCCAAAGTGAGGTTTTGATGAGAAATTCAAAAACAAAGTTCCCCCTTCTGTTTTCAAAAAAATCAACTGATTATCAAAGAACAATTTTAGCTTGGCATTCTAGGAGCAATATTGTTTTTTTCCAATACAGCTTCCTCATCATTTGGGCACTTCAGAAATTAATTTTCCAAATGACAGATTTATCACAATCTTCAGGAAGTACTATACATGTCTTCAGGACTGGTGACTATGATATCCACTAGCGCTGTCAGAGATGACAAACCAACCACACCACTGGGAGTCTCTTACCCTGTCAGATCTGACGGCCCTCTTGTACTCATTATTGTCAGCCTATCTTCACAAAGGAGGCAGTCTGGTGGCAGCCAGATGATAGGAATTGTTCAGATGGGCTCTGACCTTGAAAAGACTGAAAGCTGTTTTAGGAAGTGCTTGTCACAAAAATGACCCCTTAAAATTGAGGGCATGACTTTTCTTTCTTGTATTCAGAAGAGTAGAAGTGAGAGATTAAAACAATATTGTTCACATAAGAACATAAGAAATAGGAGCAGGAGTAGGCCATCTAGCCCCTCGAGCCTGCCCCGCCATTCAATAAGATCATGGCTGATCTGATAGTGGTTTAGTTCCACTTACCCGCCCACTCCCCATAACCCTTAATTCCCTTATTGATCAGAAATCTATCTACCTGTGACTTAAACATATTTAACGAGGTAGCCTCCACTGCTTCAATGGGCAGAGAATTCCAGAGATTCACTACCCTCTGAGAGAAGTTCATCCTCAACTCTGTCCTAAACTGACTCCCCCTTATTTTGAGGCTGTATCCTCTAATTCTTGTTTCCTTTCTAAGTGTAAAGAATCTCTCTGCCTCTACCCTGTCGAGCCCCTTCATTATCCTATATGTCTCTATAAGATCTCCCCTCAGCCTTCTAAACTCCAACGAGTACAGGCCCAAACTACTCAATCTCTCCTCATAAGCTAACCCCCTCATCTCCGGTATCGACCTGGTGAACCTTCTCTGTATTCCCTCCAAGGCCAATACATCCTTCTGCAAATAAGGGGACCAAAATTGCACACAGTACTCCAGTTGCGGCCTCACCAGTACCTTGTACAATTGCAGCAAGACCTCCCTGCTTTTATACTCCATCCCTCTCATGATAAAGGCCAACATTCCATTTGCCTTCTTGATCACCTGCTGCACCTGCAAACTGAGTTTTTGCTATTCATGCACAAGGATCCCCAGGTCCCTCTGCACAGTAGCATGTTGTAATTTTTCACCATTTAAATAATAGTCCATTTTACTATTATTCCTTCCAAACTGGATAACCTCACACTTGTCAACGTTATACTCCATCTGCCAGATCCTCGCCCACTCACTTAGCCTATCCAAATCTCTCTGCAGACTTTCCGCGTCCTCCACTCAATTCGCTTGGATTCGCAATTCGCAATTCACAGGTTACAGATTCATGAAGAGTGTTGGGAAATACAGCGCCCTGTTTCAATTTCATAATTTATAAAATAATGCCCAAGCCAGGGCGGCACGATGGCACAGTAGTTAGCACTGCTGCCTCGCAGCGCCAGGGATCTGGGTTCGATTCTTGGCTTGGATCACTATCAATGTGGAGTCTGTACATTCTCCCTGTGTCTGCGTGGGTTTCCTCTGGGTGCTCCAGTTTCCTCCCACAGTCCAAAAGACGTGCTGGTTAGGTGGATTGGCCGTGCTAAATTCTCCCTCAGTGTAACTGAACAGGTGCCGGAGTATAGCGACTAGGGGATTTTCACAGTAACTTCACTGCAGTGTTAATGTGATCCTACTTGTGATACTAATAAATAAACTTTAAACTTTGGGTCTATTTGGTGACAAGGTGTATTCAGTCCCTAATCTTCAACTCAATGCACATCAGATAGATTCAGTGCAGTGATATCATTCGTTCATTAAATATTCAATTTCTTTTGACAAGCAGTCCTTTCCTATCCCCACTAATATTTGTTCCCTGAAAATATTTTAGACTTCTTCAGAATCCTCCATTTAATGTGACAAGATCTATGCTTGGAATGAAACTAATCCTCAATTTGTCATTTGGCCATATCATGCCGTTTGGCTTTGTTCTTTGAATGACACACTTTTGATGTTTTGTCAAATGTCACTTAAATGCTCCACTGCCAAGTGATTTATGAATGCGAGACTGAACATTCATCATGATAGAGAGTCTCTATCCTTTCTTGGAGATTAATTTGATTGACCCAACATGGGCTTCTTATCAATCTGCTTGCGTTTTGGTTATTGTTTAGGAAGCATCTGGTGCGAATAGATATTGTGGCCTGTGGTTTTGAAGTGTATGAAACTTCGAGTCCCCGACAGAAGGTTGTACATGGAGGTGCCATCGCTGTTTCCTGGCATTGTAACTCATTCAGTACTTCCATCAGTTCTCAGGCGAAAGAAAGAAAGAAATGTCGAAAAGGTCTCAAAATCCCTTCAGAATGCTTTGCACTGCTGCTGAATCACACAGCAATGTTGACAAAAGTCATCGAGAAGCTGGGGCATTAGCTCTTTTATTGACAGCTGCTCTATCTGGTACCTTTCTCTACCCTGACAGCCCCTCTCTCTTAAATGGTTCTGTCTGTCCTGCCTGTCCAAATGTCCTTTCTTGGTCTCAGTCTGCCTATTCCTCTCACTCCTGTGCACCCTGTGACCGCCTGCCTTTCACTTTTATCTTGTTATCGTCTGGCATTTCTGAGTGACTGCCACAAAACACAAACGACTTCTCTATACTTCCAAATTTGTTTCACTCATTAATTGTTGTGAATTACATAATTCACAAAATATTACCCAAGTCTGGCATGGATGCATGTTTTTTAAAATGGAATAATACTGACTAAAAATGCAAAATGAATATCATACCGAGCATATATTTCAGATTAAATAGAACATTTGTATATATTTTCAAATAAATTCTCAAATGTCATTGTTAAGGAAAATAGCCATTCAATTTATATTTCAGATTAAATAGAACATTTATATATTTTTCAAATAAATTCTTAAATGTCATTGATAAGGAAAGTAGCCTTTCAATTTCTTTAAAGAACCACCACTTAGATGGTGCAATGGGTTGACATAGCAAGAGTGTTTAAGAAAAAATAGAATAATGCTTCACAGCCAGAATCTTCCGGTGGAGAACAAAGTATCCCTAATTCCCACTATGCCAAGTGCAGAACCCATGGAAATCTATCATTCCAAGTCCCCAAGCCAAGTTACTGAGAAATGAACATAGATAATTTTGTTTGCTGGATCTGCAGCGCAGACCTCACTTACACAAGTACAGAGAGTCAATGTGGAGACTGGGAAATGCAAAGGTTTAAGCACCCATCAAGTGTCTATGGGGCACTACATATAATCATCTATGTGATACATCTTACATATTGTAGCTCCTTTAAGGGGGTGATCCTTCAGGGCCACATGATGGGCCGGACCCTATGGAGAGGTAACGTGGGAAGTCGAGCCAATTGGGAGCAAGGGTGTGCATCCTGGGTCAGGGAGAACGTGATTGGAGCCAGGGAGGAGAAGAGAGTAGAGGTGTGTGACATTCTTGTTTGTATATATAGGTAAATACCATTGTTAATAAATCAATTATAACATGAAGGCACAACGAGTCACCTTCAAAATTACGACACATATTGGGAACATCGGTCAGCATCTTCTTGATCAACCCGGACCACATTATGTCTAAGGGTATTCGCCTGCAGGGTTTATCTGGCTATTGATGAGATTAATTCCAGTCGCCACTTTCAATTAATTTCAATTTCAATTTCTCTCCAGGTCTTATCAATGAACTCGGATCATTGGTTAATCATGCACAATGCCCGAGTGTGCTCCGGAGAGGGAGTTGGAGTATTAAAATAAGCATGCCTTGCTACACCTGGGGTAGTGGCTTTTGCTACCAAATAAACCTGTTGGACTTTAACCTGGTGTTGTTAAAACTCTTACTGTTGCTACAACTGTACAGAGCATTGGTGAGAATGCACCTGGAGTACTGTGTACAGTTTAGAACTGCTTATTTAAGGGGGGATATATTTGCATTGGAAGCAGTTCAGAGAAAGTTTCCTAGATTGATTCTTGGGATGAAGGTTTAAAGTTTTTTTTTAAAGTTTATTTATTAGTCACAAGTAGGCTTACATTAACACTGCAATGAAGTTACTGTGAAAATCCGCTAGTCGCCACACTCCAGTGCCTGTTCGGGTACACTGAGTAAGAATTTAGCATGGTCAATGCACCTAACCAGCATGTCTTTCAGACTGTGGGAGGAAACCGGAGCACCTGGAGGAAACCCACGCAGACATGGGGAGAACATGCAGACTCTGCACAGTCACCCAAGGCTGGAATTGAACCCAGGTCCCTGGCTCTGTGAGGCAGCAGTGCTAACTACTGTGCCACCGTGCAGCCCAAGGGGCTGTCTTATGAGGAAAGAGTGAGCAGTTTGGGTCTATACTAATTGTAGTTTGGAAGAATGAGAGGTGAAGTATTGAAACAAATAAGACTTTGAGGAGGTTGGGTAAGATAGATTCTGAGAGACTGTTTCCCCTTTTGAGAGAACTTGGGGGCACAGTTTGAAAATAAGGGGTCTCTCATTTAAGTGGAGATGATGATAAATGTCTTCTCTCAAAGAGTTGGCAGCTTTGGCATGCTCTTCCACAGAGAGAAGTTGAGGCTGGATTTTTGAACATATACAAGGATGCGTTAAAGATTTTTGATTGACAAGGGCATCAAGGGTTATGGGGGACAGCAGGAAAGTGGAGTTGAAGCAAGAAACAGATCAGCCATAATTTCATTGAATGGCAGAGCAGGCTCAATGGGCTGAATGGCCTCCTCCTACCTCTATTTCTTCAGATCTTAGCAATAGTTTAGAGTTTGACATTCAATTCTTTCCTGAGTAGCAAAAAAAAAGGAAAAGCAAAATCCTGTGGATGCTGGAATCTGAAACAGAAACAGAAAATACTGGAAAATCTCAGCAGGCCTGACAGCATCTGTGGAGAGAGAATAGAGCCAACATTTCAAGTCTGGATGACTCTTCTCTATTCTCTCTCCACAGATGCTGTCATATCTGTCAATCATAGCAGCATTAGTAATGATTATCAGGACCCAATCTAAGCAACTTGCCTCAACTTCAGATCTGAAATATATAAACCAGCGAGTTGTTTAGTTTAACCCTGCATTACATCAGTGCCTGGTCTTGGTGCTAACACTGGGTGGAAGAAAGTGTCCTATGGTCCAGCAGCGATACAATGTTATTTTGAAGGACACCGATTCATCAACAGTTCTTATGGGAATCATTTATAAGCATCAGTATTCTTGTTTTCAGTAACTGTTTCGCTCCATGAAATGTATGTTATGCTCAGAGCCATTTCAAAAAGAGTTGCTTTAGCCAATTAAAATTCTGAGGCCAAATGTTCTGCTTTGCTACATCTAGCTGGTAATTAAGAGAGACGAGGTCACGTAGGAATTTGAACCAAGAGAGTTTTCGGTCGATCCTTTTCTTCATAAAGTGCCCCAAGGAGTTTTATCAGTCACAATCTGACACCAAGTCATGGAAGAAGACATGAGGACAACTTGGTCAAGGAAGTAGGTTTTAAGAAGGATATGTGGTGTAGGAACAAAGATATTTAGAGAAAACATTGAAGAGCTCAGGGTTAAGCTGAAGGTATTCTTAGAATCATAGAATCCCTACAGTGCAGAAGGAGGCCATTTGGCCCACCAAGTCTGCACCAACCACAATCCCACCCATGCCCCATTCCCCACATATTTACCCTGCTAATCCCCTCACACTAGGGTCAATTTAGCATGGCCAATCAACCTAACTCACACATCTTTGCATTGTGGGAGGAAACCAGAGCACCCGGAGGAAACCCACGCAGACACGGGGAGAACATGCAAACTCCACACAAACAGTGACCCGAGGCTGGAATTGAACGCGGGTCCCTGATGCTGTGAGGCAGCAGTGCTAACCACTGTGCCACCGTGCCACCCACAGGCCACAAATGATGGAGTTAATGGAAACCAGAGATGCACAAAATGCTTGAATTGGAGGACAGCTGTGATTTTGGAGGGTTGTGGATCTTGAGGAGGCTACAGAAAGGACCAGAATCAGCTCAAGTTTGCCAAATACTCATGTCAAGAGTGCACAGGATTGAGGTTTGCCATCTAAAACATGTTGTAAAGCTACAAGTGGACTGCCTTTTTATTTTCAAAAACAGAAAATGCTGAAAAATCTCAACAAGTCTGACAGCACCTGTGGAAAGAGAATAGAGAAGAGTCATGCAGATTTGAAACGTTGGCTCTATTCTCTCTCCACAGGTGCTGTCAGACCTGCTGAGATTTTCCTGCATTTTCTGTTTCTGTTTCAGATTCCAGTATCCACAGATTTTGCCACTCATGAGAGAATTGAATGTCAAACTCTGAAATATCAATCATAGCAGCATTAGTAATGATTTTCAGGACCCAATCTAAGCAATTTGCCTCAACTTCAGATCTGAATTATATAAATATCCAATCAAGGATTTCTTCAAGCACAAGGATCTGCCATACAGTACTATTGAATAACCTTAACCAGAATCATGGTGTCTGACTTCTGCGTATTAATTAAACTATAAATGCAACTAAACGATAAATTCTCTCACAGCGAAATGGTTATTTTGGAGGTGACTCTATTCTAAGCAGAGCCAATGCAATTTTCCTTCCTTCAGTGAATTAAAGATAGCTCTAATAGATGAGCACTACAGTGGTGAACACATCTGTTAAACCATTTTGGAGTGGGGCTTAATAAACAGGGTACAATTATCTGCAAACATTTACTACAGTATTCCAAACTCGCACTGTTCAGCATATTTCATGTTAATACATCCAATTCTATTTAGACTTAAGTTTGGTCATGAATTTGTTAAATTGACTTCACTATCTTTTAAATAGCTCTGATTTATAGAACTACTGGGAGTCATTGTCATTCACTGGGATAGATCCACAGAAGCTTTAGCGTTTTAAGGTTAAATATGGATTTGAAAAGCTACCTGAATAAAATGGAAGGGAATTTTCCTCCATTTACATTCTTTTTTTGCTGATCTTTTATTGAAGTTGTGGCAGGAGATGGAGAGAAATCAGTCGCTGAAAGTAAGCGTGCAGGTACAGCAGGCAGTAAAGAAAGCAAAAGGTATGTTGGCCTTCATAGCAAGAGGATTTGAGTATAGGGATAGGGATGTTTTGCTGCAATTGTATAGGGTGTTGGTGAGGCCACATCTGGAGTATTGTGTGCAGCTTTGATGTCCTTATCTGAGGAAGGATGTCCTTGCTATAGAGGGAGTACAGCGAAGGTTTACCAGGCTGATTCCTGGGATGGCAGATCTGTCATATGAGGAGAGATTAAGTCGGTTAGGATTATATTCACTGGAGTTTAGAAGAGTGAGAGGGATTCTCATAGAAACTTATAAAATTCTAACAGGGTTAGACAGGGTAGATTCAGAAAATGTTCCCAATGGTGGGGGAGTCCAGAACTAGGGGACATAGTTCGAGGATAAGGGGTAGCCTTTAAAACTTAGCCTTGAGGATAAGGGATAGCCTTTAAAACTGAGGTAAGGAGAAAGTTCTTCACCCAGAAGGCGGTGAATGTATGGAATTCACTACCACAAAATGTAGTTGAAACCAAAACGTTGCCTGGTTTCAAGAAGAAATTAGATATAGCTCTTAGGGCTAAAGGGATCAAGGGATATGGGGGGGAAGGGGGATCAGGATATTGAATTCAATGACCAACCACGATCAAAATGAATGGCGGAGCGGACTTGAAGGGCTGAATGGCCTACTCCTGCTTCTAGTTTCTATGTTTCTATACAAACATTCCAGGTGATTATGTTTTATACACTAGCTTAAAGGATTGATAATATATCTATGAATATAAGTTTATCAAATGCATCCTCTCAGCAGTAAGGTACACTGGAAAAGAGCAGAATTTGGAAGTTGGATGATGACTTTTTCATTTTTTAATGTTGACCAATAATGCAAAGGGACAAGAGTAAAACAATAAAGGTGTTTCACTCCAATACAGAGGGCCACAATAAGACCACATCTGGAATTTTCTAACCAATTTTAGTCTCATTTCTTGAGGAAAGATATACTTGCCACGGAAGAAATACTGCAAAATTCATTAAACTGATTCCTTGTAAGAGGGAATTGGCCTACGAGAAGAGATCGAGTAGGTTAGATTTATATTCCATGGAGTTTTGAAGAATGAGACGTCATCTCATTAAAGCATATAAAACTCTTGAGGAACTTGACAAGGTAAATGCAAGGGTGATGTTTCCCTGGACTTGGGTATCTAGTACTGGATTGGGGTCACAGTCTTCAAATAAGAGTCTAGCCATTTGAGATTGAGTTGAAGAGAAAGTTCTTCACTGAAATGGTTGTAAGTCTTTGGGCTCCTCCAAGAGGAATGGATGGTCAGTCACTGGGTATATTGAAGTCAGAATTCAATCGTTCACGGATACTAAGGAAATCAAAAACTATGGGCATAATGTGGGAAGCTCAAGTTGAGGTCGAATATCAGCCATGATCTTATCAAAGGTGTGACTAACATACTCTTCCTCCTTTTCTTATAAAAAAACAAAGAAACCACACTGCACAGGAACAGGCCCTTCGGCCCTTCAACCCTGCACCAACCATGCTGCCCGACTGAACTAAAACCCCTACCCTTCCGGGGACCATATTCCTCTATTCCCATCCTATTCATATATTTGTCAAGACGCTCCTTAAAAGCCACTACCATATCCACTTCCACTACCTCCCCCGGCAACAAGTTCCAGGCACCCACCACCCTCTGTGTAAAACATCTGCCTTGTACATCTCCTTTAAACCTTGCCCCTCGCACCTAGTAATTGACTCTTCCACCCTGGAAAAAGCTTCTGACTATCCACTCTGTCCATGCCTCTCATAATCTTGTAGACTTCTATCAGGTCGCCCCTCAACCTCTGTCATTCCAGTGAGAACAAACCAAGTTTCTCCAGCCTCTCCTCATAGCTAATGCCCCCCATACCAGGCAACATCCTGGTAAATCTTTTCTGTACCCTCTCCAAAGCCTCCACATCCTTCTGATAGTGTGGCGACCAGAATTGAACACTATATTCCAAGTGCGGCCTAACTAAGGTTCTATAAAGCTGCAACATGACTTGCCAATTTTTAAACTCAATGCCCCGAGCGATGAAGGCAAGCATGCCGTATACCTTCTTGACTACCTTCTCCACCTGCATTGCCACTTTCAGTGACCTGTGTACCTGTACACCCAGATCCTTTGCCTATATGTACGATTATTTGCCAGATCATCCCAGAAAATGAAAATACAGGGTATGCCAACATGAGTGAGATAGTAAGATTACACCATTGGCCTTTTGTTTCTCTCCCTCCTCCTTCCCTGAATATATTGGCCTAGATATTTGATGACGTTGCTTATGCTTTACACACATTTAAGCTCCGGTGACAATACTTGGATGGTAAGTGAAGCAAGGATAAAACTCATCTGTGATACTCCACACAATTGGCTTTTCTGCTAGCCCTCACTGTGATACTTGGCAAGCTATTGCCAACTGAGTGAATAACTTTAAAAATAAATCCAGCTAATACATAGCTGAGGGGTGGCACAATAAGGTTTAAATTTTAGAGTTTATTGTAACAACCAGACTAAAAGCACAATGGACTAAACATTATTTTTGAAGGCAACTTATACTTTAAACTGCAGAACAGAACTGTTAACATGATTGAAAACCCCACTATCACTATATGTTTCCCTGCCTTATAAGTAGGCATTTCAGTTCTCCTACAATCGGTCCAAAATGTTTCTTAGCTCTTGAGGGTTTACTTCCGGTCTTTTGCTTTCTCAGCCTGGGAATTTTTAGCTCTATAACTGTCTTTCATGGTGTAACTTTACCCGGAGACGTCTCCCTCTAGCTAAAGCTAGGCAAATCTTCCAGCCTCATAAAATTGTGTTTTCCAATCTGAACACAAGCTGCCAACCATATTGCTGTGCAGTGAACCATGGAGACCTTTGGCCTCAATCTATTTTCTGTCCCGCATCCTGGCAGACTAACTTGTCTGAGTTTCAGGGATATCTTAGGAAAACCTGCAACCCAACATCACAATGACTTCCTTTGTACCCTTCCCATCTCAAAGCCTATCACCATGGTGATATAAATCACATGCACCTTATATCCATGTCAAAGTGCTGATTCGCTGTCCTTGAGATCCCAACTCTCTTTTCACCTCGGAAGTAAATGGACAGTTTAAAGCACAACTGTTGACATTCATAACAATTTTCTGAGACATTGGAGACTCACAGACTATCCACTGTTAGTGCGCAGGCTGCAGCCATTGTCTCCAAGCCTAAATATTTCCACCTTATTCTCAGTAAAACAATTTTAATAGAAACATAAACATAGAAAAACTACAGCACAAAACAGGCCCTTTGGCCCCACAAGTTGTGCCGAACATATCCCTACCTTTTAGGCCGACCTATAACCCTCCATCCTATTAAGTCCCATGTACTCATCCAGGAGTCTCTTAAAAGACCCTATTGAGTTTACCTCCACCATCACTGACCGCAGCCGATTCCACTCGCCCACCACCCTCTGTGTGAAAAACTTCCCCCTAACATTTTTCCTATACCTACCCCCCAGCACCTTAAACCTGTGTCCTCTCGTAGCAGCCATTTCCACCCTGGGAAAAAGCCTCTGAGAATCCACCCGATCTATGCCTCTCAACATCTTATATACCTCTATTAGGTCTCCTCTCATCCTACGTCTCTCCACACAGCTTACTCTTAGCAGACAGCACAGCCAGTCACATGACCCCTTCCAGCCTTGGGTGTCTATGTGGAGTTTGCACATTCTCCCTGTGTCTATGTGGCTTTCCTCTGGGTGCTCCAGTTTCCTCCCACACTCCAAAGATGGGTTAGGTGGATTGGTCATGATAAATTGCCCCTTAGTGTCAGGGGGATTAACAGGATAAATATGTGAGGTTATGGGGATAGGGTCTGGGTGGGATTGCTGTTGGTGCAGGCTCGATGGGGCCTGTACTGTAGGGATTCTATAAGTGGAACTATGTTGTACTCCTCATAGCCCAGAAAATTCCACTTCCCCTGAGACAATAATGAGTACATTGCAACTTCATCCAGCTTTTGTGTACAACAAAAACAGAGCAGCTTGACAATTTGTATTTACAGCAGTGTGCTTCTCACAGCAAATCCTGTTGTTTATTGCTTATCCATGTTTGATATTTGTTGAGCTGTTGCAGCTCCTCTATACTCTGCTGATGAACAGGTTCCTCATCAAAAAAGAAAATGCATTTCGCTAATTTTTAGATTCAATTCCCATTGGCTAAATCATAGAATATCTACAGTACAGAAGGAGGCCATTTGCCCCATTGAGTCAGCATTGACCCTCTGACAAAGTATCCCACCAGACCCTCTCCCCCATCCTATCCCTGTAACCCCATACACTTACTGTGACTAAACCATCTAAGCTACCTAACCTACACATCATGGTACACTAAGGGACAATTTAACATGGCCAATTCACCTAACTTACATATCTTTGGAGTGTGGGAGGAAATCGCAGCACCCAGAGGAAACCCACGCAGACACGGGGAGAACATACGAACTCCACACAGTCACGCAAGTTCAGAATTGAATGGAATTGAATGTTTTCTTGATGAATGGAAACTTGATGTTAATAAGTTGAAGTAACTGCCTCTTCACTAAAGAGTAAATGTCTTTTTATTCTCCTGTGATTAACTTATTCCAAACATTACCACTAAGAAGCTTTTTTGCAGCTGATCATGTTTGCTTTATGCTTCCTAAGTAATTCCCATGCCAATGTAAATGTTTAGAGTTTAGAATTGGTTTGGTCTCAATTATATGATACATGACAGTTTTTTGCATTATCATGATCCTAGCATTTCCTGTTTGCTTCGCAAGAAAATGTATTGGGCAACTAAATGGCAGCATTGATTCAAATGCTGTACGTCCATAATTATGAGATTGGACTGGGAACTCTAGTTCAGATTAAATGCAAACTGATGAGATAAAAAGCTGCCTTTTCCTCAAAGTGGCAATATCCTAAACAAGTTCACTTTGACCAATTGCAATATCATTTCCAGTGGCAAGAGTCAATAGTGCAGCACTCTTCATAATCCTCTCTTGCTTACAGTGGTCACAGGAATGGTTAATGTCATATTTGGGGTTAGGCATTGGCACATCTCCTGATGGCTTGGGCACACACGTCAAGTCTAGGACAGCGGCCTTCCAGAGGGGTCCAATTCGACTCGTTCCTCTTTGGTTGCTGTACCGCAGATCTCTCTGTTGGCTGTTCCGGTTTACTGGTTATACTTGGAGTTAAGCATTGCTTCAGTTGAATAGGTTCCTATGAGTTGGGACTCAGGCAGTGTTTGGGGAATGGAGAAGGAATTTCACCCAGCATCCTGTCTTTACCAGTTCCAGAAATCTTGATGGAGCTGGGGAAGGTGAGTGGGTGGGGGTGGGGAGCAATTGCAGAGTTGGGGAGGGCGGGGTGATGGTTGTAGGAAAAGGGTAATTGGTTTAATAAGGGTTAATGTGAGACTGGGGAAACACTACGGCCCACATAATGTTGTAGAGTATCACATGATGGTAGACTGTGCGAAGAAAGAGAGAAGGCGTTACAAAGATAGCACTGAGTTGGTGTTATACCTTGGAGATGGCTGGGTGTTAACAATGAATAGTTCCTGCGGGATTTTCTGGACGCACTCGCCCCAAATTTGGAAAATCCCACCTGAGGTCAACGAACCTTTGCATGGTCCATGTCCCACCCGCTACAATTCCCATGGCGGGCAGGACAGGAAAATTCTGTCCTTTATGTTCAACCACACAAGTCTCCAGACCTCATACTGAGATGCCAAACAACCTTAGTTCAGTTGGTTAGAATATGGTGCATAATAAAACCAACAGCACAGGTTTAATCCCCATAGCAACTATGGTAATTCAGGGAAGTCTGCCTCCTTAATTTGCCCCATATTTGATACAAAGTAGTGCCTCTCAAGCTTTTTACCCAATTATCTCTCTCTAATGCAGAGAGATTCCCTCGTGGACTATGGCTTCTTACCTACCTATGGGTGAGGAAAAAGGCTGTTCCATGCTCCAACGGCAATATAATTTTAACTTGCTCAAATTCACCCAAAACACTTTCGAAAATATCCTCACGGAGACCATTTACAAACCTCGGTTCTTCCCTCCAATAAGCATTTGTCTCCAGGATGTTGTGCTCAAAGTCACTTCAGCACTGGTTGCAGCAGCCAATTAAGATTTTGAGGCCAAATTTTCCGTACGTGTCTGACAGTTGACTGGTTATTAATCTTTTAGCAGCTGTTATCGTAGGAGCGCTGTCTGCTCTGTGTGATCACATGCGAACTTCAGTGAAACTGTTAATGAATTAAAGAACTGTTTCATCTTGCTTTGAGATAACTATAACCTGTACAATTGGCCCAGAATTTGGACAGTGACGATATTGAAATAAAACACCATAGGTTAAGCGATAATGTCCCCGAACCCTCAGTGACAAATTTGTGCCAAGGTTTCTGAGAAAAATAATGAGAGAACACCACAGTTTGAGTATTACGGGCTAAAGTTTGACCAATGAGGCCATACAGTTCAGAGGAGCTTCAACAGACTGATTCCAGGGATGAAGATGTTGACGTATGAGGAGAGATTAAACAGTTGGGGCTTATACTCGCTGGAGTTTAGCAGGATGAGAAGGCATCTGATCGAGGTCCTTAAAATTCTAAAAGGGATTGATAAAGTAAATGCAGACCAAATGTTTTCTGTTATGGGACAATCTAGAACAAGAGATCGCAGGTATAGGTTGAGAGGTGGTAGATTTAAAACTGAGATGAGAAGGAAAAGTTCTCGCAGAGGTTGGTGAATCTGTGGAACTTGCTGCCCCATAGTGTGGTGGAGTCTGAATCATTGAATTGTTTCAAGAAGAAGATAGATATATTTCTGATGAAAAAATGGGTTAAAAGGTTATGGGGAACAGGTGGGGAGGTGGATTTGAGATCAGGGAGAAATCAGCCATGATCTGATTGAATGGCGGAGCAGGCTCGAAGGGCTGAATTTGCTTACTTCTGCTCCTAATTCCTATCTTCCTATGTCTGTCACATACCTAAAGTACCACGGCCCCTCAAAAATAGAATAGCAAATTTTTCACAGTAAAATGTTCAGGAGCAATGCCTCCAATCTGATAGCACGACAGTAGGTTACAGTCTGCATGGGTAGAATGTCCTGGGCAGCATTAATTTGAATGGTGGGATTGTTCCAAAGTCTTAGTATTATTATATAAGTAATATATTTTTCTTGAGCCATATGCGTAACCTGGCCATATTCCATCACTGGCTACAATTCATAGTTCATGCACGAGATCTGTCAATATTGATATCAAATAATATCAGTCAGTGGAAATTAATGCATACCTTGTTGCCAAAACACCTGCTTTATTATTTAATTGAGCTTTAAGATTTCAGTGAAGTTCCTAAGACAAATCAGAATAAATGTTAACCTGAGTTAACCTGAATTCTTTACTGATTTGGAGCCATCATCATTCCCCTGTGTCTACGTGGGTTTCCTGCGGGTGCTCCGGTTTCCTCCCACAGTCCAAAGATGTGCGGGTTAGGTTGATTGGCCATGCTAAATTGACCATAGTGTCGGGGGATTAGCAGGGATATGGCCTGGGTGGGATTGTGGTGAGTGCAGACTCAATGGGCTGAATGGCCTCCTTCTGCATTGTAGGGACTCTATGACATAATGGTTTAAGTGACCATGATGACAATAGTGGTGTTAATTCAGCAAACCGCAATATTGATGTTATTGGGGAGGCATGATGGTAATTGGCCATTCAAGTTTTCAGCAAGGGTCTCTCTGGAGCCCCAGGAAATGACGGTGTGGTCCAAGTAATGACAGAATTTTCTCACTCCATAGTTTCTTGGGATTACTGCGCTAGAATAATGGAATGTGCTGTAAATGCAGCAAGTTAACAGCAAATTCAGGCTGACATAGTTTGTTTCCATGCTAGTTGTCAGGAGTCTGTTGTGAAAAGACAGCTTTTTAAAAGGCTTGTGTCTTCCATTACCAATGTGTACTGAGAGCTCCAGTGAAACACTAATGCAATTTGTGATTCCAGACAGTAAGTGGTTTTCTGTTGCTAATGAATGCAAAAGGGAAACTGGCACAACATCATACTTCACCTTGGAAAACAGACTGCATTTAAACCGGAACCAAAAGACCATTGAATGGGAAACTCTGGGGGCAAAATATGTATCTACCTGTGGTCTCCAGGGATGTGTGGTGCTATCTTTCAGGCAGTAATTCTAGTGTTATTATAATGATGTAATAGCTTAGGCTTATTTCCTGTACAAGATACAAAGCACCACTTCCTCATAAGTGATTGGGAAAACATGTTGTGGGCTAATTTATTCAGACTAGGCACATGAGAACAGTTTGGTTTGAAGCATGAAGACGTGAGAGCTGTGTGTGTGTGTGCTCTCTTCTCAAAGCAAAAGTGAAATTAAAGCTAGATCACAATACACATTTCCTTTCTGTGTTGTCACGCTGACATCTCTTTAAGGCATATTACAACATCTGCCTTTGTTTTTAAATATACTTTCTCCCTTCCGAAGAAGTATAGCCATTCACAAGACATGTTCATGTTGAGTGACCATTACATAAATGTGTAGGACTGATGATTCTATGGGGCGAATTTTACCGTCCTGTCCGCTACGCAAATTGGAGCAGGTGAGGGGCGGACCACAGAAAGGTCCATTGACCTTGGGCAGAATTTTCCGGTTTTGGGGTGAGCGAGGCTGGAAAATCCCACCCTATGAGTCTCTAAAGATAATCTATGGGTACAGCCAGATCTTGCAATGGTAATATTGTGTGGAGGATTCTTCAATTGCTCAGAGTGATCTGTGGGATTGTCATTCTTGGATGTTGGTCCTGTTATATTTGGGATCTTACCCTAGGCGCAATAGGATTGTACAGTGGTTGAGGAACTGGAATGGATCCAATTTGGCCTCAGTTATGCCTCACCATTGCACTTCTGTGTGTACTAATTCATGTGAATTTGCTTCCAAACAAATTCTTCACACCTCAGCAGGTTGCCATGTACCTTACTATTTATTAATTAATTTATTATTAGTGTCACAAGTAGGCTTACATTAACACTGCAATGAAGTTACTGTGAAAATCCCTGAGTCACCACACTCCGGCACCTGTTCGGGTACAGTGAAGGAGATTTTAGCATGGTCAATGTATCTAACCAACACGTCTTTCGGACTGTGGAAGGAAACCAGAGCACCCAGAGGAAACTCAATGCAGGCACGGGGAGAATGTGCAGACTTCGCAGAGACAGTGACCCAAGCAGGAAATCGAACCTGGGACCCTAGCGCTGTGCCACTGTGCCACTCCTGTGTGATCTTAGATGTGAACTTATTGTCCCAACTGTAAACTTGTTAATTCTGCACCTGCATTTTTACCATTCACATGTGTCATCTTCTCTTGTGGTTTTACAAGTTGCTCTCTCATTTCTGAGAGAGTAGAGTGGGTAAGAGTAGGTAAATGGGTACACACTGGTCTGCCAAACATGAGCTCTGCCAGCGATGGAATAGTTGCACTTAAAGGTGTTGCTCTAAGATGTAACATTGCAATGTGTAGATTCTGCCAGGTCTGTCTACATTTGAAAATCGGTGCTTTCACCACGTGAATCATTCATTCAGCTAGACAGTTCGATCGAGGGTAATGAGGAGAATAAATAGTGTTTTCACTGTTCCACTTCTCACCCAAATCCTGAAATGGCTTCGCAATAAATTGAGGACATTATCCATAATGATCTTTCTTGGTGCACCAAATAAACTGAAAATAGCACTTAGGGGATGCACAACAGTTGTGCTTGACAGATGGTGCAATTGACGAATGTTGGTGTACTTGACAAAGTAATTGGCAATGACGATGAAGTCAGTGTCATGAACGTGTAAGAGGTCAGATGTAATTTTGGACCAACAATTTTGGACCAACAATAAACTTCATGTGGTATCAGTAGTGCTTCATGCTGACTTGCCATTATACTCTTCACATTTCTGACACTCGTTGATGATGGCTGCAATGTCATTGTTCATACCCGGCCAATTGCGTCTCTCACAAATATTCTCATCCCAAATATGCCCACGACTGACCAAGTTGTTGCAGAATATACTGTTGCAAAGGTTCCAGTGTGAGGACTTACCTGCCTTTAAAAAAATGTGACTCCCCTGGGAATGTCTAGTTTGTCACGGTAAGGCCAAAAGGATCTCAGGTGTTCATGGGCATATTGAATTAATGTGCAATGTTTTTGCTGTTTCTTCTCACAGCTACTGGCATTGGCATGGCACAAAATGTACCAGATCAATTTGGGGAACATCTTCATATTTGGTCTCAATTAAGTCAACTTGTAGATTATAGAAACATAGAAACATAGAAGATAGGAGCAGGAGGAGGCCATTTGGCCCTTCGAGCCTGCTCCGCCATTCATCACGATCATGGCTGATTGTCCAACTCAATAGCCTAATCCTGCTTTCTCCCCATAACGTTTGATCCCATTCACCCCAAGTGCTATATCCAGCCACCTCTTGAATACTTTCAATGTTTTGGCACCAACTACTTCCCGTGGTAATGAATTCCACATGTTCACCACTCTTTGGGTGAAGTAATGTCTCCTCATCTCCGTCCTAAATGGTCTACCCTGAATCCTCAGACTGTGACCCCTGGTTCTGGACTCCCCCATCATCGGGAACATTCTCCCTGCATCTACCCTGTCTAGTCCTGTTAGAATTTTATAAGTCTCTATGAAAATCCCCCCTCATTCGTCTGAACTCCAGCGAAAACAATCCTAACCTAGTCAATCTCTCCTCATACATCAGGCGCGCCATCCCCGGAATCAGCCTGGTAAACCTTTGCTGTACTCCATTGAGAGCAAGAACATCCTTCCTCAGAAAAGGAAACCAAAACTGCACACAATACTCTAGGTGTGGCCTCACCAAGGCCCTGTATAATTGCAACAACACATCCCTGCTCTTGTACTCAAAATCTCTCGCAATGAAGACCAACATACCATTTGCCTTCTTTACCGCCTGCTGCACCTGCATGCTTACCTTCAATGACTGGTGCACAAGGACACCCAGGTCCCTCTGCACATTCCCCTCTCCCAATTTACAGCCATTCAGGCAGTAATCTGCCTTCTTGTTTTTGCTTCCAAAATGAATAACCTCACAATTATCCAAATTATACTGCATCTGCATTGATTTGCCCACTCACCCAACCTGTCCAGATCATGCTGAATGATCTCTGCATTCTCGTCACAGTTCACCTTCCCACACAACTTGGCCTCATTTGCAAATTTTGAGACGTTACAGTTTGTTCCCACATCCAAATCATTAATATATATTGTGAATAGCTGGGATCCCAGCACCCAGATCTAAGGAAATATCTTCTGTTTCCGCTGTTTTTTTTTCTCAATTGGCTGAGTGTATCTGATGTGACCAAGTTACTTAACTTGTATTTAATCTCACAGTCGTAACCTTGAATCTTTAGCAAGAGGTGGTGCAACCTTGGCGGTGCACTGGTCGATGGTTTTCACCGTGGTTTGTGGTCAGTCTCTGTCACAAATCCTTTGCCAAAACAATAGATATAAAAATGCATGATTACAAACACTGAAGTTAATTGTTCCCACTCAATGTTAGAGTAGTTGGATTGTTTTGCAGGCAGAGATTTTAAAGCAAATGTAATCAGTTTGCCCTTTTGTAGTATGAATGTTCTCAAACCCTTCTGTGAAGCATCTATCTTCAGGATAGTTGTCTCCCTTGGATTGTAAAATTGCAATGTTGATACTTCTGATAATGACTGTTTCAGTGCTGCAAAGAGGTATTCGTGGTCTTCATACCACAGGAAAGGCACTTCCTTTCTCAGCAATCCCCTTGGCAATGAAGTATTTTGAGTGTAATTGGGAATGTATGGAGACAAGCAATTAAAGAGACCTAGAAATATTCAAGGATCATCCCTCCTTTGAGGAGCTGGAATTGCTTTAATATCCTCCATTTTACTTAGATCCAGACATATGTCAGCACTGGAATAAATAGAACTAAAGAAATTGATCTGCCGCACATTGAATTCACATTTCAGACTGTTGAACACCGATCCTTTATTATGTGCAGCTCACTTCAATAATGTTTGTTTTCTTACTACAACAGCTGTATCTTCTATGATACTGATGCATCCTGGGACAGTGCATGTAATTGGTCCATGTGAGCTTGAAAGAGGTCCAGGGCCAACAGCTCAGAAGGAAGTTATTGAAAACAGTATTATCTGATTTTGATTTGATTTGATTTATTATTGTCACATATATTAGTATACAGTGAAAAGTATTGTTTCTTGCATGCTATACAGACAAAGCATACCGTACATAGAGAAGGAAAGGAGAGGGTGTAGAATGTAGTGTTGCAGTCATAACTCGGGTATAGAGAATGATCAACTTTGTGTGAGGTAGGTCCATTCAAAAGTCTGATGGCAGCAGGGAAGAAGCTGTTCTTGAGTTGGTTGGTACATGACCTCAGACTTTTATATCTTTTTCCTGACAGAAGAAGGTGGAAGAGAGTATGTCCGAGGTGCGTGGGGTCCTTAATTATGCTGGCTGCTTTTCCGAGGCAGAGGAACGGGGTACAAAATGCAATGTAAGCTTTTAGAACTTCTCGAGGAGATGTACTGACCAGTGACCATGCCCAGTGTCAATAATCTTGAACCTGCAGATCTTCATTTTAACTCTTCTATTGCAGATATTTTGTAAGGACAACATTTCAAAGCTGCATTCAAACATCATGGATTGGGACATACGCTCAATGATTCAAGCAAATTACTGCTGATGCTGGAATCTGAAACTAAAAACAGAAAATGCTCAAAAATCTCAGCAGGTCTGACAGCATCTGTGGAGAGAGAATGGAGCCAACGTTTCGAGTCTGTTTGGCCCCTCCTGTTTTCTATAAAGTTTCCATAAAATTCACCTAGAATGCGCAATTAAAGATGTGATCGCAAACTCAACGGGGGCGATGTTACCAACTCGATCAGCATGGCATGCCAGTAAGATCGCGAGAGAAGTGAAAAATTGGGTTTACACCCAGTGATTGGCTGGGGAGTGGAGGGAGTGACAGATCTTCAGTGTTCTATGTGCACTTTACACGGAGCACTGCGTAAAGCAATGGCGCCCTATAGTTGTCAGCAGCTGGCTTTCCGGTGGGCATAGACTCCATCCACTCGCCCTACTGGCATGAATCACACTTTGCTTCTTGCATTAAGCGGCATAAAATTGGCTCTGAAAGTTCGCTGAAAAAATGGGAACAATTCTCTCCCATTTTCAGAGAGAGTGGGAAAGGGAGGGAGAGAGAGAGAGAGACAGACAAAGCGACAAAGTGGGAAAGGAAGTCAAGTAACAAGTTGAATAGGGTTTCAGGAGTGCTGTGGGTGAGACACAGAAGCTGAGTTACCCAGGGCTTGTTTGGGTGATTTTACTGTTACCTGATCTTTCCTGTTGGCGGGATCATCCAGTCCCGTCAACAGCTCACGCCCCGCTGTGGACTTCCCAGTGACAGGGTGTGGAATCCCATTAACCGGAAGATCCCACTGTTGGCCAATGGCGGGTCACCTCCTGCCACCGGGAAACACGATGTGGTGGTGCCAGAGAAGCCACGCTTGAATTTATACGGCATTTCTATCATATCTGGTGATGTATTTTATTTTGTAAGTTATTCCTGTGGGGAATGCACGGTGCTGCACATGGACGATACAGTATTTCCAATTGTACATTGGTTTTTCCGGGTGAGAAATGTCTGAAGGATCCTAGTGCGGGAATATCTGGCTGCATTTGTCCCAAGACCAGAAAATCCCACCCGAGGTCAACAGACCTTTGCATGGACCGACCCCGCCCGGTACGATTCCCGTGGCAGGCAGGACGGGAAAATTTTCCTCTTAATTCTACCTTTACTGTCGATTCCTATGGGAACCCATGATTCGCTTCATGTTATTTCTTTTAAACATACTATTATTGGGAACCACACTCTTTAAGAGCCCGATTTTACCAAAATTTTGCGCCCATTTTCAGGCACGAAATGGCGGTAAAGTTGGGCGTCGGGCCGATGCTGCGATCCGCACCCGATTCCGAGCGGATCGCGCCTTTACCAACGGCCGATTCGGGTGCCATTCCGGTGCGTGCCCAAATCGGCCGGCGCGACGATTTAAATGCATTTGCATGCATTTAAATCGACTTAATGAAGCGCGCGCCCAACTTTACCATCAATTCCCCCTTGACCAGCGTTCGGCCCAATTCGCGTCCGCACCTTTACCGACCTGATAAATAAAAGTCCAACCTGTACTTTTATTCGGCAGGGGAATCGCCGAGGCCCACCCTTCGTGGACACCCCCTCTAACCACCCCGGCAGACCCCCCCCCCGCCACCCCGGGATCGGACCCCTCTGGGAGGTAGCCCTCCCCCCCCCCCCCGGGATCAGACCCCTCTGGGAGGCCCCCCCGGCAGAGCACACCCCTAACCTACCTCGATCGTGGTCTCCCTCCACCATCCTTCCCGCTCACCTTCAGTCCTTCGACAGCCTGCAGCACGTTCCTGGACACTGACTTCGAGCCACGGCTGAAGTGACCGGGTTTCACACCGGTCCGCTGGCGTCTGCCGGAGGAGAGGGGGCGGGGCCCAGTTGGAACTCTGGTGGCGGGGGGGGGGGATGAGAAGAGGGGGCGGGCCCACATCACTCTCTTGGGGGGGTGTGGGAGGGGAGGGGGTGTGGCTTATCATCCCCTGGGGGGGTGGGGGTGTGACAGATCACCCCCTGGGGGAGTGGGAGGAGAGGGGGTGTGACGGATCATCCCCTGGGGGGGGGAGGAGAGGGGGGTGACGGATCATCCCCTGGTGGGGGGGGAGGAGAGGGGGTGTGATGGATCATTCACTGGTACACTACCAGCCACAGCCATCTCTCCTGCTCTTTCGCATCTGCAGGGAAGAGTAGTCTGTGGCTGCTAGTGTACCAGCGATGGTGCCAGGAGGGATCGGCCACAGTCAGGCAGCGGAACCCCCCCTAACCAGAGGATGAGACATCACACCCCCTCTTCACGCCCCCCCCCACCCCCCCAGGGAATGAGACGTCACACCCCCTCTCCACGCCCCCCCCCCCCCCCCCACCCCCGAACACCCTCCCAGGGAATGAGACATGAGACATCACATCCCCTCTCCTCCCCCCCCCAGGGAATGAGATGTCACACCCCCTCTCCACCCCCCCCCCCCGCCGCCAGGGGATGATCCATCACACCCCCTCCCCCCCCCCCCCCCCCCCCCCCCCGGGATGATTGTCACACCCCCTCTTCCCCCCTCCAGGAATGAAACGTCACACCCCCTCCCATCCCCCCAGGGGATGATAAGTCACACCCTCTCCCCTCCTCCCACCCCACCCCTCTGCTCCCTCCCCCCCCCCCCCCCACCTCCCGACCAGAGGATGAATGGCAGAGAGGCTCTCTCCGCTCTCTGCTTTTCGTTTTGCGCCCGGGCGCGTTCTGTCAGATTCTTTCTGAACTGCGCATGCGCAGTTCGGCGCTCCGACAGTTGCAAATGCGCTAGGCCCCGTCCACTAGACCCGCGCCGAAAAAAGGTGTATGGGGGCGCTGGAGCGCAGCTGCCGGGAGCGGGTCTGATTTACGGCCGCACCCGGCACTTAGTCCCGATTTGGTAAAATCGGCCCCTAAGTGCGCACTTGCTGTAACTGGATTTATGCACTGTTTGAATGGGACCAATTTTGTCTACAAAGATTATGTAGTCTCTTTTAAAGTACTGAAAACATTAGAATTATAGAAATTGCAATGCAGCCCACACATTAGCAATAACTTTGTGGAGCTGTAATTACCCATTCTTTGCTCTCAATAACAGTTATGGAAAGGGTATCAAGGGAGTAAAATTGTTTTAGTTGCTTTGTTGTGTTTCAGTGATCATTTGAAGATATTTTCAAAAACTCCCTAATTTACCTGCAACATAAAATCTATTTGGGATGGAGTTTCATTCAACTGAAGGAAAGAAAACAAATTAAATGATCAAAACCATTTGTGCATTTGTTAAACGTGCTTCTTCAGTGCAGCTTCCTGTGCCTGGGACTTTGAAACTGGATTAGCTGAGAAAAAAAATGCATCCATGCTGTATTCTTATCGATTAGCCTCCAATCTCAACTGAATTTTAGGGAACAAACTGCATTCCAAATTGACGTTAAAATGATTGTTTCAAAGGTTCAGCGTGCATAAAGTCAGGTTGCTAAATGCCGTGCAGCAATTTAGCACGTGTTATAACCTTTAACAGAAACAGCAGGCAACTTAAATATTGAAGGTAGCCCAAATAGTTAGCACTCAATGATAGACACACCCCAGAGGATTTTCAGATATAAAGGGTTTCTTCCAGTGATACCCCATGTTGCTAGCCCTGATATTAACAGAAGTGGGTTTACAGCTAAGGGGTAGAACTTCAGACGTGGGAAGCAAAGTTTCTACTTTGCTTCATTGTGTTAAAATCGAATCCCTTCCAGGAAACTGCTAGGCTGAGTTCCCAGTGGACAGGAGAACACCCAGAACGTGTCACAGCCGCAGCCACAGGTTGGCAGGAGTTTCTGGCAGGAACACTGAAGGTTGTGGAGGGAGGAAGCACAAACTCAAAATCATTTACTCTGGGGCTGGATCCAAACTCCAAACTCAGGGGGAGGTTAGAATTCAGAGGGACAGTCCGCACCTTGAACCCAGGGAAGTGTCTTTGAATGGGGAGGGGTTTTGCTGAGGGGCGAGTGGTCCAATGCCAGCAAGGTGGGTAAATTTTGGTGTCGGGGGCAGTGGGAATAAGCCACCTGTTCCTCCTGGCCCACAAGCAGTGCTGCAAAGGCACTTACTTTTTTCGCCTTCCTTGATATGTTATTTTTCATTGTGGGTCTGGAGTCACATGCAGGCCAGAATAGGTAAGAACAGTAGATTTCCTTTCCTAAAGGGCATTAGTGAACTAGATGGGTTTATACGACAATCGACAATGGTTTCACGGTCATCATTTTTTAATTCCAGGTTTTTTTAATTTTGAGTTCCAATTTCACCATCTGCCATGGTGGGATTCGAACCCACGTCTCCAGAGCATTACACTGGATCCCTTGATTACTAGCTAGTGAGAATACCTCTACACCACTGCACCACCACCACACCACACACACCCACCCCACCCCCCAACCCCCCCCCCCCCCATTTGCTAATGCTCCTGCAAAATGCGTTGGGACATTTCACTGTGTCAAACACACTGTTTAAATGTAATCTGTCATCATTTACACTGTTAAGTGCTTGACCATTACAAAAAATAGTGACATTTAGAACATGCAATTTAATAGCCCTGTTGGTAACAGATCTGCCTCTCTTGATTGACGAAATAGGCTGACAGCAACTTGTTAGGTATAAAACTTCAGCACCATGAGTGAATTGTCAGTTAATTATAGAGACCCTGGGTGGAATTATTGTTCAGCGAATGGGATCATTCCCCAGTTCCAACCCCGATGGTTTTTCAGGATTTTGTTTATTCATTCATGTGATGTGGGTGTCGCTAGTTAGACCAGCATTTGTTGCCATCTACCTGCATCATTTTACTAAAGGTTACCCCTTAACGGACCGTCACTGGGAGTACTTGTTTTTTCTAGATGAAGTGCTCAGAGAATTTCCAGAATCAATGAATCAAAGTGTCCCAGAAATTCTCCCAATATGTTCTCAGAGGTTCTCTTCACAACTTCAGCATCAATGATCATCAAACGGTGAGTATTGCTTTCAGTATTGCTTGACATTGACATTAATAATGTATGTACTCCCAAACCACAGTCACTGTTGGGAGACGGCATTAGTTTGAAGTACTTTCTTGTAGATTGCTTTAAGAGCTCGTCACATGATTTGATAGTGATGTAGATATTTGGGGTGTTTCACAGGCGCCTGCTTTTAGCTTCATTTTCTACTCTGTGCAGGCAGCAGCTTCTCACTAAACCTTGTTGTTGTTATTTTGAATCTACAGGCAGGATTTTCCAGCCACGCTTGCCCAAAGCCGGAAAATTTGGGAAAATATTTCAAAATATATATGTACCCCATCCATATTTTGAAATATTTTCCCAAATTTTTGACTGTCAGGTTTTTAGTTCCTGCGATTATAATTTTGACATTATCTTCCAAAGGGAATTCCTCTAATTCTGTACAATGTTCAGATGAAAACAAGATGAAAGAAAGGATCCAAGACTGCTCCAGAGGCAGATTAGCTGAACCCAACGTTGCCCATGCAAATCACATTCATGAGTAGGGGCACATCTGCCATGGAATGTGAGAGAAGAGTTGCCAATACAAACTTCTTTTCGCTATGGTTGATTTCCCAGATTTAGTAATCTCCTTGAATCTTATTTCCAACCAAGTTCCACCACGGGGACAATTCTTCCAAGTTCACCACATGATTCTGAAATTTGAGCACCTGGCTCATGGCTACAGGGACATCAACAATCCAGTTACAGATCATAAATGTATTATACAGGTCACTAATTGCTCACGAGGACACTGTAGTTTAATTATCTTTCCCATAGATAATTAGGCAGCACAAAGAAGATGCTACATTATTTTCAGTTTGCAAGATTCTCCCCACCCTCCTCCACCACCACCGCCCCCCCCCCCCCCCCCCCCCACCCCCCCGCCCCACATCCTCCCCCCGTCTCTGCTCTCTCTGCTGTTTTTTTCTTTCGCGCCCGGGCACGCTGCTTCAGATTTTTTTCGAACTGCGCATGCGCAGTTCAGAGCTCTGATCGTTCCGGCATCACTAAGCCCCGCCCACTGCACGGATCAGACTGGAGCTGGCGCGCTGCAAAGAGGATTCCAGGCTCGGATCTGCATTACACCCAGATCCGGCCCTTAGACTCCAAATGGTAAAATCAGGCCCGTGGTTTCCACACGTAGATTCAAAGTGACAACAATAAGGTTTATTGAGAAGCTGTGGCCTGCACAGAATAGAAAATAAACAGGAGCCTGTGAAACACCCTAATGACATCATCATCAAAACATGTGACGAGCTCTTAAAGCAATCATGTATCGACTTAAATATATAACACATTACATGCAGTTCACTGTGGGCAAATCATGGAATTTCTGGCTTAGCCAAGATATGATGGCTTTGTAGGAGGATAGGAATAGGCCAATCGGGCCCTCCAGCCTGTTTCACCATTCAGTTAGATCTTAACTCCATTTTCCTTTGATAACACTAAATAAATACCCTGCCGAACAAATACCCATCAATCTCAGATTTTAAATTTGCAAACTGACTACCAGACTTCACAGCTTTTATGTGAGGGAGAGTTCCAGACAGCGAATCTCTCTCACCACCGCTCTTGTAGGCTTCATTCAGCACTCAGCACTCAGCCTTCAGTTAGCAAAGGAACTCAGATCCAGAATCTTTCATACATATATTGAGGCAAAGCTATTTTAAGAAATAAATCTCTCAAATTCAACTGGAGTTGCTAATTAAAATACACTCCTTACAAAATGTGTATCATTCTTGTGCTGGGATAGAGTGACCCTCTTCTTAAGAAACATATTTATCCATCCCGAAACATTCACTTTTGAATGAAAACCTAGCACATTTCGAAAACAATGGCAGTCGTCAAGGTTTGCACGTCAAGGTTACTAAATTATATTGCATCCTTATCCCTTCTTGATATATTTTTCAACCTCTTTGGTCTATTTTGTGTTAGTAAAGCAAATGTTAGCTCTGAATTATAGAATACCTACAATGCAGAAGAAAACCATTCAGCCCAGTGAGCCTGCACTGACAACAATCTCACTCAGGCCCTATTCCCGTAACCTCACATATTTACCTTGCTAATTCCCTGGACACTAAGGAGCAATTTAGCCTGGCCAATCCACCTAACATGCACATCTTTGGAGTGTGGAGGAAACCGGAGCACCTGGAGGAAACCCAGGCAGACACAGGGAGAATGTACAAACTCCACAGTCACCCAAGGCTGGAATTGAACCCGGGTCCCTGGTGCTGTGAGGTAGCAGTGCTAACCACTGTGCCACCGTGCCACTTCTGTGTAATACCATCAACAAACTGCAATGTTTGATTTTTGTTATACTGTTGAGCAAATCCTATCCTCACCAACACTGACCAAGCTTATTCCGCAGGATATAAAAATCCTTTGAAATACTTTCATCACTTTGCTTCAGACCCCTTCTCTGTGCTCCACCATGAACCATCCAGCACTCTGGAGTTCTCTTTCTAAACCCAGTTACCTCATTACATTTCTCTCCATTTTCAAAAGCTTTCCCAAAGCTGGTCTCTTTCATTGTAACCTCTATAATCCACCACCTTCCCTGCTTACTCCCAATTGAACGCTTGGCGAAAGGACTGGTCCAGGAGGGAGGGCTTCATATTCCTGGATCACTGGGAAGTTTTAAAGAGAGGATGGCACCTGTACAAGAAGGACAGGTCACAAATAAATTGGAAGGGCACGAATATCCTGGCTGGGAGTTTTGCTAGTGCAGTTCGGTGGGTTTAAACTAATATGGCAGGGGGGTGGGGATCAAAAAACTATGTCTACAAGTGTAGAGGCTGGGGATGAGCTTGGGGCCAGGACAAGGCTGGCAAAGAAGAAGAGCACTCTGGGGGAGGATGACCTCACTGGGCCTGGAGGTCTGGAGTGCATCTACTTAAATGCAAGGAGCGTAGCAGGTAAGACAGATGAACTTAGGGCCTTAATGCTTACGAGGAATTTGGATATGGTTGCGGTGACAGAGACTTGGTTGAAAGAGGGACAGGACTGGCAGCTGAATATTCCGGGGTACAAGTGTTTTAGGCGAGACAGAGGAGGGGCCAAAAGAGGTGGGGGGGTAGCAGTATTAGTTAGAGAACATATTACAGCGGTGCAGAGGGAGGACAATTCAGAGTGGTCGTGTAACGAGTCACTGTGGATGGAGCTCAGAAACAGGAAGGGCGCAGTCACTATGTTGGGGGTATACTACAGGCCCCCTTACAGCCCAAGGGAAGTGGAAGAACGGATATGTCAGGAGATAATGGATAGGTGCAGGAAAAATAGGGTTGTTGTAGTGGGAGACTTCAATTTCCCTGGTATAGACTGGAAATCGCGTAGGGCTGGGAGTCTGAATGGGGAGGAATTTGTAAAATGCGTACAGGAAGGTTCTTTGGAACAATATGTAGATAGCCCGACTAGAGAGGGGGCTATACTGGACCTAGTACTGGGGAATGAGCCCGGTCAGGTCTTCAAAGTTTCGGTAGGGGAACATGTGGCAAATAGTGACCACAATTCTGTTAGCTTTAGGATAGTGATGGAAAAGGATGAGTGGTGTCCCAAGGGTAAGGTGTTGGATTGGGGGAAGGCTAACTTTAGTGGGATTAGGCAGAAATTGGCAGCTCTTGATTGGGAGAGGCTGTTTGAGGGTAAATCCACATCTGGCATGTGGGAGTCTTTTAAGGAACAGTTGTTAGGGCTGCAGGATAGGCATGTGCCTGTAAAAAAGAAGGATAGGAAGGGTAGGATTCGAGAACCGTGGATAACCAGGGAAATTGAGGGATTGGTCTAAAAGAAAAGAGAGGCGTACGTTAGGTCCAGGCAGCTAAAAACGGAGGGTCTTTTTCTGGCTGGATGCCTGTGACTGGAGGAATACAAAGAAAGTAGGAAGAACTCAAACAAGGAATTAGAAGGGCCAAAAGGGGTCACGAAATGTCCTGGGAAAAAAGGATTAAGGAGAATCCCAAGGCATTTTATTCATACGTTAGGAACAAAAGGGTTGTCAGGGAAAAAATCGGACCTCTCAGAGACAAAAGTGGGTAATTATGCTTAGAGCCCAAAGAAGTAGGGGAGATCCTAAATGAATACTTTGCGTCGGTATTCACAAAGGAGAGGGATGTGTTGACAGGGAGTGTCTCGGAGGGGAGTGTTGAACCGTTAGCGAAAATCTCCATTACAAGGGAGGAAGTGTTAGGTTTTTTAGGGAATATAAAGACTGACAAATCCCCAGGGCCTGATGGAATCTATCCAAGGCTGCTCAGGGAGACGAGAGATGAAATCGCTGGGCCTCTGACGCAAATCTTTGTCTCGTCACTGGACACAGATGAGGTCCCAGAGGATTGGAGGATAGCTAATGTGGTCCCGTTATTTAAGAAGGGGAGGAAGGATAACCCGGGAAATTATAGGCCGGTGAGCTTGATGTCCGTGGTAGGGAAGTTGTTGGAGAGGATTCTTAGAGATAGGATGTATGCGCATTTAGAAAGGAATAAACTCATTAACGATAGTCAGCATGGATTTGTGAGGGGAAGGTCATGCCTCGCTAACCTGGTGGAGTTTTTTGAAGAAGTGACTAGAATGGTTGACGAGGGAAGGGCCGTGGATGTCGTCTATATGGACTTTAGTAAAGCGTTTGACAAAGTCCCTCATGGTAGGTTGGTGCAAAAGGTTGGATCTCATGGGATAAAGGGGGAGGTGGCTTGATGGGTGGAGAACTGGCTTGGTCACAGAAGACAGAGGGTGGTAGTGGAAGGGTCTTTTTCTGGCTGGATGCCTGTGACTAGTGGTGTTCCGCAGGGGTCTGTATTGGGACCTCTGCTATTTGTGATTTATATAAACGATCTGGAAGAAGGTGTAACTGGGGTGATCAGTAAGTTTGCGGACGACACGAAAATGGCTGGGCTTGCAGATGGTGAGGAACATTGTCAGAGGCGACAGAAGGATATAGATAGGCTGGAAATTTGGGCAAAGAAATGGCAGATGGAGTTCAATCCAGATAAATGCGAAGTGATGCATTTTGGTAGAACTAACGTAGGGGGGAGCTATACAATAAATGGCAGAACCATAAAGGGTGTAGGTACGCAGAGGGACCTGGGTGTGCAAGTCCACAGATCCTTGAAGGTGACGTTACAGGTGGAGAAGGTAGTGAATAAGGCATATCATAGAAATCATAGAAACCCTACAGTGCAGAAGGAGGCCATTCGGCCCATCGAGGCTGCACCGACCACAATCCCACCCAGGCCCTACCCCCACATATTTACCCGCTAATCCCTCTAACCTACGCATCTCAGGACTCTCAGGGGCAATTTTTAACCTGGCCAATCAACCTAACCTGCACATCTTTGGACTGTGGGAGGAAACCAGAGCACCCGGAGGAAACCCACACAGACACGAGGAGAATGTGCAAACTCCACACAGACAGTGACCCGAGCCGGGAATCGAACCTGGGACCCTGGAGCTGTGAAGCAGCAGTGCTAACCACTGTGCTACCGTGGCATGCTTGCCTTTATAAGGCAGGGCATAGAGTATAAAAGTTGGGGTCTGATGTTGCAGTTGTATAGAACGTTGGTTCGGCCGCATCTGGAATACTGCGTCCAGTTCTGGTTGCCACACTACCAGAAGGACATGGAGGCTTTAGAGAGAGTGCAGAGGTGGTTTACCAGAATGTTGCCTGGTATGGAGGGGCTTAGTTATGAAGAGAGATTGGGTAAACTGGGGTTGTTCTCACTGGAAATACGGAGGATGAGGGGTGACCTAATAGAGGTGTATAAAATTATGAAAGGCATAGATAGGGTGAACGGTGGGAAGCTTTTCCCCAGGTCGGTGTTTACGTTCACGAGGGGTCATAGGTTCAAGGTGAGGGGGGGGAGGTTTAACACAGATATCAGAAGGACGTATTTTACACAGAGGGTGGTGGGGGCCTGGAATGCGCTGCCGGGCAAGGTGGTGGAGGCGGACACACTGGGAACATTTAAGACTTATCTAGATAGCCACATGAATGGAGTTGGAATGGAGGGATTCAAAAGAATGGTGTAGTTTGGACCAGGGAGTGGCGCGGGCTTGGAGGGCCGAAGGGCCTGTTCCTGTGCTGTATTGTTCTTTGGTCTTTGTTCTTGTTCTTATTGTCTCTTTGTAAAGTTCCATGGAACATCTTGTGATGGAAAAATCAGTGGATGTAAATCGTAACGTTTTATTGTTTGACTCATCTGATCCTTGCCAGATGCTGAATGGGACAGAAGATGATAACTTTAGCCAAGCATCTACTTGGAAATTAATTTTCATTGAAAGCAAGATGATAATTTATATTTCTTCACACAAGTGTTATAAGTAATACAATCCAAACATCAAGAAGAAGGAGATGTTCAATAGCAAGCAGAACAGTTAAGTAATTGGATTTCTAAAGCAACACCAAAGTGGCAACAAAAAATGTCAATCAATATCATTGCAATGTGATTGGTGTTGTATGTCTGAAGATGATCTTTATCATAGTTTTCCCATAACTATGATTGTTGAGCATTATTTCATATAGTTTTATACTAACATTTCCTAACCTACATGGATGTCACCGGAGAGTATAGTTGTGAAACCATATGAATCTTGCCACTATTATATGGCAAAGATGATGGAAGATGAGGATGTTTGTGGAGCTTCCTCCTCTTGCTTCCGTTAGTTGTTTCATTGTCCATCATCATTCATAATTGAATCTGACAGGATTGCAGAGCTTTGACCTGATCCATCGATTGTGGGATCATTGTCAATAGCTTGCTACATCCATTGTTCAGCGTTCATGCAGTCTTGTGGTTGCAGCTTCATCACCTCATCATTAGATCTGCTTGCTGCTACATAGAGCAGGATTCGCAAACTCATGCGCCCCACCCTCACTGCCATTTAGAATGGAGAATTTGGCGCTCAGTCAAAACTCCATTCACTGCAGCAGCACCGGAGAATCTCAGCCGCGGATGAGGTTGGAGGTATCCAGTAATCGCAACATGGAAACTAGAAGCAGGAGTAGGCCATTCGGCCCTTTGAGCCTGCTCTGCCATTCAATATGATCATGGCTGATCCTCTACTTCAACACCATATTCCTGCTTTCTCCCCACACCTCATTAAAATCTTAGAAACTATCTCTTTCTGGAATACATTCAGTGGCTTGGCCTCCACAGCCTTCTGTGATACATCTGGCATTTACTTCAACATGCCTCATAGGGTTGCTCCCCTGGCTTGAAGGTCATACGGTAGAATGATTAATAAGCTGGGTCATGAGGTTACAAATTGTAATGAAATACAAATTCTGCTGCTGCTTTTACATTTTTTTAAATCAAAATATGATTTATGCAGTTGTTTTGAAATCTTCAAAATGATTTTGTGTTGCTTTAATTTCAGGGAATATTATCCCAGATTTGGAATATTTTCTGAAATTATTTACTTGTCACCACTGAGGAGATTCATAGAAAAGATGCGTGTGTATAAATTGGGCCTCTGTACACGACACCATTTAATCTGGGTGTAAAGTATTCGCTAAACAGGAGCAGAGAGCTAAGACTGTTCGGTCAACAGGAATTAATACAGAGGGTGTACACTGGGTTTAGTGAGTAACGTGGCTCTTAATAATTTAACAGCACATCGCGAGTCTGGTGAAATAAACCACTTGCTCAGGTCAGCTGAGAGGTGGCTTTAAATTATGCATTTTTAGATTAATTATTCTGTGTTCATTAATGTCAGAGGTTTCAAATACTAGGAATGGAATTGTATTCACGCTTTCTAACCATTGTATGTGCCGAGTGCTTTCAGGTCATTAATATCAAATGTCTCATGACGAGTAAGGCTCTCTCCACTGGTCCAACAAAGTGTCTGACTTCCATCTCATCAGTCTGTGAGATCTAGAGGACTGGCCACTCATCCCAGATTTACACCAGACAGTCCCAGTTTTAGTTGGTCAGTCTGGTGCCAGATGCCTTTTATGTTCAGTTTACTTGAGTTGGAGTAAAAGAATCATTTAATTGGCCATGGATATAGAGTATTTTTGCAAAATCATTTCAACATTCCTCTGGTTGGTTGTAATGGCAGAGTACAGACTGCATCAACCAGCCCACGCTAACAAAACACAATGTCTGCTCTTAGATGTGATTCTGCGATTGTGCCCCAACAGTCACACTAACAACCAATTTAAGGTAGTCAGTCGAGCTTTTAAAGTGGCTCATTTACACTTAAAAGGGGTAATTTTCCCATCCTGCCTGCCACAGGAATTGTAGCAGATGGAGGAGGTGGGGGGGGGGGGGGGGGGGGGGGGCGGCGGGGTGATGGGGGGTGGTTCAGATGGGATTTTCCAGCTTTGGGATGAGCGCAGCTGGAAAATCCTGCCCGATGAATCACAGACATAGAAGTTAAAGAATAATGTCTTGTTTATGAATATTGACTAGAGCAGAAAACATCAAGAGGCAAAGTATTAGGGAAGACAGAGGGCCCAATTTTACCATCACGTTGCACCCGTTTTTGGGCGTGAAAACTTGATAAAGTCGGGTGTGAGGTGAGTAGCGTGATCCACGCCTGCCTCCACGCCGGTTCCCCCTTTACCAAGGCCCGAAAATGGCCGCGATCGGGACCACATCTGAAAGGGGTGCGACAGCCAATTAAATGCATTTGCATGCATTTCAATTGACTTAATGGGCTGCATGCACAACGTCATCAGCACTTCCCCCTTTCCCACCACGTTCGCCAATCCAGAATCAGAACAAAACAAACATGCTCCATAAAAGTCCAATTTGGGCGCTCCATCAGTGAGGGTTAGTGAGGAGGTAAGTGCGTAGCATCCGATGGCTCTCTGCTGCTTACGGGTGTCCTTTCGTTGCGGCCATTTTCTTTCTCGGGTCGGTGGGGGCTCTGCGAGTGTCTGGGGGGTCTGTTACTCAGCAGGGTCGCCAATGTCCGATTTGCAGCACGGTCCCGGGTCTCAGCACTGACCTCGGGTCTTGTGATGCTGCTGGGTCCTAGTGCACTCAGCACTCTTCCAGCTGAAGGATGTAGACAAAGCCCTTGCAAATTGCACTGCTGCAGCCTCTCAACTTTTCAAGGAACTGTGATTGTGGGGAGCATGTGGCTGGGGGAAATGGGCAGTATGGACAGTGACCGTTGATGGGCTAGGAGCAAGCAGCATTCCTTAACCTCGACACGTGTTCCTCTTCATCTCCAACCCTCCTCCCACCGCCCCCTCAGCGTGACAAGATGGCCCTTGTGATGCAACCAATCAATCTTGCTGTTCTTTTGATTGCTGCTGGAGCTGAGGAGGAGGAGGAGCTGGAGGAAGAATTGCGGGCACAGGAGGCCCAGGCCTTACCACTTGCAGGAGTAGAGGGAGACAACCACCAGAGGCAGGAGGTGGCCACCATTTGCCCAGGGTGGGTGGGGGGAGGTGGGGGGGAGTGGGGGGGGGGGGTGCAGGAGAAGGAGGGAGCAAAGACCCCGGCAGTTCCGTGCACGAGTGTCATTTGAACAGATGTCGGATACCGTGTGCCGCCGATGTCTCCGCCTCTGAAAGGAGACAGTGCAACACCTGTGCCACCTGTTGTAGGACTTGGTGTTAGCATTCTCTTGAGTATCAGCAATCTAAAGGGACTCAATCGACCCTTAACACAAACAGCGCTGGACACCATGCATCCAGTGCAAGGTCTTTAATTACTTGTGCACAAGGAGAACTCTCAACGGCCAACACTGGATGATTGGAGCAGTTCTGAGGTCACAGAGAAACAGCTCAGCAGTTGTAGTTAATTACAGCAAATCAGGAACAAGAGATTTTTCACATCTTTCATTGACAAATAAAATTTACCAATTAAATCCCAGCCTTTCGCCCTTTTTCATTCGATAAAAAATTGAGTTCTACTAATCCTTCATTTAGAAACATAGAAACATAGAAAAACTACAGCACAAAACAGGCCCTTCGGCCCCACAAGTTGTGCCGAACATATCCCTACCTTTTAGGCCGACCTATAACCCTCCATCCTATTAAGTCCCATGTACTCATCCAGGGGTCTCTTAAAAGGCCCTATTGAGTTTGCCTCCACCACCACTGACGGCAGCCGATTCCACTCGCCCACCACCCTGAGTGAAAATCTTCCCCCTAACATTTCCCCTGTACCTACCCCCCAGCACCTTAAACCTGTGTCCTCTCGTAGCAGCCATTTCCACCCTGGGAAAAAGCCTCTGAGAGTCCACCCGATCTATGCCTCTCAACATCTTATATACCTCTATTAGGTCTCCTCTCATCCTACGTCCATCCTTGAGTTTTTTATGGAGCTGCCCCTCATCAGGGCAGATCAGCTGCAGGCAGTTTGGCAGAGCATTCCAGCAAGTTCCATGCAGTTTGCTGGTTAGCATTGAGGGGAAGGCAAGTGAGCACTTACAGGTGTGCTGCTGGGGGTGCGGGGGTGGATCAGTGCCTCAGTGATTGGGGACAGGGAGAGAGAGGGAGGTGTTACATAGCCATCAGAGTCCGGAGGAGATGGGGGCCTTGTGCAGGGGGGTTCGGGGTGGGGGTTCGGGGGGAATCACTCTGCCTGAAATCAGTGGGGTGGCGGGGGGCGGGGGGTGGGTCTCTCTGCCTGAGATCAGTGGAGGGGAAGGGGGGGTCTGCTGCCACTGCCTGAGATCAGTAGAGCGCGGGGGGGGGTCCGCTTCATTCTGCCCGTGATCAGTGAGGGGAAGGGGGGGTCTGCTGCCACTCTGCCTGAGATCGGTGGGGGAAGGGGGAGGGGCCCGCAATCGGTTTGGGTGGGAGGAGTGGGGGGATAAGGGGGTCAGTAATGTTGTGGGGGTGGGGCAATGTCTGAGCGGTCTAGTGGGAGGCATTATCCGTCCCGGGAGCGATGTGGCAGGGGAGCGGCATTCTATCATTTTTTTGTCTGCGCATGCGTAATTGGAGGTGCCGATCGGAGCTGCAGGGTTTCGGGCGAGCTAAGCCCCGCCCACAGGCTTGTGCAGCACGATTCAGAATCGCTGATATTTTTGCAGTCAGAGTGCGAATGGGGAGCCTGAAAACGGGTCTAAAAGTCGGATCTGAAACACTCCCAGTTTCAAGTCCGCCCAGCACTTAGAATCAAAATGGCAAAATAGGGCCCAGAGTATTAAACAGAGTTAGACAGAATACAAAATGTTTATGGGATATAAAAGTGTCAAGTAAATGTGTCATTTTGAAGACCAGAATCATTACTGGAGTGGTTTCTCAATCTAATTTATGTTTTCAATAAAATGCTGCAATCTACAAAATATATTTTATCGGGTTATACTTCACTGAGGAAGCGGCTATTTATGGAAATAGACTATAGGCTTGTTATGGCTTCATTGTCACTATCTGTCCTTGCACAGCCAAATCATTCATAGGTCCACTGAGGAAAAGGTTGTAACTCTCTGAACATGATTGACGGATGCAAGGGAGGGAGCAGGAACTTAGGAGAAAAACTGTCAGCACCGCAGACAGCCTAATGGGATTCAATGGATTCAGATCTTGGATAAAAAGTCAAAATATGAAATTCTTGAATTGTTGAGAAGACAGGCATTTCAAACTGAAAAAGTTCAACCTTCAAAGTAATTGCTCACACTTTTACATCAGTAAAGATATGGAGAATTTTGCAATTATCTATCTATACATCTATGACTCTACTTCATAGAATCATACAATCCCTACAATGCAGAAGGAGGCCATTTGGCCCATCGAGTCTGCACCGACCATTTGGAATACTGCGCCCAGTTCTGGTCGCCACACTACCAGAAGGACGTGGAGGCTTTAGAGAGAGTGCAGAGGAGGTTTACCAGGATGTTGCCTGGTATGGAAGGGCTTGGTTATGAGGAGAGAGTGGGTAAACTGGGGTTGTTCTCACTGGAAAGACGGAGGATGAGGGGGTGACCTAATAGAGGTGTATAAAATTATGAAAGGCATAGATAGGGTGAATGGTGGGAAGCTTTTTCCCAGATCGGTGGTGATGTTCATGAGGGGTCATAGGTTCAAGGTGAGGGGGGGGAGGTTTAACACGGATATCAGAAGGACGTATTTTACACAGAGGGTGGTGGGGGCCTGGAATGCGCTGCCGGGCAAGGTGGTGGAGGCGGACACACTGGGAACGTTTAAGACTTATCTAGATAGCCACATGAACGGAGTGGGAATGGAGGGATACAAAAGAATGGTCTAGTTTGGACCAGGGAGCGGTGCGAACTTGGAGGGCTGAAGGGCCTGCTCCTGTGCTGTATTGTCTTTGTTCTTTGTTCTTTGTTCTTGACCACAATCCCACTCAGGCCCTATCCCCATAACCCCATGCATTTAGCCTAGCTAGTCTCCTTGACACTAAAGGGCTATTTAGCATGGCCAATCCACCTAACCCACACATCTTTGGACTGTGGGAGGAAACCGGAGCATCTGGAGGAAACCCATGCAGACACGGGGAGAACATGCAAACTCCACACAGACAGTGACCCAAGCCGGGAATCGAACCTGGGTCACTGGCACTGTGAGGCAGCAGTGCTAACCACTGTGCCACCGTGCTGTCTGAATTCTTGCAGTTGAGGGGAGATACTGTGGGCGGGATTTTCCGGCCGTGCTCACCCCAAGGTCGGAAAATTCTCGTGTCGGGCGGAACGGGAAAACTTTGGTCTCTGCTTCAAAGCTCTCTGTGCAGATGAAGAAAATGACCACCTGTGGTGATTGTGCCTTTAAGGGCAACACATCAGAAGAGGGTCATTTGGTTTGAGGGACCGATTGGGACTGAGAGTGGGTAATCACCCCAGGGGGGGTGGAGTCCTAACTTGGGCAGAAGACATATAGGGAAGGGACAGCTAGTGGGAAGCTCTAGGGCAGCCAGGGAGCTGCTGGCCTCTGTATAGTTTTTCCTTGTTAATAAATATCTCCTAACAAAGTCTGTGAGTGTGCATCATCACACCACCCCAATTATCAATAAGCTGTCAATGACTGAGGTCCACAATTCACTGACTTGCACAAAACCTCTCCTATTGTTGGCACAGTTCCCTGCTGCACTGAAGATTATACTAGATGAATTGGGTTTTCACCTTACTCCTGGCTCTCATGTTAAGCAGAAACTCTTCAAGGATATGGGCCCAAGGTCACAGAATAGATTTCAATCAGTGAAGTGATTTAATCTCATTCCTTCAGACGGTTAACAAGAACGTTTGCCTGTTAAAGCATCCAGCTGTTTCTTGAGTGAGTTCAGTGCCCATGGCCTCAACCTGGCTGCTAATCACTTTCCAGCTTTTGGTCACATCCTGTTTACAAGAATGGTTCCAGGGATGAGAAACTTCAGTTACAAAGATAGATCGGAGCATTTAGGACTGCTCTCCTTGGAGAGGAGAAGGTTAAAAGGAGGTTTGAAAGAGATGCTCAAAATATTGATCGGGCTGGACAGAGTAGATGGGGAGGAATTGTCCCCACTCAAAAGGATGAGCAATGAGAGAGGACCGGTTCAAAGTCATTTGAAAAAGAAGTAAATGTGATGTGAGAAAAAAACATTTTCACACAGCAAGTGGTTTGGGTCTGGAAGGTGGCGGGGTGGGTGGTGTGGAGGCAGTGGTGAGGGGGGAAGGGGTGGGGAGGAGGGAGGTTTCCCTTGATCAAGGGCACTCAGTGCCTGACTGAGTGACTGGATATCAGAGAGGAGAGTGGGGCACCCACTGAGACCCAGCCCCCATACCCTTGCTGCCAAACTCCCTTCACCCTTCTTTGCATGACCCTTACCGTGCAACCCCTCCCCACCACCACTTCTCTTACCTTTGTGGCCTGGATCACTCTGTGAGCCTGGAACTCTGGTGTCTGTTCTTTCAGCAGCAGCCATAGTCTTCCCAGGGATGCTGCTGAACATACGAGCCTCTGACTAGCCGGCTGCCCTCGGTAGGTGAGACTTCTGCACCCGGAGACTTGATTCCTGGGGAAGGTCCAGCTGGCTTCCAAACTGCCTGATTGGCTTGTGGTTCAGCAAGCCCTCCTGCCTCAAGAAGATTCCACCCATTACGTGTTCATTAATCATTGTTGCTGTTTGTGTGAGGTTTGCCATGCATAAATTACCTGCTGCATTTTCCTACATTACGCCAATGACCACACTTCAAAAACACTTCATGGGACATGAAGTCCTTTGGCACATCCTGCAGCCACTATAGCTGTTGTATACCAAATCTTTCTTCTTTTTTTGTTTATAATTCCTCCAGCAGAGCGCATAATGTAACTCCACATAACAGGGTAACTTACTTTGTTAGAAAGTGTATATTCATGGTAGAATGCATTCCGTGTATATATGGTCCAGAATTTGTTTTCAGCAGTTAAGGAATAATATTCACCATTCGACTATTAGAATAATATTCATCATTGACTTTTCTGAGTGACAACTTATGGTAGTTGGAGATTATTTTCAGCTGGGCACCCTCTGCAGGAGATCCATGGCATGGGCAGGGCAAGTAACAGCCTATCTCCTCAACCAATGAGATTGAAGACCATAAGACATAGGAGCAGAATTAGGCCACTCGGCCCATCGAGTCTGCTCCGCTATTTAATCATGGCTGATATTTTTCTCATCCCCATTCTCCTGCCTTTTCCCCATAGCCCCTGATCCCCTTATTAATCAAGAACCTATCTGTCTCTGTCTTAAAGACACTCAATGACCTCGATCCTCACTGAAGCACACGAAATCTAAACAAGGAAGTAGATATTAGAATACTTAATTAATATCAAATCATCATAGAAATCATAGAAATCATAGAAACCCTACAGTACAGAAAGAGGCCATTCGGCCCATCGAGTCTGCACCGACCACAATCCCACCCAGGCCCTACCCCCATATCCCACCCGCTAATCCCGCTAATCTACGCATCCCAGGACACTAAGGGGCAATTTTAGCATGGCCAATCAACCTAACCCGCACATCTTTGGACTGTGGGAGGAAACCGGAGCACCCGGACGAAACCCACGCAGACACGGGGAGAATGTGCAAACTCCACACAGACAGTGACCCAAGCTGGGAATCGAACCCAGGTCCCTGGAGCTGTGAAGCAGCAGTGCTAACCACTGTGCTACCGTGCCGCCCAAATCATGTCCAGAAAAGAAAATAAAATGAGGAAAAGAATAATGAGATTAGAAAAAATATATAAAAGCAGGGTAGGTTGGACAATAACTTCTGGATTTCCACAGCTAACTCACATAAATGGACTCCAGAATTTACTGCCTGATTAATACCATAATAATAGTGAGCGGAGACATTCGTACAATAAAATCCAAACATTATATTCACATTGCTAGCAATATTCATCCTGAATGTATCAGTGGTGTTAGATCAATATTCTTCCATTCCTCACCATAAATATATTATTATATATTATATATATCTGAACATTTCCAGAAAATTAACAGTGTGTTTTTGACCATACTGTTATTAATGTGCAAGTTATTTATCAAGTTCAGAGGATTAAGAAATATGTTGTGAAGGAACCAGCACATCTTCAGGACTTGTTGGCCAATGTGTGCTGCCCCACACATTGTTGTTCACAAAAATGACATCTTGTCATGAGCCTTCCCATCATTCTTCTGGATTTTCTTTCTGGATTTGCACATTAATTGCCCAATAAGCACATCACTGACTGTTGTCTGATAATGAACAGTGCAAGTACCTTTTTAACAATGTAGTAATTGTTAATGTCCTGTCAATCAATCCCAGGAAGAAATAAAAACAGAAACTTCTGGAAAAACAGCACAGCTGGCAGCATCTGTGGAGAGAAAAACTGAATTAACATTTCGAGTCCACATGACTCTTCTTCAGAGCTGAAAAATCTCATCGGCCCAGAAAGGGAGCATTTCAATGCTTCAATCTAATTCCTGCAAGTAATCAATTGTTGTTAAAGATTTTAAAATTACCACATTTGAAACTTTTATTTTTCTTTTTACTTACCTTTTCATCTCTGTTTCTCTTTTAATCCAATTTACTTTCCCTCTCTTTATTTCACTTTCTGATTTGACTCAAATTCAGTCTCTTTTTAATCCGTTTATTTCTCAATCTTTAACTTTCATTTGTTAAGGAGATGCAGAAAGCAATTTGCCATGGTTCCCTGAGGGGAAGAAGACATGAGGCCAGGCAGAGCAACCACAACTGCTGCAAGGAAGTGGGAAAGGAGGCTGAGGTGAACTCCTTTCCCTACAAGATATAAAACATTCCTCCTCCACCAGGACTCCAACAGCCACATCTGAGAGCTAGTGCATCCTTTCACTCAGGTCTTGAGTTCTGATGGGATTCTAACTGATAGTGGCGCTCTGCCATGATCTCACAGATCTTCACACCATTGACTTCTCAGCCCAGACACCAAATGTCTGTATCCTTTTGGTACTGAACAGGATTAGCAATGCAACAACACAAGAGGGTAAAACTAACCTGTCTCATGACGGTCTGATCACAGTCTCACATTTCCTCTCCATTGGTGAGCTATCCAATGCATGATGAATTCTCTTCACAATGATAAGGAGAGCCAATCTCGAAGGAGAATCAATGATCAGGTAGGTTGATCAGCTAGCCCACTGCACTTAGGGTGTGCTGACAGCTGCAATGTTGGTTTGCCCAGGCTATGGTAGCCAGTGAGGTTAAACCGAGGCTTTCCCTGATGCAGTTTTTCAAAGCCATCTCGGCCTTTTGGCTAAGATGAAGCATAGGATCAAGCCCGGGAGGGGGTGCAATGCCTCATCCTGTTCGCTTGGATCTTGTTCGTCCCTCACGTGGGGACCATGAATTGGATTCAATTTGAATTTGTTTTTTTTGGTTGGAATAAAAGTACTGAAAGGTACCAGAAAAAGGGAAAAAAAATCCAACATTGCCATGAAACCTGACACTGTGCGTCAGCCAGAATACCTTGCACATTCATTGGAAGTGGATGGGTGGAGCCACATAGAAAATCACATCTAAACCCTTTTGTGTGGAACCTGCCAGGTGTCTGCTTTAGCATCGATACAGGCATGTTCACTGAGACCTTAGATGCCCCGCTGGACCTCATGATGCCATTATCAGTTCACACAGCCAACAAGTTACGCTGCAAATTATTTTTGCTCTGAAGGATATAGAGAAAAGTCAAACCATAAGATGCATAATTCCAATGGGACCTGGTCCAATCATGATGGCCCCTAGCCAATTAAAGTAACACACAATGCAAGACAAGGGAAATTAGTTAGTTCTATCTTGTCACGGCTAAAAATGATGAGTCAGAGTTATAACAATCCTAATTTAAATTATTATTTACCTTGACACTTCAGCAAACTCAAAAGATAAAGCATTGACCTATAGCTACATTTGGTTAGAGCTTCTGTTATAGTCAGCATTTCATTAAATGTTAATTTTAAAATGGGCACTTGATTAACAGTGAGTTTATAGTCAGCATTACATTGCACTTACTTTTACACAGTTAAAGATATTAAGAATTTAAGTAGCTATTATAAAACTGACAGAGTACATAAATTATTTATCGCCTGCAGACGCTGATGCATCACTGCACTTCAATCAGAGCGGGGACAGTTCAGTCTGAGGACGATATATGACTGAAATAGCACATTTACCCCCGGACCCCTTTATTTCATGGCACCAGTTGTCTGATTTCTTTGTGAAAGCCCCGCTCCTTTGGGGAACACAGGTGATCAGTGACCGTCTGTCTTACCATCTTACAGCATAATCTGGTTCACAACCTAGTCCAGCTGCCCGGCACAGTGTGTTAATTGTGGTGTTGCTCCTCAGCTTTACCTGGAGACGTGAAGCTAAATACGTTGGCAGTGCCCATTACAAATGTTACTTTTTGCTAATTGATATTTGTGGGATCCATGTGCGCAAATTGGCTGCTGTCCTGCATTTCACAAATGGCTCCATTTCATAAGTACAACATTGGCTGTAAATTCCTTTAGGAAGTTCCGAGAATGTGAAAGGCACTGTAAAAATGCTAGTCTTTTTTCTTTCTGTCAGTTTAATGTTGAACCTCTATTAACCTTCCAATTTCAGTTCTTTGATTTCATATGCTTGCCGTTCTGGTTTGAGTTACTCCGTATGTCTGATCCTAAGCTATTTCACCTTGCTCTAACTATGTCTCAATGGGCAGGCAATTGTGAGGAGGTGTCTGCCCTGCTGATTTATCTAAGAAAAGATAGATTATCCTTTGCGCGCTTGTATTTCACTGATAAATCCCATTGCGTTTAAATATTAATGTCCAGTTAAGAAACGTTAATGGTGTCCCTGCCGATTGGCAATTGTTTCATCTTGGATTCAAGGTTTATATGGGCTTCCTTTAGGGTTTGCCTGTTCCCCTAAGGGTGCTACCTTAGCATGTTATTTGTAAAAACCATTCGTGTTTATTTACAGATCTATATATACACATGGTTATACTTCTCACCAGAACTCAGTCTGTCCGTCATGTGCCATTGCATCATTGTTACATCAATAGTCACATCAGCATTAGGTTCTCCTGATATTAAACCCTTTACATTACCACTAACCCCACCCTCCAACCACCCCCACCCCCTCTCCACACCACCACGAGGGCTGGAATTTTACCAGCACACCTGCCCGAAGCTCGTAAGATCGCACCCAAGGCCGACGGAGAATGCCGTTCTGCAATCGTGCTGCCAAAATCAGAGCTAAGTCTTTATTCTAAATATATACACCTTCTTACATCTCCATCTGAAGTCTCAGACTCCACAGTGTAAGTCTCTCTTGTGCTCTGACCAATCTCCCTGATCTGGTCCTGATTTCATTTTGAGGTTGAGGATGAATTGCACTTGATAGGAGCTTTTTCTACCTTGGGTGGTTATAGAGTTTCAAGTGTTTCTACTTTCCTATCTCCATCCAGATGTAAATAGTATGTCCAAGATTCCATTGGTTTCCTTCCCAATGATACGAAGGCTCTTCTGTTCCTTCTGGTATTCTCCTGGCCTGTCTCGGTTCTATAATATCTTGGCGATGGAACTCTTTCTATTACAATACCTTCTTTCTATTGATCTCGCATCCACACTCTCTCCCCAGGCTGTAGAACTTTCAAGTGTCATATTCTGGGCTGAGGTTGAAGTTACAAGCTTGACTTTTTCTTTATTGCTCCTCATGCTTCCTAATTTCCTCATGAGCATCAGAAGTAATGTTAGGATGTAATGTTTGTTGTAGAGCTGGGAGGTGTGTTCGCAACTATTGTCTTGTCAATAGTTCTGGAGAGAACACATTTTTTAGTAGTGAGGTTCTGTAGTTAAGAAGGGCTAAGTTAATATCATTGTTCTTTTACATCAATTCCTCCAATTTTTGCTTCTCCGTTCAACTGAGGATTTCTAGGCGAACCAATCATGTGCATGAAACCATACCCCTACACAAAGTTATGGGATGACTCGTTAGCAAACAGAGGACCCTGGTCTGAACATCACAATGTCCAGGATGCCATGTGTGGTGAAGATTCTTCCTTGTGATGCAATGACCGCTGCCGCCATGATATCATGTGTGCCAATACTGTGTCTTTAAGAAATGTATTTTAATCATGTTTTTCTGCAGGTTTTTTCAGGCAGGTTCTAGCATTTTAATGGTGCCATGATGTCTGCAATCAGTGTCCTCTAATTGTTACTGAAGCCATATAATGGACATCATGCTGATGTTAATCTGGACTAATGCAGTTTTATGGTCCTTTGGGGATTACTGGAGCTTGATTTGGGGATGATTGACAGGTCAGATATGCCTGGGGACAGTTTTTTCACAGAAAAGTCCAGTTTTTAGTTTTGATTTCAGGAGTAGCTTGAAGTGGAGAACAGTAACAGTGCCTTTTCCCTCTCTCTGGAGTTGGAGTTTTAGTTTCATTTTCTCAGTTACTGCTAGAAGCTGGTGGAAGAAGGCAGTGGGTGGAATTTTATGAGATTGATTCTAAGTGTCCAGCTGGCGTGAAAATGGGAGAGTTCCTGATCCATTTTTTGGATGGGTTTACACACCCAATCCTACAGACTTAGACATTGGAAATCTGGGTTAGACCATTTCTAGCTGCTGCAGGCAGTAGGCTGGGCTTAATTTACCATCCAGCCTGCAGAGGAAGCTATTTCACATGTGCAGACCGTCAATGGGAGGGGTGAGCCAGTAAAATCCCGACCAGTGTCTCCGTCTCTCCCTCTCTCCAGACATTTGCTGAAAGCTCCAGGACTGGGAAGCCTCAGAGATTTGATCCAACATTCAAAGGATTAATTCACAGCAGGTGTTAAAAAGCTGAAAGTCCAGCATCACGTGAGCATACTTGTTTCTGTGCCAAGTCTAAAGAATGGTGTGTGTCTGCGGGATGGTGTTTGACTTGGAACAAAATAGATAGCTAGCTGTTAAGTTTCCTACAGTGTCATGTTTGAATTTAGTAATCGGTAAAAGTTACGCTAATTCTTTTTATTATATTTTATCTGTGTTCTTAAATAAATTTTGTTTGATAAATGCTTACTAGTGGGTCACTTGAATCATACCTGGAGTGAAACACCTTATGCTCACTCATGCCAAAATCAAATGTAACCACTTGAGGTCTAGGCCTGGGTCTTGACATATGCAGCCTATTTCAAACCATCTGGAGTAGTAATCAATGACGATGATGAAAACTTTGCCATTAAACTGAAATAAATACATTCCCAGGTCCCAAAGGAAAATTGGAAGATATCAGTGGTTCACTGGGCTGTTGGCTATTCACTCCACATAGGAGGCAATTTGTGATTAGCTCTTCAATGGAGTGGCCACTCCCTGGCCACCAGTCTGACTGCTGGGCTCTTGCTTTGCATTTTGCTATTGCCAAGTGATCTTGATGGATTTTCTGGAGAATGTTGAGTGACTTTGTGATTGAGGGATTTGGATCTGTTGTTAAAAACTAAGAAATCTGTGAGGATTGTGAGGCATTTTCTCTGTTCAACCTATTGGATTGTTCGGAGTATAATCCAATCACCTCATAGAATTCCTACAGTGCAGGTGGAGGTCCTTCAGCCCATTGAGTCTGCACCAACCACAATCCCACCCAGGCTCTATCCCTGTAATCCCATGTATTTATCCTGCTAATTCTCCTGATGCTAAGGGGTTGTAAGAGGAAGAATCCTAATAGTTTAGTAACGATTTTTAACCATTAGACATTAAGGCACTGACAGAACTACCAAAATTAAGTTAAATGACTTTTAAAAGACTTATGAGCTAACAAGAAAGCAGGTTGCCACACATATGACATGCAGTAAGAGATTTAAACAAGTCACTATGATTAGCAGGGTAAATATGTGGGGTTGCAGGCTAGTGTCTGGGTGGGACGTTTGTCAGTGTAGGCTCAATGGGCCAAATGGCTTCCTTCTGCACTGTAGGGATTCTATAATTCTATGTTCCACCTCGGGAGCTGCCCCGAGACATTGATGATTTCTCCTAGCAGCCGCTGGTCAAAATAAAGGTTATGTTGTTAAACTGAGACGTTGGCTTTGTGAGTCTTGTATTGCCTGAATTTCCGATGGTAGCGGTCACCTCAGAAACCTCACCAACAGGGGAAATTCAGCACATTACTGGAGTGTGGGAGGAAACCGGAGCACCCAGAGAAAGCCCATGCAGACACAGTGAGAACTCCACACAGTCAGACCAGAATTGAACCTGGCGCTGTGAGACAGCAGTGCTAAACAACTGTCCCACCATGCCATCCTATTGCACCTGTTCTGGCAATCCTCTTTTATTGTGAGGCAGTCATACGATTGCTGTTGTGCTTGCTTCACATATGGTATTTTGTTCTCATTGGCTGGTAAATGTTTAGTAATGAGCAAATGAATTATTCAGGGTAGAATTAGGAGTCAAATGGAAAAATGAAGATTGATTAGGAAGAGCAGGCATGGATTTCTAAAGGAAAAATTGACCGGGAGTCTCCCAAAAACAACCCAATGGGCGGGAAAACAGAAGTATTTCCCGCTTGCTTTTTTGGGTGTACTTATCAGGAAGAATCTCCGACGCTCTGAGCATTGCAGAATGCCTCAGCGTGGTTCACTCTGGTAAGTAGGGGGTGAGGCCTAATCCCACCCAAGAGGCCAGCAGCATAGTGTTAAGCAGGCCACTTTGCAAATGCTGATCTGTCTGAGCAGAGATCAGCGTAGGCATAGTGGTCCCCCATTACCGGCCTCCTGATCGCTGGCCCCCGATTGCAAGAAAGCAGACAAGACATATTGACAAGACAAGACAAGACACATTGACTTCGATTGCTGACCAACGCCGCAAACCCTCTGATCGCTGGCCTTCCGACTACCCGCCCCCCCGCCATCCACTGATCACTGGCCTGCAGAGAGTCCTTGGCCTCGATGCCCCTCCCGGCCAGTTCCAACCTCCCCTCCGCCAGCCCTGATCTCCCCACGACCCCCACCAAAGCAAGCCCCAGCCACCCCCCGTGGACCACCCCAACCCCCCCCCCCACCCCAATGACCAACCCAACCCCCCCCCCACCTCAATGGCCAGCCCCGATCACCACCTCCCTTCCCCTCTCAATTGCAGAGTGACAGCGGATCCCAGCTCCCGACCAGTCGCCCCCCCCAGTATGCCCTGCCCCCTGTGACCCCACCCCCTTGGCACTGCCCAGTCCCAGTGGGCAGTGCCAAGGTGCTCAGTGGGCAGTGCCAGTTTGCCCCTTGGGCAGTGCCAGGGTGCCAGGCTGACACTGCCAGAATGGCACTGTCCAAGGGGCACCCCCCCCCCTTGCCCCAGCCTCCCTGGTTGGCCACAATCATTTCTGTTCACTCCAGCGAGGTCAGGACATCTGTTCCACTTTAGTGGGGAGCAGTTGTAAACACCGCTTGAGGGAACCACCAATTTCCGACATGGAGCTGATTGCGCTAAAAATAGGTGCTTGGGTGACTCGCGACCAGCGACCTTGCTAAAGGCTCCCGCTGATGTCTCCTGGCCCACAGCCGGCTAGAGAATCAGAATCATAGAATCACAGAATCACAAAATACTACAGTGCCGAAGAGGCCCTTCAGCCCATCAAGTCTCCACCGATGCATGAAAGGCCCTGACTTGCCTTCCTAATCCCACTTGCCAGCACTTGGCCCATAGCCTTGAATGTTATGGCGTGCCAAGTACTCATCCAGGTACTTTTTAAAGGATGTGAGGCATCCTGCCTCCACTACACTCCCAGGCAGCGCATTCCAGACCGTCAATCCCAGCCATTGCATTTATCTAATTTGCAGGAGTTTTCTGAAGAGGTAACTTAAAGGGTCTGTGAAGGTATTGTAGTACATGAGCTTTCAAAAGACATTTGATACATGCCGCACAGCAAACTTGTGAGAAGATTTATAGCTCTCAGAATAAAAGGGACAGTAGAAACATGGATACACAAAGAGAGAATAATTGTCAATGGATATTTTTCAGGCTGGAGGAAGATTTGTAGTGGTTCCCCAGGAGTCAGTATTAGGATCTTTTCTTTTCCTGATATATATTAATGATCTAGATCTTGGTGTAAGATGAAGCCAAGTCAATCCACTTTAAGTCTGCATTCCCTCACAAACTACACACTTCAGCCAGATCCACATCATTCCCTCACAAAGAACAATGTACTCTGCTTCTCAATTAATGTCCTTTCTTCCTTTGTGTTCTCGCAAGCAGGAGCTAATCAAGGCAATGATCTCTATGATAGAATCTCAGCACCAGGGCTGTGATCTCTATAGACTTCCCAACCTAATAAATATTTTATAAGTATCAAGGCTTTGGCCATATAAAGTCAAATTCTATCCCAATGTAAAGTTTTCTTTGGGCTCAAGTTCTGTCAATCAATTCATTATCCTATTTGAAGCATATCCACACTACCTAAAATTAGCTGTATATAGTATGAAACAGTGAGTGAGAATTGGTCAGATATTAGGGTGTCTGATCTTATTCAATAGGTAGCATGGCAGTGAAAAGATAGTTGAGGGTCCAGGCAAGAATTTCATTCCTTACTCAACATGTTGGGAAGTAATGGATTTAACCAGTAGCCATACTCCTGAGATGTTGGGTGGGATTTTCTGGCCGCACTCACCTCAAGACCGGAAAGTCCCATCCGAGGGCAATGGACCTTTGCATGATCCATCCCCCGCCCCGCAACATTTCCCATGTCAAGCGGGACAGGAAAATTTCGCAGGATATCCAATTTCCATGTGCGAATCATAGAATCGATGGAAGCTATTTGGCCCATCATTGTCATTGCACAACTCTCAGAATTATCCATGTCATCCTATTTGCCATATTTCTCTTTTTTAAAATAGTTCAAATAGTATGATGGAATCTATTCCTGTCACTGTTTCTGGTGGGAACATTCCATGTCCTAACAACCCCTCAATTCATATAAATGGTCATTGTATCATCATATTACAGTTGGTTGAGGGAATTACTGCTGCAGACAAGCTAACACTTGCTGTAAGAATAGATTCAATTTTCAAGTATAAAGAAAGGTTTCCTAAATGGAGATTGAGATGTGCTGGTTGATGGAAATAGATTATGGCGAAAAAAATGAAGTTATTTACAAAGATAGTCAGAAAGGAGACTCAAAATAAATATTTTACAAAGTATAAAACATTTGGCAAGAATGTATTTTTTTATTCATGGGACATGGGCATTGCTGGCTGGCCAACATTCATTGCCCATCTCTAGTTGAGAGTCAACCAGATTGCTGTGGCTCTGGAGTCACATGTAGGCCAGACCAGATAAGGACATTAGTAAACCAGATGGGTTTTTCTGACAATTGTTTCACGGTCATCAGTAGATTCTTAAGTCCACATTTTTTTTATTGAATTCAAATTCCACCATCTGCCGTGGCAGGATTCGAACCCAGGTCCCCAGAACATTAGCTGAGTTTCTGGATTAATAGTCTAGCAATAATACCACTAGGCCATCACAAAGAGGCATTGGATATAGTTGAAGTTAACTAAAGCCACAATGAATGCCAACAATGCATTGGAAGAAAAAAAATAACTGATTAGGTGGCATTCCCTTGTAAAGCTTTATAAGTTTTGCAAATGGCCAGAAAAGCCACATAGGTCTTTGAAAGATTTAGCATGGTGGTTAGGATTGAGGAGGAGGGCATGGCTGAAATGCAAATAGAAATGTTTTGGATTTATTTTCACTGTTGAAGATGATACAGCAGTAGGTATAAATGCTTTAGATATTGATTCCTTGAATATAAATGCATAGATGGCCTTAGTTTGGTTTGAGGCACTGAAGATTGATCAGGTTGCTGGACCTGATAACATTTGACCTCAAATACTGGAGAAAATCAAAAGGTACTATGCGAGCAATTAATTTAGCTGACTAATAGTTCTTTGAGATTTCGACTAGTTTGAACGGACTGGAGAAAGAGTTTGGTTCCCTAATGCTTGCCAACATGTTCCAAGTCCCATTCATTAATATCTGGACAGGAACACGGGAAAAAGAGTCGGCCAACCAGCCCCTTGAGCTTTTTCTGCCATTACCTTAACTCTGTTTATCTGTATCTCAACTCTATTTAGCCAATTTTGTTCCATATTTTGTTGGTAAAGCTCTATAATTCATGTTTTAATAGGCTTAATTAAATAACTAATTAAACTACTGCATAATGAATTTCTAGCTAGGCTAAAAGAACAATGATTCAGTGATTCATGGCTTGAAATAAAATGCCACACGGCACTAATATTATTCACTTAAAAAACATAGTTTTACTGTCATTTGGGGACTCAAATGATTAATGTATTAAACAACTACACAACACAATATTGAGAAGTTATATGGCCAACATATTTTCTTAGAGCTCCAGCACCTCAAAATTTTCCACTTACACCACTGGGGGTGATGGTGGGGCAGGGGGATGACATAGTGAGGGAGATCTTGTGAGGGAGTGGAGGAAGAGAGTGTGTGTGAGTGGTGGGGAGGGAAAGAGAGATTGCGTGTGAGGGGTGGGAATGGAAAGAGTGTGTTCAGGTGGTGGGGAGGAAGAGGCAGTGTGTGTGAAGGGTGGATGCAAAGAGAGAGCGTATGTGTGTGTGGTGGGATGGGAGAGAGAGTGTGTGTGAAGGATGGGGAGGAAAAAAGAGTATGTGAGGTGTTAGAGGACTTCAAAATACTCTGGGATTTAAAACACGAATAAAGGATAGTAGAACAGAGTGCATTAACTTAGGATAAGAATCACAGAGTGCCTTATATATTTTGCAGAGGTACTGTCTGCATAGAAACACATATAATCACAGTTAGAGAATTTAAACATGTATTTTTGAAAGTGTCTTATTGAACATGCATACATCTAGGCTAATGGCGCAGTGATCTAGGGCATCATGGGAAATAGGTCAGTAAAGTGAATCACATTCCTTATGACAATGTACTTATGGAAGCACAACTCTTATCAGCATGAGTACCAAGCTGCTCAGTGAATGAGGCATTCATTGAACAAGGACAAGCTAGTGATTCCAGACAGTTAATGAATAGGCCGAGCATGCTACCAGATAAGAGTTAGGCCAGGTGGCCATGGGAAAGTCAGACTGAAACCACGAGAATTTATTGTTTCCATACCGTCAGAGAATATCTGTAATTGGCCAAGGTATATGACACTTACTAATAATGATTGACCTGTACGAATGGTGACTGGTTCATTTCCAACTGGGATGAGCCAGTCGGCGTGTAAAATGATTTTTGGAAGTAGTATAATTATATTGCCAATGTGATGTAACTTAAGAGAAGAGTTAGATTGCCCAGCCCTTTTCTCCCAGCGTGCATTGGTCAATAAATTGGTCTTTCACCAGGATGCTGTAGTCATGAGTCTTTGAAGTTAATGTTTGATTCAGCAAGCAACCAGTGCTATCTAGCATTGTCATTCATCCCACATACAAGCCTGTCCCGCAACATATCATTCAAGGTATTCCCAAATTCACAGTGTTCAGTGAGCTGTTTCAGGTCACCACAAAATGTAGCAATAGATTCCTCTGAAGCACAATCTTGAAGCGCTGCTTAATTACAGACGGTTTTGGTTGAAACTGCTCCACTGACTCATTGTAAGACTTAGTACAGGGTACATCCAGGGCAATCAGGTTCTTGATAATATTTTATTTCCACATGCGCTCAGCAGGATAGCTCTACATTTGCCTTCATCGGTAATTTAATTCACCTTGAAATAGAAGGCCATGGGAATCGGAGCGAGCGAGAGGCAGACAATAGAAAGGTCCATTGACTTTGGGTGGGATTTTACGGTTTTGGGATGAGCAAGGCCATAAAATCCCTCCCCAAGTCTCTCAACACACTGACTCCAATCCTTTACATCTGCATCGTACTGGTCAATCCTCCCGAACAGTGGCACGGTCAGTAAGTCTTTTTTCTCTCGTCGCTTGTGCTGTCTTTTTTATACCACTTTAAGAGTGTTGTCACTTTAAGAGCTGAAAGTGCAGTTACTGTTTTATTCACTCAGCTGTCTCTGCAGCTTGTCGACTTTCTGCGCTTTCAAGATTCCCAAGCATTTCGGGATCTCGGTGGTCATGGACCTCTTTTACTTCTGGTTAATTCTATCAGTTATTCAAACTCCTTTTGTTGAAAATAACAGTGCAGCAATCACTGCCTTTAAACTCCACCACTTTGTATTTTTCAGTTTTAGCTTTGGACGTGTTACCTTCTGAAGTTGCGAGTTGCCTGTTCCGGTTCTGTGGTTTATCTGTGCTTTTAGGGATCAAAAAGCAATTGTAGGTCTTTCCTTCCTGCAGTCTACTCTTGGAGTTTTTCGCTCTGTCGACTGCCACCATGTTTCAGATGGTGCACATAAACAGTCCATAAGATAATGAAGCATAAGTTTTAAGTTTAAGTTTATTTAAGTTTATTTATTAGTGTTACAAGTAGGCTTAAAGTTTTTAAAGTTTATTTATTAGTGTCATAAGTAGGCTTACATTAACACTGTAATGAAGTTACTGTGAAAATTCCATGCTCAGGCACCTGTTCGGGTACACTGCTGCCTCACAGCACCATTGGCCATGCAAATTTCTCTCTCAGTGTACCCAAAATGGTGCCAGAGTGTGGCGACTAGGGGATTTTCACAGTAACTTCATTGCAGTGTTAATGTAAGCTTACTTATGACACTAATAAATAAACTTTAAAAACTTTAAGCTAGGGAGAATTTAGCATGAGCAATGCATCTAACCAGCACGTCTTTCGGACTGTGGGAGGAAACCGGAGCACCCGAATAAAACCCACACAGACACGGGGAGAATGTGCAGACTCCGCACAAACAGTAACCCAAGTCGGGAATCGAACCGGGTCCCTGGTGCTGTGAGGCAGCAGTGCTAACCACTGTGCCATTGTGCCACACCATATAGGTGCAGAATTAGGCCATTCGGCCCATCGATTCTGCTCCGCCATTGAATCATGGCTGTTAAGTTTCTCAACCTCATTCTCTCGCCTTTTCCCTGTAACCTTTGATCCCCTTACCAATCAATCTATCAACCGATCTATCTCTGTCTTAAAGACACTCAATGACCTATACAGAAGTCAACAGAAGCTACCAGCTACCATCAAGTTTCGATTGAGTTCAGGGCCCAGGTGACATTTCTTCAGGGTTTGCTGTTATCCTAAGAATGTTGCCATTGTCTGTTATGTTTAAAAAACATTCCTGTTTACTTACAGATCTATGTACATCTTAGTGCCCTACATGAGGTTGTATTCCTGCTTCCCACCAGATCCCAGTCTTTTAGCCACGTGTCAATATCAGGTGATCCTGATAACCCACTATTCTACACCAATCACATTCAGTAGACATATGGAGGATTAATTTCCACATATTCTGATGATAACAGCATCTCTTGTTCATTGTTTAATTACAACCAAGACCATGAAACAAGCCAATACATTCCAGTACTGGGGTGCTTTAGTGATTGTTTTTTTCATTCATTTGTGGGACATGGGCGTTGCTGGCTGGCCAGAATTTATTACACATCCCTAATTGTCTGAGGGCAGTTAAGAGTCAAGCCACATTGCTGTGGCTCTGGAGTCACATGTAGGCCAGATCAGGTAAGTACAGCAGATTTCTTTCCCTGAAGGACATTAGTGAACCAGCTCGGTTTTTCCGACAATTGACAATGATACAGCCTAGCGTGTCCAACCTTTCTTGATACGAAAATTCACCCATTCCAGGTATGTGCCCAGAGAGCCTTCTCTGAACTGTTTCCAATGCGCTACAGTGCAGCATTATATTCTAGACAGCTTATAAAAGCAGAGATATTGTCTGATGTCACTTTAATTCCTTTTTTTATAAAAAAAAAGAAAGTCCCACTTGCTTCCAATCAGTTAGCATTTGGTTGCAATTTTACCTATAGATCAGTGGGATGGAGGGCTTCCCTTAATTTCCCAAAGATCATGTTCCATATTTTATGGATCTCAATCCATTGCTCCCTGAATTCAGGTCTGATATATTTATTGATATTTTAGCCAACTACTGTAGCACTAGGAGCATTACACTGATTAATAAAGTAAAACATACAAAATCATAGAATCCTACAGTGCGGAAAGAGTACATTCGAGCCATCGAGCCTGCACCGACAAAACCCAGCCTTATCCCTGTAAACCCACATATTTACTCTGCTAATCACCCTAACACTAAGGGGCAATTTAGGGGCAAAAAGGGCAGCACAGTGAGACAGTGGTTAGTACTGCTGCCTCACACCGCCAGAGACCTGAGTTTGCTTCTTGGCTTGGGTCATTGTCTGCATGGGGTTTGCCATGCTCAATTGCCTCTTAGCATCGGGGGGCTCGCAGGATAAATATGTGGGGTTACGGGAATAGGGCCTGGGTGGGATGGGCCGAATGGCCTCCCTCTGCACTGGAGGGGCTCTACAATTCTAATTTAGAATCACCAATCCACCTAAACCTGCACATCTTTGGACTGTGGGAGGAAACTGGAGCACCAGAGGAAACCCACTCAGACACGGGGAGAATGTGTAAACTCCACACAGTCACTCAAGGCCGGAATTGAACCTGGGTCCCTGGTGCTGTGAGGCAGCAGTGCTAACCGCTGTGCCACCATGCTGCCCAAAAGTCGCTAAACTCCAAAAAATAGTGTAACAATTCATTTTTAAAATCCACGGTTTGGAATATAAGAAATATGTGCAGGGATAGGCCACAAAATGTTTTGTGTCTGCTCTGCCATTTAATTCATGGCCAATCTTCAACATCAGCTCTATTTTCCCACCGTATCCCCAAATACCTTGATTCTCTTCATGTCCAAAAATCAATAAAACTCAGCCTTGTATATAGCCAACCATAAAGCTTTTACAGCTCTCTGGGGTTGAGAATTCTAAAGGTTGACAAGCCTATGAAATTTCTCCTCATCTTGGTCCTAAATGGTCGATCTCTAATGGTGAGATGATTCCTAGTTCTAGTTCAGATAGAGGAAATAGTTTCTCATTGTCTGTGCTGTTAAGCCCTCTCAGAAATTTGTATGTGTAAACCTGGGGATGATAAACTTAGGCTTAATTTGCTAGGAGATAGTGTTAGAATTGTGGCTCAGTGCAGCCCCGCAGTCTCCTGATTAGTGTTTAATGTGGGACACTGGGGAACATAAACAGGAGAAAGCAAGACACTGAGCAGAAACCTAGCAGCTCTAAGCACATTTATCTTGTGTAAGAGACATTGGTCATACTAGTAAGGTTTTGGACATTGCCACTAGAGATGTTGCAAAGGGGGCAATACAGCTGTTATCTGAATTAAATCAACACCATCTGGTGGATTTGTAAATCTAATTCAGCATTTACAGGAGGCTGTATGCTATGGAGGAGAAGGAAAAGGTTTTCCTCTGGACTGATTCCAGTTTAATTTTTCTGCTACTCCAAAAGGATTTGTTAAAATAATCACATTTCAAGAGCTTTTCTGTAGCCTTAGTGGGCATTTATTTATTCAAATGATAAAGGGGGCACACTCATAGTTAAGAGGGAACATGTCCCATTGAATTCAGAGTCCAAACCACTTTCCAACTCCATAATTTGCTGACAGGACCCTTTAAGTAGCACACAAACATGACCAACTCAATTCCAGTTAAGAGAGAAATCACATAAAATGTCGACTACAAAACAAAACCCTCAGCCCTTTATGACCCAGTCATTAAGAAACAAATTGTTTGCAGTCTTTCCACGCATCCCGGGCATTCTCTCTTCCACCTTCTTCCGTCGGGAAAAAGATACAAAGTCTGAGGTCACGTACCAACCGACTCAAGAACAGCTTCTTCCCTGCTGCCATGAAACTTTTGAATGGATCTACCTCGCATTAAGTTGATTTTTTGATTTGATTTGATTTATTATTGTCACATGTATTAACAGACAGTGAAAAGTATTGTTTCTTGGTCTTTCTCTACACCCTAACTATTGATCTTTCTCTACACCCTAGCTATGACTGTAACACTACATTCTGCACTCTCTCCTTTCTTTCTTATGAACGGTATGCTTTGTCTATATAGCGCGTAAGAAACAATACTTTTCACTGTATGCTAATACATGTGACAGTAATAAATCAAATCAAATCAAATTCATTATAACGTTACCTAACACGCTGCGATATTCTCTGTGATAAAATTCATATTGATTTCTCTCATTTGGTGAAGACAGCACTTTTGAAGAACGTCAGCTATATGACAAATTATGAGCACCTCGCAATTGACATCCTCAGGTTGGCTCAATTTGAATGAACTATGTGAACAGGAGGTGATTGCTATGAATAATGATCGCGAGATGAAGAAGGGTGCCATCAAGTCATGGAAGTGAGACAAATAAATATTTGCTGCGAAATGTAATTCCAAGTAGCTTACTTGTAATGCAAATGTTTAAAAAGATTTTAAAATATAACCTTTACAGCGCTATCAGCTAAACGCTTCAAATGCTTGTGCAAGTTTTTTTAAGTTTAAGTAATAGTGTCACAAGTAGGCTTGCATCAAAACTGCAATGAAGTTACTGTGAAAATCCCCTAATCGCCACACTCTGGCACCATTTCGGGTACACTAAGGAGAATTTAGCATGGCCAATGCACCTGACCAGCATGTCTTTCGGACTGTGGGAGGAAACCGGAGCACCCGGGGAAAACCCACGCAGACACGGGGAGAACGTGCAGATTAGGCACAGACAGTGACCCAAGCCGGGAATCAAACCCGGGTCCCTGGCATTGTGAGGCAGCAGTGCTAATCACGGTGCCACTGCTGCTGTTTTAATGCATTTGGTAACCTATTTGCCTAAGTTATCATTGATCTGAAAGCCTGAAAGGGATGCTGAAGGTGAAACTCTTTATGTAGAATGGATCCGATTGGGAGATTCCCTTTTCATGCATTTATCTTAAGTGCCCTTCAATCCAACGGCCAATATTAATTAGTAATGCCACTGGGAGATTGTCATTTCTCAGTTTTTATTCATAATCATGCACACCGGTTATTATGTCTGCCCAAACGTCACACACTCGCAATCACGGGTGAAATTCAGGGAAACAAAGATAGTTGTGTGATAATAGTGACCTTCAGATGTAACAAAAGCCCAGCTCTTGCTTATCATAATTGTTCACAAATTATAGCATACAAGACAGAGAATAATAAAATTGAGTTTAGAAATCATTAGAATACTGACAGGTATTGAAACTGTTTTCTCTCAGTGCATGATTGAGATAATGGTGGACTGATAAGGGTGGACCTACAGTAATGTATTAAAGTGCAGCAAGACAGTCTAATTAAGAATGAGTGCCAGCAATGACAGATAGAGGTTGCATAAATATCACTGAAGATAAAATATTTGACTATCCCTTCCAATTTTGAAATAATAAGCAATCAGTTTGAGGCCATCCAGGTCCAGCATAGTTGAATTGTTTGTGAGTCTGTGTAGTAAAGAATGTATGGATTGAAAGCAATTTGTGAGGTGTTTTTTTTTAAAGTTTATTTATTAGTGTCACATGTAGGCTTACATTAACAATGCAATGATGTCATTGTGAAAATCCCCTAGTTGCCACACTCCGGCACCTGTTCGGGTACACTGAGAGAGAATTTAGCATGGTCAATGCACCTAACCAGCATGTCTTTCAGACTGTGGGTGGAAGCCGGAGCACCCGGAGAAAACCCACACAGACACGGGGAGAACGTGCAGACTCCACACAGACAGTGATCCAAGCTGGGGATTGAACCCGGGTCCCTGGCATTATGAGACAGCAGTGCTATCCATTGTGCCACCGTGCCACCCATGCCATGAAAGTCTATGGATGACGCATGCTGGGATTCTGCATTGTGGAATCTGCGTGCTGAACATAACAAAAATGAACATGAACAAAAATGTTTTGTGTCTGGAAGAGGTATGATATGTAAAGCACGTATGGTGGACATTTGTGTGTACAATATGTATAATGCCAGTCTGTGTATAGAACATGCTCATTGGGTGTCGAAATAACATAGGGAGTCACTTGGCTCAGTTGGCTGGATGGCTGATTTGTGATGCAGAGCGATGTCAACAGCATGGGTTCAATCCCCATACCGACTGGAGTTATTCATGAAGACCCACCTTCTCAACCTTGCCCTTCACCTGAGGTGTGGTGATCCTCAGGTTAAATTACCACTCAAAGGGAAAAGCAGCCGATGGTCGCTTGGGACTGTGGTGACGTTACCCATGTACATTGAGTATCTGCAGACGGAACATAGATCTCTGTGTATAAATCATACACTATGGAATGTGTACAGCAGCTGATTGTGTGTAGAATGCGTGTTGGCATATGCGTGTATGGCACACATGGAGATTAAAAATAATTTTAAAACCATGTCACCGAAAAGATCATTTTCCGATGATGTACTGCTAATGTGAAGCTCCATCCGTTGACAGAACACGCTTGAATTTCTAACCTGGCTTGGATAGTGTTGGTTGAAGGAAAGTGAGGGACCCTGCCAGAGGTACTGAGTCAGAAAATTATCCTTTAATTGAGTGCCTGGTCTCTATCCCCTTAGGCCAAGAAAACATCTTCTATCCAATGCCTAGTGTCTATGTGCTCCCATAATAAGGTCAGAGCTCTACAGTCCCCCCCTAACAGCACAGTGGATGTACCTGCACCACAAGGATTACAGTTGTTCAAGAAGGCAGCTCACCACCACCTTCTAGCAATTAGGATTGGCAATAAATGCTGGTTAGCCAACAACGCCCACATTCCATAAAAGTAATTTTTTTAAAAGTCCTACCACATCCAATCATAAATGGTAGTGGACAATTAAACAACTAACAGGAGGAGGAAACCAATGATGAGGGAGGTGGGGGAACAGAGGGGTGGCATAGCTCTCCATTAATGTCAAAAGCATTTGCAACCATCTTTGGCCAGAAGTGCCAAGTGGATGATCCATCTAAGCCTTTTCCTGTGGTCCTCAGCATCATAGTCTTCAGCCAATTTTGTTCAGGTGTAACAAGAACCAGCTCACCGCACTGAATAGAAAAAAGGCTATGGGCCCTGAAGACATCCTGGCTGTTAACACTGACTCCAAACAGGTTGCATCTTTAGCCAAGCTGCTCCAACACAGCTATAGCACCCGATGAAGTGGAAACTTTCCCAGGAACGTCTTGCCCACATAAAGGAGGACAAATCTAATCTGACCAATTACCGCTCCATCAGTTAACTGTTAATCATCACCAAAGTGATGAAAGGTATCATCAAGCAACACTGACTCACCAACATCCTGCTGACCAATGCATAGTTTGGCACTGCTAGGACTGTTCAACTCCTGCCCTGTTACAACTTTGGTCCAAACACAGACAAAAGGACTGAATTCCGGAGTGAGCGAAACTGACTGTCTTTAACATCAAGATAGCATTCACCTTTTTTTCCTTTGTTCATGGGATGTGGATATCACTGGCTGAGCCAACACTTATTGTTTAAGTGCCCCTGAGGGCATTTAAGAGTAACCCACATTGCCATGGTTCTGGAGGCCAGGCCAGATAAGGATGGCAGATTTCTTTCCCTAAAGGACATTAGTGAACCGGATGATTTTTGTGACAATTGACAGTGGTTTCATGGTCATCAGTAGACTTTTAATTCCAGATTATTTTTATTGAATTTAAATTTCACCATCTGCCATGATGGGATTTGAACCCAGGTCCCCAGAACATTACCCTGGGTCTCTGGATTAGGTACCACTGCACCACAACCTCCCCCTAGGAGTCGAACCTACTGGGGAAGCCCCAATGGATTTCTAGTCCATTGCCTTAACCACTCGGTCACGACTACCTGAGTGTGGCATCAGGGGTCCCTCACAAAACTGAAGTCAATGGAAATCAGGAGGATAAGCTCTGCATTGATAGGAATCATACTGAGCAAAAAGGAAGATGGCTGTGGTTATTAGAGAGCAATTACCTCAGTTCCAGCAGATCACAGCAGGAGTTCCTCAGGAACTCAGGGCTGGGCCCAACCACCTTCAGCTGCTTCATCAATGACCTTCCCTCCATCATGCGATCATAAGTGGGGATGTTAACTGATTATTGGATTGTTCCACTCTAGGCAATGGGAAGAACTGGAGACCAGAGAGCACCATCTTAGAACCAAAGAACAATAGAATCACTGCAGTGTAGAAAGAGGCCATTCGGCCCATTGAGTCTGCACCAACTCTCTGAAAGAGCATCCCACCCAGGCCCTTCCCTCTGCTCTATCCCCATAACCATTTACAATGGCTAATCCCTCTAAGCTGCACATCTTTGGAAAGCAATTAATTGAATTTCCAGTAAACAATTAACTAGGGGACAAGATTGTTGTACATGATCGTGTGGCTAAAGGTTGTGTCGCAACTTCTATGCTGACATACAGCTCTAAAAGGAAGATTTTTTAATGGGACTGAATCTCTCCCTCAATGTCCACAAAAACGAAGGAGATTGTCATCGACTTCAGGAAGTGTAAAGGAGAACATGCCGCTGTCTACATCAATGGAGACGAAGTAGAAAGTGTTGAGAGCTTCAAGTTTTTAGGTGTCCAGAACACCAACAACCTGTCCTGGTCCCCCCATGCTGACAATATAGTTAAGAAAGCCCACCAATGTCTCTATTTTCTCAGAAGACTAAGGAAATTTGGCATGTCAGCTACGACTCTCACCAACTTTTACAGTTGCACCATAGAAAGCATTCTTTCTGGTTGTATCACAGCTTGGTATGGCTCTGTCCAAGACCGCAAGGAACCACAAAAGGTCTTGAATGTAGCACAATCCATCACGCAAACCAACTTCCCATCCATTGACTCTGTCTACACTTCCTGCTGCCTCGGCAAAGCAGCCAGCATAATTAAGGACCCCACGCACCCCGGACATTCGCTCTTCCACCTTCTTCCATCGGGAAAAAATACAAAAGTCTGAGGTCACGTACCAACTGACTCAAGAACAGCTTCTTCCTTGCTGCTGTCAGACTTTTGAATGGACCTACCTTGCATTAAGTTGATCTTTCTCTAAATCCTAGCTATGATTGTAACACTACATTCTGCACTCTCTCGTTTCCTTCTCTATGAACGGTATGTTTTGTCTGTATAGCGCGCAAGAAACCACACTTATCACTGTATGTTAATACTTGTGACAATAATAAATCAAATCAAATCAAATCAAAGTATGATTACCACCTCGCTTTGAATCATGAAAGGTAACAACTCTATGCCAGTATGGTCCATTATGGACTCTGACATTACGTTAGGAACAAAAGGGTTGTCAGGGAAAAAATCGGACCTCTCAGGGACAAAAGTGGGGAACTATGCTTGGAGCCCAAAGAAGTAGGGGAGATCCTAAAGGAATACTTTGCGCGGTATTCACAAAGGAGAGGAATGTGTTGACTGGGAGTGTCTCGGAGGGGAGTGTTGAACCGTTGGAGAAAATCTCCATTACAAAGGAGGAAGTGTTAGGTTTGTTAGAGAATTTAAAGACTGACAAATCCCCAGGGCCTGATGGAATCTATCCAAGGCTGCTCAGGGTGACGAGAGATGAAATCGCTGGGCCTCTGACGCAAATCTTTGTCTCGTCACTGGACGCAGGTGAGGTCCCAGAGGATTGGAGGATAGCTAATGTGGTCCCGTTATTTAAGAAGGGTAGGAAGGATAACCCGGGTAATTATAGGCCGGTGAGCTTGACGTCCGTGGTGGGGAAGTTGTTGGAGAAGATTCTTAGAGATATGATGTATGCGCATTTAGAAAGGAATAAACTCATTAACGATAGTCAGCATGGTTTTGTGAGAGGGAGGTCATGCCTCACTAACCTGGTGGAGTTTTTTGAAGAAGTGACCAAAATGGTTGATGAGGGAAGGGCCGTGGATGTCGTCTATATGGACTTTAGTAAAGCGTTTGACAACGCTTTACTAAAAGCTGGTGAAAAAGGTTGGATCTCATGGGATAAAGGGGGAGGTGGCTAGATGGGTGGAGAACTGGCTTGGTCACAGAAGACAGAGGGTGGTAGTGGAAGGGTCTTTTTCCGGCTGGAGGCCTGTGACTAGTGGTGTTCCGCAGGGCTCTGTATTGGGACCTCTGCTGTTTGTGATTTATATAAATGATCTGGAAGAAGGTGTGACTGGGGTGATCAGTAAGTTTGCGGACGACACAAAATTGGCAGGACTTGCAGATAGTGAGGAGCATTGTCAGAAGCTACAGAAGGATATAGATAGGCTGGAAATTTGGGCAAAGAAATGGCAGATGGAGTTCAATCCTGATAAATGCGAAGTGATGCATTTTGGTAGAAATAATGTAGGGAGGAGCTATATGATAAATGGCAGAACCATAAAGGGTGTAGATACGCAGAGGGACCTGGGTGTGCAAGTCCACAGATCCTTGAAAGTGACGTCACAGGTGGAGAAGGTGGTGAAGAAGGCATATGGCATGCTTGCCTTTATAGGACGGGGCATAGAGTATAAAAGTTGGGGTCTGATGTTGCAGATGTATAGAACGTTGGTTCGGCCGCATTTGGAATACTGCGTCCAGTTCTGGTCGCCACACTACCAGAAGGACGTGGAGGCTTTGGAGAGAGTACAGAGGAGGTTTACCAGGATGTTACCTGGTATGGAGGGGCTTGGTTATGAGGAGAGATTGGGTAAACTGGGGTTGTCCTCCCTGGAAAGACGGAGGATGAGGGGAGACTTAATAGAGGTGTATAAAATTATGAAAGGCATAGATAGGGTGAACGGTGGGAAGCTTTTCCCCGGGTTGGTGGTGACGTTCACGAGGGGTCATAGGTTCAAGGTGAAGGGGGTGAGGTTTAACACAGATATCAGACGGACATATTTTACACAGAGGGTGGTGGGGGCCTGGAATGCGCTGCCAGGCAAGGTGGTGGAGGCGGACACACTGGGAACATTTAAGACTTATCTAGACAGCCATATGAACGGAGTGGGAATGGAGGGATACAAAAGAATGGTCTAGTTTGGACCAGGGAGCGGCGCGGGCTTGGAGGGCCGAAGGGCCTGTTCCTGTGCTGTATTGTTCTTTGTTCTTTGTTCTTGTACCTCTGGCATGGCATTCCCTCTGGAAGACTCATGGACAATGAGAGATAGACTATACTGCACACTGCACTCAGTGGAACAAAGATCTGAATGATGCACAGACAGAAGAAATACCACTGGCTCCTGAGAAAAAAAAAGTAAAAGTTTATTTATTAGTCACAAGTAGGCTTACATTAACACTACAATGAAGTTTCTGTGAAATTCCCCTAGTCGCCACACTCCAGCACCTTTTCGGGTCAATGCACCCTAACCAGCATGTCTTTCAGAATGTGGGAGGAAACCAGAGGACCCAAAGGAAACCCATGCAGACATGGGGAAAACATGCAAACTCCCCACAGTCACCCAAGCCGGGAATTGAACCCGGGTCTCTGGCACTGTGAAGCAGCAGTGCAAACCACTGTGCTAACAAATTGGACGTGGAGGGCTTGAGGAAGAGTTCTTAGAATGCTGTCGGGATAGTTTCATTGAACAGTATGTTACAGAACCTGCGAGAGAACGAGTTATCTTAGATCTGGTACTGTGTAACGAGACAGGTAGAATTAAGGATCTTCTTGTGAGGGATCCTCTTGGGTTGAGTGATCATAATATGGTTGGATTTCTGATACAGATGGAGGGTGAGAAAGTAGGGTCCCAAACCAGTGTCCTCTGGATGAACAGAGGGGAGTACGATAGGATGAGGGCGGAATTGGCTAATGTCGACTGGGCGAGCAGACTGGGAGGTAGGACAGCTGAGGAACAGTGGAGGATTTTTAAGGAGATTTTTTTAAGTACTCAGGAAAAATATATTCCGGTGATAAAGAAGGACTGTAAGAAAAGGGATAACCAGACGTGGATAACGATGGAAATAAAGGAAAGTATTAAAATAAAAACAGATGCGTACAGAGTGGCCAAAAAAAGTGGAGAATTAGTGGATTGGGAAAGCTTTAAAAAATAACAAAGAACGACTAAGAAAGCGATTAAGAAAGGAAAGATAGATTATGAAACTAAACTAGCTCAAAATATAAAAAATGATAGTAAAAGTTTTTACAAGTATATAAAAAGGAATAGAGTGGCTAGAGTGAATGTTGGACCCTTGGAAGATGAGAGGGGGGATTTAATAGTGGAAAACAAGGAAATGGCTGAGACTTTAAATAAGTTCTTTGTGTCGGTCTTCACGGTGGAAGACACAAATAGTTTACCGAATATTAGAGATCGAGAGTTGGTGGGAGGTGAGGTCCTTAATACAATTACTGTTACTAAAGAGGTAGCGCTTGGTAGACTAATAGGACTGAAGGTAGACAAGTCCCCGGGCCCGGATGGAATGCATCCCAGGGTACTGAAAGAAATGGCTGAGGTAAAAGCAGATGCGTTAGTAGTTATTTATCAAAATTCGATGGACTCTGGGGTAGTGCCGGCTGATTGGAAAACAGCTACTGTTACGCCGCTGTTTAAAAAAGGAAGTAGACAAAAGGCGGGTAACTACAGGCCGGTTAGCTTAACATCCGTAGTTGGGAAGATGCTGGAGTCCATCATTAAAGAGGAAATAGCAGAGCACCTGCATAAGAATGGTTCGATCAAGCAGACGCAGCATGGATTCCTGAAGGGAAAGTCGTGTTTGAAGAATTTACTGGATTTTTATGAAGATGTGACTAGTGCGGTTGACAGAGGGGAACTGGTGGATGTGGTGTTTTTAAATTTCCAGAAGGCATTTGATAAGGTGCCTCACAAAAGGTTACTGCAGAAGATTGGGGTACACGGAGTTGGGGGTAAGGTGTTGGCGTGGATTGGGGATTGGCTATCTAACAGGAAGCAGAGAGTTGGAATAAATGGGTGCCTTTCTGGTTGGCAGTTGGTGACCAGTGGCGTGCCGCAGGGATCGGTGCTGGGGCCTCAGCTGTTTACCATTTACATAGATGATCTGGAGGAGGGGACTGAGTGTAGGGTATCAAAGTTTGCTGATGACACGAAAATGAGTGGGAAAGCGAATTGCGTGGAAGATGCGGAAAGTCTGCAGAGAGATTTGGATAGGCTGAGCGAGTGGGCGAGGATCTGGCTGATGGAATATAACGTTGGCAAATGTGAGGTTATCCACTTCGGAAGAAATAATAGTAAATTGGAATATTATTTAAATGGAGAAAAATTACATCATGCTACTGTGCAGAGGGACCTGGGGGTCCTTGTGAACGAATCGCAAAAACTCAGTCTGCAGGTGCAGCAGGTGATCAAGAAGGCGAATGGAATGTTGGCCTTTATCGCGAGGGGGATAGAATATAAAAGCAGGGAGGCCTTGCTGCAACTATACAAGGCACTGGTGATGCCGCAACTGGAGTACTGTGTGCAGTTTTGGTCCCCTTATTTGCGAAAGGATATATTGGCCTTGGAGGGAGTGCAGAGAAGGTTCACCAGGTTGATACCGGAGATGAAGGGTGTAGCTTATGAGGAGAGATTGAACAGATTGGGTCTGTACTCGTTGGAGTTTAGGAGGCTGAGGGGTGATCTTATAGAGACATATAATGATAATGAAGGGGCTGGATAGGGTAGAGGTAGAGAGATTCTTTCCACTTAGAAGGGAAACCAGAACTAGAGGGCACAGCCTCAAAATAAGTGGGGGCCGGTTCAGAATAGAGTTGAGGAGGAACTTCTTCTCTCAGAGGGTAGTGAATCTCTGGAATTCTCTGCCCATTGAAGTGGTGGAGGCTACCTCGTTGAATATGTTTAAATCATGGGTAGATAGATTTCTGATCGATAAGAGAATTAAGGGGATATGGGGAGCAGGCGGGTAAGTGGAACTGATCCGCCTCAGATCAGCCATGATCTTGTTGAATGGCGGGGCAGGCCCGAGGGGCGAGATGGCCTACTCCTGCTTCTATTTCTTATGTTCTTATGTTCTTAACAGAGGTTTCATGTGGTGCACCTGTCAACCCGAAAGACAGATCAACTTCTAAGGCCTCATCCTCCAACAAATCATTTAGTGCTACATGGGCTTCTTCCTTACCACTTTCTTCTTGAAAGAACCCATTTAGTTCCAGCAGTTCATCATGAGGATCGTCACCATCTGTCGCAGTACCTTCGGTATCTGCCACCTGCGGCTTAACTTAATAAAGAACTGAACGATTCATAACTTCAGCCTCCATCAGGGTCCAGTGGGGTGGCATCTCAGTGAAAGAATGGAACTTGTTGATGATTGAATAAACATCCTCAGCTGCTGAAGACTGAACTGGCTCTGGTTCTAAATAAAACTGTTCCATGAAAGACAGTGGGTCATTCAAATGCTGGGTATCATCTGGCTTTTCTGGGCTTCCTACAAGCATGTCAACATTGCCATTCAATAAAGATGTGCATTGATTGTGGATGACATAGAGAATCAATGATCTGACGACACCCCTTGTAATTAAGAGAGGCAATTACACTGCTTTTAATTGAAAGCTTTGTGTCACCTGAACCTTGTAATTTGGTGTTAGATGGATGAAGGGATATTGGCCAAAACCAGACAAGATCATCTGCCAGTATGTTAACAGCAGCTCCACGATCAAGTTTAAATGTGGTATTGCAGTCTCTAATTTGCACTGTGACTGACCAGCTTACCTTCGGGGAGTGGCGAACACCAGACCTGCAAGGCACTCTTCCTGGAAAGGAGGATAAAGGGAATGTGAGGTCAGGGTGCTCACTAACCTTCGGGGAGCGGAGGGCACTGGATCTGTGCGAGATACTCTTCTGGGAGCAGAGGATAAAGGGAGCGCGAGGCTTGGGGCCCTCACTTATCTTTGGGGGGCAGAGAGCACTGGACCTCTTCTGGGAGCAGAGGATAAAGGGAGCGCGAGGCTTGGGGCCCTCAAAGAGCAGGAAACACCGGACCTGTGAGGGACAGCCATCAAACAGTGCACTCAGTTTGAAAAATTCAAGCGTTTTGTCACAGGAAAACAGTAAGCTGATTAGTTGGTGAGTTACTGATTTTAGGGACCGTTTTAAATAGTTGAAAATTAAATAACTAAACAAGATAACAGTTAGGGGACAAAGCTAGGAGAATAAAGGAGTAAAGAAAACATGAATCTAAGAGCAAAACCAGGTGATTAAAAGGCTGTAAGAAAGAGTGGAGTGCAAGTTTACATTTCCTAAGGAAATCAAAACGGCTGTTTGAGTGATGCATTTGGGTAGGTACTTACTACGACTATTGGTTATAATCATTGAGATCATTCTGTGATTCATTGCTTGTATGATATATTCTATAATAAAGAGCAGAGAAGAACGGCCCTAGTCGCTATCGTTTTATATTAAAATAATTAAATTAATTTAAAGAGGAAAGACATAGCAGGAGAATGCCAAGCTGTGGTCTGCTCTTCTTGCTCCATGTGGGAGACCAGGAGTATTTCCAATTCCAAGGACTAGCATATGTGCACAAAGTGTCTCTAGCCGAAGCTCCCAGAAGCTCGAGTTTCAGCATTAGAGCAGCGTCTGGGGACACCGTACAGCACCCACAAGGCGGAGAGTATCATGGATAGCACATATAGGGAGGTGGTCACACCTCAGGCTCAGACCCGACAGGCAGAGAGGGAATGGGTGACCACCAGGCAGAGCAACAGGACTAGGCAGGCAGTGCAGGGATCTCCTGTGGCCATTAACCTGCAAAACAGGTTATGGGGAATGACCTCTCAGGGGATAACAGCAGCAGCCAAACTGGTTGGCACCATGGTTGGCTCTGCTGCACAGGGGAGGAGCAAAAGCTGTAGAAATGCAATGGTAATAGCAGATTCAATTATGAGGGGAATAGATAGACATTTCTGTGGCCACAAAAGAGACTCCAGGATGATATGTTGCCATCATATGTTGCTAGGGTCAAGGATGTTTCAGAGCAGTTGCAGGATATTTTGAATGGGGAGGGCGAACAGCCAGGTGTCGTGGTACACATTAGTACAAACGACATAAGTTTAAAAAAAGGGATGATGTCCTAAAAACAGAATATAGGGAGCTAGGAAGTAAGTTGAGAAGTAGGACCTCAAATATAGTTATCTCAAGATTAATGCCAATGCCACATGCTAGTCAGAGTAGAAACTGCAGGATATATAGGATGAATACATGGCTGAAAATATGGTGTGAGAGGGAGGGTTCAGATTCCTGGGGCATTGGGACCAGTTCTGGGGGAGGTGGGACCTGTACAAATTGAATGAGTAACACCTGGCAGGACTGGGACTGATGTCTGTGGGAAGATATTTGCTAGAGTGGTTGGGGAGAGTTTAAATGAATATGGCAGGGGGTGTGAATATATAGAGGGATTCAGAGCAGAGGGAATCAAGAACAAGAGAATAAGACAGCAAGGTGAATTAGAAAGGGGATAGGCAGAGAAATCAAGGGCCAGAATCGGACAAAGGCAGTAAAAAAATATAGGAACAGGACAAGGAATGTTAAAAGGACTAGCCTTCAGGCTTTGTACCTGAATGTTTTGTACCTCAATGTTTTGATTCTAAATAAATATCAGATGCTCAAAAAGCACTGAAATGTTTCACTACAGGAAGGGGTAAACCTCATATTCATGCAAAGTAAGGTGCTTATGATGTTAATAGGGCCACAGTGCAATTATGAAATACAAACAGACAGAGCATACACTCAACACACTACAACTAGTGGTACTTAGTGTTAAGGGACCATAACAGCAATTCATGGTGTTGATGGCTGCTCCAGAAAAAAAATCAAAAACAGGTATGCTTAAAGTTTATTTATTATTGTAACAAGTAGGCTTACATTAACAGTGCAATGAAGTTATTGTGAAAATCCCCTAGTCACCACATTCTGGCACCTGTTCGGGTACACTGAGGGAGAATTTAGCATGGCCAATGCACCTAACCAGCACGTCTTTCAGACTGTAGGAGGAAACCGGAGCACCCGGAGGAAACCCATGCAAACACGGGGAGAACGTGCAGACTCCGCACAGACAGTGACCCAAGCTGGGAATCGAACCTGGGTCGCTGGCACTGTGAGGCAGCAGGGCTAACCAAGGTGAGGAATGTAAATCATTTTTGGGGGCGTGTTGGAGACATTTTGATACTCCTCCTGGTCCCTCCAAACAAATTGATCCTCATGATGCCCAATGTTTCTGGAGTCTTCTGTTGAAATTGTATTCCCGTAATCCCAATGCATCTTCCCCCGCTCCCCTCCTTCCAACTTCCCTGCTCCATTGAGGCTGTGTTGTAGAGCTATCTGCAGTTTACAATTGATGAGTTGTACCCCAACCCTGAAAGATGCTCAGGCTTTAAATAACCTCCCTCAGCCTGAGGGTGGGCTCACATCACATGAAAACAGTCACACGAAGTTCTACCCTAATGTAGATAAAGGATTTCACATCAGTTATTTTAAGGGGTAGCATGGCAGAACACTACTGCCTCACAGCTCCACGGATTCTGGCCTTGGGTGACTGTGTGGAATTTATACGTTCTCCCCGTGTCTGCGTGGGTTTCCTCCGGGTGTTTCAGTTCCCTCCCACACTCCAAAGATGTACAGGTTAGTTGGATTGGCCATGCTAAATTGTCCTTAGTATCCAAAGATGTGTAGGTTACAGGGGTTAGTCGGGTACATGTGTGGGGTTACGAGAAAAGGGCAAGTTGGGATGCTCTTTTGGAGAGTTTCGATCGAGCAGATTCGATGGGCTAAATGACCTCCTTCTGCATTGTGGGAATTCAATGAATTCTTAATGTTAATTCTATTAATGTTTACAGTGTTGTATCAAAAAGCTAAAAGCTTCCAAAAGCATCTCATTAGTTAGTTATCCTCCTAGTCCCAGCTGGAATATAAGGTCACAGCAATATTCCTCGATCAGACCCTGGCTTGTGTTTTGCCCTATTTAAGCCCCTTCAGTTCAGACACCACAGTCCTACGCCATGTTGTCTTTGGCCTGCCCCCAGCTAGTGTCCATCTTAGAGCAACCTTTGGTATTTGCTCTTGGGACATCATCAGCATGTGTCCAAGTCACCTTATCTGCCACTTCTTGATCTCGAGAACAATGCTGTAGCAACCAGTCTTCTTGTACAGGTCCTCACTGGAAATTTTATTTCTCCAGTAGATGTTTCAGATCTTATGATAGGCAACTGTTATGAAAGGTGGCAACCTTGCTCATGTCTGTCTTCACTCCCTCTAACATTCAGATCCATACAGCTGGACTGACATTATTGTTGTAGAATCTGACTTTGGTCCGAAGAGTGTATTGTTTGGATTTCCAGATGGTTCGAAGGCTGCTAAATGCATCTCTAGCTTTACTGAGCCAGGCTTTGGTGTCTTTTTTAGCACCGTTGTCATTTCTAATAAGGCTTCCGGGTAAGTAAAGTCCTCAACATACTCTAACGCTTCTCCATCGATGGTAATTAAAGGCGCTGGTGCTGTGTTGATGCTCATGATTTGTATTGACTGCTTGTTGATACGCAGACCAGTCTCTTTTGCAGATATGCTGAGTCTCAGACTTCTCCTGGAGGTGGGTGCATCTTGAAGAGATGGCAACAAGATCATCAGAAAGGTTGAGGTCCTCCAAGTACGAAAAGATGTGTCCAGATGTCTAGGTGCCCAGATCACCAACAACTGTCCTGATCACCAACATTATAGTTAAGAAAGCCCACCAATCCCTCTACTTTCTCAGAAGACTAAAGAAGTTTGGCATGTCCACTACAACTCTTGCCAACTTTTACAGATGCACCAAAGAAAGCATTCTTTCTGGTTGTATCACAGCTTCGTATGGCTCCTGCTCTGCCCAAGACAGCAAGAAACTACAAAGGGTCGTGAATGAAGCCCAGTCCATCACACAAACCAACCCCCTCAATCACTGAATCTGTCTACACTTCCCGCTGCCTCGGAAAAGCAGCCAGCATAATTAAGGCCCCCATGCACCTTGGGCATTCTCTCTTCCACCTTCTTCCGTCAGGAAAAAGATACAAAAGTTTGAGATCACGTACCAACTGACTTAAGGACAGTTTCTTCCCTGCTGCCATCAGACTTTTGGATGGACCTATCTCGCACTAAATTGATCTTTCTTTACACCCTAGCTATGACTGTAACACTACATTCTGCACTCTCTCCTTTCCTTCTCTAGAACGGTATGCTTCATCTGTATAGCGCGCAAGAAACAATACTTCTCACTGTATGTTAATACATGTGACAGTAATAAATCAAATCAAATCAAGAGGATGCACTGATTTCCCCTGAGGTGGTCTGACGTTGTTTGACACAGGACCCAGTCGATGGTGACTTGAAATAAAATAGGAGAGAGGACAGAGCCCTGCCGCACTCAGACTTCACTTCAAACCATTCAGACAATGTATTGGCAACGATGATACTGCATTCAAAGTGTTCACAGAAGCATCGAGTACAGAACAGTTATTATCAAGGACCAATTCACAGAGAGAGAGTAAATGGAATGATTTCTACAAATAAGCTATGAGTAGAAAGAGTTGCGAGATGCACAATCCATTCTGGTACCATCTGTTAAGCTTCCATTGTTTGATGTGTGTCACTGTAAGATTGGAAGCAGGTTGACGCGATTTTAAAATAATATTTTAGGAGGGTTGAAAACTGCACTTTGATTAATTTAAATATTTGAAATTTACTTTTGTATTACATCTTAATTTAATGCTGAACATTTTTTAATCTGGAGGCAAAATACCATTCCATAATTAAATTGCATGTATGAAAACATTTCTCACATCTGCCTCAAGGAAGTAGATATTCATTAGTGCTGAATGTGGAAAGTAAAATATTGGATCCTTCCAACACATATTCGGCACCTACAGCAACAATACATTATCAGACAGCAGAACGCTTTATATCCCAATCAACTCGTGCTAAACTATATAAGGCAGCAATTTAGGCCCTTTCTGAAGCCCAGCAAACTCCTACATCAAGCCAGATACTTCTTTTTTGCATAATACAGTTCCGTCCCACTGAAAGTGACCCCCCCCCCACCCACCGCCCCCGCCCCCCCACCCCCCACACCCTCCAGGGGAGTTCCCTGTTGGTGGAGCAGGCAAACTATGCAAAATGCCATAGAGTTTGGTGGGACTGGAAGCCCCTGCCAGTGAGAATGGCTGGAAAATTCCACTCTTCCCATCGAAGGCGATCCCCCCGCAGTGAGTTTCCCGGTGGCACGGTGGACGAGCCATGCGAAATGTCGTAGACTCCGGCAGGACTGGAAGATCCTGCCCTCGCCAAGGAAGTGGGAAGGAGAGTGGGTTGCGGGGATATGCTGGAAAATTCTGACCTTAGTGTTTCAACCGATGTGGCTGACTATCATTGTTGCACAAGAAAAATCAGCTTGCTGTTGAATGTCAGAGAATTTCGAAGGCAGGAATGCAGATGGTTCGAAGCAATCAACCAGATATTCATTGCTTTCACTGATTGCATATGTAAATCAAACCAAGCACTCTAAATTGAGTTGATAGTTTCGGAGAGTAAGCATTACTGGTATTTTTATTTACTGTTTTCACAAAGAGAAGTTACGTGCAACTAAAAATCCATTTAAATGCAACGTTCAGGAAATCTTTCCAAAGAATCTTTAAGGGGTGTAATGACCATAGATAACGGGGCGTCATTTTAATAAATCTCTTCCAACTCAAATGAGGGTTCCTCACTTTGACTCGCTGTCATTCAGAAGGGAGGAATGAACAGATATCTCAAGACAGATGTCAAAGATTTGTTAATGAGACGTGTTTTCATAATTGAGAGCGTCCAATAATTAGACCAATCAAGAAGCATTGGAATATCACAAGGCTGGTGGTTGCCAGAGATATACAATGCTGGCGCAAATTGGCCAAGCCTGGTATTGATATCAGAGAGTGGAATTTCAAACACTTGGGCAGGAATTTTCCAACCCTTCACTCTGAGGGGTCTTCTGATGCCACTGGTGTGAATGGAGATTTCAGTAGCTTGTTGACCCCGCTGCAGGAAAGCCGCAGTAGGGGAAGGGGGCCTGGAAAATTCCAGCCTTAGACCCTGTTAGGATCAGCTGTAAGGTAAGAAACAATATGGTTGAATGAGGGGGCTTGGCCAGGTTCTTCAACTGCTATTAGGTTCCCCAGCCAATCAGAGAGGGCAGGCAGGATGGTATGCAGAGCCCGTCAAAGGACAGACTCTGAATTAAAGGTTCAATAACACATGGATTTTTGAGGCTGAGGTAACTACAGGAATGAGGTCTGGGTAAGCTGTTCCTCAGAGCTCCCATCTCACCTGGGGTTCCTCCTTCAGGATCAGAAGGGCTACCAGAGATAGAGACCAGCATCTCCAACAAAGGCATGGTGCATCGTAGCGGCCGAGGAAGTCAGCAACAAGGGTGTTGTCCCTTCAACCTTAAGCAGCCAACAAACACACTCACCCTCAGCCAATTGCCCTCTCGCACCTACGCTCCGCAGATCACCATACGCAAATGTTGACTTTCTTTCCTATCTGCTCAAGTCATTTCTAACATTCGCAACTCTCTGCTTTCTCTCTTTGCAGATGCAAGTGCACTGCCTTGAAGAAGCAGAGATCTGGGCAAGAGGGGTGGCACAAGAGTTTTCCTTTAATGATAGGTGCCTGGGTATGTGTGCCCACTTGGCCCACTGGGACAGAGGTCTTTTTCCAGAAGGCTGCAGATATCACCTGCCATGAAAGCCTGAGCCTCCTGGTACATTGATACTCACACCTGTACAGAGAGAGCTGGTCCTCTGCCCCGCAGATCCTTTGTTGGGCGTTGTGTGTCCTCTGACCTGGATCTCTGTGTCCACCCCAGCTGCCCTGCGGAGAGGACAGCTTGGGCTCTGCTGGCATTGCTCCCACTGCTGCTGTTGATGTTGCTGTCCTTCAGTAGAGGTGGTGTAGTGCAGCACTATGGTGAAGGCTGACAGCAGCGAAGTGCGTCTGAAGAATTGGCAATCATGGGGAGGAGATGGCCTCGTGGTATTATCACTAGACTATTAATCCAGAAACTCAGCTAATGTTCTGGGGACCCAGGTTCGAATCCTGCCATGGCAGATGGCGCGGAATTTGAATTCAATAAAAAATATCTGGAATCTACTGATGACCATGAAACCATTGTCGATTGTTGGGAAAAACCCATCTGGTTCACTAATGTCCTTCAGGGAAGGAAATCTGTCATCCTTACCTGGTCTGGCCTACACAGACCAAAGGGCCTGTTCCTGTGCTGTAATTTTATTTGTTCTTTGTTCTTTGTACATGTGACTCCAGAACCACAGCAATGTGGTTGACTCTCAACTACCCTCTGAAATGGCCTAGCAAGCCACTGAGTTGACTGCAACGTTTCAAGAAGGCAGTTCACCACCACCTTCTCAAGGGCAACGAGGGCCGGACAATGGGGGTTGGCCAGCCAGCAATCCCCCATCTCACGAACGAATAATAAAATAAATCATTTGCCAAGTGCTAGAAGCACTCTGAGAAGCAGTGCTGTGAACACCAGCCCCTCATAATGCCATGGCTGCAATTCTTTAGTTTCATTGATCAAAGACTTCCCAGCCTGTCACTAATGTTGGACTCCCTGCTGTATATTCATCTGGTTAATCCTGGTGAGTGGTTGACAGCTTGGGAAATAGATCTGCTGGCTGTTAAAGCTAGAATGCGGAGTAAAAGAAACACATCATCGTCTGTTTGCATGATCTAATTACCTTCCTGACAGCTGAAGTTGAAAGATGCCCCTCCATAGTCACGACTTGCGCTCATTGTATCTTAGTCATAGTCTCAACCTGGTTGGTATTAAATGGTTCAAAAGACTCTCTGAGGCTGATCCTATGTTGCTTACTGCTTTTATCGTTGACTTGTCCAGAGGACAGAGTTGATGCACACAGGGGTGTTTTGGGAGTGGCCATACTTTGCATTTCCCTGAATGGCTTCCCTGAATGCAAGCAGGGGGGTGGGGGTTAAGGTTTCAGACAGGCTGTCGAAGGAGGAAGGAATAATTTAGCATGTAATTCCCTGAGCTGGCAGCCACAATTCCATTCCTTTAACAGTGGCCCTTCATTTCTTGTGGCATACTTCGGCTGAGGAATTATTTCTAACTATTAAAGTTGCACATCCGTGACATAGTTCAGAAAATTGCAGAAAAAAGAATGGGCAGTGTGAGCATTGATGAAGATGGCAGGGACGGCGGAGTCTAACACACATCAGTGTAAAAATCACCTACCAACCAAATATTCCACATAACATATGTAAGAATGGATCACAACCTTGGAATTCAAATGGTAACCACAAATTGGCTTCTGTAACTGGCACTGTTTATAACTTCATCAAAAATACTTGGTTTTATTTTACCTCTATGACACACTCTGACACGACCAAGTAAAATTGAAATTTGTACTAACAGTAGCAAGTATATTTTCAATATGTTACTCTGAAGTGTTTAGACTCAAACCCAAGTGCAGACAATTATGAAGCCTGAAATAATAGAAACATAGAAAATAGGAGCAGGAGCAGACCTTTTGGCCCTTCGAGCCTGCTCTGCCATTCATTTTGATCATCAAATTCAATATCCTGATCCCCACTTCCCCAAATATCCCTTGATCCCTTTAGCATCAAGAGCCATATCTAATTTCTTCTTGAAATCACACAATATTTTGGCCTCAATTACTTTCTGTGGTAGTGAATTCCACAGATTCACCAATCTCCGGGTGAAGAAGTTTCTCTTCACCTCAGTCCTAAAAGGTTAAATATTAAATAATACGTTCTTTTTTAAAATCTAAATTAAATCTAAATGGGCAGCACGGTAGCACAGTGGTTAGCATTGCTGCTTCACAGCTCCAGGGACCCGGGTTCGATTCCCGGCTTGGGTCACTGTCTGTGTGGAGTTTGCACATTCTCCTCGTGTCTGCATGGGTTTCCTCCGGGTGCTCCGGTTTCCTCCCACAGCCCAAAGATGTGCTGGTTAGGTTGATTGGCCATGCTAAAATTGCCCCTTAGTGTCCTGAGATGCGTAGGTTACAGGGATGAGTGGGTAAAATATGTAGGGATATGGGGGTAGGGCCTGGGTGGGATTGTGGTCGGTGCAGACTCGATGGGCCGAATGGCCTCTTTCTGTACTGTAGGGTTTCTATGGTTTCTACACTTTTGAAATAAAAAAACTAAACAGATTTATAATTGTTGAGGTGCAACTCTTTTCCGCTGTATGTGATGAGATGTGAGAAGTGACTTAATGGGGAATGGAGGTGAGAGCAAACACGTCCATTTAATAAAATTTTAGTTGTGACTGAATCCAGGCACTTGAAGCTGATCAAAGCAGAAGCAACTTCACACATGCATATCATAGCTCAGTTCCACTTCAGTGACCACTTGACAAGTGAATTATTCCGTTACAGGAATGTCAATTGAAAGCAGAGACACATTTTCTGCCCTGACCCATGTTACTGACATTGGTTAACTGAATAAATGCAACTTTACGCTTCTTCGAAGGATTTTCTTTTGCCCATGTTGCATATTTTGCCAATTTTTCAGTGAGGGTTTCAATCAAATTCTGCGATTCTTCTGTTGGTGCCTTTATTTCAAATTGTTTATGTTTTGTCTCTCTCTGAGGGTTCTGGAACAGAGGGGAGAAGGAGACATCGAGTTCCACAGCCAGCTAGGGAGTGGGTTCTGCTGCTGGAATCAATGTGTTGGTCCCGTGCTGTGATGGTGCCTCTGGAGGGTTTACCCACACTGATGGACAACGGGACCCTGGACAGTGGGGGGGAGGGGGAGGTGGTCAATTAAGAGGCTGCCACCATGACCACCATCTAATTAAGGATAGAGGGGCTGGCAGTTTGGCAGCCCCAGCACTGGTAGTGCCCATCGTTGGGACTGCAGGGAAAAAGAATCAGTGCATTAATGCTAAGGCATCATTGAAGGGTGGATTGGAAATGTTTTCAGCGTGCCAGGGCCAGACAGGCTGGTCCCTACAGTCAGAGGACATGGAGTGACATGGAGCCACCAGGAAGAGGCAACCCCCCCCCCACAGGGAGTCACTGGGAGGCCACCTCAGTCCCCCCACACAGTGGGGAGAGGCCATTCTGGCACTGATAAAATACTGGCTTGTCAGAAAATGGCCCTTATTAGGATGGTCAAGTGGACTCATTAGCCGTTCACCTCTAGCTAGCGAGTAGCTGCTTCATCGCCCCGATTTTAGGAATTTACCATTGAAGCGGGAAGATGTCGGGCGTCCCTCTGAATGTCTTCTGCCACAATATTCACCAGCCTGCCCACCTTCCAGCCCAGCTCCACAGGGTCGGTACAATCCTGGCTCAAGTCTTTCACCAAACCAAATCTAGACCTTTATCAGAACCAGATAACTCGTAAATCCAATGTCATACTGTAACTAGAGGGTCCGAAAGCAAGTTTGGTTTGCTCACTCTCCAAAATTGACTTTCACTTTCTTGAGGGAGTCCTTTAACATCTGGTCACTTCCTACTCAGCACTGGCAGATAATGGCAATAGCATAGAATCAACAGTGCAGAAGGAGGCCAGTTGGCCCATTGAGTCTGCACCGTCAACAATCCCACCCAGGCCATATTTCCCGTAACACCACATATTCACCCTCCTAATCCCTGACACTGAGGGGCAATTTATCATGGCCAATCCACCTAACCCACACATCTTTGGACTGTGGGAGGAAACCGGAGGAAACCCACGCAGACACAGGGAGAATTTGCAAACTCCACACAGACAGTGACCCGAAGCCGGAATTGAACCCATGTCCCCAGCGCTGTGAGTCAGCAGTGCTAACTACTGTGCCACCGTGCCACACATTGCGTCAGAAAGCTGTGTTATAGAGCTTCAGTTATTTTTGCAATGAATTGAATGTAAGGTTAAAAATAATTTGCATGTGAATTAACTTACATTCAAGAGAACAAATACATTGCTATGAAACAAAAATTCTTCATAATGGGGGGTTTGCTGATTCAGTCAGTTTGCACACTGAACCGAAGGGTTTGAGTGGAGAACCAAGCCGAAAAGTTCATTTCCCTTCTGTCCACAGAAGAAAGAGATCTGAACTATCTTAACTCCCACTAGCCAAATTCCCAACCATTTTGAGTTGATGGGAAACAATGGAAAAGTGCACTATCTGGACAATGCTGAAGTAAAGTTTATTTATTAGTCACAAGTAATGCTTATGCTAACACTCCAATTAAGTTACTGTGAAATTCCTCTAGTCGCCACAGTCCGGCACCTATTCAGGTCAATGCACCTAACCAGCACATCTTTCAGACTGTGGGAGGAAACCGGAGCACCCAGAGGAAACCCACACAGACACAAGGAGAGAGTGCAAACTCCACACAGACAATGACCTAAGCCGGGAATCGAACCTGGGCCCCTGGCACTGTGAAACAGCACTGCTAACCACTGTGCTACTGTGCTGTTGGCTAATAGCAGATTAAGTTTTTATTTATTAGTGTCATAAGTAAGCTTACATTAACACTGCAATGAATTTACTGTGAAAATCCTGTACTCGCCACACTCCAGCGCCTGTTTGGGCACACTGAGGCAGAATTTCCAATGCCAATGCACCTAACCAGCACGTCTTTCAGATTGTGGGGGGAAACTGGAGCACCCGGAGGAAACCCATGCTGGCATGGGGAGAATGTGCAGATTCTGCACAGACAGTGACCCAAGCCGAGAATCGAAACTGGGTCTTTGGCCCTGTGAGGCAACCAGTGGCATCATTGACTGTTGGGCCATCCCATGGGGATCCCATGAATAAAGTGAGTGGGGAAGTGTTTATGATCATCTCTTCCAGGTTCCACATGGAAACCTTAAGCCTCCTCCACCTTAACATTTACCATCCATTCATCTCCGCCTGCCTCAGTCACAGGTCCCTAATGGCACTACCTAATCAGCTTATTCCCCAGTTACCTGCCTGTCAGGGGACAGCCGACACATCCAAAGGAATGGCCACCAATGGTGGGGGAAAGGGATGTCAAGCTGGCCAAAAGACCAGAGTTGGAGAAATGCAGAGTTCTTGAGGGTGGTAAAGCCGAAGAAACTTACAAGATGGGCAGGAGTGGGGTGGGTACGATTGTGATGCCATGAAGGAATTTGAAAACAAAAATGAGAATTTAAAATGTGAAGTGTTTGGACAATGGGAGCCAATGTAGCTCAGTTAAATAATACAAACATATAATACTATTGAGATTGGAGTCTAATACGACAAAGTTAAGCCTCGGTTAGATATTGGTCAAACTGTCTGGTAACATAAAGGTCGTGATGTGGAGATGCCGGCGTTGGACTGGGGTAAACACAGTAAGAAGTCTCACAACACCAGGTTAAAGTCCAACAGGTTTATTTACAAAATAATGATTGGAATGCGAGTTTGGTTACCTGTAAAGACTCGCATTCCAAACATTATTTTGTAAATTGAGTTTGTGTCTTTATCTGCCCTGTTTGTGAACAGAATTCCCACTTACCTGATGAAGGAGCAGCGCTCCAAAGGCTAGTGGCTTTTGCTACCAAATAAACCTGTCGGACTTTAACCTGGTGTTGTGAGACTTCTTAATATAAAAGTACCAGAGAAATCTACATTCATGGTGTAAAGGTGGAGCTGTTTGTCTTAAATGGATGTGGAGATGCCGGCGTTGGACTGGGGTAAACACAGTAAGAGTTATTTGCTACCAAATAAACCTGTCGGACTTCAACCTGGTGTTGTTAAAACTCTTACTGTGTCTTAAATGGACACAGGGAATATGACTTATCTGTCATGACAACTGCCACCCGACCAGACTCTCACCCTGTACCACATCCCAGCCCCCACTCTGTCTGTGACTGTACTCTCCTACTACCTGTACTTTTCTTCCCCCAGGACCTCACTATCGACACCACCAACCCCACCCGCTAAGACATTCCCCCCACTAACCCCCTGTTTCACGGACATTCTCCTCACTGTCCGCCCCCCCTCCCCCAGCCCCATCCCCCGCTTTCCCCAGACTCTCTCCCATTCTCAGTGTTCGTGACCAAGAGTCTATATTCAGCATGATGCTTGATCCACTGCCCGTGGCACTACCCAGGCACTTCCCCTTGGCACTGTGCTCGGCACTGCCCCCTGGCACTGCTCAGACATTGTCCCCTGGCACTGGTGCCCAGATAGACTAAGTTGTGGCAGGATCGGAACAATTAACGTGACATTGTGAGATCTATTTGTTTTTCAGCTCTGTGCGGAGCAACATGGTGGGGAAAGCTGCCTTTGGGACTGGTGGTTTCCTCTATGTTTTCACACCCAATCTGCCACTAATTTTGAAAAAATTCCATCCACTTTCTCTCTGAGAGTGGTAGTAAGTTTGTTTGTTTCCCTTCATGAGAAATTCCAGAAATGGGTCTGGTACCCTGTGTCATTGTAAGAAATATGTGTGCCAGTGCTCATTCTGGAGATGGCTTTCATCTGACTTGCACATTATTTAAAGTTGCACCGGACCAGCACGTCTTTTGGACTGTGGGAGGAAACTGGAGCACCCAAAGGAAACCCACGCAAGCATCCAGACTCCACGCAGACAGTGGCCCAAGCCAGGAATCGAACCCATGTCCCCGGTGCTGTGAGGCAGCAATGCTAACCATTGTGCCACCGTGCTGCTCGAATGCCACCGTATCGCTTTCATTAATTATCATTTCTATAGCCATGATATCTCTCAATCTGCGAACCCTTGCCACATGTCGCTGTGATCCTGGGGAGTGGGACACCAGGAACATTGTACAAAAATAGTAAACTAATCATTCGCTAATTAGGAACCTTCAGCTCCCATCAGAAGACTAATAACCCCATAACATCAGACAGAGAGAAAGCTGACTGCACATTGCAGATAAACCTTTGCGTTATTCGTGATCTAGTCAGTGCCCTGTCCCACTGGGCCCCCACATCCTCGAAGCTTTTAATTCTCAGCGTGTCAACTGAGTTTCGCAGTTGATGCTCATTTGCCCGTGCACTCGGAGCAATGTGGAAGAGATTAATTTTTACTCTAAAGTATTAAATGTTGCATTATCATTTGCGCAGAAGGATCAATGTCTTCACACGATAATCTTTTAGCTGATTAGGCAGAGGCAAACTCGAAAGGGAATATTAGTTGATGAGTGAATTTCTGCCAAACATATAATGTAGTGCTCATTCTGAAAAACCTCTTTCGAGAGAAGTATGTTTTTTTTTAAATGATTGGCTATTTACATCATGGATTGGAGTTGTAAGCTGATCAAATCCTTTTCATGTACAGCTCTTCAGATTCACAAACTGCAGGGAGTTTAATTTTAACAATAAATTTCAAATGTGCGGGGGGAAAAAAGAAATCCCTTCAGTCTGACCTGTGAATTGCCTGAATCAATGCAATCAGTGGAAGATCCCAGGAATGTGTTTTCTTCCAGCAAAACAGTTCCCTTTCCCCCATGTTCAGATTTAGAATGCAGGGACATCATTCGACAGATACCCAGCACAATGCTTCAGACAGAGATAAAAGCATTTATTGTCCCACAATGTATGAAAAATAGCCACACAGCGCCATCTAAAGGAACAAACCGGTAGCCAGCAAAACAAAATGTACAACACGATAGGAATTTGAGCCAAAGCTATGGATAAACCTCTCACTACTTAAAGACACCATGTTGCCTTAATCTTCAATAAAGATCTTAACGGAACTATGCCATTCACAATGAGATTATATCATTGAAATCAGAGTAACTCTGCAAGGACATCATTGAACATTAGATCATATTCCCAGAAAGATAACTGCATCTATAAAACGCCCTTTAACAAATTACTCGCAAAGTGGCTTAAGATAATACTTTCAAAGAGCGGTGATCTGTAGGTAGTCACAACCTATCACCATTTGTGTTCTGATGGTGATGATTGCATCTTGGAATTGTGCTGGCGTATCTCCCGATCCAAGCAAAATAGAGGATGTTAAAGCCATGGCAACCCCTCAAGAAAATGATGATCTTTGACAATGCCAAGATCTTTTGCAGTAAGTATAGAATCCATAGAATCCCTGCAGTGCAGAAGGAGGCCATTCAGCCCATCGAGTCTGCACCCAGACCCTACTCCTACAACCCCATATATTTACCCTGCTAATCCCCTGACACTAGAGTCAATTTATCATGGCCGATCAACCTAACCCGCACATCTTTGGATTGTGGGAGGAAATCAGAGCACCTGGAGGAAACGCACGCAGACACAGGGAGAATGTGCAAACTCCACACAGATAGTGACCCAAGCTGGGAATCAAACCCAGGTCCCTGGCACTGTGAGGCAGCAGTGCTAACTACTGTGCCACCATGCCCCCATAAAAGGTTTAATGGACCCCAAAAGTAAGGTCAGGCTATGATATCATACAACATCAACTTGTATGTACTGTGCTCAGTTCTGGTCACCTCACTATAGGAAGGATGTGGAAAAGATTGAAAGGGTGCAGAGGAGATTTACAAGGATGTTGCCTGGATTGAGTGGCATGCCTTATGAGGATAGGCTGAAGGAGCTCGGTCTTTTCTCCTTGGAGAGACGAAGGATGAGAGGAGACCTAATAGAGGTGTATAAGATGTTGAGAAGCATAGATCGGGTGGACTCTCAGAGGCTTTTTCCCAGGGTGGAAATGTCTGCTACGAGAGGACACAGGTTTAAGGTGTTGGGGGGTAGGTACAGGGGAGATGATAGGGGTAAGTTTTTCACACAGAGGGTGGTGGGCGAGTGGAATCGTCAGTGGTGGTGGAGGCGAACTCAATAGGGTCTTTTAAAAGACTCCTGGATGAGTACATGGAGCTTAATAGGATGGAGGGTTATAGGTAGGTCTAGAAGGTAGGGATGTGTTCGGCACAACTTGTGGGCCGAAGGGCCTGTTTGTGCTGTAGGTTTTCTATGTTTCTATGTTTCTATGTATCATTTTGGCTGAAGTTTACATCAGCATCCCTGACCCAATCCGGAACTAATGAAAATCCTGGGTGCCTTTACTAACAGCTCACCGAGAGTTGCCCATTTAATATAACATTTATGATGCTGGATCTATGCCCAAAAGGATGGTTCTTGCCAATATCAAGTATTTATCAGAACAGCGGGAAACGTAATTCATTGTAAATTGAAATTTACATTTGTGCTGATAGTTCATAAAAATTTATGTGCAAATTATATTGAGAACGATCTTTTCTTAATTTCAATGATTTTTTCATTTATGTGCAAATTTTTAGACTTTGGTTGGTTGGTTAGAGGCATTTTTGCAATAATTTGATGTAAACTGTTGCTTATTTTTTACCGCGGTGATTTCTCCTTCTGAGGGACTGCAACTGGAGATGATCTGAAAGCTGAAACAATATAACGCTGAACTTAGATATAAAGGAAGGAACTCCTCTTGTATAGGAAAATCATAAACACGCTCTATATAAATGATTTTATAATGATGTTGCATATAAAGCAGAGGAAATTTTCCCCTGCAGACAGGCAATCTGTTCTGCAATGGAACATTGTGGATCAGAGTCCTGTTATGATGTTGGGAATAATTATTGTAGAAAGGAATCAAACAGGGTTAAAACTTAAATTATGTTTGATCTGGTGGGATGAAAGTCGAAACGAGGATGGATTTCAGATCTTAAATTTAACAGAAAAAAAAATCCAATGCATGCAACATTTACTATAAGCTTTTAGAAATTGCAGTTTGATCATTGTGGATCAGAGTCCTATTACTGTCCTGGAGATGATGGGGTGTGTCTGCTTTAATATCAGTGGAAGGTTGGTGGGGAGGTGATGGCCTAGTGGTATTATCACCAGACTATTAATCCAAAACCTCAGCTAATGTTCCGGGGACCCGGGTTCGAATACGTGACGGCTGATGGTGGAATTTGAATTCAATAAATAAAAAAATATATCTGGAATTAAGAATCTACTGATGACCATGAAACCATTGTCGATTGTCGGAAAAACTCATCTGGTTCACTAATGTCCTTTAGGGAAGGAAATCTGCCGTCCTTACCTGGTCTGGCCTATATGTGACTCCAGAGCCACAGAGATGTGGTTGACTCTCAACTACCCTCGGGCAATAAATGCTGGCCAGCCAGCGATGCCTATGTCCCACAAACAAATTTTTTTTTAAAATCCTGTTTCTTAACTCCCTACGTGGCGTTTGGGGTCCTTTAAACCTTCAGCAAAACCACAGAAAACTATGAGAGAGCCCCATAGAAATGTTAATCTTACTGTTTAAAGAGAACATTCACTTCGTTCTCTTTTGCTTGAAGACTTATCTGACATTATTTGTCTTTGATCAAACTGCAATTTCTAAATGCTTATAGTAAGTGCTGGATGCAATGGAATTCTTTTCTTATTTTCTGTTAAATTTAAGATCTGAAATCCATCCTAGTTTAGACTTTCATCAGACGAGGTTGTGCTGAACATAAGCCCAGATCTCGGAGATGAAAGATCCATATCTAAATCATTGCATAAACCATAATTCTATGACTGATTTTGCTGCAAAAATATTAAAAGTGATTTAGATATGAACACATGAAGTAGGAGCAGAAGTAGGCCATTCAGCCCCTTGAGCTTGCTCCACCATTCTGTGCTACCATGGGCAGTATGGTGGCATAGTGGTTAGCACTGCTACCTCAGTGTCAGGGACCCGGGTTCGATTCTCAACTTGGGTCACTGTCTGTGTGGAGTTTGCACATTCTCCTCGTGTCTGCAAGGGTTCCCTCTGGGTGCACCATTTCCTCCCACAGTTCAAAAGACGTGCTGGTTGGACGTATTGGCCATGCTAAATTCTCCCTCGGTGTAACCGAACAGGCACTGGAGTGTGGCGACTGGAGGATTTTCACAGTAACTGCATTGCGGTGTTAATTGCCAGCCTACTTGTGACATTAATAAATAAACTTTAAACCATTCAATAAGATCCTGGATGATCTGTTTGTGTTTCAAGTTCTACATTCCCATTTACCCCCAATAACTTTTGATTGCCCAGCCAAAATAGAACCTGTCTACCTCCGCCTTAAAAATATTCAATGACTCTGCCTCCACCACCTTCTGGGCAAGAGTTCCAAAGTCACACAACCTTCTGAGAGAAAAATAAAATCCCCGAATCGATCTAAATCCCCTAAAAGATCCCCTAATCCCCTAAAAAAATCTGTCCTAAAAGGGCGACACTTAATTTTAAGAGTGGCGCCTGATTCTGGACTCTCCCCACAAGAGAAAACGTCCTTTTCATGCCCACCTAGTGGCACTGCTGCCTCACAGCACCAGGGACCAGGGTTCGATTCCTGGCTTGGGTCACTGTCTGTGTGGAATCTGCACATTCTCCCAGTGTCTGCGTGGGTTTCCTCTGGGTGCTCTGGTTTCCTCCCACAATCCGGAAGACGTGCTAGTAGGTGCAGTGGCCATGCCAAATTCTCCCTCAGTGTACCCGAACGAACAGGCGCCAGACTGTGGCGACTAGGGGATTTTCACAGTAACTTCATTGCAGTGTTAATGTAAGCCTACTTGTAACACTAATAAATAAATAACATTAAATAAATTAAACCTTGTCAAGACCATTTCAGGATCTTATATACCTTGACTTGATCTACAAATTGAAATGTGTGCACATCAACTGCCAATGTTGATGGATAGAACATTTCTATCACATCCATTGTATCAGTGCCATAAGTCCCAAGTCAGGTCACGGTTAGATAAAAAGCTAAGCACTTTCTGCATGACTACACCAAGGTAATTTATCCACAAGCTTGAAGACTTAATTTTGGAGCTTTAACTGTCAGCACAGAGACAGGAATTTCATCCCCCCCTAGTCTGAGTTTGATTTAGACTATGAAACAGGATATTTGTTTAAAAGTGGGTCAATGTTGCCCAGAGAACCTCAGGAGTTAAATTTTAATTAAACGAACTAAATTGTAAAATTTCCATAATCATCACCGTTGTGTTTTTAATTAGTCCGAGTGTTTAATTTGGTTGTTTATATTCAAACCTATAATGAACACCTACATCAGAATGAATGAGGTTCCAAATAGTTTGACTGTGAGTGAGGCTGTAACGCTAAGTGCTGAGAGCTCAGTACTCAATGAGCTGCACCTACTAATCCCAGGGATTTCTTTAAATGAGCAGCAATTAATTTAAACCATAAAAGATCACCAAGGGCCTTTTTTGAATAAGACGTACAAACATTACCTAACTCAGTTTGACTCTGATCATAATACCAGCGGAGGAAGTCATTTATCTCACTGGCTGGAATTTTATCACCTCACCTGCCCCGG